>NC_090298.1:115534583-116153125 GCF_039906515.1 Pseudorca crassidens | reverse complement strand
GTGATTTGATATTTCTGTACATTACAAAATGATCACCATGATAAGTCTAGCTACCATCTGTCACCATACAACGTTACTACAATTTTATTGACTATATTTCCCATGCTGTACATTTTATCCCTTTAACTAATTTATTTTGTAACTGGAAGTTTGTACTTCTTTTTTTTTTTTTGCGGTGCGCGAGCCTCTCACTGTTGTGGCCTCTCCCGTTGCGGAGCACAGGCTCCGGACGCACGGGCTCAGCGGCCATGGCTCACGGGCCCAGCTGCTCCGCGGCATGTGGGATCTTCCCGGACCGGGACACGAACCCGTGTCCCCTGCTTCGGCAGGCGGACTCTCAACCACTGTGCCACCAGGGAAGCCCGGAATTTTGTACTTCTTAATCTCCCTCACCTATTTCACTCATCCTCCTACACCTCTCCCCTCCAACCACCTGTTTGTTCTCTGAATCTGTTTTGTTGTTTGTTCGTTTGTTTTGTTTTTTAGATTCCACATATGAGTGAAATCGTATGGTATTTGTCTTTTTCTTTCTGACTTATTTTGCTTAGCATAATATACTCTAGATCCATCCGTGTTGTTGAAAATGGCAAGATTTCATTCTTTTCTATTGCTAATATTCCATTGTGTGTGTATACATACACACACACACACACACACACACCCCACATCTTCTTATCCATTCATCTGTTGACATTTAGGTTGCTTCCATATCTTGGCTTTGTAAGTAATGCTGCAGTAACATAGGGGTGCATATATCTTTTTAAATTAGTGTTTTTGTTTTCTTTGGAAATAGAAGTGGAATTGCTGGATTGTATGGTAAGTGGTTCTATTTTTAATTTTTTAAGGAACCTCCATACTGTTTTTTATAGTGGCTGTACCAATTTACATTCCCACCAACAGAGCACAAGGATTCCCTTTACTCCACATTTTTGCTAACACTTGTTATTTGTTATTTGTTGTCTTTTTGATAATAACCATTCTGATAGGTGTGGGGTGATATCTCATTGTGGTTTTGATTGCATTTCCCTGATGATTAGTGAGCATCTTTTCATGTGTGTATTGGCCGTTTGTATGTCTTCTTTGGAAAAAAGTCCTCTGCCCATTTTTAAATCAGGTTGTTTATTTTTGATGTTGAGTTTTATGAGTTCCTTGTATATTTTGGATATTAACCCCTTATCAGATATATCATTTGCAAATAGCTTCTCCCATTCAGTAGGCTGCCTTTTTTTGTTGTTGTTGTTGATGGTTTCCTTTGCTGTGTATAAGCTTTTTAGTTTGATGTAGTTCCGTTTGTTTATTTTTTATTTTGTTTCCCTTGCCTGAGGAGACAGATCCAAAAAAATACTGCTAAGGGACTTCCCTGGCGGTCCAGTGGTTAAGATGCCGTGCTTCCACTTCAGGGGGTATGGGTTTGATCCCTGGTTGGGGAACTAAGATCCCGCATGCTGTGTGGCAAGACCAAAAAATAGAAAACAAAACAAAACCAAAAAAAAAAAAAAAAAAACCGCCAAAAAATACTGCTAAGACCAGTGTCAAAGAGTGTACTGCCTATGTTTTCTTTTAGGAGTTTTATGGTTTCAGGTCTTACATTTAAGTCTTTAATCCATTTTGAGTTTATTTTTGTATACGGTGTGGGAAAGTAGTCCAGTTTGATTCTTTTGCATGTAACCAGTTTTCCCCACATCATTTGTTGAAGAGGCTGTCTTTTCCTCATTGTATATTCTTACCTCCTTTGTCACAGATTAATTGACCATATAAGTATGGGTTTGTTCCTGGGCTCTCTGTTCTGTTCCATTGATCTGTGTGTTTATTTTTGTGCCAGTACCATATTGTTTTGATTATAGTAGCTTTGTAGTATAGTTTGAAATCAGGGAGCATGATACCTCCAACTTTGTTCTTCTTGCTTAAGATTATTTTGGCTATTTGGGATCTTTTGTGTTTCCTTAGAAGGTTTATTTTTTTCAGTGTTTATTCCTGTTTTACTTTACATGCTTCAATATAATTAAAAATTTTTTTTTATTGGGGGACTTCCTTGGTGGTCTAGTGAGTCAGACTCCATGCTCCCAATGCAGGGGGCCCGGGTTTGATCCCTGGTCAGGGAACTAGATCCTGCTTGCATGCCACAGCTATGAAACCTGCATGCTGCAACTTAGAGTCTGCATGTCGCAGCTAAGAAGCCCGCGTGCCACAACTAAGAGTCTGCATGCTGCAACTAAGACCCAGTGCAGCCAAAATAAATAAATAATTAATTAATTAAAAAATTTTATTAGAGTATAGTTGACTTACAATGTTCTGTTAGTTTCAGGTGTACAGCTAAGTGAATCAGTTATACACATAACATATATCTCCATTCTTTTTCAGATTCTTTTTCAATTTTGGTTATTACAGAATATTGAGTAGAGTTCCCTGTGCTATACAGTGGGTCCTTGTTAGTTATCTGTTTTATATATAGTAGTGTGAATATGTTAATCCCAATCTCCTAATTTCCATATAAATTTTAGAATTATTCTAATTCTGTGAAAAATGTCATTGGTTTTTTTTTTTTTTTTTTTCTGCTGTTCACGGGCCTCTCACTGTTGTGGCCTCTCCTGTTGCGGAGCGCAGGCTCAGTGGCCATGGCTCACGGGCCCAGCCGCTCTGCGGCATGTGGGATCTTCCCAGACCAGGGCACGAACCCGTGTCCCCTGCATCAGCAGGCGGACTCTCAACCACTGTGCCACCAGGGAAGCCCGGCAGGTGGATTCTTAACCACCATGCCACCAGGGAAGTCCCCGAAAATCTTTTTGCTAGTCTTCAGGTCATTCTCATTGATAGTTGTTCTGTAAATAGTTATAATTTTCGTGGGCTAATGGGAGGAGGTGGGCTCAGTCAAGGTCTTCCTGCTCTTCTGTGTTGACCACACCCCAGTGTTGACTTCTAAATGTTAACAAATGTATTACAGTAATGAAGATCATAACATTAGAGGAACTGAAACTGAGTGAGAGGTGTACAGGAATATTTTGAAATCTTTGTGTTATCATTTTAAGTTTTCCATAAATCTGAAATTATCCCCAAAATAAAAAAGTAACCGTCTCAAACAAGGCCTTCCCTGGCCACCATCTGAAACAAGTTTCTTCTTTCCTTGTCATTTCATATCCTTTCCCTACATCATTTTGCTCCTTAGTACTTGGCTATCTAATACTATATATTTTAATAATGTTGTTCATCGTCTATTTCCACACTACAAAATTCTGAGAGAATAGCGATTTTGGCCTGTCTTGCTCATATCTGGATCTTCAAGGCTCAGAACTCTGCTTAGCTCATAGCAGGTGTTTAAGAAATATTTGTTAATGAATGAAAGAATGAATTCCTCTGTATCACCCTTTCGTCCTTAAACAACATGAGGATTTTGTGTTTGAGTTTTCTTTTCTCTTTTTTTTCTTTTTTTGGTGGCCTGCGGGCCTCTCACTGCTGTGGTCTCTCCCCTTGTGGAGCACAGGCTCCGGACACGCAGGCCTAGTGACCATGGCTCACGGGCCCAGCCGCTCCGCGGCCTGTGGGATCTTCCCGGAACGGGGCACGAACCCGTGTCCCCTGCTTCGGCAGGCGGACTCTCAACCACTGCGCCACCAGGGAAGCCCTCTTTTCTCTTTTGAGATTTCTATTGGTGTCCCATTTTAATGGAGGACATGACATCTGTTGTTTCTATTCTACTTGAGTTCACATGGAAAAGAGAATCATGTCAGAAGTGGGTTGTGTGCTTCCAATGTGTTCACCCATCAGCAGGAAGAACAAGTAAATGTTGCAATTTACTACTTTCCTGGCAGAAATTGTTCCTCTTGAAGGTGAGGATTGGTTTATGAGAGACACCTTCTTCCCTACACCTGCCTCCCCCCATGGTTAAACCTGTGTTCCAGGACTGGCTGGTTTGGCATGACAGACGTGGAATGTGTATGGATAGTGAAGACAGTGAGGGAAGCATAGGACTTTCTGATCTAGGAAAGTAAAGCCAGTGAAAGAAAATTCATTTAATCACTCATATGTATGGAGCTTCTCTGTGACAAGCACTGAAAACTTGGAGGATAAAGATGGAGGAAATGTGGACTGGTTCAGCAAATCCTGGTCAGTAGAAGCTGGCAACACTGCTTGACCTCAAGGGGACTAAAATTAGGATGAACTAAAGCAAACCTGCTTCACACAATGTATAGTAAATGCATGCTTAAAAGTATGGATTCACAATATCTAAGAAAAATATGTGGATGATAGAAGTGTAATGAGCAAGGGACGGAAAGAGAGTTTTGAGGACCTCCATTGAACAGAGTGGAGAAGGACCAGTCTCTTCCATACTCGGTGCCCATGCCAGGAGGTCCTCTGCATTCCTCTGATACTTTAATGGAGGTGGTGTTGGGTGGAGAATTGTACTGTCAGCACCTTTTCAGGTGCAAGAAGTGGGGAAATGTTGGTTGACAGATGGACCTGACTGAGCTCTGGAGGATATCAGGCAGTGCTTGTTCAATGGCAAGTTTTTCCTGCATTGGAACTTGATATATGTCATAATATGTTTTTGTTTTTTCTTTTTTAACATCTTTATTGGAGTATAATTGCTTTACAGTGGTGTGTTAGTTTCTGCTTTATAACGAAGTGAATCAGCTATACATATACATATATCCCCATATCTCCTCCCTCTTGTGTCTCCCTCTCACCCTCCATATCCCACCGCTGTAGGTGGTCACAAAGCACTGAGCTGATCTCCCTGTGCTGTGCGGCTGCTTCCCACTAGCTACCTATTATCCATTCGGTAGTATATATAAGTCCATGCCACTCTCTCACTTCGCCCCAGCTTACCCTTCCCCCTCCCCATGTCCTCAAGTCCATTCTCTACATCTGCGTCTTTATTCCCGTCCTGCCCCTAGGTTTTTCATAACCTTTTTTTTAGATTCCATATATATGGGTTAGCATATAGTATTTGTTTTTCTCTTTCTGATTTACTTCACTCTGTATGACAGACTCTACGTCCATCCACCTCACTACAAATAACTCATTTTCGTTTCTTTTTATGGCTGAGTAACATTCCAGTGTACATATGTGCCACATCTTCTTTATCCATTCATCTGTCAGTGGACACTTAAGTTGCTTCCATGTCCTGACTATTGTAAATAGAGCTGCAATGAACATTGTGGTACATGACTCTTTTTGAATTATGGTTTTCTCAGGGTATATGCCCAGTAGTGGGTTTGCTGGGTCGTATGGTAGTTCTATTTTTAGTTTTTTAAGGAACCTCCATACTGTTCTCCATAGTGGCTGTATCAATTCACATTCCCACCAACAGTGCAAGAGGGTTCCCTTTTCCTCACACCCTCTCCAGCATTTATTCTTTGTAGATTTTTTGATGATGGCCATTCTGACTGGTGTAAGGTGATACCTCGTTGTAGTTTTCATTTGCATTTCTCTAATGATTAGTGATGTTGAGGTTCCTTTCATGTGTTTGTTGGCAATCTGCATATCTTCTTTGGAGAAACGTCTATTTAGGTCTTCTGTGCATTTTTGGGTTGGGTTGTTTGTTTCCTTGATATTGAGCTACATGAGCTGTTGGTAAATTTTGGAGGTTAATCCTTTGTCAGTTGCTTCATTTGCAAATACTTTCTCCCATTCTGAGTGTTCTCTTTTCGTCTTGTTTATGGTTTCCTTTGCTGTGCAAAGGCTTTGAAGTTTCATCAGGTCCCATTTGTTTATTTTTGTTTTTATTTCTATTTCTCTAGGAGGTGGGTCAAAAAGGATCTTGCTGTGATTTATGTCATAGAGTGTTCTGCCTATGTTTTCCTCTAAGAGTTTGATAGTGTCTGGCCTTACATTTATGTCTTTAATCCATTTTGAGTTTATTTTTATGTATAGTGTTAGGGAGTGTTCTAATTTCATTCTTTTACATGTAGCTGTCCAGTTTTCCCAGCACCACTTATTGAAGAGGCTGTCTTTTCTCCATTGTATATTTTTGCTTCCTTTATCAAAAATAAGGTGACCATAGGTGTGTGGGTTTATCCCTGGGCTTTCTATCCTGTTCCATTGATCTGTGTTTCTGTTTTTGTGCCAGTACCATATTGTCTTGATTACTGTAGCTTTGAAGTATAGTCTGAAGTCAGGGAGTCTGATTGCTCCAGCTCCATTTTTGTCCCTGCTTTGGGTGTTCGGGGTCTTTTGTGTCTCCATACAAATTTTAAGATTATATGTTCTAGTTCTGTAAAAAATGCCATTGGTAATTTGATAGGGATTTCTTTGAACCTGTAGATTGCTTTGGGTAGTAGAATCATTTTCACAATGTTGATTCTTCCAATCCAGAAACATGGTATATCTCTCCATCTATTTGTATCATCTTTAATTTCTTTCATCAGTGTCTTATAGTTTTCTGCATACAGGTCTTTTGTCTCCCTAGGTAGGTTTATTCCTAGATACTTTATTCTTTTTGTTGCAGTGGTAAATGGGAGTGTTTTCTTAATTTCTCTTTCAGCTTTTTCATCATTAGTGTATAGGAATGCAAGAGATGTCTGTGTATTAATTTTGTGTCCTGCTACTTTACCAGATTCATTGATTAGCTCTAGTAGTTTTCTGGTAGCGTCTTTAGGATTCTTTATGTATAGTATCATGTCATCTGCACACAGTGACAGCTTTACTTCTTTTATGATTTGGATTCTTTTTATTTCTTTTTCTTCTTTGATTGCTGTGGCTAAAAGTTGCAAAACTAAGTTGAACAATAGTGGTGAGAGTGGACAGCCTTGTCTTGTTCCTGATCTTAGAGGAAATGGTTTGTTTTTCACCATTGAGAACGATGTTGGCTGTGCGTTTGTCATATATGGCCTTTATTCTGTTGAGGTAAGTTCCCTCTATGCCTACTTTACGGAGGGTTTTTATCATAAATGGGTGCTGAATTATGTGGAAAGCTTTTTCTGCATCTATTGAGTTGATCATATGGTTTTTATTTTTCAATTTGTTAATATGGTGTATCATATTGATTGATTTGTGTGTATTGAAGAATCCTTGCATTCCTGGGATAAACCCTACTTTATCATGTTGTGTGATCCTTTTAATGTGCTGTTGGATTCTGTCTCTTAATTTTTGTTGAGGATTTTTGCATCTATGTTCATCAGTGATATTGGCCTGTAGTTTTCTTTCTTTGTGACATCTTTGTCTGGTTTTCGTATCAGGGTGATGGTGGCCTCGTTGAATGAGTTTGGGAGTGTTCCTCCCTCTGCTCTATTTTGGAAGAGTTTGAGAAGGATAGGTGTTAGCTCTTCTCAAAATGTTTGATAGAATTCACCTGTAAAGCCATCTGGTTCTGGGCTTCTGTTTGTTGGAAGATTTTTAATCACAGTCTGAATTTCAGTGCTTGTGACTGGTCTGTTTATATTTTCTATTTCTTCACTGTTCATTCTTGGAAGGTTGTGCTTTTCTATGAATTTGTCCATTTCTTCCAAGTTGTCCATTTTATTGGCATAGAGTTGCTTGTAGTAATCTCTCACGATCCTTTGTATTTCTGCAGTGTCAGTTGTTACTTCTCCTTTTTCATTTCTAATTCTATTGATTTGAGTCTTCTCCCTTTTTTCTTGATGAGTGTGGCTAATGTTTTTTCCATTTTGTTTATCTTCTCAAAGAACCAGCTTTTAGTTTTATTGATCTTTGCTATCGTCTCCTTCATTTCTTTTTCATTTATTTCTGCTCTGATCTTTATGATTTCTTTCCTTCTGCTAAGTTTAGGGTTTTTTTGTTCTTCTTTCTCTAATTGCTTTAGGTGTAAGGTTAGGTTGTTTATTTGAGATGTTTCTTGTTTCTTGAGGTAGGATTGTATTGCTATAAACTTCCCTCTTAGAACTGCTTTTGCTGCATCCCATAGGTTTGGGTTGTCATGTTTTCATTGTCATTTGTTTCTAGGTATTTTTTGATTTCCTCTTTGAAATCTTCAGTGATCTCTTGGTTATTAAGTAGTGTATTGTTTAGCCTCCATGTGTTTTTTTTTTTTTTTTTTTTTAACAGATTTTTTTCCTGTAATTGATATCTAGTCTCATAGCATTGTGGTCAGAAAAGATACTTGATACAAGTTCAGTTTTCTTAAATTTACCAAGGCTTGATTTGTGACCCAAGATATGATCTATCCTGGAGAATGTTCCATGGGCACTTGAGAAGAAAGTGTATTCTGTTGTTTTTGATGGAATGTCCTATAAATATCAATTAAGTCCACCTTGTTTAATGTATCATTTAAAGCTTGTGTTTCCTTATTTATTTTCATTTTGGATGATCTATCCATTGGTGAAAGTGTGGTGTTAAAGTCCCCTCCTATGATTGTGTTACTGTCGATTTCCCCTTTTATGGCTGTTAGCATTTGCCTTGTGTACTGAGGTGCTCCTTTGCTGGGCGCATAAGGATTTACAATTGTTATATCTTCCTCTTGGATTGATCCCTTGATCATTATGTAGTGTCCTTCTTTGTCTCTTGTAATAGTCTTTATTTTAAACTCTATTTTGTCTGATATGAGAATTGCTACTTTAGCTCTCTTTTGATTTCCATTTGCATGGAATGTCTTTTTCCATCCCCTCACTTTCAGTCTGTATGTGTCCCTAGGTCTGAAGTGGATCTCTTGTAGACAGCATATATACAGGTCTTGTTTTTGTATCCATTCAGCCAGTCTATGTCTTTTGGTGGGAGTATTTACTCCATTTACATTTAAGTTAATTATCAATATCTATGTTTCTATTACCATTTTCTTAATTGTTTTGGGTTTGTTATTGTAGATATTTTCCTACTCTTGTTTCCTGCCTAGAGAAGTTCCTTTAGCATTTGTTGTAGAGCTGGTTTGATGGTGCTGAATTCTCTTAGCTTTTGCTTATCTGTAAAGGTTTTAATTTCTCTGTTGAATCTGAATGAGATCCTTGCTGGGTAGAGTAATCTTGGTTGTAGGTTTTTCCCTTTCATCACTTTAAATATGTCCTAGCCAGGAATAAAGACGCAGACCTCCTAGAGAACGGACTTGAGGTTATGGGGAGGGGGAAGGGTGAGCTGTGACAGGGCGAGAGAGAGTCATGGACATATACACACTAACAAATGTAGTAAGGTAGATAGCTAGTGGGAAGCAGCCGCATGGCACAGGGATATTGGCTCGGTGCTTTGTGACATCCTGGAGGGGTGGGATAGGGAGGGTGGGAGGGAGGGAGACGCAAGAGGGAAGACATATGGGAACATATGTTTATGTATGACTGATTCACTTTGTTATAAAGCAGAAACTAACACACCATTGTAAAGCAATTATACCCCAATAAAGATGTTTAAAAAAAAAAAAAAAATGTCCTAGCACTCCCTTCTGGCTTGCAGAGTTTCTGCTGAAAGATCAGCTCTTAACCTTATGGGGATTCCCTTTATGTTATTTGTCGTTCCCTTGCTGCTTTTAATATTTTTTTAGTGTATTTAAGTTTTGATAGTTTGATTAATATGTGTCTTGGTGTGTGTCTCCTTGGATTTATCCTGTATGGGACTCTCTGCACTTCCTGGATATGAATGAATATTTCCTTTCCCATATTAGGGAAGTTTTCAACTATAATCTCTTCAAATATTTTCTCAGTCCCCTTCTTTTTTCTCTTCTTCTTCTGGGACCCCTATAATTCGAATTTTGGTGCGTTTAAAGTTGTCCCAGAGGTCTCTGAGACTGTCCTCAATTCTTTTCATTCTTTTTTCTTTATTCTGCTGTGCACTAGTTATTGCCACTATTTTATCTTCCAGGTCACTTATCCGTTCTTCTGCCTCAGTTATTCTGCTATTGATTCCTTCTAGAGAATTTTAAATTTCATTTATTGTGTTGTTTATCATTGTTTGTTTGCTCTTTAGTTAGTTCTTCTAGGTCCATGTTAAATGTTTCTTGTATTTTCTCCATTCTATTTCCAAGATTTTGGATCATCTTTACTGTCAATACTCTGAATTCTTTTTCAGGTAGACTGCCTATTTCCTCTTCATTTGTTCATCCTGGTGGGTTGTTACCTTGCTCCTTCATCTGCTGTGTGTTTCTCTGTCTTCTCCTTTTGCTTAACTTACTGTGTTTGGGGTCCCCTTTTCACAGGCTGCAGGTTCAGAGTTCCTGTTGTTTTTTGTGTCTGCCCCCGGTGGCTAAGGTTGGTTCAGTGGGTTGTGTAGGCTTCCTGGTACAGGGTACTGGTGCTTGTGTTCTGGTGGATGAGTCTGTATCTTGTCTTTCTGGTGGGCAGGACCGTTTCCGGTGGTGTGTTTTGGGGTGTCTGTGACCTAATTATTGTTTTAGGCAGCCTCTCTGCTAATGGGTGGGGTTGTATTCCTGTCTTGATAGATGTTCGGCATAGGGTGTCCAGCACTGTAGCTTGTTGGTCGTTGAGTGGAGCTGGGTCTTAGCGTTGAGATGGAGATCTCTGTACAACCTTTTGCCATTTGATATTACGTGGGGCCGGGAGATCTCTCGTGCACCAATGTCTTGAACTCGGCTTTCCCACCTCAGAGGGTCAGGCCTGACACCTGGCTAGAGAACCAAGACTCTTTCAGCCACTTGGAAAAAGAGAAAAAGGGAAAAAATATATATATATCGTTGTTCCCAAAGTCCACCGCCTCAATTTTGGGATGATTAGTTGTCTCTTCAGGTATTCCAGAGATGCAGGGTACATCAAGTTGATCGTGGAGGTTTAATCCGCTGCTCCTGAGGCTGCTGGGTGAAATTTCCCTTTCTCTTCTTTGTTTGCACAGCTCCTGGGGTTCAGCTTTGGGTTTGGCCCCGCCTCTGCATGTAGGTCGCCCTCTGGCGTCTTTTCTGCGCTCAGAGAGGACGGGGTTGAAGGAGCAGGTGATTAGGGGGCTCTGGCTCACTCAGGCCGGGGTGTGTGTGGGGGTGAGGGAGCGGCACGGAATGTGGGGCGAGCCTGCGGCGGCAGAGGCTAGAGTGACATTGCAACAACCTGAGGGGTGTCGTGTGTTCTCCCGGGGAAGTTGTGCATGTATCACGGGACACTGGCAGTGGCGGGCTGCACAGGCTCCGGAGGGGAGGTGTAGTTAGAGACCTGTGCTTGCACGCAGGCTTCTTGGTGGCTGCAGCAGCAGCCATAGCGTCTCATGCCTGTCTCTGGAGTCCGTGCTGATAGCCGTGGCTCGCGCCCGTCTCTGGAGCTCGTTTAGGTGGCGCTCTTAATCCCCTCTCCTCTTGCATCCCACAGCAATGATCTCTTGCCTCTTAGGCAGGTCCAGAGTTTTTCCTGGACTCCCTCCCGGCTAGCTGTGGCGCACTAGCCCCCTTCATTCTGTGTTCACGCAGCCAATCCCGGTCCTCTCCCTGGGATTTGACCTCCAAAGCCAGAGCCTGAGCTCCCAGCACCCGCCTGCCGTGGCGGGTGATCACACAAGCCTCTCGGGCTGGTGAGTGCTGGTCGGCACCGGTCCTCTGTGCGGGAATCTCTCTGCTTTGCCCTGTGCACCCCTGTTGCTGCGCTCTTCTCCGTGGCTCTGAAGCTTCCCCACTCTGCCACCCACAGTCTCCGCCCACGAAGGGGGTTCCTAGCATGTGGAAACCTTTCCTCCTTCACAGCTCCCTCCCACTGGTGCTGGTTCCGTCCCTATTCTTTTGTCTCTGTTTTTTCTTTTTTCTTTTTCCCTACCCATGTACGTGGGGAGCTTCTTGCCTTTTGGGAAGTCTGAGGTCTTCTGCCAACGTTCAGTTGGTGTTCTGTAGGGGTTGTTCCACAGGTAGATGTATTTCTGATGTATTTTTCAGGAGGAAGGTGATCTCTACATCTTACTCTTCCGCCATCTTGAAGGTCTCCCCTAATAATATGTTTTTAAGCCTCCATAGTGCATACTTCCCAAAGAATGGAGTCACACTGATTTCAGGTGTGAACACAAGTCATCAGGAACAACAAAACTGTAAGATAAAAGATATTTCCTTTGTGCCTGGCATTCTCCATCTCTTGTTGTTTTCATGTTTCCCTTGTCTTGAGCCCAAATATGGAGCAATTTTGCTTTATGTTTTTGGTGCTGAGCCCCTCACAACTGTGATGCTCTCTGAACAAAGGCCTACTCGCTCTGGGTACAGGAATTGGGCCTGGGCCTGGAGTAGATTGATCTTGGAGCCAAATAAACAGGGCACCTTGCATCCCCTTCCATTTTGCCTATCTTAAGGAAGAGGCCAAGCGATCCCCTCCCTTTGCAAATAGAGCAGAATGTACTTTCTTAAAACTATTAAAATATCACAGTTGGGTTCAATTATCTGCAGAAATAGACTCACATAAAGGGAAAGCTTACAAAGGGGAAATTTGTACCAAATAACAGGCTACTTTTTTGTTAAAAAAAATTTTTTTTTCAAGGCTATCTGGTTTAAAGTCTGAGTGTCCAGGAGAGAGAAAAAGAAAAGAAGGAAAGAATAAAAAGACACCAAAGTACTTAAAGATTCTTGAATGTGAATTAAAGTGTGAGTGATCATATGCTCTTTACCAGCAATGCAGCCTGCCAGGAGCTTCCCATCCTTGACCTTCTTCCTCACCTTCTACTCCCCCACCCTCAGAGGATGGTCAGGCAAGGAAAGTGGGCCTCAGGAACCTTAGCTATTCTAAGTCCCTAGCTCTGCCTACCTGCCATCCAGCTGAACTAGATAGCCTAAGGTCTCACAAAGCTGACTTAGTCCCATCTCTTGGTCTTGGTGTAAACCCTTTCTCCCATCTGCAGGTCTGTATTACAGATTATAGCCTTGTAATAAATGACCACAAACTGAGTGGCATAGTGGCTTATCTCACAGTGTATGTAAGTCAGAAGTCCAGGTACTGGTTAACTGGATCTTTTGCTGAGGGTCTCAGGCTGAAATCAGGATGTCAGCCAGTTGTATTTTTTCTGGAGGCCTTGGGGAAGAATCTGCTTCCAAGATCATTCAGGTTGTTGATCATATGTCTTCAGAATCAGTTCCTAGATGTCAGATTTTTGGGTCAACAGTTAAATTCAGTTGTAATTTTTTTTTTTTGCGGTACGTGGGCCTCTCACTGCTGTGGCCTCTCCTGTCACAGAGCACAGGCTCTGGACACGCAGGCTCAGCGGCCATGGCTCACAGGCCCAGCTGCTCCGTGGCATGTGGAATCTTCCCGGATCGGGGCACGAACCCGTGTCCCCTGCATTGGCAGGCGGACTCTCAACCACTGTGCCACCAGGGAAGCCCTCAGTTGTAATTTTATTAGATGTTATCGAATTCCCTTCCATAGAGATTGTACCATTTTACATTTCCATCAGCAGTGTATGCAAGTAGATACCAAAATCTATGATGCAGAAGTCCCTTGTAGAAAATGGCATAGTATTTTCATATACCCTACTACACACACCCTCCTTTTAATTTTGTCATTTTTAGATTACTTAAAACACCTAATACAACATAGGTGCTATGTAAATAGCTGTAAATACATTGTAAATGCTACGTAAATAGTTGCTGGTGTGTGGCAAATTAAAGTTTGCTTTTGAGAACTTTTTGGAATTTTTTTTCCTGAATATTTTCAATCCATGGTTGGTTGTGGAACCCACGGTTACAGAGAGCTGACTATATTAAGTTGCAGATTTTTTCCCAGTTTGTCATTTGTCTTTCTACTTTGCTTATGCTATTTTCCATGCATTTAAAACTTTATAAACTTATTTTTATTTTTGATAATCAGATTTATTAGTATTTTTGTTATTGCATCTGGATTTTTTAATCATATTTAGGAAAGTTATTCACTGCTCCCAGGTTATAAAGGAATTCACCTGTGTTTTCTCCTGATGCTTTTATGGTTTCATTTTTAATGTTTAAATATGATTTGTTTGAAATTTATCCTGATATATAGGCATAAGGAATGGAATTAATTTTATTTTTTTCCATATGTCTGTTAAGTTATCCCAACAACACTGATTAAAAAGTCTTTTCTTTCCCCACAGATTTGAGATGCTACCTTATTGTGTACTAAATTTCCGTATGCAGTTGGGTCTATCTTTGAATTTTCTTTCCTGTTCCATAGCTAATTTTGGCTATTCGTGTGCCAGTTACCAAACCGTTTCAATTATATAGACTTTACAATATATTTTACTTTGTTATCTAATAGGTCATTCTAGTTTTATTTCTGTGCTTTCGTGTGTGTGTGTGTGTGTGTGTGTGTGTGTGTGTGTGTGTGGTGAACCCCAGAAGAGAGCCAAACACTGACTCCTGAGAAATTTCAACTCCTAAATGTAGATAGAAGAGGGTAAGCTGGCAAAGGAATCTGGGGAAGGAGAGGCTCTAGAGTAGGAGGTAACCAGAGATGTGCAGTCTCAAGGAAGTCAGGGCGAGTACTTTAGGACTGAGATACTGATCTCTTGTGTCAGGTGCTGCCACAAAAATCTCATAAGATGAGGAGTAAGAAGCATCGGTGGTTGTCACTGGGTGGGAGTAGAGTGAGTGAGCTATGGAGTGAACGGGAGGATTAGGAGATACATTTAAGTGTAGACAACCCTTGAAAAGTTTCTCAGTATAAGAGAAAGGAAAGGAAATGAGAAAAGGTTGTACCCAGAACGGTTATAGGGAAATTTTTCTTTTGTCTTTTTAACAAATTGAGGTGAAATTCACATAATTTAAAGTTAACCATTTTAAGCTGAGCAATTCAGTGGCCTTTAATACATTCACAGTCACCAACTCTATCCAGTTGCAAAAGTTTTCATCACTCCGAAGGGAAAGGAGTTGCTCCCCATTACCCACCCCCCACCCCCCAGCCTTTGGCAACCGCCAAACTCTTTTCTGTTTTTATGGATTAACCTATTCTGGATATTTTATATAAATGGAATCATACAATATGTGACTTTTTGTGTCTGGCTTCTTTCACTTAGCATAATGTTTTCAAAGTTCATTAGTGTTGGAGAAATTGGAGACTGTATACATGCTGATGGAAAGACTGTAGCACACAGGGACAGGTGGAAGATTCAGGAGAGAGGGTGGATAAGAGGAAGGTTCTTGAAAAGATATACTCCATCCATTTGTAAGGGGGAAGTTGGGGAGACTCCATCTGATAACTTCTGTATTCTCCATGACGTAGAAGGCCAGGCCTCCACTAAGAACGGGGAGTCAGAGGTTGCAGGGAGGGTGGATGATCTGAATAAATGATTGAGTAGAGGAGTATAGTGTGCTAACTAGAGAAACGTGGTTATGATTGGTGGGTGGTACTAGGCACTTTGTCCACTATTTATTTCAGTTCACGAAAGGTCTTTTGAGGAAGTTCCCCAAATGTTGCATCATCACAGAGCGACTGTTTACTTGTTTCTGCTTCTTTCTTCCAAGACAGTGCTATAGCCATACCAGAGCTTGGGTTCCTGCCATAAATAGGACCCACAAGGTTTTACAGCTTCACTAGTATAAAAAGTTTTTAGTTGGGTTGTCCTGAAGCAGGCACTGAGATTGATGAAGGGGTGCAGTCTATTTATAAGGGATCAACACATCTGTGAAAGGAAGGGGAAGGAAGGTAGGATTGGACAGAGAATGAAGTCAAACTGTGATGCAAACTCAGTGAAGCCATGGCCATCCCAGCAAGGAGTTCTGGAGTATTGTTTTTCAGATTGCCTTACATTAGGCCACAATGGTTAGGTTTTTATACCCATTCCTGGCTCAATCCCCAATTATAGGCTGCCCCTGAACATCATGACCTTGACCAAAGTAGCTCTCTGCAGGTGAGACAAACCCTGAAGGAGCTGACACTATAGGTTGCCTGCTGACCTGTGCAAGTCTTTCCTTGAAAGGGGGATCTGAGCATATCTGCCACAGTATAGCTGGGAACCATGCTGGAGCAGCTTGGACTTGAGGCACATGGGAAGCAGACTTCTTTAGGACGACTCTTCCCATCATTGCCCCAGGAATGTTCTTAGAAACTAAGTTGATGGACAGGAGCTGGGTGGGCAGGTAGAGTTGGCACGAGAAATTACACTATGCTTCTCAGAGTGTAGAGAAGCAGGTAGAATGAGTTGAGCCGTGGCATTTGAGGACTTGGGCACGAGTTCCCATGGGGAGCAAAATCTCGCTTATTAGAAGGGCTTTATTCTCAGCCAATCAAGTAACCAGGAGTGGTTTGGATTTTGAAAATGTTTCATGATGTTTTTGACTTCACTATTCTTTGTCAGAAAAATCACAAAATAGAAGGGGCACCTAGTCAGCAGTCAGCAAATGTTTGCTAAACGAGTGAATGAAAGAACCATTGTGGGCCGAGCAGCGGCAGGAAGCAGGGGGTCAGAATTCTGTGTCATCTTTTTAGAGGAATCTGTGCTCCAGAGGTAGCAGCTTGACAGGCTTAATAATAGCTCAACTTGGAAAGAGAGGGTGAGGGATAGAGTTTGGAACACAGGCACAGTGGTTCAGGGAGGGGTAGGGAGATTCCCAGGTGATGGTAGACAGGGGCCAACTGCCTCAGCTGGCTTGTAGGAAGAGAGGGTGCATACCTGGAAGTGGACAGGTGGCTGGATACTTGCCACACGTAGTCATTTGGGAAATGAAGGGAGTGGTCTTGTTATCTTTTCTCTGAGGAGGCTTTACCCACTCCCCATTGTTTGAGAATTACGTAGCTTTCTTCTGCTTCTAGTAAGCTCCCTCCCATAGCCTCACAGCCCCGCCCACCCTATCACCTCCTCCCTCCAGAACTTATAACAATATGACTGACCCCCACTCTGGTCACTGATTGCTCCCAGTTCCCATAAGCTGTTGTTTTACCTCAGGGAGCCAGGCCTGTGACCCATCAGCCCCATCTTGGTTCTTAGAGTCTCTCAGTGTCCTTGTGGCTTCTCTCTTCTTGATGTAACATGGACCTCATGGCACCTCTCATTTCCAAGACACTAATATTTGTTGTCAGCCCCCTTGATTCCCTCACCTTGTTGTCATATAGGGGAAAAGGTGGGACCATTGCAGGATGTTGGATTAGGAATGAAGAATTGCTATAGGGTGGAAGTTAGAGTCCTGGGGTCTGGGCTGGAATTGATGTCTAATTGCTAGCTCTAGGAGTGGAGTTGGAGCTGGAAGAGGGGGGAAGGAAGATAGCCTATAAATGTAGTTTATTATTATTTTAATAACTCTCATTTATATTGAAGTTTAAATTTGGCAAATTGCTTTTACATCTGTTACTGCACTGGGGTCTAACCTGTTTTCTGACTCCTTTTCTCCTTCCTACTTTACAGATGTAGACTTTTATCAAGGCTGTCGAAAGAAAAGTATTATTTCTTCTCTCTTCACTTTCTGCCTCAGGGATTTCTGGCTTCAGCTCTCATTGCCATGCCAATGACTCCCAAGCCTGTATTTCCAGCCTCAGCCTTACCTCCTGAACCCCCATTCCATATTTTCAGCTGCCTGATATATATCCACCTGTCCCATTGGTGCTACACATTCTTTAAAACCAAGCTCATAATTTCCTCCAAAACCCATTCTTCTTCCTATTTAATTATGGCATCATTAATCTCCCAGTTACCTTACCTTGAAACTTTGGCATCTCTCTTCTTCCCTTCCCCCCAGCCCATTCTCATCAGTCGCCTCACTTTGCTGTGTCCCATCACTTGCTTCCCTTCCCACTGCTCCCTCTTGTTCCCACCCCATGACTTCTTACTGAGCTGTGGCTTCTTGCCCAGTTTCCCCAACTCTAGGTGCATCTGCCTCCAGGTATATCCTATGCATAATTGGCTACTGCTTCAGTCTGTGTAAGCCACTGTTCTTCTGTCTAAGTCATTGTAACATCAGTTTTCCCTGAAGAAACTGAAATGCTTCCCCACTGCCTACAGAGTTAAGGTCCAACTTCTCAGCCTGGGTTGTGAGGCCCCATAACCTCTCTCTTTCTTCCTTACCTCCTATTACGATCCTATACATACCTCATTTTCTAGCCATGGAACTGCTTCTGTTTCCCTGAGTGTGTCCTGGACTTTCCTTCTTTGTTCATGTTACTTTTCATCCTGAAGCTTCTTTTCCACTTTCCAACATAATCTCTACCTGTTAAAATCATGTTGATTTATATATATTACAGTGGAATACTGTGACACTGTTGAGAAATGAAGTAGGTGTACATGTGCTGACATGGAATGATATTGAAGGTATACTGCTAGATGATTAAAAAGCATGTTGTATAACAATATATATTTATGATTCCATTCTTAAAAAAATTGATAGTAAATGTATACGAATGTATAGAGAAAAAAATTGGAAAACTAGGCCCTTTTAGTGATAATTCTTGAAGAAAAGTAATGATTATAGGGATTGTAGGATGATGATTCATGTAATGTTTGATTTTTAAAATAAAATGGTTGTATATTTCTATAGCAATCAGAAAACATAAAGCACGGAAAAAATGAGAAACAAGTTGTCCCCAGCCTTCAGGGTTCATCCAGGTTTTCTCCTCCCTAGTTTTTCCCAGTGGCAGGTGCTTATACTTTCCACTCCTCCAGCTCCCACCCCCACCCCACGACCTCTCCCATGAAACTCACATCGAGCCTCACATTATAGTAATTTTTGGATTTGCCTTACTCCCCACTTATTGCTCCTGAATCAGGAGTTGGTATCATTGGAATCCTTGAACACCTGTAGGGTCTGGCTGGGTGCTCATGCTCAATGGCTGCTCCATCTTTGTTGAGCTGGGCTGCCATGCCCCACACATATCTGGGTATTCTGGGGCTTTAGTGCTCCTATACCTTGGGAGGGACTAAAGGCCCTGCTTTATCAATAGCAGGAGCTATATGCCTGATGGGACTGATTGATTGGCCTTTAATTTATTACCAGCTTCCTGACTAGGGTCCCAGTGATTATGATTGATAAGGATGTGATTGGAAGTCTCATCTGTGTTCTTACTGATCCCTAGAGGAATCCATTACCATGTAGCAACCTAGGCACTAACCTAGCATTAGATAAATTCAACTCAGCAATCCATCAAGACACAAAGTAATTGAAGTGTGGATTAGTGCCTACCACGAATGGCAGGAGGAAATGATGGAAGAATTTTAGGCTAAAGGGGCTGAGCTGTCCAGCCTCTAGGGAATCTATTATTCTACCAGCTCACCAGTCTGTCTCTTGAGCTTTGATGATATCTGCTTTGCAGGTGCAGCCAGGCCCCAGATCAGCATAGATTCTGGTCTCTGCATCAACGGACTTATACCACATAGTGAGAGACTTTTCTGTTCGGCCTCAGTTAGCTTTCTTGGGGGTAGGCAGCAGAGGTTGTTGACAGTTAGGATTTGGTTGTTTCTGAAATACTATCAGGCTCAGTGTGTCCTCAGCCTGGCTCAGAGACAGAGGGAGGCAGTGTCGGTGGTGGAAGAAGTGCTTTTGAAGTCCTTCTTCAGACAGATCTGGGTTGGAGACCTGGCTCTACCACCAGCCTGAAGGCTACTGTAGACAGGAACCACTGTGGTTTGCAGAATCAAAATGCCTGGTAATTTGATGTTTGGTAAATATTTGTTGAGTTGGGCTAGTTGTATAACCAAAGTATTCTTGTCTGTAAAATGGGAATACCTACCCCATAGAATTGTTGTGAAAACAAAATAAGGTATGTATAGAAGCTATTCTAATGCCTAGCATCAAGAGGTAATTGGTAACTAATTGGTAACTGCTAATTTCCTCTTTTCTGCCCCCCTTCCCTCTTATACCCTTAAAGGTTAGAAATCTTATGACTTACTATGTACACACTTAATAGGCTACAGTGAGAATGGCTTGAGCATGTCTCATTTTTAGCAGGTATGGCCTTTCTCCCCATCTAGGTTGTCTTCTGTGGTCCTTGTAGCCATCCACATGGTCTGTGAAGGCTTTATTCACATGGGTGGCTCATGGCACAGCAGTATGGTGTAGTGGAGAGAGCCAAGGACTAGGGCAAGATACTTGAGCTCCTCGTCATCTGTTTTCTTATCTGCAAAAAAGTAATATTTGCCCTATCTAGAATTCAAATCTATTCAGTTCAAATCTATTTTCTGAGAGGGAATTCCCCTACCCCCATTGTTCCTGAAGTATGCTGTATCCTGTTTCATGCCTCCCTACATGGTGCCTTGACTGTACTCACTTTACTTCTCTTGAATGTCTGTCTTAGGATAGGAATTTATCAAGTGAACTACCATTGACACCACATTGTGATTACAGTGATTAATGCTGTGCTTATAGTGTGGTAGTACAACTCTTTTATGAGACTGCCTGCTAATTAAAAGGACTTCGAGTAGCTTTTAGTAAAAGATGTATGATTGCTTAAATATAAATTAGAATTAATTTAAACTCTTCGTGGGTGTGGGATTGGGGGAAACAAATATAATAACTACCTTGGCTACTTTGGTTACAGGATCTAAACATTAAACATAATTCTGAATGTCCTGGCAGGCAAGAGAAAAAGGGAAATATGATGAATCACATAATTATCATCTAATAAAATAGTCAAAAATTATAAAATAGGTTGTCTGCTGAGAGCTTTTTCCTGGTACTAGTAAGAACTGATCTAAAAGCATTTTTATAATAGACATTAAATCATGTACTGGACAATGTCTTTAACAAGATTTTTTCAGAAAATGCAGAATTTTTGTTTTCTATCTGTTCCTTATATAGAACCTGAACAAAACCTGACGGCATACAAGAAAGCAGGTTTCAGTGAATTTGTTTTGTAGGGGACAAATCCAGTGAGCATTCTTCTGTTTTAACTAGGATACAATATAGAGTCCCCTTAGCAGAATGGAGAGAACCTGTACTTTAGATTGCCTTCCTCAGATATCTGCTCTGTCAGGTTGGTTTTTGGCAAGGACTTGAATAGTGGGCAGATTAAGACTGAAAACTTTGGCCAGGACTTGGTACAATCTAACTTGGGCAGTGTTTCATCTTTCAAGACAGCGCTTTATCTGGAATGATCCATTTGTGTTCATACTCTGTGCATGTGTCAATGTAAAAATGATTGGACACGTTGACTTTTTAATAAAAATCCTAATGAATTGTTTAACTGTTTTCATTAGGGTGTCCAATGGGTGGTAAAATCTGTATCCAGCAAGTTTTGTGTTTATGTATAGCTTTATTTGGAGAAAAGAACATCAACTCACAATCTATTGCCAAGTGCAATAACATGCATCCATCCCTCTAACCCCCTACCCCCACTGAAGATGGTAGCCTTCAGTTACATAAGAAATTCTTTTGTTTAAGATCAGAAGTAAATATGGGCCTAGGAGATTTGCTGAAAGATGTTAGTTGTGGCTATATGAGAGAAAGTAGAAATCCCAGGTTTTCCTATCTGTTCCCTTTGGTTTTTCTCTTCTTGGGACTTTGAAGTTGGCATGGAGAAGAAAAAAAGTGGAAATGGGAAAATGTTGGTATAGCCAGTGCACATTTGCTAATGGGTACAGTTCCTTCAGACCTCAGAAATGGAGGAAAACCACAGGCTGTATATGAATAAAGTGATTATGAAGTTATTTTCTTACTTCATTGAATCTTTTGGTTTCAGTTAACATAAGATGCTATTCAGTACAGTTGAATTTTCCATTTAGTTCTTTTTTGCCACCACCTGAACTAAAGAAATCCAGTGCAGTTCATTATCACTTTGCCCCTCCTTAGTAAGTTATTTTCCATCTCATCTCCCTTCATCTCTGAAAGGATTATCTGAATTGTTTGGGAGGGCAGGGTATTCTGTACCTGTTTTCATCTATTATTTATGTTTGCATTCAATTATACTCAGCCTTCCTTTCAGTTATGGAGATGAACCTGGAGCATTTTTATTTCAGGGAATAGGCATCTGTTATAACAGTTAGCTTGGAGAGATGGGAATTACCCATAATTCTTGTCCTCAGAAGAGATGTAGTACTAATGGAACCCTGGCCTCCTTCCTCTCTGACTCTGGAGAGCCACTGCTCTTGTTTACTCCTTGGCTTAGGGTCACCTGAAGTGGAACTGGCAAGAGATACTCAGTATTGTAAACCAGATTTGAATCCCCTAGAGGGGCCTCTGCTGTAAGGCCCCAGGATTTCAGCTTATGTTTGGGCCATCATGCCTCTCAAAGCCCTTTTCCATCTGATGTTTGACTGGGCCCTCACAGTACTTCAGGGATGTGTCATTTGTGAAATGTGGATCTACTTTTGTGCTGTTTAATATGGTAGCCGCTAACCATTTGTGACTATTTAAATTTATCAGAATTAAATAAAATTTAAAATTCAGTTCCTTGGTTTCATTAGTGACATTTCAGTTGCTCAATGGCCATGTGTGACCAGGGGCTGCTGCAATGGACAGCATGGATTTAGAACATTTCTATCATCACAGGAAGTTCTATTGAGCAGTGCTAGTTTAGAAAGTAAATGGCAGGTGCTAGTCTGCCTTAATTGACTGCTGATGTGGAAACATAACCTCCTTTTCTGTATTATCTCTTAAATAGCTGCTTTATGGTCGTTGTTATTTTGCTGCTTTATTAATTTAAAATTCTCAAGTGGAAAGTGCTAGATAGTACTAGCTAAAGCCATTGGCAGCAACGCGGTGTTCTCTGCCTCTTGTTGCCTGGCATTTTATATGTGTGCCATGTGGTGGTGGTTCTCCATCCACTGGGAATGGTGAGGAGTTGACATGCAGGTTGTGAGGCCAAGCTTCTCAGCAGAGAAGCTGTACCTGATCATGTGGGTGGCTTCTGCATGTTGGGACCTGCCTTCTCCTGCTGCTCTGACTCTCCCCAGCAGGGAGGCATGAAGAAAGTAGGTCTAGTGAAATTGGGAGGCTCAGGTGGGAAGGTGCTTGGCTT
This sequence comes from Pseudorca crassidens, assembly GCF_039906515.1. NCBI lineage: Eukaryota > Metazoa > Chordata > Mammalia > Artiodactyla > Delphinidae > Pseudorca > Pseudorca crassidens. The sequence continues at coordinate 116,130,428 of NC_090298.1, read as the reverse complement.
TCAGGACCTATAGAGTGAAAATCAAGTCCAAAGGGTTCCACAAGAGTTAAGATGATTCCAGAAATGAAGTTTTTTTTTTTTTTAATTTCCCAGATGCCTAAATGAGAGATTGGGAAGCATTTTTGTCAATTACAATTTGTCTACTATAATTCTTAGTAATTTTTTTCAGGCAAGGTGAGGTTAAGCAAATATTAGAGACATAGGAGTGTATAGTAACCAAATATTGTTTGTTGTGTACCTAGAAAGGTGAATGTGAGATTTTTTCTTGGAAAAATATAGCCACATTGCATAAGTGACCCTGGAGGGACATCTTTGCTGCCCTGGGCTCATACAAAATCTTTCCAAATCCCATATCTAGATATGTGCGTCCTTGATCTGTGCTTTAGTTTGTCTGGGCAGCGTTAGAGGGAATGAGGATAGTGGAAGGCACACTCATATACACCACTCCTACCCTGCCATGCCCTCCTCCTAACGTGCACTTAATTGTATGATTTGTCCTAGGATGAGCTAAAGATTTGATCCAAAAGATGACTCTAACAATGGGATTTAATTAGTAGGATTTTGGGGAGTATTGGGATTTTAGTGTCTTTCTGATAGCCCTCAAATCCCAGCTCATCAGTGACTGTTTTGGTGCCTCTGCATAGAACTGTGCCCCCTGCTCTACCCTTTCAGGTTTACTCAGAGAGTTGACTTTGGGGAAACTTACCCATGATGTGTGGCAAGGCCTCAGTTTCTAGGCTCAGGAGGTATGGTGGTAGCTGTTAGGAAAAACTAAGGGAGATTAAACAATGAATTCCCAGAGAGAATGAAAATGATTGTTAGATTGGAATTATATTCTAGACAAGAAGAGTTTGGGGAGATGGAGTGTTGTTGTAGGGTGCGACTCTGGCCTCCTTTTCCTGGATTTGGGCCTGTTAGAATTTCATTAGGAAAACTGATGAGAACTCAGTGAAACACCACTCCACTTAATGGGTGGTCTCTCAGGTGGTCAGTTGTCTTCTGAGCCTCAGGACCTCTCTGTAGATCAGCGGTCCCCAACCTTTTTGGCACCAGGGACTGGTTTCATGGAAGACAATTTTTCCACGGATGGTGGTTGGTGGGGGTGGGTGGGGGAGATGGTTCAGGCAGTACTGCCAGCGATGGGGAGCAGCTGATGAAGCTTCGCTTGCCTGCCACTCACCTACTGCTGTGCGGCCCGGTTCCTAACAGGCCATGGACTGGTACCGGTCCGTGGCCCGGGGGTTGGGGACCCCTGCTGTAGATCATAGAATGCCTCCTCCATTCCACTGAGCCTGCGGTCAGCTGCTGTCCTTTCTAAGGATATGCGGCCATGCTGTGAACTATACAGAAATTCAAGTTAAAATAGTGTACCTGGACACTGTGAGCTTGTCATTGAAAGTCATGGAGAACATTTAACTGATGCTTATGACAAGATATGTAAAGTATAAAAAATGTGAAATGAGGAAGTCTTGGGTATTGGATAATAGAAATTTGGGGGAAATTGAAATGTATGTCAAGTTTTATACTTTTTGTAGTTTTGAAGTTATTTATTTTGGAAATGAAGAAGGAATTACGCATTTTGTTCATAAAGGTATCATATATTTAGCACCATGAAATCCCAGAAAAACTGGGGGAAGATTTGTTTTTAGATTGTGGAGAAGGGTATGGTTAAAGAACCAGAATTAGTCCTGAGAAGAGAATAGCTTTTTTATGTCTTATTGGAGGCTCTTTTATTGCTCAATTTGGGTCACAGTGGTCTTTGAATAAGAGTGACCATTAGCCATACCAGTTGAAGGAAAATTGGTTTCTTTGTTACTGTGCTGGTGAGATAATGGAGTGGCTATAAATCTGACCTTTTTGACATCATGCCCTCAGTTTTTCAAATGTCCACCCATCTGTCACAGGCCCTAGGGATACTTATTTACTCTTCTAAATGGAGATGCTCTGAGCTACCAGAGCCCAGAGATTGATTGCAGGATGGAGCAACATACAAATGACTGTATCAGTATCAAGCTTTTGCTGTTTCCAAGGTCTGTATATTCAGCCATTTTAGTGGCTTTCCATGTGATGCATTTGACTTTTAGCATCCGTTGCTAAAGTAATGGTAACATATTCTGTTATCCATTTGTTTATTTATGGTCTTGATTTCTACCCTTGCAAAACTTGATATAGGTACACAGCTTCAGAAATGTACACATACCGGAGTAATAGGTAACTCTGATTTGGTTACAAGGCAATAATTTAAGTTGACAGGTTTAGCTGATAACATAAAACACAAGAGAGAAATAGGATCAGTTTATAATGTCAGCAGAACCCCTGAGAGTGAGTTGCTGCCTTGGGGCTGACTCTGGTACTGTTGTTTTGTCTAATATTATTATAAAGCAAAATAAACTGATGTCTGTGAAAATCTGGCTGACCAAGATTACAAGAATAGGGCTGTAAATTAGCTGCTTCCTTTTTGTTACTTTTAAGCAACTTTCAGAAGGGACTAAATAACAGGACATTAGGGTCCTTGGAAAGACCTGGGGTCCAGCTCCTCTGGAATGCCAAGAGAATGGATGGGCCTGCTTGTGGCAAGTCCTATTGGGAATCAAAACTTGCCAGTTCTGCATGCCTCACTATGTCTGTCCTGGGAAAATGGAACCTTAGAATAGAGGAGGTTGTGAAGTCCAGATGTCTGAAAGCTAGACCTTGTGGAAGGTCATTGTAGGTTCTGTCACTATGACTGCCATAGCCATGCAAAATGATGTGAAATATTTTACTGATCTGTAAAAACTGGAATCAGTTCAGCATAATAGGCATTGACACACGAGATCACCATCTCCCTCATGGAAAATAAATATTCCTGCTTTACCTTGACATTTATTCCCCATAAATGCACCAGCGTTTATGTAGCATTATCTTATAATCGTGTTTTATTCCCTGGGACGAGCTCTGTTATTGATGTCTGCAGAGCCAGGGAAGTGGTGGGGACTGCTTAGGGCATCTAGGAGTACTTGGTTTTTAGGGAACTAGTTTCCATTTTGTAGAGTTAGTAGAACTGGACATAAACTTAAGCACACATTATCGTTTCCTACCCCTCAGTGGCTGCCACAAACTCAGAAAAGTGCTTGGAGTGTAGCTTTTACTCCATAGAGCAGTTTGGACTGATGTCCTTGTTTTGAGATAGCTCGTGCTGTGGAGGAAAAATAAAGTTCCAGGCGATGGAAATTTTTAGGAAGTAGTGCTTCCATCCATCTGCCTCAAGGCAGAATCCTGTCTAGGTTGGTCTGCACACCCTTTTTTCAGCGGTTTCTGTGGATAATGCTATCAAACTCTGGTTGATGATTTGTGCATTTCAGTCATTATGGGAATTTAGCATCATCCTTTTTTTTAAATTGAGATATAGTTAATTTACAGTGTTGTGTTTCTGGTGTACAGCAGAGTGATTCAGTTACACATATATATATATTTCTTCATATTCTTTTCCATTTTAGTTTATTACAAGATATTGAATATGGTTCCCTGTGCTATATAGTAGGACCTTTTTATTTACCTATTTTATATATAGCAGTTTGTATCTGCTAATTCCAAACTCCTAATTTATCCCTCCACCCTGTTTCCCCTTTGGTAACCAAAACATCATCTTAGTTTGGAATTTTGTAACAAAATATCATGTCTTGGGTGGTATATAAACAATAGACATTTATATCTCAGTTCTGGAGGTTGGGAAGTCCAAGATCAGGGCACCAATAGACTCAGTGTCTGGTGAGAGCTCACTTCCAGTTCATAGATGGCTGTCTTCTCACTCTGGCCTCACTTGGTGGAAGGGGCAAGGGAGCTCTCTGAGGTCTCTTATATGAGGGCACAAACCCCATTCATGCCGCTCCACCCTCATGACCTAATCACCTCCCAAAGGCCCCACCTCCAAATATCATCATATTGCGGATTAGTTTTCAACATATGAATTTTGTGGGGGACACAGACATTCAGTCCATAGCAAGCATTAAACATAACTCAGAGATGCTTAGCTCTGGAGGCAAGAGGGGTTGAAGGGACACGAATCCCATTAAAAAAAGCTCTTTAATCCTCTCCACTCCCACCTCGCCCACCACTACCTGTGTGGGTACCAATTTTCCTGAAGTGCCCATTCTCTTCCATTCTTTGGTTTCCCTGCTTAAGCCTTGAGGGGCAGATTGGCTGGTTGGGTGAGGGCTCTGTTCAAGGCCATTTGGGAATAAAGGCTCTAAGGTTGAACCCAGCATCTTGTTGGTTTGTGTTTGAGCAAGGCCCGTGTTCTCAGCCTTCTGGACCACATCTTTGTAAAGCCATACCCTAGCAGAATACCTGCAAAATACTTTATTGCAAATATGCAGTTTACATTTGATCGGTTGGGCTCATGTCTACTTAGCAGGATGTGTTAGAATGTGTCTGAGTAGTACATGTTGATTATGACTATATGGTACTCTTTTTTTTTTTGGTTATTTCCCCTTCACCCCCTAAGTAATCTCATCTACTCCTGTGACTTTACATGCCACATGTAATGCTACTTATCACTACATTTAAGAATCCTGCCCAGCTTTCCCTCCTGAATTCTTTAACCAGTTGCCTACTTAACATCTCAGCTTGGATGCCTAATAAACATCTCTAATTTAACAGGTGTAAAACTGGACTCGTAATTTTCCCTCCCCAAAGAGTTATTCCTCCCATTTCTCTGTCTGAGCAACAACACCATTCTTTCAGTTGGTACGGCCAAGACATTAGAGTCATTCTTGTCTTCTCTATTTCTTTTACATTTTTTTAATTTTTAAATTTAATTTAATTTTTTTATACAGCAGGTTATTATTAGTCATCAATTTTATACACATCAGTGTATACATGTCAATGCCAATTGCCCAATTCATCACACACACACACCCCCACTACCGCTTTCCCCCCTTGCGGTCCATACGTTTGTTCTCTACATCTGTGTCTCAATTTCTGCCCTGCAAACTGGTTCATTGTAGCATTTTTCTAGGTTCCACAATATGCATTAATGTACGATTTTTTTTTTCTCTTTCCGACTTACTTCACTCTGTATGACAGTCTCTAGATCCATCCACGTCTCAACAAATGGCCCAATTTTGTTCCTTTTTATGGCTGAGTAATATTCCATTGTATATATGTACCACAACTTCTTTATCCATTCGTCTATCGATGGGGATTTACGGTGCTTCCGTGACCTGGCTACTGTAAATAGTGCTGCAGTGAACATTGGGGTGGATGTGTCTTTTTGAATTATGGTTTTCTCTGGGTATATGCTCAGTAGTGGGATTGCTGGATCATATGGTAATTCTATTTTTAGTTTTTTACGGAACCTCCATACTGTTCTCCATAGTGGCTGTATCAATTTACATTCCCACCAACAGTGCAAGAGGGTTCCCTTTTCTCCACACCCTCTCCAGCATTTGTTGTTTGTAGATTTTCTGATGATGGCCATTCTAACTAGTGTGAGGTGATACCTCATTGTAGTTTTGATTTGCATTTCTCTAATTATTAGTGATGTTGAGCAGCTTTTCATGTGCTTCTTGGCCATCTGTATGTCTTCTTTGGAGAAATGTCTATTTAGGTCTTCTGCCCATTTTTAGATTGGGTTGTTTGTTTTTTTAATATTGAGCTGCATGAGCTGTTTATATATTTTGGAGATTAATCCTTTGTCCATTGATTCGTTTGTAAGTATTTTCTCCCATTCTGAGGGTTGTCTTTTCCTCTTGTTTATGGTTTCCTTTGCTGTGCAAAAACTTTGAAGTTTCATTAGGTCCCATTTGTTTATTTTTGTTTTTATTTCCATTACTCTAGGAGGTGGATCAAAAAAGATCTTGCTGTGATTTATATCATTTTATTTATGTCATTGTTATGTTATTTTTGTGTATGGTGTTAGGGAGTGTTCTAATTTCATTCTTTTGCATGTAGCTGTCAAGTTTTCCCAGCACCACTTATTGAAGAGACTGTCTTTTCTCCATTGTATATCCTTGCCTCCTTTGTCATAGATTAGTTGACCATAGGTGCGTGGGTTTATCCCTGGGCTTTCTATCTTGTTCCATTGATATATGTTTCTGTTTTTGTGCCAATACCATATTGTCTCGATTACTGTACCTTTGTAGTATAGTCTGAAGTCAGGGACTCAATTGCTCCAGCTCTGTTTTTTTCCCTCAAGACTGCTTTGGGTATTCGGGGTCTTTTGTGTCTCCATACAAATTTTAAGATTATTTGTTCTAGTTCCATAAAAAATGCCATTGGTAATTTGATAGGGATTGCATTGAATCTGTAGATTGCTTTGGGTAGTATAGTCATTTTCACAATATTGATTCTTCTAATCCAAGAACATGGTATATCTCTCCATCTGTTGTTATCATCTTTAATTTCTTTCATCAGTGTCTTATAGTTTTCTGCATACAGGTCTTTTGTCTCCCTAGGTAGTTTTATTCCTTGGTATTTTATTCTTTTTGTTGCAGTGGTAAATGGGAGTGTTTCCTTAATTTCTCTTTCAGATTTTTCATCATTAGTGTATAGGAATGCAAGAGAGTTCTGTGCATTAATTTTATATCCTGCAACTTTACCAAATTCATTGATTAGCTCTAGTAGTTTTCTGGTGGCATCTTTAGGATTCTCTATGTATAGTATCATGTCATCTGCAAACAGTGACAGTTTTACTTCTTCTTTCCCAATGTGTATTCCTTTTATTTCTTTTCCTTCTCTGATTGCCATGACTAGGACTTCCAAAACTAAGTTGAATAATAGTGGTGAGAGTGGACATCCTTGTCTTGTTCCTGATCTTAGAGGAAATGCTTTCAGATTTTCACCATTGAAAATGATGTTTGCTGTGGGTTTGTTGTATATGGCCTTTATTATGTTGAGGTAGGTTCCCTCTATGCCCACTTTCTGGAGAGTTTTTATCATAAATGGGTGTTGAATTTTGTCAAAAGCTTTTTCTGCATCTGTTGAGATGTTCATATGGTTTTTATTCTTCAATTTGTTAATATGGTGTATCACACTGATTCATTTGTGTATATTGAAGAATCCTTGCATTCCTGGGATAAATCCCACTTGATCATGGTGTATGATCCTTTTAATGTGTTGTTGGATTCTGTTTGCTAGTATTTTATTGAGAATTTTTGCATCTATATTCATCAGTGATATTGGTCTGTAATTTTCTTTCTTTGTAGTATCTTTGTCTGATTTTGGTATCAGGGTGATGGTGGCCTCATAAAATGAGTTTGGGAGTGTTCCTTCCTCTGCAATTTTTTGGAAGAGTTTGAGAAGGATGGGTGTTAGCTCTTTTCTAAATGTTTGATAGAATTCACCTGTGAAGCCATCTGGTCCTGGACTTCTGTTTGTTGGAAGATTTTTTTTGTTTAACATCTTTATTGGAGTATAATTGCTTTACAATGGTGTGTTAGTTTCTGCTTTATAACAAAGTGAATCAGTTATACATATACATATGTCCCCATATCTCTTCCCTCTTGCATCTCCCTCCTTCCCAACCTCCCTATCCCACCCCTCTAGGTGGTCACAAAGCACCGAGCTGATCTCCCTGTGCTCTGCGGCTGCTTCCCACTAGCTATCTGTTTTACATTTGGTAGTGTATATATGTCCATGCTACTCTCTCACTTCGTCCCAGCTTACCCTTACCCTTCCCTGTGTCCTCAAGTCCATTCTCTACATCTGCATCTTTACTCCTGTCCTGCCCCTAGGTTCTTCAGAACCAGGTTTTTTTTTTTTTTTTAGATTCCATATATATGTGTTAGCATACGGTATTTGTTTTTCTCTTTCTGACGTACTTCACTCTGTATGACAGACACTACATCCATCCACCTCAGTACAAATAACTCAATTTCGTTTCTTTTTATGGCTCGGTAATATTCCATTGTATATATGTGCCACATCTTCTTTATCCATCCGTCAGTGGACAATTAGGTTACTTCCATATCCTGGCTATTGTAAATAGTGCTGCAATGAACACTGTGGTACGTGACTCTTTTTGAATTACAGTTTTCTCAGGGTATATGCCCAGTAGTGGGATTGCTGGGTTGTATGGTAGTTCTATTTTTAGTTTTTTAAGGAACCTCCATACTGTTCTCCATAGTGGCTGTATCAATTTACATTCCCACCAACAGTGCAAGAGGGTTCCCTTTTCTCCACACCCTCTCTGCATTTCTTGTTCTTAGATTTTTTGATGATGGCCATTCTGACGAGTGTGAGATGATATCTCATTGGAATTTTGATTTACATTTCTCTAATGATTAATGATGTTGAGCATTCTTTCATGTGTCTGTAGGCAATCTGTATATTTTCTTTGGAGAAATGTCTGTTTAGGTTTCTGCTCATTTCTGGATTGGGTTGTTTGTTTTTTTGATATTGAGCTACATGAGCTGCTTGTAAATTTTGGAGATTAATCCTTTGTCAGTTGCTTCATTTGAAAATAATTTCTCCCATTCTGTGGGTTGTCTATTCGTCTTGTTTATGGTTTCCTTTGCTGTGCCAAAGCTTTTAAGTTTCATTAGGTCCCATTTGTTTATATTTCTTTTTATTTCCATTTCTTTAGGAGGTGGGTCAAAAAGGATCTTGCTGTGATTTATGTTAAAGAGTGTTCTGCCTATGTTTTTCTCTTAAGAGTTTGATGGTGTCTGGCCTTACATTTAGGTCTTTAATCCATTTTGAGTTTATTTTTGTGTATGGTGTTAGGGAGTGTTCTAATTTCATTCTTTTACATGTAGCTGTCCAGTTTCCCCACCACCACTTATTGAAGAGGCTGTCTTTTCTCCACTGTATATTCTTGCCTCCTTTATCAAAGATAAGGTGACTATGTGTGTGTGGGTTTATCTCTGGGCTTTCTATCCTGTTCCATTGATCTATATTTCTGTTTCTTTGCCAGTACCATACTTTCTTGATTACTGTAGCTTTGTAGTATAGTCTGAAGCCAGGGAGCCTGATTCCTCCAGCTCCGTTTTTCTTTCTCAAGATTGCTTTGGCTATTCGGGGTCTTCTGTGTTTCCATAAAAATTGTGAAGTTCTGTGTTCTAGTTTTGTGAAAAATGCTAGTGGTAGTTTGATAGGGATTGCCTTGACTCTGTAGATTGCATTGGGTAGTAGAGTCATTTTCACAATGTTGATTCTTCCAGTCCAAGAACAGGGTATATTTCTTCATCTATTTGTATCATCTTTAATTTCTTTCATCAGTGTCTTATAATTTTCTGCATACAGGTCTTTTGTCTCCTTCGGTAGGTTTATTCCTAGATATTTTATTCTTTTTGTTGCAGTGGTAAATGGGAGTGTTTCCTTAATTTCTCTTTCAGATTTTTCATCATTAGTGTATAGGAATGCAAGAGAGTTCCGTGCATTAATTTTGTATCCTGCAACTTTACCATATTCATTGATTAGCTCTAGTAGTTTTCTGGTAGCATCTTTAGGATTCTCTATGTATAATATCATGTCGTCTGCAAGCAATGACAGCTTTACTTCTTTTCCGATTTGGATTCCTTTTATTTCTTTTTCTTCTCTGATTGCTGTGGCTAACACTTCTGAAACTGTGTTGAATAATGGTCGTGAGAGTGGCAACCTTGTCTTGTTCCTGATCTTAGTGGAAATGGTTTCAGTTTTTCACCATTGAGGATGTTGTTGGCTGTGGGTTTGTCATATATGCCCTTTATTATGTTGAGGAAAGTTCCCTCTATGCCTACTTTCTGGAGGGTTTTTATCATAAATGGGTGTTGATTTTGTCAAAAGCTTTTTCTGCACCTATTGAGATGATCATATGGTTTTCCTCCTTCAGTTTGTTAATATGGTGTATCACGTTGATTGATTTACATATATTGAAGAATTCTTGCATTCCTGGGATAAACCACACTTGATCATAGTGTATGATCCTTTTAATGTCCTGTTGGATGCTGTTTGCTAGTATTTTGTTGAGGATTTTTGCATGTATGTTCATTAGTGATATTGGCCTGTAGTTGTCTTTCTTTGTGACATGTTTGTCTGGTTTTGGTATCAGAGTGATGGTGGCCTCATAGAATGAGTTTGGGAATGTTCCTCCCTTTGCTATATTTTGGAAGAGTTTGAGAAGGTTAGGTGTTAGCTCTTCTCTAAATGTTTGATTGAATTCGCTTGTGAAGCCATCTGGTCCTGGGCTTTTGTTTGTTGGAAGATTTTTAATCACAGTTGCAATTTCAGTGCTTGTGATTGGTCTGTTCATATTTTCTGTTTCTTCCTGGTTCAGTCTGGGAAGGTTGTGCATTTCTAAGCATTTGTCCATTTCTTCCAGGTTGTCCATTTTATTGGCATAGAGTTGCTTGTAGTAATCTCTCATGATCCTTTGTATTTCTGCAGTGTCAGTTGTTACTTCTCCTTTTTCATTTCTAATTCTGTTTATTTGAGTCTTCTCCTTTATTCTTGATGAGTCTAGCTAATGGTTTATCCAGTTTGTTTATCTTCTCAAAGAATCAGCTTTTAGTTTTATTGATCTTTGTTATCGTTTTCTTCATTTCTTTTTCATTTATTTCTGATCTGATCTTTATGATTTCTTTCCTTCGCTAACTTTGGGTTTCTTTCTCTAATGGGTTTAGGTGTAAGGTTAGGTTGTTTATTTGAGATGTTTCTTGTTTCTTAAGGTAGGATTGTATTGCTATAAACTTCCCTCTTAGAACTGCTTTCGCTGCATCCCATAGGTTTTGGGTCATCCTATTTTCATTGTCATTTGTTTCTAGGTATTTTTCGATTTCCTCTTTGATCTCTTCAGTGATCTCTTTGTTCTTAAGTAGTGTGTTGTTTAGCCTCCATGTGTTTGTATTTCTTACAGATTTTTTCCTGTAATTGATATCTAGTCTCATAGCATTGTGGTCAGAAAAGATACTTGATACAAGTTCAGTTTTCTTAAATTTACCAAGGCTTGATTTGTGACCCAAGATATGATCTATCTTGGAGAATGTTCCATCAGCACTTGAGAAGAATGTGTATTCTGTTGATTTTGGATGGAATGTCCTATAAATATCAATTAAGTCCACCTTGTTTAATGTATCATTTAAAGCTTGTGTTTCCTTATTTATTTTCATTTTGGATGATCTGTCCATTGGTGAAAGTGGGGTTTTAAAACCCCTCCTATGATTGTGTTACTGTCGAATTCCCCTTTTATGGCTGTTAGCATTTGCCTTATGTATTGAGGTGCTCCTATGTTGTGTGCATAAATATTTACAATTGTTATATCTTCTTCTTGGATTGATCCCTTGATCATTATGTAGTGTCCTTCTTTTTCTCTTGTGATAGTCTTTGTTTTAAAGTCTATTTTGTCTCATATGAGAATTGCTACTCCAGCTTTCTTTTGATTCCCATTTGCATGGAATATCTTTTCCCATCCCCTCACTTTTAGTCTGTATGTGTCCCTAGGTCTGAAGTGGGTCTGTGGTAGACAGCATATATACGGGTCTTGGTTTTGTATCCATTCAGCCAGTCTGTGTCTTTTGGTTGGAGCATTTAATCCATTTACTTTTAAGGTAATTATCGATACGTATGTTCCTATTACCATTTTCTTAATTGTTTTTGGTTTTATTTTTGTAGGTCTTTTCCTTTTGTTATGTTTCCTGCCTAGAGAAGTTCCTTTGGCATTTGTTGTAAAGCTGGTTTGGTGGTGCTGAATTTTCTTAGCTTTTGCTTGTCGGTAAAGGTTTTAATTTCTCCGTCAAATCTGAATGAGTTCCTTGCTGGGTAGAGTAATCTTGGTTGTAGGTTTTTCTCCTTCGTCACTTTAAATATGTCCTGCCACTCCCTTCTGGCTTGCAGAGTTTCTGCTGAAAGATCAGCTCTTAACGTTATGGCGATTCCCTTATGTGTTATTTGTTGTTTTTCCCTTGCTTCTTTTAATATTTTTTCTGTGTATTTAATTTTTGATAGTTTGATTAATATGTCTTGGTGTGTGTCTCCTTGGATTCATCTTGTATGGGACTCTGTGCTTCCTGGACTTGATTAACTATTTCCTTTCCCATATTAGGGAAGTTTTCAACTATAATCTCTTCAAATATTTTCTCAGTCCCTTTCTTTTTCTCTTTTTCTTCTGGGACCCCTTTAATTCCAATGTTGGTGCGTTTAATTGTTGTCGCAGAGGTCTGTGAGGCTGTCCTGAATTCTTTTTCTTTACTCTGCTCCGCAGTAGTTATTTCCACTCTTCTGTCTTCCAGGTTACTTATCTGTTCTTCTGCCTCAGTTATTCTGTTACTGATCCCTTCTACAGAATTTTTAATTTTATTTATTGTGTTGTTCATCACTGATTGTTTACTCTTTAGTTCTTCTAGTTCCTTGTTAAACTTTTCTTGTATTTTCTCCATTCTATTTCCAAGATTTTGCATCATCTTTGCTATCATTATTCTGAATTCTTTTTCAGGTAAACTGCCTATTTTCTCTTCATTTGTTTGGTCTAGTGGGTTTTTGCCTTGCTCCTTCATCTGCTGTGTGTTTCTCTGTCTTCTCATTTTGCTTAACTTACTGTGTTTGGGGTCTCATTTTCGCAGGCTGCAGGTTTGTAGTTCCCGTTGTTTTTGGTGTCTGTCCCCAGTGGCTAAAGTTGGTTCAGTGGGTTGTGTAGGCTTCCTGGTGGAGGGGACTAGTGCCTGTGTTCTGGTGGATGAGGCTGGATCTTGTCTTTCTGGTGGGCAGGTCCACATCTGGTGGTGTGTTTTGGGTTGTCTGTGGCCTTATGATGATTTTAGGCAGTCTCTCTGCTAAAGGATGGGGTTGTGTTCCTGTCTTGCTAGTTGTTTGGCATAGGGTGTCCAGCACTTTAGCTTGCTGGTCGTTGAGTGGAGCTGGGTCTTGGTGTTGAGATGGAGATCTCTGGGAGATTTTCACCATTTGATATTACATGGAGCTGGGGGGTCTCTTGTGGACCAGTGTCTTGAACTTGGCTCTCCCACCACAGAGGCACAGCCCAGATGCTTGGCTGGAGTACCAAGAGCCTGTCCTCCACATGGCTCAGAAAAAGAGGGAGAAAAAAAAGAAAAAAGAAGAAGATAAAATAAAATAAAGTAAATTAAAATAAAATAATTAAAATAAAAAATAATTATTAAGAAAAAATTTAAGTTAAGAAAAAATAAAACAAAAAAATGGAGAGACAGAACCTTAGGACAAATGGTAAAAGGAAAACTATACAGACAAAATCACACAGAGAAGCATACACATACACACTCACAAAAAGAGAAAAAGGGAAAAAAATATGTATATCGTTGCTGCCAAAGTCCACCTCCTCAATTTGGGTTGATTCATTGTCTATTCAGGTATTCCACAGATGCAGGGTACATCAAGTTGATTGGGAATATTTAATCCGCTGCTCCTGAGGCTTCTGGGAGAGATTTCCCTTTCTCTTCTCTTTGCATAGCTCCTGGGGTTCAGCTTTGGATTTGGACCCACCTCTGTGTGTAGGTCGCCTGAGGGCATCTGTTCTTCACTCAGACAGGACAGGGTTAAAGGAGGAGTTGATTTGGGGGCTCTGGCTCACTCAGGCCAGGGACGAGGGCGGGGTAAGGAATGTGGGGTGAGCCTGCAGTGGCAGAGGCCAGAGTGACGTTGCACCAGCCTGAGGTGTGCTGTGTGTTCTCCCGGGGAAGTTGTCCCTGGATCACAGGACCCTGGCAGTGGCAGGCTGCACAGGCTCCCAGGAGGGGAGGTGTGGATAGTGACCTGTGCTTGCACACAGGCTTCTTGGTGGCTGTAGCAGCAGCCTTAGCATCTCATACCCTTCTCTGGGGTCCGCATTGATAGCCACAGCTCGCACCGGTCTTTGGAGCCTCTTAAGTGGCGCTCTTAACCCCCTCTCCTCGTGGACCTGGAAACAAAGAGGCAAGAAAAACTCTCTTGTCTCTTTGGCAGCTCCAGACCTTCTCCTGGACTCCCTCCCGGCTAGCTGTGGCGCACTAGCCCCCTTCATTCTCTGTTCACGCAGCCAACCCCAGTCCTCTCCCTGGGATCCGACCTCCGAAGCCCGAGCCTCAGCTCCCAGCCCCAACCCATTCCGGTGGGTGAGCAGACAAACCTCTCAGGCTGGTGAGTGTTGGTTGGCACCAATCCTCTGTGCAGGAATCTCTCCGCTTTGTCCTGCTCACCCCTTTTGTTGTGCTCTCCTCCGTGGCTCTGAATCTTCTCCCCTCCGCCACCCACAGTTTCCACCCGCAAAGGGCCTTCCTAGTGTGTGGAAACCTTTCCTCCTTCACAGCTCCCTCCCACTGGTGCAGGTCCCATCCCTATTCTTTTGTCTCTGGTTTTTTCTTTTGCCCTACCCATGTACGTGGGGAGCTTCTTGCCTTTTGGGAGGTCTGAGGTCTTCTGCCAGCATTCAGTAGGTGTTCTGTAGGGGTTGTTCCACATGTAGATGTATTTGTGGGGAGGAAGGTGATCTCCTTGTCTTACTCTTCCTCCATCTTGAAGCTCCTCTCTTGGAAGGTTTTTAATCACAGTTTCAATTTCATTACTTGTGATTGGTCTGTTTATATTTTCTACTTCTTCCTGGTTCAGTCTTGGAAGCTTATACCTTTCTAAGGGTTTGTCCATTTCTTCCAGGTTGTCCATTTTATTGGCATAGAGTTGCTTGTAGTAGTCTCTTAGGATGCTTTGTATTTCTGTGGTGTCTGTTGTAACTTCTCCTTTTTCATTTCTAACTTTATTGATTTGAGTCCTCTCCCTCTTTTTCTTGATGAGTCTGGCTAATGGTTTATCAATTTTGTTTATCTTCTCAAGGAACCAGATTTTAGTTTTATTGATCTTTGCTATTGCTTTCTTTGTTTCTATTTCATTTATTTCTGCTCTGGTCTTTATGATTTCTTTCCTTCTGCTAACTTTGGGTTTTGTTTGTTCTTCTTTCTCTAGTTCCTTAGGTGTAAGGTTAGATTGTTTATTTGAGATTTTTCTTGTTTCTTGAGGTAGGCTTGTATAGTTATAAACTTCTCTCTTAGAACTGCTTTTGCTGCATCCCATAGGTTTTGGATCGTCGTGTTTTTGTTGTAATTTGTCTCTAGGTATTTTTTGATTTCCTCTTTGATTTCTTTAGTCATCTCTTGGTTATTTAGTAACGTATTGTTTAGCCTCCATGTGTTTCTGGGTTTTTTTACGTTTTTTTCCCCTATAATTCATTTGTAATCTCATAGCATTGTAGTCAGAAAAGATACTTGATATGATTTCAGTTTTCTTAAATTTACTGAGGCTTGATTTGTGACTCAAGAGGTGATCTATCCTGGAGAATGTTCCATGAGCACTTGAGAAAAAAGTGTAATCTGCTGTTTTTGGATGGAATGTCCTATAAATATCAATTAAATCTATCTGGTCTATTGTGTCATTTAAAGCTTCTGTTTCCTTATTTATTTTCATTTTGGATGATCTGTCCGTTGGTGTAAGTGAGGTGTTAAAAGTCCCCCACTATTATTGTGTTACTGTCGATTTCCCATTTTACAGCTGTTAGCAGTTGCCTTATGTATTGAGGTGCTCCTATGTTAGGTGCATATATAATTATAATTGTTATATCTTCTTCCTGGGTTGATCCCTTGATCATTATGTAGTGTCCTTCCTTGTCTCTTGTAACATTCTTTATTTTAAAGTCTATTTTATCTGATATGAATATTGCTACTCCAGCTTTCTTTTGATTTCCATTTGCATGGAATATCTTTTTCCATCCCCTCACTTTCAGTCTGTATGTGTCCCTAGGTCTGAAGTGGGTCTCTTGTAGACAGCATATATATGGGTCTTGTTTTTGTATCCATTCAGCAAGCCTGTGTCTTTTGGTTGGAACATTTAATCCATTCACGTTTAAGGTAATTATCGATATGTATGTTCCTATGACCATTTTCTTAATTGTTTTGGGTTTGTTTTTGTAGGTCCTTTTCTTCTCTTGTGCTTCCCACTTAGAGAAGTTCCTTTGGCATTTGTTGTAGAGCTGGTTTGTTGGTGCTGAATTCTCTTAGCTTTTGCTTGTCTGTAAAGCTTTTGATTTCTCCATGGAATGTGAATGAGATCCTTTCCAGGTAGAGTAATCTTGATTGTAGGTTCTTCCCTCTCATCACTTTACATATATCATGCCACTCCCTTCTGGCTTGTAGAGTTTCTGCTGAGAAATCAGCTGTTAACCTTATGGGAGTTCCCTTTTATTTATTTGTCATTTTTCCCTTGCTGCTTTCAATAATTTTTCTTTGTCTTTATTTTTTGCCAATTTGATTACTATGTGTCTCGACGTGTTTCTCGTTGGGTTTATCCTGTATGGGACTCTCTGTGCTTCCTGGACTTGGGTGACTATTTCCTTTCACATGTTAGGAAAGTTTTCGATTATAATCTCTTCAGTTATTTTCTCTGGTCCTTTTTCTCTCTTCTCCTTCTGGGACCCCTATAATGCGAATGTTGTTGCGTTTACTGTTGTCCCAGAGGTCTCCTAGGCTGTCTTCATTTCTTTTCATTCTTTTTTCTTTCTTCTCTTACACAGCAGTGAATTCCACCATTCTGTCTTCCAGGTCACTTACCCATTCTTCTGCCCTAGGTTTTCTGCTGTTGATTCCTTCTAGTGTAGTTTTCATTTCAGTTATTGTATTGTTCATCTATGTTTGTTTGTTCTTTAATTCTTCTAGGTGTTTGTTAAACATTTCTTGCATCTTCTCGATCTTTGCCTCCATTGTTTTTCCGAGGTCCTGGATCGTCATCACTGTCATTATTCTGAATTCTTTTTCTGGAAGGTTGCCTATCTCCACTTCATTTAGTTGTTTTTCTGGGGTTTTTATCTTGTTCCTTCAGCTGCTATATAGCCCTCTGCCTTTTCATCTTGTCTATTTTTCTGTGAATGTGGTTTTTGTTCCACAGGAACAGGATTGTAGTTCTTCTTGCTTCTGCTGTCTGCCCTCTGGTGGATGAGGCTATCTAAGAGACCTGTGCGAGTTTCCTGATGGGAGGGACTGGTGGTGGGTAGAGCTGGCTGTTGCTCTGGTGGGCAGAGCTCAGTAAAACTTTAATGCACTTGACTGCTGATGGGTGGGGCTGGGTTCCCTCCCTGTTGGTTGTTTGGCCGGAGGCAACCCAACACTGGAGCCTACCTGGGCTCTTTGGTGGGGCTAATGGCAGACTCTGGGAGGGCTCATGCCAAGGAGTACTTCCCAGAACTTCTGCTGCCAGTGTCCTTGTCCCCACGGTGAGCCACAGCCACCCCTGCCTCTGCAGGAGATCCTCCAACACTAGCAGGTATGTCTGGTTCAGTCACCCCTGGGGTCACTGCTCCTTCCCCTGGGTCCCGATGCGCACACTACTTTGTGTGTCCCCTCCAGGAGTGGAGTCTCTGTTTCCCCCAGTCCTGTCAAAGTCCTGCAATCAAAACTCACTAGCCTTGAAAGTCTGATCCTCTAGGAATTCCTCCTCCCATTGCTGGACCTCCAGGTTGGGCGCCTGATGTGGGGCTCAGAACCTTCACTCCAGTGGGTGGACTTCTGTGGTATAAGTGTTCTCCAGTCTGTGAGTCACCCACCCAGCAGTTATGGGATTTGATTTTACTGTGATTGCGCCCCTCCTACCGTCTCATTGTGGCTTCTCCTTTGTCTTTCGATGCGGGGTATCTTTTTTGGTGAGTTCTAGTGTCTTCCTGTCGATGATTGCTCAGCAGCTAGTTGTGATTCTGGTGTCTTGCAAGAGGGAGTGAGAGCTCATCCTTCTACTCCGCCATCTTGGTTCAGGGCCTTTATGTGGTACTCTTGAGTCATTATTTCTCAATTTAGAATGTGTGTGTGTGTTGCTGGTATGTAATTTATAGATAGATCCCAGTTATAATGGTGTATTTCAAGGGAGCCCAAATGAAGCCAACCTATAGTAAGAGATGTCAAATGGTTGGTTTGTTTCTTTCCAGCTCCCTTCCTTTTTTCTTTTTAAAATAAATCTTTATTTAATTTTCCAGTACTAAAAGTAATACATGCTCACTATTAGACAATCATAAGATATAGTATATCATAGGAAGTAGAAGTCCTTCTAAGTCCATTTTTTTCACCAGAAAAAACATATATTAATATATTCTTTTTAAACAATTTGTATTATAAAATTAGATACAGAAAATTAAATAAAAATGTAAAGCTTAATGAATTACAAGGGGAACACTCTTGAAATCCTACCCAAGTTAAGAAATAGAACTTTACCAAGCACCTCAGAAGCCCCTCCTGTGTCCCATCCCAGCTGCAACATCTCCTTCCCCCCAAATGTAGCTGTTATCCTGGCTTTTACAGTAGTTGCTTCTTTGCATTTTAAAATAGTATATTACCCAGGTGTACAGCCAGACTCTAAAGTGTTTCCCATTAAAAAAATTGTTATATCCTTTAAGTTTCCTTGAATCCACAGGTTATTCCCTTTTCCATTCCTTATCTTTACAATTTGTCTGTTGAAGAACTGAGGCCGTTTCCCGGATTGAATTTTGCTGCTTTCATACTCATGATGCAGTTCATCATGATCCTCAGACCTCAATATTTCTTATAAATTGTCAGCTGGATCCAGAGGCTCAATCAGACTCAGGTTCCATCCTTTTCACAATACTATAAATAGGTTTGAGTTTTTGTATTGGGGAGTGCCTCTCCTTTTGTGGGGTTACAAGATGGCGATATTCAAACCTATAATTTCCTTTTTACTTTCAGCTGTAAAACTTTTATAAAGAGGCACTTCCCCTCATACACGATTTGGTTATCCAGTGGTATAGTTCATAAAGGAAAGACAGGATAAATGCTTGATTTTTTTCCTGATTTCTCAGTTTTCAAGGTAATGAGTTGTTTCCCAGGCTTCCTCTGAAGGAGATTAAGTGTTTTTCCTTTAAGAACGTTTAGTAAGTTTCAACCTATTGCAATTACTGTTTTTACTGAAACTGAAATCGTCTTGTCTTTGGTCATTTGAACCAAAGTGCTTTTGATATTACCATAGTAGTTATTGGTAGCATTTTTGCCGTCTGGTGTGACAGGATAGTCTAGGCTAATGTTGTTTATTTCCTGCTTAGGACTGCAATCAACCATTGCTCTAAGAAGCTCTGGTTTCTTTTATTTGGAAATGATGTTTTAAGACTGTAATCTGGCCATTAGGGTAGCTCATTGCTACTGCATCGGTCATTGTTTCCAGGTCTTTCAGTTGAGAAGAGCTAATATATATGATAATATACTTCATGTATTCAAGCAGATACTCATATTCAGGAGTACAGGATTTTTATTTAGCCTCTTTGATATTACATCTATATCTCTTTTCTTTCACACTAAGAATTCTGGTTCTGGGTTATAGGAGAGTGTACAATTAGAATATCTAATAATTACTCATTTGTCCTGTGTCATATTATACATATAACAGTTTCAGAATGGCAATACTACTACCCTGATATGATTTCTGAAAAAAGTTAAAAACATTCTTTTGCGTGTGTTTGCTCATCATTTGTAAAACAGCTGTACTGTGTCTGTATTGTCAGAGCATATAGCCATTATATACTTCTTCATTTTAACACTCATTTAGTCTTATTTCTAGGAATAATTATGTATATTTGATACTTAACATCAGTCTTAATGACAGTGTCTCTTTATAGTTATTTTGGTTGTCTGAAATGGGCTTTCTAGTAGATTCTTCAGGCAGGGTTCATTGAAACAATATTCTCTGATTTCTTGGGTGTTGATGATAAGTTTGTGGTCTTTATACCCAAAAGTCACTTTGGTAGATATAAACTTCTTGGTTCACATTTTTTTTCTCTGAGTATTTTAAATATGTTAATTTATCTTCTTTTGTCAGTAGGCTTTGCTGTCAGAAACACTGATAAGACTAATTTTCTTAATTTGGACTTAGATGCCCAAATGATCTTTTTTTTTCCCTCTAAAATCCAATAATTTTGGTAAAATATATCTTGCTGTTAGACATTCCTGGTCAATATTCTCTGAGGTACACAGTGTGTTCTTTCAATAAATAACTTTTTTTTTTTTTTTTGGCTGCGTTGGGTCTTTTTTGTTGTGTTCAGGCTTTCTCTAGTTGCGGTGAGTGGGGGCTACTCTTTGTTGCAGTGCACAGGATTCTCATTGCAGTGGCTTCTCTTGTTGTGGAGTATGGGCTCTAGGTGTGCGGGCTTCAGTAGTTGTGGCACACGGGCTCAGTATTTGTGGCTCGAGGGCTCTAGAGCGCAGGCTCAGTAGTTGTGGTGCATGGGCTTAGTTGCTTCGCGGCATGTGGGATCTTCCCGGACCAGGGCCTGACCCGTGTCCCCTGCATTGGCAGGTGGATTCTTAACCACTACACCACCAGGGAAGTCCCAATACATAGTTTTTTAAAACTGTTTTTTTTTATTTTAGGGGAATTTTTATAAAAAATATTTATTTACTTATTTATTTATTTGGCTGTGCTGGGTCTTAGTTGCCACGTGCGGGATCTTTGTTGAGGCATGTGGGATCTTTAGTTGTGGTATACGGAATCTTTTTAGTTGTGGCATGTGGTATCTTTTTTTTCTTCTAGTTGCAGCCTGCGGGCTCTTAGTTGCAGCATGTAGGATCTAGGTCCCTGACCAGGGCTCAAACCAGGTCTCCTGCACTGGGAGCATGGAGTCGTAACCGCTGCACCACCAGGGAAGGCCCTAGGGGAAATTTGTCTTGAATTATAGTTTTTGGTATTCTTTTTCCTTTTTTGGGTTTTCTTCTTTAATGTTGGATCTTTTTTGTCTGTCTTTATTTGTCAGTTTCTGATAAATTTTACTTTTTTTCCTTAATTTTTGGTTTTTCAAATTTTTCTCCTTTCACCTTCTACTTATTTTAAGGCATTTTTTGTTGTGATTATTCTTTTATTTCTAACTTTCATTGAGTTCTGGTACCTCTTATTTTTATTCTTGAATATCTTGTATCATCAAAAACATGTGTTTAGCTCATTTTGAAATAGCAAGTTGCAGTTCTGATCTGTTCATGGCATGTTTTTCTGGCTTGTTTTCATCATCCATAGGGATGTTATTCCTCTCCTTATTCTGTTTTTCTTTCTTATAATAACGTTATTGTATAGGATTTGAGCTCATTACTTTTTTCAGGTTATTTTTATGAGAAATTAGATTTCTTAGAAAATTAGAAAAGAAGCATGGCTTTAATTATCTTTTAAAAAAAAAATTCGCAGTGCTCCTTTTTCTGTTGTTTTCAACATGGCAGCTTGCTCTATGAGGATTCCTGGCTCTGTTTTCTTCCAGCACTTTTATCTGGATCTTCTCTTTCCTGTATTGCTCTTGTTCCAGTTCTGCTTTTGATTTCTCTTCTGGAAGTGTCTTCTCAGTGTCTCCCTGTCCTAATAGGGAGCACTGGTTGATTAAATTTGAGAGTTCAGTGGGGCTCGATTGCTCTAGCCCCTTGAGAATTTACCACCAGTTTTCTTGTACTTGCCTACTATTAGACTGGGAAAAATCCCTCCTAGGTTCAAGTGCTCTTCTCCCACTGGCCTATTTTGTGTGTGTGTGTGTGTGTGTGTGTGTGTGTGTGTGTGTGTGTGTGTGTGTGTGTGTGTGTGTATGAATACCTATTGACTACTTTGGGGTTTTCCTTTTTCAAGTTTGTCAGGCACGTCATTTCTTCCTATGTCCTCCCATACAGAATATGATACTATGCAGATTTGGTGATTTGTCTTCACCTGCTTCACTTCTGTTTGGGGATTTGTAGGCATCTTTTCACTTTGTTTTGATACAAATTGTTGCTTATAGGGTTGGTTTTGCTATCTAGTCACTGAGTCTGTTTTAATGTGAGGATTTGGATAGATTAAAAACTGTATTGCTGCCACATTAACATATATGTTCTTTAAAAAGAAAGATGAAATCATGTATTTGCAGCTTGTTCTTTTTGTTTAGTTTTAGTCATCTTTTTATGTTAGTGTAATTCTCCCTCCTCCTTATTATAGACTATTGTGTTCCATTGAAGGCATAAAGTGCATTGTGTAGTAAATCCCTTACTGATGGACATTTTGTATTGTTTCTTGTTTGAAATTACTAAAATGCTGTAATGAACATTCTGTCAATATATTGGTTGTGTACTTCGGTGAATGTCTCTATTGGATACATTCCTACAAGTGGAATCTGCTGGGTCAAATGAAATGAACATTTACAGTTTTAATAGATATTGCCAGATGACCAAAAACATTGCACTAATTTGTATCTTTACCTACAGTGTATTAGAATGCCTGTTGCTGTGTAGCCTTCCCAGTATTGGCCTACAGGCTCTCCAAAGTATGCATGTTTATATGTGTGTTGGGAGAGTTATTTACAGACCTCTTTAAGAAACTGGTAAAAGCTATAAACCTTCTCAGAAAAATGTAATTGTATACTTAAATATTTCACATACAATTTTAGAGTCTTCACCAACTGTTCTCAGTTGACATAGTTCTTCTTGTTGCCTTCCTAGCCACCACATCTCTTTTGCTTCTGTTTGGTGGACTTGGGAATACTTGGAAGTTTAAGGATAAAGAGCACTTGTAGAGCTACGACCAATAGTTCATCCACCGAAGCCTGTAATCAGAGGTGATAATACTCTGAAGTCCACAGTGAAGTCTGATGTGTGTGGTTTACTAACAGTTAAGAGCTCAACCATGCTTCTCTCTCATTCTGTTTTTTTTTTTAATTGCTGTTGGTTATTCATTTATTTTTTTCTTTAAATTTTTTTTTATTGAAGTATAGTTGCTTTACAATGTTGTGTTAATTTCTGCTGTACAGCACAGTGATTCAGTTATACATATGTGTACATTCTTTTTCATATTCTTTTCCATTATGGTTTATCACAGGATATTGAATACAGTTCCCTGTGCCATACAGTAGGATCTTGATGTTTATTCATTTTATATATAATAGTTTGCATCTGCTAACCCCAAACTCCCTCTCCCTTGGCAACTACAAGTCTGTTCTCTATGTCTGTGAGTCTGTTTCTGTTTTGTACATAAGTTCATTTGTATCATATTTTAGATTCCACATATAAGTGATATCATATGGTATTTGTCATTCTCTTTTTGACTTCATTTAGTATGATAATCTCTAGTTTCATTCATGTTGCTGCACATGGCATTATTTCATTCTTTTTATGGCTGAGTAGTATTCTGGTGTGTGTGTGTGTGTGTGTGTGTGTGTGTGTGTGTGTGTTCCACATCTTCTTTATCCATTCATCTGTTGATGGACATATAGGTTGCTTCCATGTCTTGGCTGCTGTGAATAGTGCTGCTATGAACATAAGGGTGCATGTATCTTTTCGAATTATAGTTTTGTCTGGGTGTATGCCCAGGAGTGGGATTGCTGGATCATATGGCAACTATATTTTTAGTTTTTTGAGGAACCTCCATACTGTTTTACATAGTGGCTGTACCAGCTTATAGTCCCACCAACAGTGTAGGTCTCTCATTCTGTTTTGATCTCTTGCTCTCTGTTTCTGTTTATGCAATTCTTTTTTTTTTTTTTTTTTTGGCGTGGCATGTGGGATCTTGGTTCCCCGACCAGGGATGGAACCCGTGCCCCTGCAGTGGAAGCGTGGAGTCTTAACCACTGGAATGCCAAGGAAGTCCCTCTTTGTGCAATTCTTAGTCTTTGTACCTCTATCTCATTTAACTTGTGGGTTGAGGAATGATACTGTGGAATTAAAACATATTTTAAAATATGTGTTGTATTTATTAAATTAGGTTTTATTTTCCCCTGATCCCATGTTAAAGACTGTCTTTGCAGCAATACATCCCTTTGCCCCACATTTCAGAAAGAGGAAATTTTTTGCTTTTCTTCCCATAAAGCTAACTTACCTTTGTTTTGGAACATACACACAGTGGACATTTACTACGAGACACTCTGTTTAGCACTGTAGGAATATAAAGATGTCCTGACTTCAAGGAGAATTTAACCTACTGGGGAAAATTTGACAAGTATCATATTTTTATGGATTTGCTTCCCTCACCAGACCAGTGATTTCCTTAAGTGTAGAGAGGCCATGTCTCATCCTTGATTTCCCTAAATCCTGGCGTATTGTAGGTGGTTAGTAAATATCTGTTGAATGAGTATCAAAGAACCCAGTTGAGTAGGAAACAATGAATAGAGGAAGTGCTATTTGAGAGGAATAAGCAAGACACTCAGGGTTGAAAGGAGGGGAAGACAATGTATAAAACTGCATAGAATTGTTTGAGTTAGGCCGTTAAAAAATGGATTTTAATTTGACAGAGTAAAAGCAAGTGAAGAGGCAGTATCAAGGACCAAAGAAAGCGTGGGTGAGTTTGGCCAGAGGATGGGGTATTTGTGGATGAGGGGAGATAAGGCAGAGAATGTTAGGCAGGGACTTTGCTGTATTAGGTAGATCTGAACACCAGCAGGAGTATTGGTACTTGGGAGGGTAGCAAAGAAACCACTGAATGTTTTAAGGAGAGTGCCAACAGAATTGTCCTTGGGGATGCTTCGCCAGGCTGCAATGGCAGGAGGCATGGCACAAGGAGGGATCATGTATCTTTCCAGTGGAGATTACCTCTCATGATCTCCTAAGGTTCCTTGTAGCTCACAATGCTGGTGTCCGTGGAGTTCTGAAGGGTTTGCCTTCTCTCATAGATTTGAAATGGCAGGTGGAAAGAGTGTGTCTTGGCAGTGGTTTTTTGTGAGGTGATTTCTATCAAAAGGGATCTAGACCAGAAGCACTCAGTAGGGAGTGAATCCACTCATGAATGGTAGTAAGCACGAAGGCCAGAACTTGCAAGCACTGCCTGGGTACTTGTAGGGGACTTCAGAGTGTATAGCAGGTAGAGTGTATATAATCAAGTGACAGTTGTAGAGTTAACATTAAGTGCTTAGGATTGGGAGCATTGTGGGGAGGCACAGCTGGGGGCAGCATCAGCTGTTGTGATGACGGGTTGAAAGTATGAAGCAGGCTGCTTGTCAGGAGTGTACATATTAGCAGGTTTGCTGAAGCACCAACCTTGTGCCCAGTGGCCTGGAACATCCAGACCTCTCACCCATGCTTGGGTGGGCACCTGCAAGCACTGTCCCGCGAGGAACATGAAGCCAGAGCAGGGCAGCTGCTTTTATAAGCCTTATGTTGCATTGTTACAAAACTGGCTTGAGCCTGTGTTTGAGTTAAGTTTATCGGGAAACCTGAAACCCTTTTCCCTTGTTGCTGGCTTGGCAGTTGTTCTCATTTAAATCCTCCCCACGTTTGCTTAAGTCATGCTGCTGGTTATGGCCTCTGTTTTCTGTTCTGACTTGGGGAATAGGATAGGTAGGACTGCTCCATGGGTTTGGTTGGCCTACTGCTGGCCCCAGCCAAAGAAGGCTGTAGTGCATCTTTTCAGTGTGGTAGAAACCTTGTTTAACTGGCTGCCCTCTCAATTTGGATGCCCTGTAGGCTTCATTGTTATTGAACTTCTTGCAGCCTTAATGAGGCAGTCTCACATGAAAATTCTACAAAAATCATGTACTCACTTACCCTCTACAGAGCTCAGTTAAGTATGTACTGAGAGCTTAACACTCAGTCTAACCATCTGTAATGGTCCCTGTCCCATAGCTGGGAAAACTGAACAAGTCAGAGAGAGACAAGAGTCCAGCAAACACCATTGTTGAGAGTACTCTGGATCAACCCTAAGCATCCCACTTGCATTATCTCTTATTCCTCACAGTGAACTCTGTGAACTCTATGAAGTGAGTACTCTGAGCCCCGTTCTGTACATGGACCACAGAGCTTATTTTCCCAAGGTCTCAAAGCTATTAAGTGATAGAACTGGACCTGGAACCTGGGTCTTCCTTAGCCTGTGCCCTCTACCACTGGACTGGATAACTGCCCAGGTCACCCAAGTGCTAGAGGCTGTAGCTCCTTCTGGTGAGACGAGCAGTGCAGGTGAAGAAAGCAAAGCACAGCACTGCTTAGTAGGTCTCTTAATACTCATGATCCAAAACTTTAAGAGGCAACAAGTTGGGAGTGTCATTACATTTTGATAGCTGAAAGAAGGCTCAGGTAACTAACCTCATTTTGTCGTCCATGTTGCCTACATTTAAGGGAGGCCCTCTCACAATGAGGGGCAAGGACTTGGGACCGGTTGTTTCCTTGACTGCCTTCTCTACACTGTATCTATTGCTCCATTTGCATCTTTTCCCCTTCTGGTTTGCATTCTGCCCCTCTCCCTCAAAAAGGAAGGGATTTGAGTCCCATCCTTTAGAACTTATCTAGAGAGAAATTTGGCCCTAGGAATTTTGCTCCCCTCATACTTAAGGATTTCCTCTCTTTCCACTGCAGGGAGCATCCGAACTGAGGGGCTTTTGCATCAGGTACTGGGGAAATTGTAGAGGTCAGGAGTAGCTGGTACTGTTTTGAAATAATTCACAGAACTGTGTTTGGCTCTGGAGGTAACAGGTGTTGTAAAAGAGAACAAACAGCCAATTATGATGTTAGGAACCCTGGGGATTGATGTGGTGGGAAAAAAAGGATTAAAAATTATGGCACAATATCTTGGTACTTTGCTTTCTTAGCCCTCTTATTAAATTATGACTTCTGTTTGAGGAAAATAAATGAGAGCAAAGGGTTTGTTTAGAATACAATCTTTGTGTTTTAAATTTGACTAATGAATGGTTTTAGCACTTTCATTTGGTTCTCAGTCAACTTGTGTTCAAAGTGTCAATTAACCAATAAATATTGTGAAAAACAAGAGTCAGAAATGGTTGCCACTCTTGCTAATGAGCTGCTAATGAAATTGTGCCTGGGTGGGAAATGCAGGCACTCTAGAATCCCCAAGTCTTCTCCAGAAAATGAGCTGTAGTAGAACTAAGGTCCCTGACCCCTGGGAAAGGTGCACATTTAACTCCTTCGTTCCCAATTGCTGTTTTTCCCCTCCTCATTATTAAGAGAAACTCATTGCCGGTATCTTATGGTTAACTTCAATTGTAGTGAGACTTTTCAAAATGTGATTTTATTTGACTCAATAATTCCTAAGTGGGATTAGAGAGCTGGAAGAACTGCCTGGCCTTTGGTCTCCTAATGATTCTTTTCCTCTTCTAATTTTCTTTTCATTCATTCATTTATTTACTTATGGCTGCATCAGGTCTTTGTTGTGGCACGCAGGCTCTTTGTTGCGGTGCACGGGCTCAGTAGTTGCGGTGCAGGGTCTTCTCTGTAGTTGTGGCATGCGGGCTCCAGAGCATATGGGTTCTGTAGTTGTGGCTTGTGGCCTCCAGAGTGCATGGGCTCTGTGGTTGTGGCACACAGGATCTCTAGTTGTGGCGTGCGGGCTTAGTTGCCCCGTGGCATGTGGGATCTTAGTTCCCTGACCAGGGATCGAACCCACGTCCCCTGCATTGGAAGATGGATTCTTAACTACTGGACCACCAGGGAAATCCCTCTAATTTTCTCAAGTCTTTCCCCCGTCTCCTCATCCCCAACAGATACATGTATGCACAATTGAAAATGGATTGAAATCTGAATATATTTAACATTTTGTAGGGTTGAGAGAGTAGGGTGTGGGTGGGGGACTAT
The DNA here is from genome assembly GCF_039906515.1 of Pseudorca crassidens. Classification (NCBI taxonomy): domain Eukaryota; kingdom Metazoa; phylum Chordata; class Mammalia; order Artiodactyla; family Delphinidae; genus Pseudorca; species Pseudorca crassidens. The sequence goes on along the minus strand of NC_090298.1, from coordinate 116,102,979 downwards.
ATCTCTAAAAAAAGAAATGGCAGGAACTAGTAGACTATAGCAATCAACAGGATTATTGAAAACCAGTTCCCAGCATGGATGTAAAAGCTCAAGTGCTCTGATTAAAGGGCTGTGCTATATATCTGTTAGTCTCACTGGGTCTTCTTCTGAGCTAAAGAGGAACATGGAACACATTGAGGGTAGAGATAAAAGGGGAATGGAGGCAATCAGTGGGCTAGGAAACAGGTGTGGGATACCCATCCTGAGTCTCTGGGTGAAAGTAGCCCCTCTGCCCCTTCTCCCCTCTTCTCCTTTACCTGTGGATTTATGTGGGGCTCTGACAGGTCTCCTGGGCTGGTGCTAGGAGTCACTGCACATGCTTAAAGGTCTGGTGCTTTTGAGGGAAGGAGGACTGACCCCTGTCAGATAGAATTCCTAAGTTTTTCTGGTCAAAATACTGTCATCCCTTACTCCGTCTCACTCTTCCCATTCCCTACCCATTCCCCTCATTCAGGCTTGATTATACCTGATTAGGTCAAGTATAATAGCTTTCTAACTAGCCTCTTTGCTCCTTCTCTTTCTGTTATATGCTGAGCTTCAAATGGAGTTATTCATTGTCCCCTGAATATGCCCACTTCTTTGCTTGCCTGAAAGCTGTTCTCTGGACTTGGGACTCTAAATATTGTTACCCCTCTTCCTCGTTTACTTCATATTCCTCAATGGCAGCTATTGGTTTTGTTAATGTGGTATCTTTCCCAGTGCCCAACACAGCAGGTGGCTTTCTTCAGTGGGTACACAGTAAAGTGTGGTAGAAGGAATGCCTAGAATAGAGCAGGCAGGCTCTTACCTAATCCTCAGTAAATGCTTGTTGACTAGCCAGTTGTGGAAAGAGGCTCACGGTGTCCTGGATATGGTTACTTTGAGCCTTTGTCCTGATGGCTGTTCAGAGTACCTCTCCAACTGTAACAGGAAATCTTCCAAGTAGCATTGCTAGTCCTTGTACTTGGAGAGCACTGCTGTTGTGATTTCTGTGTACAGAGGTTGGTGCCCAGCTGTTGTCTGTCCTTCTTGAGAACTGGAAAGGAGACATTGGTTAGGTCACAGCAGATAAAATTTTGGAGGGTAGTTCTGGAATGTGATGGGAGCTATGAGGATAGCTGTTCCCAGAGGAAGACTGTGGAGTCTCTTGATCTGAAGGGCTTTAATGCAGGTGATGGATTTCCACCCTTGCTTGGAAGCCATGCCAGAGAACTCTTCTAAGGCCCTGCCCAGACTGTAGATTACAGCAGAGTAAAAAATCAGTTTGGAGAATATTTTTATTTTTTCTCATTTTGCCATTGTTCAGTCCTTTTAGAAAATGCATAAATGTAATGACAATACAGACTGGTTCACTCTGTGTTTTGCTGCTTACAAAAAAGGTCTCCATTTGTGTTTCCCTTCAAAAAACATTAAGCATTGGTTCAGGGTTCAGCACCCTAGAGAGGTTTGTGCACATTTTTTTGTTGCTGGTTCAGTTCAAGTCCTGCCTTGGAGACAGGATAGATGCTCATTTGTGTGAGGCAGGGATCTTGCCAGGACTTGTTTGGGGTTTTTGAATAAAAAAGCAGGAGGATAGGGCTGTGGTAGCCATGGCAACTGTGCTTGTAAAGTCTCAGCTCTGACCAGCCCTGGTTAGGAGCTTGGAGGTGAGTGGCATTGCTTCCTGTCCCATATTCCTCCTATTCTTTCTGGTCTTGGAAGTGGGGGCCAGGGGGTTGGCATTCAAGCTGACCTTTCTGGTGGCCTACTGTGTGCCTGGAGTTGAGCCTGAGCTGTGGGCACAAGTAATTGGTCCCTGCCCTTTAGAAACTCGGCATAATTGGGAATTTTTACTCTTGTAAAAATTTCTTTTAAAAAACACATACCTACAGGACTTGATAAATAAAATGTCTTTGTTTCATTCTGGTTGACATTTACCTTTTTTTTTTTTTTTCTTTTTTTGAGGTACGCAGGCCTCTCAGTGTTGTGGCCTCTCCCGTTGCGGAGCACAGGCTCCGGACGCGCAGGCTCAGCGGCCATGGCTCACGGGCCCAGCCGCTCCGTGGCATGTGGGATCTTCCCGGACTGGGGCACGAACCCCTGTCCCCTGCATCGGCAGGCGGACTCTCAACCACTGCGCCACCAGGGAAGCCCCGACGTTTACCTTTTTGGGGCTGTGTTTCCTGAAGCACTTTTAACTTCTTCTGAGCACTGACACAGTGTTTTCTCATTTATTCTTCACAACAATCTAACACATTAGTGAAAGCAGACACGATAGATTCTTGTCATTTGACACATAAGGGCATGAATATTAAAAAATAAAAAGGAATTTGCCTGAATTTACCTGGCCCTCAAAGAAAGAGCTGAATGGGTAGCAGAGTTACAGTGCTCATGGTCTCATGGCCAGCTCTCATCTGAGCAGGCTGTGCCACGGCAGCCCTTGATTTTCTGCCATTGTGTCCAGGTTTGACTTGAAAGAGCCTAGAAGTCCCTGGAGGGAGAGGTTTCCAGGCAAAAGCCTACAGAGACACCTCCCAAAGACATATAACTCCCAAGGCATCTGATGCCAACGCAGAAACCAGGGCACTGTGGCATGCATCTCAATTGGCCCTGTCTCCGCTGAAGCAGGGCAGTCGGACTGCACAGCAGGCTCATTGTGGGCACTACCCAAGGAGGATGCTGCCACTCTGAGCCCAGGAGGGCTAAGTTTCTAATCACTGGGCACTTGGGTGAGTTGGGACAAATACTGAGTCAGGCAAGATTTGTCAATAGGTGAAACATCTTTTCCAGTAGTCACAAATTGGCTGTGGGCTGAATTCCATATATAGATATGTTTTGTTTAGCTTTTGTATTTTAAAATTTGAATGCTTTCAGAGGGGGCATTTTTTTCTCAGCCCTCACCACTCCCTGTTGTCTTACAGATGGCCTTCCTTACTCATCTCTCTTATTTGCCTGCCTCCCATGGGCATTTGAGTTGGCTTCTGCATCTTGGATCAATATTTCTTACCTGCCCTTCTACCAGTATTCCTCTTGCCTAGGTGTTTGATGGCCTCAGGCTTTCTAGGCTCATTTTCTTCTTTCTACCCTACCCAGAAATATCCTTCTGGATTTGTGTTTAGGCTCTGAACTTAGCTTTTTCTTGGCCCTTAGGAATACTTGCTGTCACCTTGTCCTATATCTGATAGCCTAATTGCTGTCCTGGGATTCAAAAGAAGTACTGCTATATCCAAAGAAATTAATTTTTAAAACAACTTTATTGAGATAAAATTTATATACCATAAAATTCAGTAATTTAAAGTGTACCATGGGAATAATTCTCAAACCTCCTAGGGAATGTTGATAGAATAGATGGGTGGTTTCTAGACTATGGTGTTTCATGGACCAGAAAACTTTAAAAGAAAGTTCAGACCAAAGTCCGAACTGGACCAAAGGCCAGTTTCTTTACTTTGCTGAGTTAAGGGCCTTAACATAGAAACAACCCACTATCATCCACCATCATCATTATCTCATTTTATAAAAGGACATTTTAACACTAAAAAGATAGAAATGATGTAATTTCAGAAAAAAAGAACTCTTTTTTATATTGGACACTTCTAAATTCCTTGTTTCCAAACCACTGGAATGAATTGCCACAATAAACAAACCACTCAAAACTCAGCTTTAAAACAACAGTAATTTCTTTTTGTATAGCTTTGACTCTTAGAACCATAGTAATAGTTCACGTACCCTTCATATGCCCCCAAATAAAAAATTGAACCAACCAGGATGTGGAGGAATGGAAACAACAAAGTGGAACACAGACACTAACAAATGAACCAAATTGATAACATAATCATACTGATGGGGGTAGGGAAGAATGGAACTAACCTAAATGACCTTGTGAAATGATAACTTTGACTAGATACTGTAAAATTAAAGACAAAGGAGCTGTATGTAAATGCTGTAATCTAGTTTGTCAAATGTGTTTCTCACAGGGGTATGGGTTAGCAATTTTGAAACTACTTTGTATGTGTACTAGTATTGAACAATAAATATAATATTGCAGGTAAAAAGAACCAGTTTTCTCACTATTGGAGAAAGAAGTTGCAAATAAGGAAATGGGGGAGATGAACCCTGTGGGGCTGATTGGAATCTGAGGTATCAGTATAATCTTGTAGTTTTTAAGAGGTCCACAGACAAATAGATGTAGAAATACAGATGTGTATATGTGCATATATGTACACACACGTATAAATTTCTTATCTCTGACCCAGAGAGTGCCCAGAAGCAATGACAACCTAGTAGTAGTGAACACACCTATCATGCAGATCATGGTTTCTAAAGACTGTTCTTCAATAAAAAACTAGGACTCCTTGAAAAATGGTTGATTCCAGGGCTGGGAAAAGGAAAATGCAAGATAAACTTGGAGTATCTTATGGATCCAGAAAGTAAGGAAGTACTTGAAAAAAAGAAAATGATGGGGGAAAGGGACTTGCCAAAGGAACACAAGAGCTAACCTGGAGGAGCTCCTAGTTGCCAAAGCTGAAATAATTTGAGCAACAAAATAATGATAATATTGCATTATAACTCACAGAATAAAATATCCATGAGAACATATTGATAAAGCAAATAATTAAGTAGATGGAGGAGCAACAGTTTTTCCTTGTAGTGAAATTTCAATTAAGAAATGTGTAAGGAAGGAGGGGAGTAGAAAATTGCTATTAGACTGTCTCCACAGTGGTAATTGTTGCAAACGGATCCCTCTAATGGTGTGCAAAGGTTTGAGGAAAAAGAGGATTTGTATAATCTTAGAATATTTCCCCCATGATCTTTTTTTAAACAATTCAGGGATTTTTAGTATACACACAGCATTGTGCAACCATCACCACATTTTCATCACCCCCAAAAGAAACAATGCTTATTAGTGGTCATTCCCCATTCCTCCCTTCCCCTAGCCCCTGACAACCATTAATTTACTATGTCTGTTGATTTGCCTATTCAGGACATTTCATATGAAAGGAATCATATGATATGTGACTTTTTGTATCTGTCTTTCAGTTAGTTTAATGCATTCAAAGTTCGTCCATGTTATAGTATATATCAGTGTTTCATTCCTTTTTTTTAAGTTACTGTGTATTTTATTTATTTATTTATTCCAGTTTTATTGAGATACAGTTTAATGATTTGAAGTATTTCATTCCTTTTAGTGGCTGAATAGTGTTCTGCTGCATAGATAGACCACATTTTGTTTGTTCATTTCTCAGAGTTGATGGACATTTGGGTTGTTGCCACATTTTGGCTATTACAAATAATGCTACAGTGAACATTCATGTACAAGTTTTTGTGTGAACATATGTTTTTAGTTCTCTTGTGAATATACCTAGGTGAAGAATTGCTGGGTTCATAGGGTAGCTCTTTGTCTAACATTTTGAGAAACAGCCAGACTGTTTTCTACAGTTTGGTAGTTTGCCATGATTTTTGTTTACCACAGTGGAAAAGCTCAGTATAGATTACTTTTGTTAGTTGATCAAGACCAATATCACCAGTATAAGACATGTTGACATCACGAACCTTTTGTTATGATACACTGAGAAGAACATGACATAATTTCTGTTCTTCTGTCAAGGTGGCATGATTTGAGTTTAATCATCACAAGAACCAGACAGTCCTGAATAACTGATAAGTATTTATTTCTTGAGGGTATCAGGGTCATGAAAGACAAGGGAAGACTGAGGAACTGTTGTAGAGTGCAGGAAACTAGGGAGAAATAACAACCAAAGGCCTTATGGGATCCTGGAACAAAAAAGGACCTTAGTGGAAACACTGGTAAGGTTTGAAAAGGATCTTTAGTTTGGTTACTGGTGTTAATTTCCCAGTAACTGTCTATGGCTGTATAAGATATTAACATTGGGAAAAGCTGTGTAAGTGATATATGGAAACTCTCTATACTATTTTTGCAAGTGTACATTTAAAGGTAGTTCAAAGTAAAAAGTTAAAAAAGGTATCCAGTCATTTATTCTTGTTCACATGTCTGCAGATAGGCTAGACTTGGCTGACTGTGGTTGGGCTCAGTTGGGTTCATCTCCAGTCTGCACTTTGGGTCCAGGTCTGCTCCATGGGTCTCTCATCCTTCTTGGATCAGAATGCTAGTAGAGCATGTTCTTCTCACAGTGTACACAATTCCAAGAGAAAACCCAAACACACAAGCACATTTCAAACATCTGTGGCACATTTCCTAACATCCTGCTGGCCAAAGCACGTCACAGGCCAAGTCCAAAGTCAAAGGTTGGGAAAGTACACTCTACTGCTAGTAGGAGGGACTCTGAGGTCACATGGTAACGGGGGTGGATGGAACAGAACTGGTGACAATGATGCAGTCTACCACCTATTTTTTCCCCCCTCAGGGAGCCAGGGTTAGGGAAATAGACACTGCAGTCTTTGCAGGCCTATTTGCCTTTCTGGATTCCTGTCTTATTTTCTGCTTGTCCCCTTCCCCTCTACCGCCCAATCCCTGCATGTATCTGGTGACTTTTGGCCTCTGTTTTGTTCTTCTCCAGTGTTCTGGTCCCTTCAGAGAGGCCCTAGAAGGAAGCAGGTCAGATCACACTCTCTAACTTGGCCTTTTTCCCAATGGGGTGAAAACATTTGAAATACTGTGTTTTCTGTTGCCTCTGCCACTGCTGCTGTGGCTGGTTTCATGTATTTTAAATGAGCGTAACCTGTATTTTAAGTTAATGTTATTGTGGTTGCTCTTGCCCCCTGTGGCGGCTTATGTGAAGGGATTAATTTTGGAATTTTCCCCAAATAAAATAAATGGATTCACATAAGATCCTAGTCTTTTCCTTGGCCAGCTTAGCACAGTCTAACCTGTTACGTTCTGAAACTTTTAAAGTCATGTACTTTTTCTCTTTTTTATTTCTAATTTCAAAAGTCTGAAAATTCAAGATATTATTATTACTGTTATTAGTACAATTACTACTAAAAATAACTATGACTACTAATTATTATGAATTATTATGAATCTACTTGTCCTAGTGAAAATCCTTGTTAGCATTTCCACACACCTCTAGATAAGCTAGGATTTTCTCTTTTCCATTTTTGATTTTTCACTTAATATATAATTATTGAGGGTTTACTATATGCTTGCATATGTGATAGACCCTGAAGATAAACTAAGATGTAACTGTTGATTGTGGTAAGTATTATTAAGAAAAAGGGTCATGGCAGGGAGTTCTCTGGCAGCCCAGTGGTTAGGACTAGGTGCTTTCACTGCTGTGGACCCGGGTTCAATCCCTGGTTGGGGAACTAAGATCCTGCAAGCTGCATGGGGTGGTCAAAAAAAAAAGAAAGAAGGAAAGAGAAAGAAAACGGGTCATGGTGTTGTGTGAAAGCCTTTAGATGGAAGCCAGATCTGGTCTGGGGAAATAGAGGATGCCTCTCAGAGAGGAAGCGACTCTTAGCTGGGATTGGAAGAATGAAGAGATGGAGGCTGGGGTTGGAAGGAGCATTCTGGGCGAAGGGAACAGCAGGTGGAATGGCCCTGTGGTAGGAGGGAGCATGGTTCCTTTCATGGAATGGAAGAAGGCTAGTGTGGCCTAGAACATGGGGAACGAGGAGTGGACAAGTTTGAAGAGGCAGGCAAGGAGCTAGATACTAAAAAGGGCCTCATTGACTAGCATGAAGATTTTCATCTTTAAGAACAGTAGGAAGCCATCAAAAGGTTCGAGGCAGGGGAATAACATAGTCAGATTTGTGTTTTGAAAGAAAAAAAAATCATTCATTGTAAAGAACAGTTTGATTAGGAGGTAAGAGGAGATAGTAGAGGCCAGTTAGAAGGCTTTGGCAGTATCCAGAAGAGAGATGGTGATGGTTCAGAGAAGGGCAGTGGTGGGGAGGGCAGAGAGAAAGGTATGCATTCAAGAAGAAAGAAGACATGTGGCAGGAGAAACACCAGATTTGGGAGATTGGGTATATGGGGTTTAAAGTAGAGGGAAGATCAAGGATGACCTACTTAGCCTTCAGCCGGGAAGATACTCTTGTTGTTATGTTGGTTTTGGATCTCTCCAGTTGAGATAATCTCTCCCTTTCATACGTTTGGAGATAGGATTTTTTTTTTTTTTTCCCCTTGGCTGTGCTGCGCGGCTTGTGGAATCTCAGTTCCCGGACTGGGGATTGAACCTGGGCCACGGCAGGGAAAGCACCAAATCCTAACCACTAGACCACCAGGGAACTCCCTTGGAGATGGAATTAATGCTAAAAAAAAATTACCTCTTGCCCCATGATCATAGGAATAGGATAGAAGTTACCAGTTTCTTGTTCTTGCCAGTATTTGGCCTCATCTCTTCCCAGAACCAACTTCCTCAACCATTACCTTTATTTTCCTACCCAAACTGGGGTTCCAGTGGCACATCAAGACAGCAGCCTCCACAGCCCTTCCAGTTTTTCCAAGCTCTTCTGCTCCCTGCCTCCTGAATGCAGCCTGTCAGTTTCTGTGTCTGAGTCTTTGCACGAAAGGCACCATCTATTTGGGATTCCCTTTATTCCCAGTCTGGGTCTCACTTTTTGCATCATTTAACCCCCAATTCAGGGAGCCTCCCCAGAGATAGGTTTCCCCATTCTACTCTGAACATACCTTTTTAAAAAATCCTTGAGGCATTTTGGATGGGTTTGAGGTTAGAAGTGGATCATTATGCACATACACTCAGGTACTCAAGTTCCCTTTTAGTTCTTAGGCAAAGATATAGAAACTCCCTGCTGAAGTGGGATGGCAGGAACAGAACAGTTTGTCTTGGAGTGGTGTTTCCTCAGCTCCTTGGTTCTCTGATGGAGGCACAGTGGTTGGTGTAACTTGGAGTTTGCTATGATCCTGCCAGAATTGAGAAAACTTGAATTCTTGCTACATCATTACTCTTTTATGCTCGGGGTTTACCTCATCTTTCCAAGCTAACTTGTGCTATGCACTTCGCTTGAAGGAATTTTTCACATGCAGTGTCCCTCCAGGTACTGTATAGGTCATAAGTCTTCTCTCTTCTTGGCTTTTAGGTCATGCTGTTCCTGCAGGATCTCATGTGCGGCTGAATCTCCAGACTGGGGCAAGAGAAGTGAAACTCCAAGATGAGGACAAGCTTCGAAATAATTTGAAAGGGTTGAAAAAAGGCAAAAGGTATAGTGTCAACCCTAGGGACTGGGAGACTGACAGCTTTGACCCTGTAATACTGAGAGTAATGACAATGTACTGTTTCTTACCCAAATACACATGGCTTTAAATTTTTTAAAATTTAATAGCTTAGAATTTGTGATAAATCTGTCAGGGTTTTATGGATGTTTACTTCTATGGTCTTTGGAAAGAAATAGTTTGCAAAGCAAGTTGATACTTTAAAAAAGGCTGTAGGGGGAATGCTTAACCTGCTTTAAAAATGAAGCCATTTTTCCCAGTACTTTAAGAGTACCCATTTGAATCTCAACAATTAATGCACTGATTACAGATGAGTCATCTATTCATTAAAACAGGCCTGTTAGGCCTTCTGCTTTGCAGTAATACTTCCTTGGTGAACAATAAAATTGCATTTTAAAGTCTTTAATTCAGACCAACTTTTCCTCTTGTTAGTCTGTATTAAAACAGGCTTTCAAAAGTTCTCCAATGGTAAGAGTTGCCTTATTTTTTAATAATCAGTTTAGATTATTTGCTTTTGGGCAATTCGTAGTCTCTATTTTTCTGTTTTTTGCTTTGAATTACCAAGTTTTTTTGCTTGCTATTTCCTGTGTAAGGGAGAAGGAGGATGAGGCATGGGGTTGCAGGGGCTGCTGGAATTGTGCAGTTTGAAAGGTCCGTATAAATACCAGCCATGAAGTGTCTAACACAAGGACCAGCAAATTATGGCCTGAAGCAAAATATTGGGACTACTGCCTTTTTTTGTATGACCCAGAAGCTAGGTTGTTGTTAACATTTTTTAATGGTTGAAAAAAATTGAAGAAGAAAAATATTTCATGACTGAAAATTATTTGAAATTCAGATTCTGGTGTCCATAAATAAAATTTTATTGGAACATAGCCATGCTCACTCATTTAGGTATTGTCTATGGCTGATTTCTTGCTACACTGACAGAGTTGAGTAGTTAGGAAAATCACCCCATAAGGCCTACAAAGCCTAAAATATTATCTGATTATTACAAATAGTTTGCTGTCCCTGTTCTAATACGAGCATATCTCGTTTTATTGTGCTTCACTTTGTTGCAGTTCACAGATACTGCGTTTTTCACAAATTGAAGATTTGTGGTAACCCTGTGTCGAGCAAGTCTATTGCTACCATTTTTCCAACAGCATTTGCTCACTTCATGTCTCTGTGTCACGTTTTGGTAATTTTCACAATATTTCAAACTTTTTCATTAATATTTGTTATGGTGATCCTGTGATTAGTTCTTTGATGAATAGATCTTTGATGTTACTATTGTAATTGGTTTTTTGGTTTGTATTGGTTTTTGTCATGTATCTTTTTTTTTTTTTTTTGCGGTACGTGGGCCTCTCATTGTTGTGGCCTCTCCTGTTGCGGAGCACAGGCTCCGGACGCACAGGCTCAGCGGCCATGGCTCACGGACTTAGCCGCTCCGCAGCATGCGGGCTCTTCCCAGACCCGGGCACGAACCCGCGTCCCCCGCATTGGCAGGCGGACTCTCAACCACTGCACCACCAGGGAAGCCCTGTCATGTATCTTTTAATTAAGGTACCTACTTTTTTTTAGACGTAATGCTGTTACACACTTAATAGACTAAGTATAGTGTAAACATAACTTATGTGCACTGGGAAGCCAAAAAATTTATGTGACTCGCTTTATTGCAATATTCACTTTATTGCGATGGTTTGGAACAGTGACCTCAATATCTCTGAGATATGCCTATTTATGTAAGTATTGGGAATCAATCATGGATTACTGAGTGGGGTTAGTGTTAGTCAGTCCTTGGATTTTTATTATTTTAACAATATTTTGCAGTTAGATATGAGGCAGAAAGTTACCTTAGAGACCCAATTTTTACCTGAGTCTTTTCTTTTATATACCTGGCAAAAGGTCATCCATCCTGTCCATGTGGCACTCACAAGCCCACAAAGTAGCTTATTCAGATTTGGGCATTTTTCACTGTTGGAAAATTCAACTTTATATTATGATAGATAAGGAGCTATTTGTCATCCTTATAGTCACTCCAAAGTGGGAAGGATCTTTACTTTCCCCCATCTCTCCGTATAGGCCTGAACCTGGATTAACCCAGGTTATATGATGATTATTTTCTCAGAACCATCGAAGAAAGAATCAAATCTCGTTGTCGTAACCCCTGTCAACCTCCCTCCATCCCTAGCATGCTTATACATACATTTTTCAGTGTCTCAAAGTACTTAGGAAGTCTTTTCTCACATCTAAGTCAAGTCTTATTTTCTGAATAAGAAGACTATTTTTTCCTGGTTTAAGACTACTTTTTCCTGGTTTAGGAACTTGATGAATTTGGAGCTTTTTATTTGTTGGTTTTAATACTATGGGAAGTGATTTCTCCAATACCTGACCATAGATCATCAGTAGGAGCACTTATCGCTTTGTCTGTTGCTCCTGTCTTTTTATACTAGAAAGCAGAGCCATCCATGTGGTCTGTAGTAGAGACACCATAAGAGAAGAATATTCATCCCTACTCCTGCCTCTTTGCTTTTCTCCTTTGGAACATTTCTGAGGGCTCTGCCCTGGAATAGCCTCCAGGATATGCTGGACATGTCTTCTTCCTTCTCAGCATTTATAGCCAGCAGCAAACCTGTCTGAACAGAAGCCCAAAGGCATTGACAAGGTGGTGTGGGTGTTCAGTGCTGTGAGCTCAGTGAGTCTCTGATTGCCTTTGGTGGTGACTTCCTTCTCATGGAGTGGACCTCATCCTGTGCTCCTTTAATTCCACTTTACAGTGTCTTCCTGCCTCTTTAGTTCTGGAATGGGAACATAGGCCAAAGGGCAGGGCTAATTTTCAAAATTGTTATAATATTTTGCTTATTGACTTAATTCTGTTTTGGGGAACAAGATCCACAGCTTTCCATCAGATTGTCAAAGAAGTTGGTGATCCCACAAAGGTAAGAACCACTGGCTAGGACTTCCCTGGTGGCTCAGTGGTTAAGAATCTGCCTGCCAGTGCAGGGGACACGGGTTCGAGCCCTGGTCCGGGAAGATCCCACATGCCGCGGAGCAACTAAGCCCGTGTGCCACAACTACGGAGCCTGCGCTCTAGAGCCCGCGAGCCACAACTACTGAGCCCGAGTGCCACAACTACTGAAGCCCACGCGCCTAAAGCCCGTGCTCTGCAACAAGAGAAGCCACCCAATGAGAAGCCCGCAAACCGCAACAAAGAGTAGCCCCTGCTTGCTGCAACTAGAGAAAGCCCGCGCGCAGCAACAAATACCTAAGGCAGCCAAAAATAAAAATAAGTAAATTAAAAAAAAAAAAAGAACCACTGGCTAGAGAGAGATGGGAATAGTCCATTCAGCCTAATCCATGGCAGCTTCTCCATTAGAGCTGCTGGATGTGTGACTGGCCACACTGCTACCTAGAGCTACAGTTCCTAAAGCCTGGGAGAGGTTTCCTGACTCTGACTTGTCCCAGAAGATTCTCTTGGCACTACCTGAGTTCAGTGTATAGTTGGCTCTCAGCAGGTTTTCCTCTTCCTCTTTGTGTGTTAGGTATGCCGTCTCCACTGGTTTTAGTCTGTATCCCTGTCAATCTCTCCATAGTACATCTCTATTTTTGCCTTGGAACAACCAGATTTTTGAGTCATCCTCTTATGTTTAGAGGGATAAGGGACAAACTGCATCCAAGTTGTTTCATTTTGGGTTGAGCATTTACCACGGTATAATATGGTATAGTAGTTAGGGGAGTGGGCCAAGGACAGGACCATTTACTTACTCCATTCATTCATTTCACAAAAGACCTATTGAGTGCCTATGTGCCAGGCACTGGGGATACAGTAGTAAACAAAACAGGCAAGATGCTAGCTTTATTGAGGTTGGCAGGCAGGAAAAGAGAGAAATAAGTATGCAAGTAAGGTAATTACAGATTATAATAAATACTAGGGAAGAAATAAGGTGATAAGTCCCTGAGGGAGGTAACTGTAGATAGGATGGTTTGAGAAGGCCTTCTCAAAGAGATGTTTGAACTGAGACCTGAAGTATGAGGGGCATTTAGTCATGCAGAGGGTTAGTTTTATAGGTTTATGGTTAGAGCATTTCAGGCAGAAGAAACAAGAAGATTTTCTGGCTTTGTTAAGGAAAGGGCTTTGTCAAGTTCAAGAAACAGGAAAATGATCAGGTTGACTAGAGGGTAGGAGAAGGAAGAAGACTAATATGAGATGAGATTGGGAAGCTATGAGGGGCCAGATCATGTGGAATTTTGAGGAGCATGTTAAATGTTCTTCATTTAAGTAGAATTGTAATGGAAAGCCATTGGAGGATTTGGGGTGGGAGAGTCATTTAATGTAATGTAGTTTAGCAAGATCATTCTAGTTGCTATGTATATGGAGGATAGATTGAAGGTGGACAAAAAAAGATGCACAGAGACGATTAGAATGTCATTTAAGTGGATCAGGCAAAACATAATGGTGGCTTAGTCTGTGGTGTGTGAAGGAGAGTGGATGAATTGGAGATTTAATTTGGAGGTAGCAGCAATAGGACTTGCTTACGACTTAGATGTAGGGGTTGGAAAAAGGGTAGGGTTAGGGGTTCAGGGTAAAGCCTCATTTGGGATTTGCACAACTAGGTACTTGAAGGTACTATTTATTGAACTAGAAAAGATTGAGAGAGGGACAGTTTTATGGGGAGAACTATCAAGACCTATGTTTTAGATGTAATAAGTTTGGGGGGGCCATTAAATATCCGAGATCCAAGATATATCAGTAGTTGTACAGGAGTCTGGCTGGTACTCAGAGAAGAGATTTGGGTCAAAGATGTAAATTTGGGCATCACTGCCTGATAGATATTTTAAAATATTTAGGTGAGAGGGTAGAGATAGAGAAGAAAAGATTGTCCAGGATTGAACTCTGAGGTGTTCCAGCATATAGGATTTAGGTAGGAGATAAGGAACCAACAAGAAGAGACAGAGAAGGAGTAAGGAAGAGGAAGAACCCGGAGAGTGTGGCAACAAGAAGCCGGGAAAGGAGAGTGTTTCAAGGAGGGAGGGGTGAACTGTGTAAATGCTGCTGAGTGGTTGAGGAACATGGCACTAGTGAAGAGTCCATTGGATTTGACCATCAGTTACTGGGAATTTTGATGAGCAGTTTTAGTGGGGTTGTGGGAATAAAATCCAGGTTAATGCATATGGCAACGGAAATAGCATTCAAGGAGGTGTGGATAGTGAATGAAGACAATGTGTTCATAAAGTTTTACTTAATCTGAACAGGAGCAGGGAAATGGCATGATAATTAGAGACTGTGGAGTCAAAGGAGTGTTGGTATGCTGATGGGAATAATCCAATCAAAGGAAAAATTGATGATGCAGGCAGGTGGGAGTGGTATAATTATGGGAGTTAAAGCTTTTGAAAAGGCAAGTGGGATCTCTAGCCTAAGTTCAGCAGGGGCAGGGGCACTGTCATCCATTCCAATAGTAGAGAAAGCAGAAAATACAGATTTAGGTGCAGGTTGGTGTATAGAGTGGATGATGGAAAGGTGAGGGAGTTCTTGATAACATCTGTTTTTCTCAGTGAAGAATAAAGTGAGAATAGCAGCTGAGGATAGTTGTATGTGTGCCTGTGCGTGTGCACACACTCATGTGTACCCACACATGTGCACACTTCTGTGTGTGCAGTTGGGGCTGAGAGTGGGTGATGATGGATAGCCTGAAGAATGGGACTTTAGGCAGTAAACAGATATACAGACATGACGGGATTAATCCTGACCAAGTATTGGAGGAAGGAGGAGATAATCTGCTCAAGTTATAGCCCTAAATACGTAACTCCCTCCTAGGGGTAAGGATCAGGGCAGTGGCATCCTCTTGCAGCTGGCAGTGGGTGATTCTCTGACAGGAAAGGGGTTCTCTTTCCTACCTTGTAGGGTTGTGGTAATGATTTGAATGAAATATTACTTCTAAAGGGTTAACATAGTGCCTGACACATGGATAAGTGGTCTGTAAATGGGAGTGATTAGCTATTATTAATTAGTTTAGGAGGACTGGGGTTTAAAGAAGTCAAGTGTTTTTCTGAGGGCCCTAAGGGGTCTCTAGGATGAATCAAAGACTGAGTGAGTACCTCTCATGAGACCTGAGGCTGGCTAGGATCTTGGACCATGAGACTGATGTACTCATCTCGCCTGGAACAGAGAGTAGTCCAGTAGCCCCTTCCTCCCCAGCCTCTGATATATCTCCAGGGATATCTGGATTCCTCCCTCCCCCTGCCCTGCCAGCTGGACAGTCTTGTCATGCACAGCTCACTTTCTACGCTTCCCTTAGTCTGTATGTACCACTCTTTTTCTTACCTCTGTTAACTGAACTGAAGTGAGTGCTGGTGGCAAAACCTGCCTTCCACCCCCTCACCCCATGAATACCTTCTCTGCAGTCAAGATGAATTGTTGTGGCTTGGATCAGCTCCAGGGCTCTTTGTGAGGATACCACTCTAGTCTCTGCCAGGTTCCTGACATTATGTCCACATTGGTTCCTTTCTTCCCTGTCCTTGGAGGCTGGCTATGGAAGGTGGCTGGCCTCGATTTTAGTTCTCAGTATCTCAAACTCATTCCTTTGTCAGGTTGACTCATACCTCCTGCATGTACTCTGTGCTCAGGGGTTGGTCTTAAGGGTATGAATTTATCCAACCTGTTTTTGTAAAGATAGACTGAGTCGTCAAATCAGGTCAGGCACACACTTGGGGGGCTCAGGTCCCTGTTGGTCTCTTTCCTAGAAGAATATAAATAGGGTATATGTTATTTCCTCTGTCTGTGCCCAGCATCCTCCAGGAGGTCTTACTCTGGCACGTACTGAGAGAGCAGCATCGCACAGTCATTCTAGACTTGTTCTGCACAAGTAGCTGGTTGAGAGCTCTCTGTCCATGGTGGGCTTCTGTCTGCCTTATGCCATTTTCTCCTCTTTCATGAAGTGACTCCATCTTCAGCTCTTTCCTCCTCTAGCTTCAAGGTGAGATCACCCTGTTAGACTTCTGGCTGACCCACGGCAAAGTTAGGATAGTGTGCTCTGAGTTAGAGCTGGCCTGGATTAGCTGGCTTTGGAGTGCCAGCCACCCAGAGGGGTTTTCTTTCTTGGGAAAGATGGTGCCCCCCTTGTGACTCTCAACTTCTCTTTGGACAGGCTGGACATCAACACCAATACCTATACATCTCAGGACCTCAAGAGCGCACTGGCAAAATTCAAGGAGGGGGCAGATATGGAGAGTTCAAAGGAAGACAAGGTTTGTGATGTTGTTTATAGTGAGTTCATGTCATCCTGCAGAATGGCCTTGAAGGGAATCACTGTCTCCTGAAGCTTTAGCAGTGAACATGGGATAATAATAACAATAATATTATAAAATAATTTAAAGAGCCAAGTAAGTTAATGCCAAATAAGTAACCCTTTACAGACTCTTAAAAAAAAACGCTGGGAACTTTTCTGTCATCGTTTACGTTAGAATCCAACTTCCCATTACATATTTGGGAAAACTGAAGCACAAAGCAGAGAGAGCCATACTCTGCATTACCACAGACATCAGTGAGGGGAATAGAGATTAAAACCCAGATCTCTTCACTTATACTTGGATTAGGCACAAGTTTAAAGGACAGAGGACCTAGACCAGGAAGGAAGGGGCCCAAGTCCTTTGAACATATAGCAAACCTTTTCCAGACCTCAAATTCCTTAAATGTACAACAGATGGCTGAGGTTTCCTCCAGCTCTAAATTTGTTTATAAGCTAAGGGACTGAAAAGGAGAAAGAGGCAGAATTGTAGCCCCTTGGTTACGCCTCTAATGTCTGGGATGGCTCATGGATCCCGACCTATCAGAATGAAGTCTTATTCTTAGATGGATCATGAGCTCATGTGATAGCCAGAGAATGTTGCAAATCAGTTTTTACATTTCCACTTGAGTCCTGTCCTTGAAAGAACCTCCTCCAATGTCTGCCTTGCAGACCTTTCTAAGTTCTCCCTCCCCCTTCTCCTCTTCACAAGCCCCTTTGCTTTGTATTATATTTCTCTGCCCTCACCCCAGAATTCTGGCAGTATCTTGGAAAGGCAACACCAGGTTCTTGACAGCCTGTGTGTTAGTGGAGGAAGCTTTAGGTCCCTCAGATCCTTCAGAGCTAAGTATTTCTGAGACAGATGGACTGTGTGTGTGTGTGTGTGTGTGTGTGTGTGTTGGAGAGGACCTCAGGAGGAGGTGTTAATATGCAGGCCAAGTCTCCATGTCTTTACTCATCTTACCAAAGTCTCATCTCCCAACGTGGAGAGTGTATGTGGTATGAGAAGGTGAGTAGCAGGATGGCAGCAATTGTGGTAAAGGAAGGTGATGCATAAAATTATATCCCACTGCAGGTGTATTAACTGTGTGGGTGGAGAGGTGTGAGGAAAAGCAAATCCCCTGCCTGCTGAAGGTGAGGCCAGCAGAGGAGAGCAGTGCATGCTTAGGTGCCTGGAGCAGAGATTGGTATTCCTGTGACCAGGGGTTGGGTTCATTCCCACTCATTCTCTCACCATGAGCTCCACATGGAGCAGATGGGAACATAAAAGTTGGCCCCTGTTCCATGTTTTCTCTGTGGGTGGAAGACCCACTGCACCCCTGTCTCTTCTCTTTGCTCTCTTTAATGACATTCTTACCCCTAATTCAGTTAGTGTAGAAAAGTATGAATATTATGAAAATATTTTTTAATGTAAAAGCAAGAGATTATTTAAGTTTTCAGTTGCTGTTTTTTTTGCTATTAAAAATAATTCTTTCCCTGTGCAAGGGGAGATCCCAATAATGGTAGCCAAATATGACACTCCTGTACCAGCTGATTTGAGTCAGCTGCCACTTCTGACTTATGGCTGCCACACTGTTTCTTTACTTCTGTGCCACTTAGGTTGTTAGCTCCTTCACTGAGGTGCTGGGTCCTAGGTTCTTTTTCTCATTTTCATTTGTATCCTTCCTGGACTGACTCAGCTCCCTGCCAATGCATTGGGACTGGCAAATAAATTAACTTGAAGTAGGTTGGGGAGTTTTTTACATGTCTCAAGCTCCTGGCTGCAGATACCATAATACTTTTTGTTTATCAATCTTTAAACAAAATCTTTGCATGGTGACTTGCAAGTACAGGATGTACTTTTACTATTTATAAAAACAATACTGTGAGATATTGTATCATATCTCAACCAATTGAGTTAATTTTTTTTACCTGATTTTTTTGGGAGAAGGGCATCAATTCCATTATAACCATTGGTAACTTATTAGATTTAAGTGAATCAGTCCTTCCCGGAGTCCCTTGCTTTTTTTTTTTTTTTTTTTTGTGGTACGTGGCCCTCTCACTGTTGTGGCCTCTCCCGTCGTGGAGCACAGGCTCAGCGGCCATGGCTCACGGGCCCAGCCGCTCCGCAGCATGTGGGATCTTCCCGGACCGGGGCACGAACCCGTGTCCCTTGCATCGGCAGGCGGACTCTCAACCACTGCGCCACCAGCAAAGCCCCCAGAGTCCCTTGTTTTGTGGAAAATCTCTGTCTTACCCAACACATTTGGGCCATTGTTTTTGAACCTGATCTCTTTATCCCCCTACTATCATACAAATTGCTTGATGCTTTATGTTTTATCACGTCAGCTGTTATTTACCTATATTCTATAAATTGCTCCATTAAAAAATATGGTCTTCTTTTTAAAAAATATTTATTTATTTAATTTATTTTTGGCTGCATTGGGTCTTAGTTGTGGCACGAGGGATCTTCACTGCGGCCTGTGGGATCTTTTGTTGTGGCGCACGGGCTCTTCATTGTGGTACGTGGGTTTCTCTCTTTCTGGTTGTGGTGTGTGGGTTTTTTCTCTCTAGTTGAGGCGTGTGGGCTTAGTTGCCCCGCGGCATGTTGGATCTTAGTTCCCCGACCAGGGATCGAACCCGCGTCCCCTGCATTGGAAGGCAGATTCTTTACCACTGGAACACCAGGAGGTCCCCCAAATATGGCCTTCTTAAACTTTTGATTCTGGACAAGATAAAATAGACTCATTTCTCCCTATTCTTCCTGCTCAGGACAACTAAAAATCCTGGACATAATACTAAAAGCAAATATAAGAAGACTTTAAAGGTGAGAAGAAGAAGGTGGATTAGATAGGGACCTTGGAATTTCAGGGATGACATGGCAGTGAGTTCCTTGGCTTTCTTTTTGCCCTCTCTGTATCCCAGAATGGGCACTGGAGAAGCCCGTATCTTGGAAATAGCAACAGGTACAGATAGAGAAAAGGCCCTAAGAAAGGCCTGCTCTTCATAAGATAAAACTAGGAAAAGGGCAGCCTAATAGAACAAAAAACTTTTTGACAATACTTATTCTGCTTTAGCCAAAGACCTCCCTTAGTGCCAGTGGGAGTTGAATGGGGAACTTGTATTTCCACCTCCCATTTGGTGTAATATAGCAAAGCTGTACTCTCTTTCCTCCACCAGAGTGGTGTCAGCAGAAGCTGAGTGGGGAGCCTGAACTTGCACCCCCTCTGGTGGCAATAGATGGTGTGAGGCAGTGCTCTTCTACCTCAATCAAGGTGGTGTCAGGGAGAATTGAGCAGAGAGCCTGAATTTCTACTCTCTGCCCAGTGGTAGAAGACTATTCTCTGCTTCTCCCACTGCTGTAGTACCAGTAGAGACCAAGTGTGTAGCAGGCTGCTTTTTCTGTTGGGGTGGTGTCAGCAGAGGCTAAGAAGGGAACCTGAATGTCTGTCCCTTCCCTGGCAGCACCAAGGTAGTTTTTCACTTCTCTTAGCTTCAGCGATGCCGGAGGGCTGGTGAATGGAGAGTCTGTACTTCTACCCTCCATCTGGTGGGAACAAGTCAGCGTAAGTCAGCATTCGGCTTTCTACTCTGGGGCAGTGTTAATGGGGATAAGTGAGGAGCCCGAACTTCTACCCTCAGATCAGCAGTGATGAGGCAGTGCTTCAGTTACCCTGCCAAGGTGATGTCAGTAGAGGCCAAGGAAGGGCTTCCATTCCCAATGCTGAGTGTGCAGCAGTGGCAGGTGATGCTCTTCCTTCTCCTAACAAGAAGAGTGGTGGTAGGGTTTTGGAGGGAAGGGAGATGGAGAAAGGAATTTTGCATATGAAGTTCTGGGAATGCTCCCTAGTAACCCACAAGAGAAACTGACCAGAATTAACACAGCAGATTTGAGAATGGAACTAGAATACTGCCCATGTTTTTAGATTAGCTCTAGGTAGCACACACAGGAAGCAGACCAAAATAACACTGCAAATTCTGTGAAAACTAAATTGTCTTGGGCTCACAACTGTACAAGACCAGAACCAACATATTAAACCTAAACAGTGTGACTGCCTACTGTAAAGGAAGTTTCAGTGGAATTCAGAGTCTTATAACTTAATACTCAAAATGCCTAGTATACCAAAAATCACTCATCATACCAAGAACCAGGAAAATCAAAACTTGAATTAGGAAAGACAATTAACCAATGCCAACAGTGAGATGACCCAGGAGTTGGTATTATCAAACAAGAATTTTAAAGCAGTTATCATAAAAATGCTTCAAGCAGTTATGTACACTCTTGAGACAAATGATAATCTCAGCAGAGAAATAGAAGACATAAGAAAGAACAGCATAGAATTTTAGAACTGAAAAATACAACTGAAAATTAGAAAAATAATCACTGGATAGGCTTACTAGTAGAATAGAGATGAGAAAGAAAAGAATCAGTGAACTTAAAGACAGATAAAAAGTCATCTAAGTAACAGAAAACAGATTGAAAAAAAATGAACAGAGACTTAAGGACCTGTAGGATTATAACAGAAAATCTAAGATTTGTGTCACAGAGTCTCAGAAGGAGAGGAGAAAGAATATTGGGCTGAGAAAATAATCAAAGTAATAAAGATGGAAAACTCCCCCAATTGGTGAAAGATATAAACCCACAGATTCATGAAGCTGAGTGAATTCTAAATAGGATAAATTCAAAGAAATCAATACCATGACACATCACAGTCAACCTTCTGAAAACTAAAGACAGAAAAAAAATCTGGAAAGTAGCAAGACAGAAACCACATACTATCAATAGGGAATAATGATTGAATGACAGCATCTTTTTCATCTGAAATCACAAGGCCAAAAATATGTGGCATATTTTTCAAGTGCTGAAAAAAACAAATTGTTCACTCAGAATTCTGTAGCCAATGAAAATCTCCTTCAGGAGTGTCAGGGAGAAAATCAAGACACTCTCACACAAAAGAAAATTAAAAGAATTTATCACCAGCAGACCTACCTAAAAGAATGACTAAAGAGTATTTTTCAAAGAGAAAGGAAATAATAACAGAAGAAAACATGGACCATTGGGAAGAAAGAACAGTGAAGTGAATAAAAATAAGGGAGACTATAATAGACTATCCTTCTCTTGAAGTTTTAAAATTATTTTGATAGTTGTAGCAAAAATTATGACATCATCTGTAATTCCATGTGTGTTTAGTGATATATGTTCAACTACCAGAGTTACCACTTTTTGTTTCTTTGCTGCACTTTCAACTTTGTTGATCAGTTCTCTCTTTTGATTATCCATTTTTATGAAATGTTACATGGGTTTGTCCTTGGAGGGTGAGGAAGCCATATAACCACACACTTGACATCTGTGTGTGAACTGCATAATGGATGCACAGTGATAGTTCACTGTCAGATTTTGAAATAAATGTGATCAGCCACTGTTCATGATTGGCATTTATGTTATTTACATAGTGATTTATGGACTGAAGAGCTAGCAGCAAAGTTGGTACTTAATGCAATTAAAGTTAAATATATTGATGGCAACTGAAGTTTGAGTCATGTTGGGAGACTAGTATTATTTAAACTGCGGTTGAAATTGGTGCATATCAGATCTGTACAAAGCAAGGACTGTCTATCTGATAAAAGACTTGCATCTATCTAGAACATATAAAGAACCCTCAAAACTTAACAGTAAAAACCAACAAACAATTTGAAAATGGGAAGAGGACATGAACAAACATTTCACCAAAGAGGATATGTAGATGGCAAATAAGCACATGAAAAAATGTTTAATGTTATTAGATGTTAGAGATATGCAAATTAAATTCACCATGAAATATCACTATACATCTATTACTATTTAGTGATAATACTATCTATTAGATAGATAGTAATAGATAGCAGTATCTATTACTATTAAATGATAATACTAAATACTAGTGAGGATGTGGAGAAACTGGATCTTTCATACATTGTTAGTGGGAATATAAAATGGTTCAGCTACTCTGGAAAATATTTGGGCTCTTTCTTATAAAACCAAACATATGCTTATCATTATGACCCAGCAATTGCACTCTTGGGCACTTATCCCAGAGAAATAAGAACTTAAGTTTATTTTTTAAATTTTATTTTATTTTTGGCTGTGTTGGATCTTCATTGCTGTGTGAGGGCTTTCACTAGTTGTGGCAAGCGGGGCTACTCTTTGTTGTGGTGCGCAGGCTTCTCACTGTCATGGCTTCTCTTGTTGCAGAGCACGGGCTCTAGGTGCGTGGGATTCAGTAATTGTGGCACGCGGGCTCAGTAGTTGTGGCTCACGGGCTGTAGAGCGCAGGCTCAGTAGTTGTGGCACACGGGCTTAGTTGCTCTGCAGCATGTAGGACCTTCCTGGGCCAGGGATCGAACCCATGTACCCTGCATTGGCAGGCAGATTCTTAACCACTGCGCCACCAGGGAAGCCCCCAAATTGATTTTTTTAAAAAGCTTTATACAAATGTTCATGCGGTTTTATTCATAATACTCCAAACCTGGAAACAAACATTCTTCAACAGGTGAAT
This sequence comes from Pseudorca crassidens, assembly GCF_039906515.1. Taxonomy (NCBI): domain Eukaryota; kingdom Metazoa; phylum Chordata; class Mammalia; order Artiodactyla; family Delphinidae; genus Pseudorca; species Pseudorca crassidens. The sequence goes on along the minus strand of NC_090298.1, from coordinate 116,080,048 downwards.
GTTTAAACAAACTGTACATCTATACAGTGGAATACTACTCAGCATTAAAAAGAAACAAACCATTGATATTTACAGTAACTTGGTTAGATCTCAAGTGCCTTAAGTTTAGTAAAAGGGCCAATCTCAAAAAATTACAGACTGTGTAACTGTCTGTATAGCTTTCACCAAATGCTAGAATTATAGTTATGGAGAACAAGTTAGTGGTTGCCAGGGCATAGGGACAGGAGGCAAGGGATGAGAGGATGAGGTGCAACTACAGAGGACTACGGTGGAGTTGTTTGATGGTGATGGAACAGTTCTGTAACTTGATTGTTCTGTTATGAATCTGTATATTAGATAAAATTGTGGAGAATGATGCACACACGTACATGCAAATGTGTACATGTAAAAGCTGGTGAAATCTGAATAAGGCTTGTGGTCTAGTTAATAGTATTGTACCTATGTCACTTTCTTGGTTTTGACATTGTGCTGTTATTGCATAAGATGTTACCATCGGAGGAAGCTGAATGAAGGCTATATAGTACTCTGTGTATTATTTTTGTAATTTCCTTTGAGTTTATAATTACTGCAAAATTTAAAGTTTTGTTTTGTTAAAGGCCTTCCGAAGGGCCAGGCATGCATCATTTTTGTGAGGCAGAGGTGACTAGTTTCTTATCCTGCTCACTTGTCTGTCATCCCACAGCTCTAGGCAGTGACTCAGCTTTCCTAGACCTCTTTGCCTGGCCTTTGGCAGCCACCCAGAGTCCTCTAGCTGGGTGTAAGGAGAGCATTTCACTGTTTAGCCTAAAGGAGAATATGGCATCGCATAGGTGTGATTGCTCTGCTAGGAACTTGGTTTTTTTTTAAGAGAGACTGATTCATTTCTTTGGTTGGTGTTTCTATGGAGTCCTTGTAACTGGAGAGAAAACCCACAAGTAATAGATGAGCAATTTGGAGCTGACAGCTGCTCATCATCCTGCCTTTTATAAATATTCGGGCCTTTTAATTATTCTTGGAAGATAGAGACATAAGCCACTGTGACCTTTCAGACTCTCTTTATAAGCACTATCCTCTAAAATTGGGAAGAAAACAGAAAGTATCACATGTATAAAATATCTAATTGAAGCCTCTTATTCACCTCCAACATAACTTCATTTTAAAATCTTTATATGTGTGGGGGGTGGGGAGGGACTGAGCAAAAATTGTTTGAGACTTGATTATAGTACATACAGTAATTTAGCTACTTCAAAAGTTGAACAAATTGTACACCTGTAGTTAGATTGACAGTAATGACAGAGATTTAATTTTCATCAGCAAATTGCTCCCACTCTGACAGCTCTTTACCCACAGTTTCCTCTATCCGGGTTTCCCTAAAATGTTGCTGGATGGGGCAGGGGCAAAGCAAAGATATCCTATGATTGTAGAAGAAAGAGAACCAAGGTGTGGATTATTCCGTCTTAGACCTCAGCTTTCCCGCGTGAGGTTAGGGGTTGGAGAGTGAGCTTGCATTGCTTCCCCTGACCTCAGTGATTACAAAAAGAAGACTTGACATTCTTCCGAACATTGGAAGGCATACTGAGTTAGGTGAACCTTGGAAAATCTTGAGTGTGTTCTTGGGGCAGAGGGCTACATGGGTAGACTCTGAGGGCTCTCTATTCTCTGGGCATCTTGGAAAGTATCAGGACTTTTGATAGTACAGATTAAAGAAGATTGCCTCCTAGAGCAGCAGTTCTTTGAGGATGGGCATCCATGGTAGACCACAGGAGTCTTGGGGAGATGTCTTCAACTGAGGATTAACCATCTCTTTGCTACTCTCCTTAGGCAAGGCAGGCCAAAGTTAAACGGCTGTTCCGTCCCATTGAGGAGCTGAAGAAGGACTTTGAGGAGCTGAATGTTGTCATTGAGACTGACATGCAGATTATGGTACGACTGATCAACAAGTTCAATAGTTCCAACTCCAGCCTGGAAGAGAAGATTGCGGCACTCTTTGATCTTGAATATTATGTCCATCAGGTATTATATTTCATTGACTGTCAGTCTGACTTTTAACAGCTCCAAAAAATAACACCCCCTGCCCAAGGCCCTACGAAAATATTGTCACCATCTTTCCTTCTCTCTCAAGGTGTACAGCATTTTGTAAAAAAATATTTATTTATTATTATTATTTTTTTGGCTGCGTGGGGTCTTCGTTGCTGCGCGCGGGCTTTGGTTGTGGTGAGCGGAGGCTACTCTTCGTTGCGGTGTGCGGGCTTCTCATTGCAGTGGCTTCTCTTATTGCGGAGCATGGGCTCTAGGTGCACGGGTTTCAGCAGTTGTGGCTCGCGGGCTCTAGAGCACAGGCTCAGTAGTTGGGGCGCCTGGGCCTAGTTACTCTGCAGCATGTGGGATCTTTCTGGACCAGGACTGGAACCCATGTTCCCTGCATTAGCAGGCAGATTCTTAACCACTGCACCACCAGGGAAGCCTGGTATATAGCATTTTTAATCTAGGCCAATATCTGTTGTAGTAAGATATCTTCTTACAGACCAGAGGCAAGCTCTTTTTCATTTGGAGTGTTACTTCATTTAATTTTTCAACACTGAGGATACAGCAGAGGTAAAATAGATGTGGTACTTGTTCCATGTAGCTTATAGTCTGGAAGTGAGAGTGATTAAATAATGAACAATTGAACAATGAAAAAATTAACAATTTAATAATGAGATAATTTAAGACTGCGATAAGGGCTCCAGAGGGTAATGTGTGAATATATAACAGGGGAACTTAGCCTAGCTGGGGAAGGCTTCTCTGAAGTAGTGACATTTAGGCTGAGCATTAAAGGATGATTAGGGGTTAACTAGGCAAAGAGGGGAGATTGGAACTGGGGGTGACAAACTATGGCCCACTTTTGTGAACAAAGTTTTATTGGAACACAGTCACATCTATTTGTTTATGTGTTGTTTTATTGCTTTTGACTGTTTTACTGCTACAGTGGCAGTGAGCCACATGGCTCACAAAGCCAAAAATGTTTACTTTCAGGCCCTTCAGGAAAAGTTTGCCCCATTGTATTAGAGCATTAGAGGCAGAGGAAACAGCATGTGCAAAAATTCTGAGTCAGAGAAGAACTTGGTGAGATTGAGGACCTGGAAAAGACTGGAGTGACTGGAGCACAGAGACCAGTGGGTGGGGTGGCACAGATAAAGTGGAAAGGTTAGGGAGTCAGAGAGGTGAGGTTTGGAAAATCATTCTCTTCATGATTTTATCCTTGACCCTAAGAACCATTGGGGAGTTTGAAGCAGGGAAATGACTGATAAGACCTGTGCCATAATTGTAATAGTTAATGTTTATTGAGCATTATCATATACTAGGCACATATTCAAATGCCTTGTACACATTAATTCATTGACTTCCATACCTGCCTTTGGAGTACTACTGTTAATCCCATTTTATAACTGAGGCAAATAAAGCACAGGTTACATTTGTGATTGCCCAAGGTCAGCCAGTTAGTGAGTGTAGAGCTGGGATTTGCAACAAGATCTGTCTGACCCTAAACTCTGTGCTCTAAACCTTTTGGCTACTCACAGGATACTGGTGCCATCTGAATGAAGCTCAGAGGAGAATAGGTGGATATAAGTGGAAGGAGCCAAGAGAGGTCATGCACTTATTGAATAAGTTAATTTATTGCACGCCTGTTAAGTTTCAGGCACTGTTCCAGTCACTTAAGATACATTTGTGAACAAAATTGGAGCTTACCTTCTAGAAGAGGCAGATAGACAACAAACATAACTAATAAGTAAATTATATATAATATGTTTGAAGGTGATAGGTACTATTCAAAAATAAAAAGTAGAGCAGGATAAGGATTGGCAGTGTTGGGAAGGAAGATTTCAGACAGGAGCAACAGCAAGTACTGAATCCTAAAGGTGGGAGCATGTCTAGTGTGTTTGGGGTACAATAATGTGGCGGGAGCTAAGAGAAGGGGGAGGGAAGTAGGTAAAACTTGGAGAGATAAGGGAAGGGAGATCATGGAGCGCCTTGTTGGCTGTGGAAAAGAATGAAATTGGACAGACACTGTTTGGAGGATGTTGAGCAGCAGAAGCATTTGATCTGACTTACTTTTAAAGGATCCCTCTGGCTGTGTGTTGAGAATTAGTCTGTAGGCCGAGTGCATGGGTAGAAGCAGGAAAACCAGATAGGAGGCTATTGCAGTAATCCAGACTAGGGGCGATGATGGCCTGGGAAGTCTGTGTAATCATAATCAAAGGCTTGTTTGAGATCTTCATCAAGACATAGATCTTCAGCATCCTCCCACGCACGACAGCGTCCTTGTTCTCTATAAACTAGGCTAAAAGACATTCTTTCTTTAGGATTTTGCCAGCCTTTGTGTTGAGAGAGGGTGAGTGTGTACTGTATCTGCAGGAATTATGGGGTGGCCTCTTCATCTCTCTCTGCTCATAACTCTTTCTCAGGCCTCAAATAACAGATCTGTGATCCTTTTAGAAAGAAAATGGACCTGGGTTCTCTTTCCTCTTTCCAGTCTTTCTCTCCAGGGTAAAAACCAAAAATTCCAACAGCTTTTCCGTTATAGATATTTAAAGGATTAAGGATCCTAGGGGTTATTGGCCAGCTCAGTCCTGCTCTGATGTTGACAGCTTTTATTTTTTCTCATCTTAACATACTTGGATGGATCTTTAGGTATCAGGCTTCAGGCTCTTTAGTTGCAGCATAAAAGGCCAAATGACCTTTTATAAGAGCTTATCTTACCTAGGGGGAGTGAGTACACAGGAGGCTAGCAGGGCCCTAACAAATTTTATTTCCCTTGCAGGTTCTTTGGTCACCCTGCAGTGTCATCTCTAGGTTGATAACCCATTCTGCTTTCATGGGTCACTGGGTGGGATTAACAGTTTCTTGGACATCACCAAACTTAGCCTGTGGTCAGTCCAGGAACCAGTTCCCGCATGGAGACCAAACTTGATCTGTTGGCAGAAGAGTCATAACTGTTTTGGGTGATTGGTCTTTTGAGTAGAAATATGGATAAGGTGGTTTGGGCTGGTATGTCGGGCTTCCTGCAGCAGTGTTAAGTTGTGATTGCACCAGGGGATTAAAGAAGACATAGCTCGGCTTCAAGTTCCAGTTGTGATGAGGAATTAGGGTGATGTAGTACTAGCTTTGAGGAAGATAGGACTCTTCTTGCCAGGAACTTACTTAGTCCACTTCTATTCTAGACTTACTGATTGGCGGTTTTGAGGAGCCATGGGCTTCAAGGACCCAAAGTAGATCTGCCCAAGGATTCCTCACAGCCATGTTTGAATTATTAAACAAGATTTGTGAAAAGCAAAACCATGTGTGTGGAACAGTGTGTGAGTTATTTATAAGGAACAGCCACTGTCTGCCCCATCCACCCTGGGGTGGTGTATTTGCCTTCCCTCATGTGACTCCTCAGTTAGTTACCATCATTTCTCCCTTTCTTTATTCTCTTGGTTATCTCATTGTCTTGTCAGTTTTCTGGTTCCCTTTTTCCCTCCTGAGTGTTGGCATAGTTCCCTACTGCCTCCTTCCTTATGTGCTCCCTGCTTCTACCTTGAGCTCCTTTCCACCTGTCCCACCCAATCCTGAGGGTAGCCTGGGAAAAGTTCTGGCCCCAGACCCAGGCTCTGGTCATGCCTTCTCCTGTGTGATACTGGGCAGGGTCCAGATTTTGGAGCTTGGGTGTGCAGTAGGCAGAGTGACTCTTTTCTTCCTCGTCTCCAGTGAAATAACAAACGAGAAAACATCTTGAAAAGGCTGAAGTGCTTATATAAATGTCAGCATTTATAATACCCTGGATTATCTTTGTAGTAATGAAGATAAACTGAATCTAGAATAGAACCTCTGTGATTCTGGGCTGTGTTGCTTTGCTCTGCTAGGGACTCATACCAGCCTTGATAAGTAGCCATCTCAGGCATGAAATTATAGGACTCCGAGCCAGAGTTTTATATCTAGAAAACTTGGAGGAAGGAAGATCGAAGGAGAGGTAGTGAATTCTTAGATTTTAAAATCAGAGTATGTGAGGAAGGAAGACTCAGTAAGTATTATTTATTTATTTATTTATTATTTATTTTTTTGGCTGCGTTGGGTCTTAGTTGCAGCATGCGGGATCTTTTGTTGCAGTGCGTGGGTTTCTCTCTAGTTGTGGTGCGTGGGCTCAGTAGTTGTGGTGCACACGGGCTTAGTTGCCCCGCGGCATGTGGGATCTTAGTTCTCCAACCAGGAATCAAACCTGTGTCCCCTGCATTGGAAGGCGGATTCTTAACCACTGGACCACCAGGGAAGTCCTGTATTATTTGTGCTTATGTCAGCAAAGCACCCAGCTCTGGGTCTTCCTAGTTAGCTGGGCTATGGCCCAGTAAATCATTCCTCTTCATAAGGACATATTAGGGCAGACAAATGCCAACCCTGGCTTCGGGACCTTATGACAGAGCAGACTCCATGCTTACTTCATGGCCCTGGATTGGCCATCTCTTTAGGTTTGTGGTACAAGCGACCCATTCATTTTGTTGACACACATACACCAGATTGCCTTTTTTACTCACAGTGGAGTTTATTTCAGTAACATCTTTTTCTGATCAACTTTATTCATTGGTTTAATGATGATTTATTGAACACTTAACTATATGCTTACACTGTTGTAATCACTGGGCCTATACCAGTGGACAGAAAGACAAAAACCCCTGCTCTTGTGGTTGAGTATAAGAATGACCTTCTAAGTGGTAAAAACGGGCTAGACCTCTCTAAAAACATAGGCAGAGTCAAATACAGCCCTTCAAACTGGATTTCTCTGTTAGAGCCATCTTCCAGTTTGGAAAGATACAGTCAGGTAGGACAGGGCTCAGTGGCATCTGGAGGAAAAAGGTGGGTAGTAGTCACATTGTTGTTGGGCTCTAGTTTCCTGAGTTTTCCTGAGGATTTGTAGAGTGGGATCAGCATGTAGGCAAGAGACAGCTTTTATAGCAACAGAGATATTTTCAAGGGAGACTGTAGCTACTGCATGGGGAAAACAGGATCCAGTGACCTTTCTGAGGAAGTTGAGTCTTGTTCCAGGATACCAGTGAAGCTTGGGGAATGAGATTCCCTATAGAATAAAAGAGACAGAGTCTGGACTTGGGGCTTTGGACCTTAAGTATAGCCTAGACCAGTGTTGTCCGAAGGAACTTTATGGGATGGTGGAAATGTTCTGCACTGTCCAATAATAGCCACTAGTGAGTAGCACAGACCTAAGCTAAAGCTTTTGAGAGAGAGACTTTTGTGCAGATTTATCTTGAGTGTCCTCAGATTCAGTCAACCTTAGACTATAAAGTGAGGAAGAGGGAAGAGAAGCGTACTATTGTTATTCTTCTCCTAGCACTTTTCCAGCCCTTTCCCAGCCCTTTCCCTGCAACAGAGTTCCTATTACAGTCCCTGATTTCTAATTAAAAATCAGCTTTTTAAAAAGTGTCTGCTGCCTCTACTGCCCGCGTTGAGGCTGGACACCAACAGGAAGCATAGTGCCTTTTACTAGTGCTGATGACGCCAGATCTTTGTGTTAACAGCTTGTACATTACGAGTAAGCTTGTGACTCATTACGGTATTAGAATTTTCCAGGACATGTTTGGCATAAGCAATTGCTAGGTGCCATTTCTGCCAGTTCCCACGCAGGTGCTCATAAATCACGTTAGGTGAATTAGGAATTCTCAAATTTAAGATTATTTAAAAATTTAGTTTTTTTTTTTTTACAAAAAAAAAACTTTCCTAATTAGAAAGGCCACCGACACTTTTTACTTGATTTTTTAGTTTGTTCTTCAACATTCACCAAAAGAAAGGCTTTTCTTTCCTTGATGTCTGTACTGTACTAAGCAGTGCCTCTGTTGCAGATGGATAATGCACAGGACCTGCTTTCCTTCGGTGGCCTTCAAGTGGTGATCAACGGGCTGAACAGCACAGAACCCCTGCTGAAGGAGTATGCTGCGTTTGTGCTGGGGGCTGCCTTTTCCAGGTGAGCAGAATGGATGGACATCCCATTGGCCAGGATCCTTTGGACGCTTCAGGTGAAGTCTAGCTTTACTCTTGGCCTGACTGGCCTGGAAGAAGGTTACATTTGAACTCATGCACATCTCTATCCACAGTTTAGTGTAATCCCATTGAAACTAGAGTAAGAATTTGATTCTGCCCTTATTCCAAGTAGATAAGAATTTTCACTCATGTTGTCAGCATCTGTGACTCTTGGTTCCCCCTCATCTTATATGTATGGACTTTTTTTTTTTTTAATTTTATTTATTTATTTTTGGCTGTGTTGGGTCTTCGTTGCTGTGTGCAGGCTTTCTCTAGTTGCGGCTAGCGGGGGCTACTCTTCGTTGCAGTGAGCAGGCTTCTCATTGCGGTGGCTTCTCTGGTTGTGGAGCACAGGCTCTAGGCGTGTGGGCTTCAGTAGTTGCGGCACGCAGGCTCAGTAGTTGTGGCTCACGGGCTCTAGAGCACAGGCTCAGTAGTTGTGGCACACAGGCTTAGTTGCTCCGTGGCATGTGGGATCTTCCTGGACCAGGGATCGAACCCATGTCCCCTGCATTGGCAGGCGGATTCTCAACCACTGCTCCACCAGGGAAGCCCTGTGTGGACATTTAATAACATATTTTAGGTGACATTCTCTGTTTTATTCAAAGCTAGTTAGAAGTTAGACCAACCATAGGTAGTTGAGAGGAGGGGGAATGAACTCTAAGAGCTGATCCTTTTGGCAGTAAAGCTACTCTGGTGATGAATAAATGATGAACCTGACCAAGGAGGGCCTTTTGGGGGGAAATGTGTCTTCCCCTAGTTGCCTGGAACCAATCAACATGCAGTCAGATTATCACACTCTCTGGATTGGGAGTTGTTTAAATTTCAGTTAGCCTGACTTATGCTAGAAGACTGATCAGGCAAGAGAAATGAACATCTCTAAAGAGTGGATACAGAAAGAGATTTGAACACCTCATCATTATACTCATCCTAAAAAAGTCAAGATGTCTTCAAGCTGTAGTTGGTCCATTGGAGCTATAGTTCCTTCTGTTTTTGAAAATCTGTTCCTAGGACCATTTGTTCCTCTACAACAGGAACGAGTATTCTGATTCTTGCTTTAAGGGCACGTGTGGTTCCTATTAAGTGTTGCCTCGCTTGCATGCAGGGATTGTGGTGATGAAGGAAAAAGGCTATTCTGAACATTTTTACCATTAGAATCTTTTTTTTAATTAATTTTTATTGGAATATAGCTACAATGTTGTATTAGTTTCTACTGTACAGCAAAATGAATCAGGTATACATATATATATCCCCTCATTTTTGGATTTCCTTCCTATTTAGGTCACCACAGAGCATTGAGTAGAGTTCCCTGTGCTATACAGTAGGTTCTCATTAGTTATCTATTTTATACATAGTATCAGTAGTGTATATATGTCAATCTCAATCTCCCAATTCCTCTCACCCCCTCCTTTCCCTTTGTTATCCATATATTTGTTCTCTACGACTGTGTCTCTGTTTCTGCTTTGCAAATTCATCTATACCATTCTTCTAGATTCCACATATATATGTTAATATACAATATTTGTTTTTCTCTTTCTGACTTACTTCACTCTGTATGACAGTCTCTAGGTCCATCCACGTCTGCAGATGACCCAATTTTGTTCCTTTTTATGGCTGAGTAATATTCCATTGTATATATATACCACATCTACTTTATCCATTCCTCTGTTGATGGACAGGAATCTTTGTTTTGAAAAGATTTCCTTTGCCTTTCATCTCTGCTTATCTTTATTTAATCAGAGTATCGGTCTGATGCCCTCTCATTCTCAAAGACTTAAGCACCTTTTCTTAGTAAATTGAGGGGCAAAGCTAGGAAGGCTGGAAGAATTGTTCCATGGGGAGAGGTTGAGGGCACTGCAGGCCTTTGTTTCCCTTATTGCTTACCTGCCTCATCTTCAACCCCTGGTTGTCCTGTGGACTCCAGGGCATATCTCCCTTGCTCTGATTTACCAGAGCCAGGCAGGGATATCACTGCCTGTGCACGCACTGGAAAGGTGAAGAATATGTGAATTTGTCATTGGTAGCTGTGATTTCAGCCCTGGAAAAGTTAAGGTCCTTATCTTCATAAGGCTTTAGAGGCTTGAGAACTTACTGAGGCTCACTTTTTGTTTCTCACGCCATAAAATAATTGATTCAAACATTATTAACCTCTCCCCCAGACCCTTTTGGGTAATCTTTTCTGTAATCCCAAATACTTTCTTTCTACTTTGAATGTGAACAAATGATTCTATGTATACTTTGCCATTGCTTCCGGAAACACATTTCATGGGGGAAACATCTTGATGTCACATCTTAGTTAAGGGGGACTAAGTGACTTGAGAAGCATGCTTTGGGCCTGCTTAGCAAGCCATAACTCATCTGGGGTCTGTGCCAGTATGTGGTGTTACTAAGACTTTTTCGTGATTGTATTAGTGTAAGACCGTGTTAACATTTATGTGGCATCACTAAAATTTAAATAGAGATAAATATAAAATATTGCAATTTAGTGTTTTGGTGGCAAGAAAACTGCTGTATTCAAAAATGTTCTAGTCAGGATTTTGATGGCTCACTGGAGGGCAGTTACAGTGACAGCATGGTATAGTGCCAGAGCTTTTGGAAGCCAACAGCAGGCTCCTGAACATCACGAAAATGTCAGTGTTTTATGCAAAGAGGAACTTGATGCAAGCTAAAAATATTTCTATGCAGAGAGGCAGGTTTCAGTGGTCTGGTCTGATATTCATTAATTATTCTTGATGTCCTAAGTATTGGTTCCGCAGCTCCCTACCTGCCCTCAGCATGCAGGTGTGCACAGACATAGCATGCATGTTTGCATATGTGCACGTACAAAGTGATTGTGTGAGTTTGTTCTTTGTCAAGAGGGCATTCAAGGGGTAGTGAGCACATTGGAATCATGGAGTCTCACGGTTTGGGGATCTTGTTTAGAAGTCATTCCTTCCAGTTTTCTGCTGATGAGCAAGAATATTGCTCAGTCAGTCCAGATGTTTGACTGTTTGGGAGGACTAGGTAGACCGCTGTACCTAGAGTCAGAAAATCTAGGTTCAAGTCCAGTCTCTATCATTTCCTGGTTGTTTGCCTATGGGCAAGGGATTTTCACTTTTCTAAGCCTCACCTTTTTCATTTGTTAGCTAGAAGCAATAATAGGTTTCCTCTGCATTTCATAAGACTGAATGAATATGAAAGAACATAATATACAATAAGTCTTGTGAAAATGCTTATAAAGTACCTGTCAGTGATGTGGGGTATATCATCATGTTCATCGTGTGTCCTTTTTACTCTGAGTTTTCACTATAAGGCATTTCTTTTTCTTTTGTTTTTACAGTGCAGACCTTTGTCTTCCTCATTTTCTCTTCTATTAAGAGCTTGCATTCTACCACGTATATCTCTTGGTGTTAACCTTGCTGCTCATGAGGGTATTTATTTGCCTACTTGGGTTAATTGCTTCATCAGGCCTCTACATACATTCTGTGGATGGAGAGATCTCTTCCGTGGTGTAAAATGTGAAGCAGTTAATCCAAGATCAAGAAGAAAGAGTTGACATAAATGTAATTGACGTGGCCACTCAGTGTTACCTGGCCACTGAAAGTCTGTTCCCTTTTTAAAATATTATTCCCACTCATTATGGGTCACACACACATTCATTTTCTGCTGCCCATGTTTTTGTTGCCCATGTGCAAGGCAGGTCAATCTCTTGCATAAGAAGATATGTAAAGATAGGGAGGTAAGAGTCTGATGCCTTTGGCATCTTCATCTTTCCTTTCTCCTTCCCTCTCCCTCCCTCCTCCCCTCCTTCCCTCCTTCCCTTTCTCCTTTCTCCTTTCTTCAAGTCAGATATTTTCAGTGGTCTTTCTGTGACCTGATTTCATCTCATGATGACACCTGTGTGTGTCTGTCTACAGTCTGGCCTATGAGAAGTCTGTGGAATCCTGGGCAAGTTATTTGTGTTTCTGTGTTTGGGAAGACTCAGAAAGGCCTTGTGTATTTCAGAAGTCATGCAGCCTTCTGTAAACTGGTTTTGGTTTCACTTCTCAGCTAACTGGCTGCTTCCTTTTGTTCTCCTCTATCTCCCTATCTGTAGCCTTTACCTTTTAACTGGCAGGAGTTAAATTATCAAGATAACTGGTATGCTTATCCCAGGGATCACTGGCTTTTGCTGTTCTCATGACCCTCTCTCAGTCACTTTTGGTGTTCTCTGTCCATCTTTAATAACTCACATTCTTATATGCATATGTATGAATTATTATGTAATTACATAGGCTTGTAAATGCTCACTGTATGCAGTCCTTTTGTTTGAACTGTCTGTAGTTTGCAGTGTGTCACGAACCTATGCCTAGTACAGAAAGGGAGGTACATGTGCTATCAGTCATAGTGTGATTATGGCCTCTTATGATGGATCCCTGGAACAGGATTACGTTCTACCCTGTCTTCAACAACTTCATTGGAACCTCCTTAGGAAATATTGAGTTACATACATCTCTTTATAGAATGTTTACCCCACTGCTGACCGTCACTCTGTCACCCCATGCTTCGTTGGTTCTCTAGTTTTCTCCATTGTACTCTTCCCACTGATATTTTGCTAATTAATTTTAACCATTTGGCCAGTGTCAAATCATTGTGTCCTATTTCCATCGGTTGGCCTCCAATTTCCAGATTTCTTTCCTGCCATCCCAGTGAATTTCAGGGCTCATCTGTATCTTCTCTGTCTTTCCTGATGGCTTTTGTGAGTTTGCTGGGAATCAGCATTCTTAATTCCATTGACCTTTACCTTTACTGCTGTCATCCACTAGATATCTCGAAACTTGTTTCCGTTTTTTCCCCAACATTTCATATTCTCTGCCCACCTCCATCATGTCTTCACATTTTCATCTCTCCTCTTAAAGGTGGTTTTTATCCTTGTTGTGATCTCCAACCTCTGCATGCCCTCCTGTTCTCCCCTTCGCCGTCAGTGTTCCTCACTCTCTTGCCACTCTCTAGGCTCCTTCCTCTTAGCCCACAGATGTTCTCATTTACTTATCCACTGACCCCTGCCAGCCTTCCCTTCCAAACTTCTTGGAAGAGTAGACAAAAAGGGATCCAAATAAGTGCACATGAGATACCATCCCTGAAATTTTTCAATACTATTTTTGCATTACTGACATCTCCATGACGTTTAACAATTTCGACCACTGCTTTCCTGTGGAAACTTTACTTCTTGGCTGCCATGTGGTTGTAGTCCCTTGGTCTTGGATGTCTGTAATTAATTACTCCCTCCCCTTTTCTTTTTATGGCAACATCATCTTCTGTCTCCTAATCATCATCTTCTATCTCCTAATTCACCAAGATTATTATGGCCTTGTCCTTATTGTCTCTTCATTTTCTTCACCAATGGTCCTACCTATTCCCATGGTTTCAAATTCTACCTCATTGTGGATGACTCCAATGTCTAAGTCCAGTCTTTCTCCTCAGGTCCTTTCCTCCATTTCTACCAGACTGTGTCATTGCACCTCAAACTCAAGGAGAAGAAAGTGGGATTCATTTTGTCTGTCTCATAAACTAGGTTTTTCTTCCACTTTCTCTTTTTATCTCTTCTTGGCCATATGATTGTCTTCATTACCAAAACTTGAAACTTTGGAGTGATATTTGAGTCTTCTTTCTCTCTCTTTAGTTGTTTACTTGGTCACTGAGTCCTATGGATTTTTATTTTCATGATTGTTGTCTACTAAACAGAGATTTCTCTTTTATAAATCTGTTTTAAGGAACCTTGATATTGTGAGGGCAGCAACATATTTAGGGAGGGGACTCCCTCTCCCAGTGCTAGGAAATGAGCCCTGAATAGTCTAAACCAAGCATGGTAATCCCATTTTCTGTGGATGTAGATTGATTTAGAGATAAGCATGTGACCCAGTTCTGACCAATGAGACATAAAGAGATGTTTGCTGGGCAAGTTTCTGGGAAAGATTTTGTTCTCTTATAAAAAGAAAGATAGTAAAGAGACCTTGTCCATTTCTTTCTGCCTTGATTACAGTTGTTGGAGCTACAGCTGGCTTAGACCAGTGAGATGAGATGCACAAGGCAACATGTTGAGGAGGATAAAAGAGGGGAAGGACAGGAGACTAGCTCCTTTATGAATAGTTTAGCTACTATACCGGTTTTGGAACCATCTATTTCCATACTTTTGTTGTGAGAGATAGTCTTTTTTAAAAAAAACCCAGAAAACAAAAAGCAATGTTAGTCATTATTCTGTTACTTGTTTCTGCACATATTCATATTAATAAATTTCAAAAATTTCTCTCACATCTTTAAAATTCCTTTTAAATACCCTTACTTCTAAGGAGGATGGGAGGGAGACGCAAGAGGGAGGAGATATGGGGACATATGTATACGTATAGCTGATTCACTTTCTTATAAAGCAGGAACTAACACACCATTGTAAAGCAATTACTCCAATAAAGATGTTAAAAAAAAAACCACCTAAATACCCTTGCTTCTTCATAGCACTTATCTCAATTTGCAGTTAAATATTTGTTTGATTACCTGTTACCTCTTGATAACCCCTGTTAGACAGTACAAGGAGGATAGTATTCATTTTCTATCTTAATCTTGCTGTCTCCCCAGTATATAGCACAGGACCTACCTAGCATTGAGTACTAGGAAATGATAATGAAACAATGAAAGAATAAAATGATACCTAGGAAATGAAGTATTTTTCAGATAGCATATGAGGGCTGAGTGGAGAATGCTGTCTTTATTAATGACATAATAGTGCATGGTTCAGATACCTCACCTTGACCCTTTAAAAATCTAAGGCCGTGGAAACAGCACTCCCCACTCCTACCCCCCACCCCGCCCCACAGTTGAAGGCCCAGAAAATAGAAGGTTAGAGATTGGGATGAGGTCAGATGTTGGAAATGCCAGGATTTGAATAAAAGATCAAGTGCAACTCCTAGGACTAGTTCTGACCTCTTGACTCCATGACCTAATTTCTCACACTCCTCCAGTGACAGGGAGGTGCTCAAACCATTTTGTGTCTCATAAATTAATTAACATATTAACCAGGTTGGCCTGGGCAGTTGGATAGCCTTATAGCTTTAAAAGCTGCATTCAAAGTCTGGTTTCTTTTTTCAAATGGCAATTAATGACAAATGGAAAATGAGATCTAAGCCTGACCAGCTACCCTGAGTATTGAAGAAACCAAGGCTTCATTCTGAGGAGGGAAGCACCGCTTTGCTTAATGAACTTGTCCCTTCTGCATTTCTTTTGAATCTATCTCTGTAATATTCCCCTGCCTCCTCCAGATCCTCTATGTGGCTGCTTTCAGAGTTTTTCATTATTTACTACCTCCTCTTTAATTTCTTCCCTGCATAACTCCAGCCCACAAAGTTCTTTCCTTTCAACTTTATTAGCATTTGTTGTCTGGACTCCTAAACTATCTCTTTTATACATCTAATTCTCTATGTATGCCAGTTCTTTCCTCTGTTTTCCCAATAAAATAGTTTCTTGAGAGTGGAAGCTAGTACCCGGGTCTGTGGTACCCAGAGCACCTTATAGAGGGTAAGTTTCATGCAGCTGCTTAGAGCATTTCATGGTACAAACTAAATGGTCCAGCACAAAAGCTGAAATCACCAAAAATCAGTGGGAGGAATGAAGCCAGGAAGAGCAGGGAAGCTCTTAATTTTTTGTTTTGTTTTATTTGTCCTCCAGTGAGTGTGTATTACATTTGTAATTAAAAGTTAAACAATAAGTAACAAAGCAAAACAGAATCGGAAGACTTCTGTATCTAGCAAATGGTGGTTTACATTTCCCAAAAAGCATTTTTGGTTCGCAGTACGTGAGGATGCTGGATCTGTAACATATAAACATTTCCTTAAATGCTCAATTCAGCTGATAAGAAACTGTAGGGCCACTGCTTTGCATAACTAAAGGGGAAATAAATAATATATTCTTTTTAAAAAAAATAAATTTACTTACTTATTTTTGGCTGCGTTGGGTCTTCATTCCTGCGTGCGGTCTTTCTCTAGTTGCCGTGAGCTGGGGCTACTCTTCGTTGCGGTGCGCGGGCTTCTTATTGCAGTGGCTCCTCTTGTTGCGGAGCACAGGCTGTAGGCACACGGGCTTCAGTAGTTGTGGTGCATAGGCTTAGTTGCTCTGCGGCATGTGGGATCTTCCCAGACCAGGGCACTAACCTGTGTCCCCTGCATTGGCAGGTGGATTCTTAATCACTGCGCCACGAGGGAAGTCTCAACGTATCCTTTATGTGGTAGTCCTGCAAGAAATTGAGAGAAGTTCCAAAGACAAATATAATGGAAAGCACAAATTCTTAGAGATACGGAATGCTGAAAGTTATATCTGTTCTCAGGACACTTGTCGTTCCCTAGTGGCCAAGATCTCTTGATATCAACAGGCGTTAAGCTGGGGGACAGGAGATGAAAATTTCAGCCCATGAAAGGGAGAATTAGAAAAATGAAAATCTTCTACTCGAAAGGAGGTATTAAGACATTTTGGCTTTGAACGGAAGGTAGGAAAATTTCCAAGAAAATTATTCACCCTTGAGTGCATTTGGACCGGAAATCATACTCTTTTTGTGGCCTGAAAATCTCTAAGCTGAGAATTTAGTCTAAAATAGTCTCAGTAAATAATAAACTAGAAAAAATGTTTGCAACTTATATTACAGATATAACGTTAATATTCCGATATATATAAAGAGCACCTAAAAATAGAGAGTAAGCACATTAATAACCCTATAGAAAAATGGGATAGACACACACAGTTTGCAGAATAAAAGAAATGTAGATGGCTTAACCATATGAAAAAATGCTCAACCTCACTCATAAGAAGAGAAAGACCAATTAAAACTACACTGAGATACTGTTTTTCACCTATCAGGATAGTAGAAGTCCAAAAGTCGATAGCATATTCTGTTTGTGAAGCTGTGGGGAAATAGGCTCTTATACACTGGTAGGAGAACTTTAAAATGGTACAACCCTTACAGAAGGAAATTTGGCAATATCTAACAAAATTGCACACGTATATTTACCCTTCGAAATATTCCTACTTCTAGAATTCTACCTCTATAGTACACTGGTAAAGATATGAAAAAACATATGTAAGCTCAAGGTTATTCATTATAGCACTATTTGTAATAGCAAAGGTAGGAATCAGCCCAAACATCCATCAGCAGGGAATTGATTGAATAAATTATATAATTTATTCCATGGAGTGCTATAGAGTTATAGAAAAGATTTAAGAATGTTTTTGTATAATACAGAATATTTCTGTTGTGATATTTTCCAGGCTATATTGTTAAATTAAAAAAAAAGGTAGAGAAAATTATGAAAAACTGCTATTAAGCATGTGCATGTGCTTATATTTTTAAAAAATGAAGGATAAATGCTATAGGGAGATAGACAGTGATCATGCAGATATTTTATGAATTTAAAAACTCAAAATAATTACAAAAAATATTTTTCATAAAAATTGAGAATAAGATGAAACAATTGAATCTAGCTGTCTATAGAATTGGTGGGATAATCACACAGGGAGGAACTTTTTTATGTGATTTTACAATCCAATAATTTGACTATACATCCCAATTTGGATGTATTTTAAAGACAAAAAATCTGTAAAACTTTTCAGAAATCTTATTGTTGACGGAAATGTTGGTGTTGTTATTCTCAGACTATTATGTGTATAGTGGGATAAAGCAGATGAATAATTATGCTGGTTTCTCTGAGAACCAGGATTTTCAACGTGACAGAAGGGAGATACTGATGTAAAATTGAATATTGGGTAAAATCTGTCTTAGTCCTGATTTTGGATTGAAAGTATTAGTATGATTTCATGATGAATTTTTTCTTAAAAAAGTATTTTTTTTAGCTCTGTTCACTGAAACGATCTAGAAAAAAAGATGAACCTGATAACAGTGATCAACTGTGACTCCTAGATTGTATTTTCTAAATAACATTTCCCTCTAAAATAGCATTTTCCACTAAAAGGAACTGTGATTTCTTAAAGAAATAGCTCATTTCAAATCTGGAGTAAAACATTTGCAAAATGACCCTGGATATCTTGTCATAATCAAAAGCAAGGACATTCTCAAAGACTACTTGGGTCTTGTGTAAAGGACTCAGGGTTCAATGTGAAAACGTTCCCATTGACCATAGATGGGACTCTTGGAGTTTCAAGAAGGATAATAACTGCAATGAATTGAAGCAAATCAGATATGTTTAAATCCCCAAGTTCATCATGATACTTAAAAGAACAAATTAAACTTCACTGGTCATTTTTGAAGAGTGCTGGGTAGCAACCAATTCATAATCAAAAATAGCAAATAAATAGAAACAATAAAGCATTTTCTGTTTATCTTGCCTTTCCAATATGAACTGAATCTCCGTGTACTCAACTAGTTGAGGGCAAGTTTATCTTTATAGAGAAACTTTAGCTAAAAAAGGAAGAGTGATGCAGTTAGAATATTACCTTTCTGTAACTTTTAATGAATTAATGGATCTTGGCAATGATCATCAATGGCTGCAAAAGAAAGGCAATCAAACATTATCTGCATTGTTGTGGATGATGTGGTGCACATCCAGTTATCCCTTTAGGACCAAGGCATTTATTCCCCCAGGTCTGGGAGTGTTGGCTACGCAAGGCTCATGATTCAGTTCCTCCAAGAATTAATCCAGAAGGGAGCTGCCTTGCTCAAGGTTATGGCCCCTTCCTGGGGGTAGCCTGCTTCCAAATGACACAAAGTAGGGGTTCAAAGTGCTTCCACTCTTACCTCAAAGGAAACAACTCTGAAAGACCATCCTAGCTCCAGAGCTCTCTGTGGGATCAGTTGAGCCCTCTGTTGCAATTGCCACCACAGTTCAGCTTCTGCCATTGCCTAATCCTGCTTCCCTCATCCCTCAGAGGTATTGTACCCAAGAATAGTCCCTAGTAAACCTCTTGCCCACAAATCTTAAGAGTTTGTTTATTAAGGAACCTGACTCTGACATGCCTCCTGATAGAAGTAGACACCACTGCCCATGAAGTTGTCTTGATAGAAAATCAAATCTGAATCTGATTGAGATCCAGTTTTCAATTTAAAGGAAATTCTGGGGACAGCAGATGTGTTAAATGATATAATGGACATGTAATCAGCAAACTTCAGAATGTTGGAAACTGTAGAACTACTGGATTTTTCAACAATAAATTATAAGAAAAAGATGGAGGGAATGAAACCAGTAAATTAAAAGATACCTAAGATAAGTATCAACCAGTTACACTGTATTTAGAGCCTGACCAAATCAACCATGTTAAAAAAATTTGTGAGATAATTGGGGCCATTTAAATAATTACTTGGTATTTGATAATATTAAGGAGTTTCTGTTAGACATTTTTAATGTGAAATGGTATTGTGGTTGTGTTTTTTAAAAAGAGTGATTTTATGGGTAAGATGATAGTATGTCTGAGTTTTGCTTTATGCTTATCTGGAGGAAGTGGGGAAGTGGGTGGGTGGGGATATAGATGAAACAAGACTGGTCATGACTTCATAATTCTTAAAGCTGAGTGACAGATCCATGAAGGATTATTATACCATTCTCTGTACTTTAGTCTATAGATGAAAATTTCTGTAAGAAAAAGTTGTGTGTGTTTTTTTAAGGTAGTTCCAAATTGGCAGAATTTCCAAGTTACTGGTAGAAACAAATATAAACGCTTTTTGGAGGAACACATCTTAAATCTAGGCCTGAAAGCATCTCTACAAAGAAGAAAAAATTGCAATGATCATGAACTTGCAAACAAAATATCACAAAGCACACACACAAAATAAGGCATCAAGGGCTTCCCTGGTGGCGCAGTGGTTGAGAGTCCGCCTGCCAATGCAGGGGACACAGGTTCGTGCCCCGGTCCGGGAAGATCCACATGCCGCGGAGTGGCTAGGCCCGTGAGCCATGGCCGCTGAGCCTGTGCGTCCGGAGCCTGTGCTCCGCAACGGGAGAGGCCACAAAAGTGAGAGGCCCGCGTACTGCCAAAAAAAAAAAATAATAATAAGGCATCATGAGTAAAAGATAGCAGAAACAATGTAATCAGACCTGTAAAACTACAGAGAGTAAAATTTTGAGGGTACAGTATGTAGAATAATTCTTTTAATATGTTTAAAGAAATAAAATATTTTATCAAACGTATGAGAATAACAGACTATCAAAAAAATCCAGAAAGATTTGAGAAAGATCAAATAGAGCTTCTAGAAGTGGAAAATATAATAATTGCAGTTAGGACCGCAAGAAGGCAGAGTAGAAGGATGTGCGCTCACTCCCTCTTGTGAGAGCACCGGAACCACAGCTAACTGCTGAACAGTCATCGACAGGAAGACACTGGAACTCACCAAAAAAGATACCCCTCATCCAAAGACAATGGAGAAGCTGCAGTGAGATGGTAGGAGGGGCACAATCACAATAAAATCAAATCCCATAACTGCTGGGTGGGTGACTCACACACTGGAGAACACTTATACCACAGAAGTCCACCCACTAGAGTGAAGGTTCTGAGCCCCACGTCAGGCTTCCCAACCTGGGGGTCCAGCAATGGGAGGAGGAATTCCCAGAGAATCAGACTTTGAAGGCTAGCGGGATTTGATTGCAGGACTTCAACAGGACTGGGGGAAACAGACACTCCACTCTTGGAGGGCACACACAAAGTAGTGTGTACATCAGGACCCAGGGGGAAGGGACCCCATAGGAGACTGAACTAGACCTACATGCTAGTGTTGGAAGGTCTTCTGCAGAGGTGGGGGGCAGCTGTGTCTCACCACGGGGACAAGGACACTGGCAGCAGAAGTTCTGGGAAGTACTCCTTGGCATGAGCCTTCCTGGAGTCCGCCATTAGCCCCACCAAGGAGCCTGTGGTGCTGGGTTGCCTCAGGCCAAACAACCAGCAGGGAGGGAACTCAGCACCCCCCCTCAGCAGACAAGCAGATTAAAGTTTTACTGAGCTCTGCCTGCCAGAGCAACACCCAGCTCTACCCACCACCAGTCCCTCCCTCCCATCAGGAAGCTTGCACAAGCCTCTTAGATAGCCTTATCCACCAGCGGGCAGACAGCAGAAGCAAGAAGAACTACAATCCTGCAGCCTGTGGAACAAAAACCACATTCACAGAAAGATAGACAAAATGAAAAGGCAGAGGACTATGTAACAGATGAAGGAACAAGATAAAACCCCAGAAAAACAACTAAATGAAGTGGAGATAGGCAACCTTCCAGAAAAAGAATTCAGAATGATGATAGTGAAGATGATCCAGGACCTCAGGAAAAGAATGGAGGCAAAGACTGAGAAGATGCAAGAAATGTTTAACAAAGACCTAGAAGAATTAAAGAATAAACACTAGAAGAATTAAAGAGCAAACAAACAGAGATGAACAATATAGTAATTGAAATGAAGAATACACCAGAAGGAATCAATAGCAGAACAACTGAGGCAGAAGTACGGATAAGTGACATGGAAGACAGAAGGGTAGAATTCACTACTGCAGAACAGAATAAAGAAAAAAGAATAAAAAGAAAAGAAGACAGCCTAAGAGACTTCTGGGACAACATTAAATGCACCAACATTCGCGTTTTAGGGCTCCCAGAAGGAGAAGAGAGAGAAAAAGAACCTGAGAAAATATTTGAAGAGATTATAGTCGAAAACTTCCCTAACATGGGAAAGGAAATAGCCACCCAAGTCCAGGAAGCACAGAGAGTCCCAGACAGGATAAATCCAAGGAGAAACACACCGAGACACATAGTAATCAAATGGACAAAAATCAAAGATGAAGAAAAGTCATTAAAAGCAACAAGGGAAAAACGACAGATAATGTACAAGGGTACTCCCATAAGGTTAACAGCTGATTTCTCAGCAGAACCTCTACAAGCCAGAAGGGAGTGGCACGATATATTTAAAGTCATGAAAGGGAAAAACCTACAACCAAAATTATTCTACCCGGCAAGGATCTCATTCAGATTTGCCGGAGAAATCAAAAGCTTTACAGACAAGAAAGAGCTAAGAGAATTCAGCACCACCAAACTGGCTCTACAACAAATGCTAAAGGAACTTCTCTAAGTGGGAAACACAAGAGAAGAAAAGGACCTACAAAAACAAACCCAAAACAATTAAGAAAATGGTCATAGGAACATACATATCGATAATTACCTTAAACGTGAATGGCTTAAATGCTCCGACCAAAAGACACAGGCTTGCTGATTGGATACAAAAACAAGACCCATATATATGCTGTCTACAAGAAACCCACTTCAGACATAGGGACACATACAGACTGAAAGTGAGGGGATGGAAAAAGATATTCCATGCAAATCAAAAGAAAGCTGGAGTAGCAATACTCATATCAGATAAAATAGACTTTAAGATAAAGAATGTTACAAGAGACAAAGAAGGACACTACATAATGATTAGGGATCAATCCAAGAAGAAGATATAACAATTATAAATATATATGCACCCAACATAGGAGCACCTAAATACATAAGGCAACTGCTAACAGCTGTAAAAGAGGAAATCGACAGTAACACAGTAATAGTGGGGGACTTTAACACCTCACTTACACCAATGGACATGTCATCCAGACAGAAAATTAATAAGGAAGCACAAGCTTTAAATGACACCGTAGACCAGGTGGATTTAATTGATATTTATAGGACATTCCCTCTGAAAACAGCAGTTACACTTTCTTCTCAAGTGCATACAGAACATTCTCCACAGAGAGATCACATCTTGGGTCACAAATCAAGCCTTGGTAAATTTAAGAAAACTGAAATCATATCAAGCATCTTTTTGGACCACAATGCTAGGAGATTAGAAATAAATTACAGGGAAAAAACGTAAAAAACACAAACACATGGAGGTCAAACAATACGTTACTAAATAACCAAGAGATCACTGAAGAAATCAAAGAGGAAATCAAAAAATACCTAGAGACAAATGACAATGAAAACACGATGATCCAAAACCTGTGGGATGCAGCAAAAGCAGTTCTAAGAGGGAAGTTTATAGCAATACAATCCTACCTCAAGAAACAAGAAAAATCTCAAATAAACGATCTAACCTTACACCTAAAGGAACTAGAGAAAGAACAAACAAAACCCAAATTTAGTAGAAGGAAAGAAATCATAAAGATCAGAGCAGAAATAAATGAAATAGAAACAAAGAAAACAATAGCAAAGATCAATAAAACTAAAAGGTGGATCTTTGTGAAGATAAACAAAATTGATAAACCACTAGCCAGACTCATCAAGGAAAAGAGGGAGAGGACTCAAATCAATAAAATTAGAAATGAAAAAGGAGAAGTTACAACAGACACCACAGAAATACAAAAC
The DNA here is from genome assembly GCF_039906515.1 of Pseudorca crassidens. Lineage (NCBI taxonomy): Eukaryota > Metazoa > Chordata > Mammalia > Artiodactyla > Delphinidae > Pseudorca > Pseudorca crassidens. The sequence continues at coordinate 116,056,706 of NC_090298.1, read as the reverse complement.
ATCCTAAGAGACTACTACAAGCAACTCTATGCCAATAAAATGGACAAATTCTTAGAAAGGTATGCCCTTCCAAGACTGAATGAGGAAAAAATAGAAAATATGAACAGACCAAACACAAGCACTGAAAATTGAATCTGTGATTAAACATCTTCCAACAAACAAAAGTCCAGCACCAGATGGCTCCACAGGTGAATTCTATCAAACATTTAGAGAAGAGCTAACACCCATCCTTCTCAAACTCTTCCAAAGAATTGCAGAGGAAGGAACACTCCCAAACTCATTCTATGAGGCCACCATCACTCTAATACCAAAACCAGACAAAGATACTACAAAAAAAGAAAATTACAGACCAGTATCACTGATGAATATAGATGCAAAAATCCTCAACAAGATACTAGCAAAAAGAATCCAACAACACATTAAAAGGGTCAGTACAGGGCTTCCCTGGTGGCGCAGTGGTTGAGAGTCCGCCTGCCAATGCAGGGGATGCGGGTTCGTGCCCCGGTCCGGGAGGATCCCACATGCCGCGGAGCGGCTGGGCCCGTGAGCCATGGCCGCTGACCCTGCGCGTCCGGAGCCTGTGCTCCGCAATGGGAGAGGCCACAACAGTGAGAGGCCCGTGAACAGCAAAAAAAAAAAAAAAAAAAAAAAAAAGGGTCAGTACACCATGATCAAGTGGGATTTATCCCAGGGTTGCAAGGATTATTCAATATACACAAATCAAACAATGTGATACACCATATTAACAAATTGAAGAATAAAAACCGTATGATCATCTCAATAGATGCAGAAAAAGCTTTTGACAAAATTCAACACCCAGTTATGATAAAAACTCTCCAGAAAGTGGGCATAGAGGGAACTTACCTCAACATAATAAAGGCCATATATGACAAACCCACAGCAAACATCATTCTCAATGGTGAAAAACTGAAAGCATTTCCTCTAAGATCAGGAACAAGACAAGGATGTCCCCTCTTGCCACTATTATTCAACATAGTTTTGGAAGTCCTAGCCATTGGCAATCAAAGAAGAAAAATAAAAGGAATCCAGATTGGAAAAGAAGAAGTAAAACTGTCACTGTTTGCAGATGACATGATACTATACATAGAGAATCCTAAAGATGCCCCCAGAAAACTACTAGAGCTAATCAATGAATTTGGTAACATTGCAGGATATATGATTTTCTACTCTACATAGAAAATCCTAAAGATTCCACCAAAAAACTACTAGAACTAATCAATGAATTTGGTAAGGTTGCAGGCTACAAAAATTTTTTTTTTTTTTGCGGTACGCGGGCCTCTCACTGTTGTGGCCTCTCCTGTTGCAGAGCACAGACTCCAGATGCGCAGCCTCAGTGGCCATGGGTCACGGGCCCAGCCGCTCCACGGCATGTGGGGTCTTCCCAGACTGGGGCACGAACCTGTGTCCCCTGCATCGGCAGGCAGACTCTCAACCACTGCGCCACCAGGGAAGCCCCCTTCCTTTTTTTGATGAGTAAATTTTTTGTTTGTGCCATCAGGGCTGCACTTTTTTGAATTACTTCTTCACATCTTTTGCCTGATCTTCCATTGAGTCTTCTGTTTATTGCTTAGTGTTTTTAAAATATATAAAATCTGTATACTTACATATAGTGTGTATATTTTCATGTCTATTGTATATAATCTATACTAATATTTTGTCAGTTATATGCATAGCCAATGTCTTCTAGTATATGACTTGTTGTTTAGCACTGTTTATGTTGCCTTTTGTTATAGACATTGTAACGTATTTTTAGAAAGTCAAAATTACCACTTTTTGTTTATAGTTTCTTTTCTTTATATTTTAAGAAACTCTTTATTGCCTTGAATGTATAAAGATATTCTCTTATGTTACCTTCAGAGAGTATAAAGTTTGTTTTTTATAAATTTATTTATTTTTGGCTGCTTTGGGTCTTCATTGCTGTGCACGGGCTTTCTCTAGTTGCAGCAAGCAGGGGCTACTTTTCGTTGCAGTGCGCAGGCTTCTCATTGCGGTGGCTTCTCTTTATTGTGGAGCATGGGCTCTAGGTGCATGGGTTCCAGTGGTTGTGGCACTCAGTCTCAGTAGTTGTGGCTCACAGGCTCTAGAGAGAAGGCTCAGTAGTTGTGGCGCACAGGCTTACTTGCTCTGTGACATGTGGGATCTTCCCGGACCAGGGCTCGAACCTGTGTTCCCTGCATTGGCAGGCGGATTCTTAATCACTGCGCCACCAGGGAGGTCCTGAGTATAAAATTTTGACGCTTAGATTTTTATTCTAAAACTTATTTGCTCTATGCTGTGATACATAGATTTATTTTAGTTCTTACCATGTGGTCAACTAGTTGTCCTGGCACCATGTAATGAGAAATCTGTCTTTTCCCCAGTGAATTATAATGGTTCCTCTACTGTATACCAAGTTCCCCTGTTTGAATGGGTTTGTATTCCGATCCGTTGGTCTCTTTTCCTATCCTTGTACCAATTTCATGTTTCCATTACTGTAGCTTTATATGTTTCTGTATCAGGTGGAACAAATCCTTTTTTCTTATTCTTCTTTAAAATTGCCTTGAATATTTTTGGCCCTTTACTCTTCCATATGGATTTTGGGCACACTCTGTCAGGGTCAACAAAAACTCTGGATATTTCCATTAGAGTTAAAGTAAATTTACAGATTAATTCGTGAGAATCAGCATATTTACACAATTGTGTTCCCGTCTGTGAACATGGCTTATCTTTCTGCTTAGATGTTTTTAAAGCTTTTAATAATCTTTTAATAATTTTTCTACTTAGGTATTAAATATCTTTTGTTATCCCAAAGTACCTTACAGGATTTGTTATTGTAAATAGGATTGTTTTCAAATTTTCATTTTCTAATTTGTTGTTGCTTATGTATGATTTAAAAAAAAATTTTATGATTATTTTTATTATTTATTTATTTTTGGCTGTGTTGAGTCTTCGTTGCTGTGTACAGGCTTTCTCTAGTTGCGGCGAGCGGGGGCTACTCTTCATTGTGGTGCACGGGCTTCTCATTGTGCTTGCTTCTCTTGTTGCGGAGCACAGGCTCTAGGTGTGCAGGCTTCAGTAGTTGTGGCACGTGGATTCAGTAGTTGTGGCTCACGGGCTCTAGAGTGCAGGCTCAGTAGTTGTGGCACACGGGCTTAGTTGCTCCGCGGCATGTGGGATCTTCTTGGACCAGGGCTTGAATCTGTGTCCCCTGCGTTGACAGGCAGATTCTTAACCACTGTGCCACCAGGGAAGCCCAGTTTGCTGTTTTTTTAAATCATGAATTTGTATTAGATTTTATTGATAATTTCTTATATCTATAGAAGTGATTATATGATTTTGTTTCTGTTAATTTGCTGAAGTGATGAATTGCATTAGGAGGTTTTTCTACTGTTCTACTTGGCTGTGATGTGTTATCTTTAATATTTTGTTTGATTTAGTTTGCTAATCCTTAATTAAGAATTTAAAAATCTGTGATTATAAATGATGTTGGTCATGTGATTTTTTTTTGGTTATACTAGTCTTTTTTTTAATGAGAAAGCATTTAGTTTATTCTTATAGAACCCTTAATTCTTAATAATAATCTTAATGTGACCTTAACATTTTAAGGACTTCATTTATGTTTTTGTGGATTACAAACTTCACCGTTATTATTTTATTTTATTTTATTGGCCGCGCTGTGCGGCGTGCCCCGAGTAGGGATTGGACCGTGCCCCTTGCAGTGGAAGCCCAGAGTCTTAACCACTGGACCGCCAAGGAAGTCCCTAATTATTATTTTTTTTTAATTTTTTTTATTTTTGCGGTACACGGACCTCTCACTGTTGTGGCCTCTCCTGTTGCGGAGCACAGGCTCCGGATGTGCAGGCTCAGCGGCCATGGCTCATGGGCCTAGCCGCTCCGTGGCATATGGGATCTTCCCGGACCGTGGCACGGAGTCCCCTGCATCGGCAGGTGGACTCTCAACCACTGCGCCATCAGGGAAGCTGCCTAATTATTTTTATTGAGATAGATATAAGGACCCCATAGGCAAAGAGCTCTAAAAAATGCTTTTTTTCCCCTAAGTATCTCATTCTCATGGGAGAATACCATCAAAACCGATCAGATTTATATGAACTCAGATATGTTGTGCAAATATAAATCCAGAGAAAGCTATGAAATTGAAAAAGAGTTATCAGAACTTACTATAAAATTTACCTAGACATAGATAACAGGCCAGCTAAGCTCAAATTTAATGTTTGTCATACTGTTCTTACAGGGTTTTGTATAAAGGTTATAGTGATGTCATAAAAGGATTTGGAATGCTTTCCTTCCCTTTCTAATATCTGGAACATTTTGTATAAGATGGGGCTGTCAGTTCCATAAAGGCTTGATGAAACTTACCTGTAGAATCACCTAGGCTTGGCACTTTCTTGTGTGGGTAGATTTTTTTTTAATTTCATATTCAATTTCATTAGTATTTAAGTTTCTTTAAATTTTCTATCTCTTCTTGAGTCAACTTTGGTCATTTTTCCTTTATATTACATTTAATTTTTGACATAAAGTTGTTTAAAGTATTACCTTAGGATTTTTTATTTTCATCTGTACTGCATCTATAGTTAGGTCTCCCTTTTCATTCCTAATATTATTTATCTGTGCTTATCTCCTTTTTAACTAGGCCAGTCTTTCTAGAAGTATATCTTCTGATAGTCTTTTGGCTTTGTTAATCCTTTTTTTTGGCCTCCATTTTTTATTTATTTCTGCAATTAACTATTATTTTTGTTTATATACTTTCTTTGGGTTCATTCTTTTGTTCTTTTTGTAACTTTTCAATTTGAAAATAATACAAGACTTTAGTTTTCCCTGTAATACCATTTTAGTTAAATAGTTCATAATTTATATTATGGTTGTTTCGTTTGTTGGTTGGTTGGTTTTGAATCCGTGAATTATTTAGTAATGTGGTTTTGGTTTCCCAAATGCAGTTGACCCTTGAACAACACAGGTTTGAGCTGCGGGGGTCCACTTATACACAGATTTTTTTCAGTAGTAAATAACATAGTACTGCAAGACCCAGGGTTGGCTGAATCTGCAGATGTTGACCACAGATGTGGGGAACCATGTATGTGGAGGAACCACATATGCAGAGGGCCGACTGTAAGTTATACATGGATTTTCCACTGCACAGAGGGTCAGCATCCCTAACCCTGGCGTTGTTCGAGGGCCAGCTGTACAGTGTTTCCTTCTCTGTGTTTATGTATATATGTGTGTATGTATGTGGTTTGCCTTGTGAGCAAAGAGTATGGTCTGTATGATAATGATTCTTCAGTATTTGCTGAGACTTCCTTTTTGCTTGCCAAGTAGTTTTTGTGAATGTCCTGTCAGTGATTCTGAAGAATGAGTTTTATTTGTTGGATACATGGACATATATAATATTTTTTTGCTTTATATACTTGCGTATGTGAATTTAACTTTGTATATAAGGTGTTTATGTTTCCTGTTTTCTTACTAATATGTGACCAGCCTTGCTTTCTTTTCTGAGAAATTAGTAATGAAATCTCTTTCTATGATTACATATTTTTCTTTCTTCCTATAATTGCTCAATATATCTACCAGCTTTCTTTCTGTTAGTATTTTCTTGGTGTAGCTTTTTCCATCCCTTTTCTTTCAATATTTCTCCCATAGTATTTTGGATATATCTTTTCTTTATTTAGCTTATAGCTAGATTTTGTTTTATTAATCCAATTAAGTATATTTGCTTTTTAGTGGGTGAATTTAATACAGTCCCTTTTATTATGATTTATTGACATAGTTGGATTAATTTCTGCTATCTGTTTCGGTGATTACCTTTAAGTTTTTAACATGCTTGATTGGGCTGCTGAAGTGTCAAGTTTTTTTTACCTCCTCTCAAACAGTACAAGAACTGTAAGGATGCTTTAACTCCAGTTTCTCCATTCTCCGTGATTTTGTTGGCTAATATTTTATTTCCCCCTTGTTTTTAACCAACTTTATAAAGTAGTCATTATTACCATAATCAATGCTAACATTTTACAGTTCATGCTTGTTCATATTTACCTATGTTTATTGATTTCCTTGCCTACTTTTTCCTTCTGGAGTTCAATTTCCTCTAGTTATTCTTTCATCAAATGTTGGGCTGGTAAGCTTTCTTAGATTTTCCTGAAACTGTCATCATTTTGCCCTCCTTGAATAATACTGTATCTAGTTATCCTTCTGGTATCTGTTGTTATTCATAGAAAATCTATTGCCAATCTAATAGTTTTTCCTTCTGTAGGCAGTCAGTTTTCCCAGTTGTTTTAAGGTTTTTCAGTTGTATTTAATTATCAGCAAGTTTTACCATTATATGTCCAAGAAATTTATTTTAATTTATCCTGTTTGGCTCTCAATGTGCTACTTCAATCTTTATATTTCAGTTGTGTAAGTTTCCTGATTCATTGCCATTACCTGTTTCATTGGCTCTCCCCCATATTCACTATTCTCGTCTCCCTAAGCTTTTATCAGGATAATATTGGACCATGTGTTTCTAACATCTCTTAACTGTTATTTCATATTTTTCAACTCTTTATCTCTTGTGCTTCTTTCTGGGTGACTTCTTCCACTTTATTTTCAAATTAACTGATTTTTTCTTCAGTAGTGTCTGATGTGTTTATTACGTCCATAAAGTTGCAATTTAAATGGCTATGTTTTTCATTCCTAGGGGTGTCCTTCTAATTATTGCTTCAGTGACATCCAAAAGTTTTGATTTGTATTATTTTAAGTATTGTTCATTCAAAATATTTTTAAATTTTAAGTATGACTTGATTCATGATTTATATTTAAGTGTATTCCTTAATTTCCAAATGTAATGGGAAGTTTCTACTTATGTTTTTGTTAGTAACATCTAGCTTGTGGTCAGATAAATACTTTTATTATTTCAGTCATTTTAAAATAGTTGAGACATTCCATTAGTATATGATCAGTTTTTATAAATGTTCACATGTGCCTGAAAAGGATGTGTATTCTACACTTTGATCTTGAGAGAGCCTGTCTGCCTTTCCCTTTTCTTCTCCCTTCTACTCGTCTCTTTCCTCTGGATATAGAATTCTATGATGACATTTGTTTTATCCCAGTAAATTAAATATATCATTACATTCTGCCTTCTAGTGTTGCTGTTGAGAAGCTTGCTATCAATTGATCACTCTTTTGAAAATAATCTGTACCCCACCCTCCCACTGTCTACTTTTAAGATTTTCTATGATTTTTTTTTTTTTTGCGGTACGCGGGCCTCTCACTGTTGCGGCCTCTCCCGTTGCGGAGCACAGGCTCCGGATGCGCAGGCTCAGCGGCCATGGCTCACGGGCCCAGCCGCTCCGCGGCCTGTGGGATCTTCCCGGAACGGGGCACGAACCCGTGTCCCCTGCAACGGCAGGCGGACTCTCAACCACTGCGCCACCAGGGAAGCCCCTTTCTATGATTTTTTGTACTTTTTCATGAGGATGTGTTTAGGTGTGGATTTTTTTCTTTTTAATTTCCTCTTGGAGTTTGTTGAATTCATTCAGTCTGGATTTGTGTCTTTCATCTGTTCTAGAATATTTTTAGCCATTCATTATAGCTTCAAATATTATCTCTGCCTCTTTCTCTTTCCTATCTTTTTGAGGTTCCAAATAAACATAAGTTAGACCATCTTAATCAATAGTCTTTTATGTTGCTTTCCCCGTTTTCTATATTTCTCATCTGTATGCCACATTTCTGCTGAAATCTTGATAATTTTGTATGAGCTATCTTCTGGTTTACTTATTTTCCCTTCTACCATGTCTAACCTACTGTTGAATCTGTCCATTTAAGTACTCAATTATGGATTTATAGTTCTAATTTTTAGAAGTTTTATTTGCATCTTTGTTAAAGTCTGATTTATACCTTTTTAAAGTTTCCTATTCACTGCAGATATTTCAAAGGATGTCTTTTATTTATTTAAACATGGTATAGATATTTTATAATATATATTTTTACAATTCCAGGTCTTTTTCTTCTAGTTTGCATCATTGGTGCCTTGTTTCCTTATATGCTTGGTTATTTTTACTGTACTACTCATTGATTGTTAAAAATGTTTTGGGGTCAGAGAAGATTCGGGCTTTCTTCTGCCAGGGTGCCTGGAATAATCAGTGACCTGGAATCATCTCAAATCAAGTTCACAACTTGAGGTTTTCTAGTCTTCCCAAGAGATGTGAACCTAGATTGTAAACCATATGAAGGCAGATTGTGGTTTCAGTTTTTTGGGGGTCAGTTTTTTCTTTTTCCTTTTTCCTTCCTCTCCACCCCCGCACCCTGCCCTGCCTTTGTACTGCTTATTCCCAGGGCAGTCTTTTTGATTCACCTTTAAGCTAGAACTTCAAAAGACTAAACTCTCAGGAAAATGTGGGGAGGGTTTCTACTTTGGGTGGCTCTAGACCTTGACTATGTTCTCAGTTCCCCACAAGGCTACCAAAACCAAAACCCAAGTTTGACTGAATCCGTGAATGCTGCAGGCCGGAGTGGCTTTAATAGTCCGGTTACTTTTCTGGATTTCATCTGTTCCTTAGCTTTTGGTTTTGTAGTTCCTAAACATTTTGTTGCTTTTTTGATGGCTTTTAGGGAGATAGTTTTTTATATTCAGTTTTTTTGTTTTCAAAGAGTGGTTTGATCTGAATAATCTAATTCACCATTATTGGAGATGAGAGTTGGCCATTGTTTTTTTTTTTTTTTTTAAAGAATTTGTGGACTTTTTTTTTTAATATTTATTTATTTGGCTGTGTTGTATCTCAGTTGCGGCATGTGGGATCTTTCATTGCGGTGTGCAGTCTTCTCTAGTTACGGCATGCAGGCTTCTCTAGTTGCGGTGCATGGGCTCCAGAGTGCGTGGGCTCAGTATTTGTGGTGTGCAGGCTCTCTAGTTGGGGCATGCAGGCTCTTTAGTCGTGGTGCATGGGTCCAGCTGCCCTGCAGCATGTGGGATCCCAGTTCCCCAACCAGGGATCGAACCCATGTCCTCTGCATTGGAAGACAGACTCTTAACCACCGGACCACCAGGGACATCCTGGCCACTGATTTTTTAAAAAAATATTGCAGGGTACCTTACTAAACCATTTTATTGTTTATAAAAGCTTTTCAGTTTATTCTTTAGTTTATACAGTCACAATACCTGCAAAGAAAGATACACATTTCCTCTTTTTTTTTTTTTTTTTTTGCGGTACGCAGGCCTCTCACTGCTGTGGCCTCTCCCGTTGCGGAGCACAGGCTCCGGACGTGCAGGCTCAGCGGCCATGGCTCATGGGCTCAGCCGCTCCGCGGCATGTGGGATCTTCCCGGACTGGGGCACGAACCCGTGTCCCCTGCATCGGCAGGCGGACTCTCAACCACTGCGCCACCAGGGAAGCCCAACACTTAAGTCTTTTAAGGAGGATCTTAAAAGCTGGCAAATGATGCTTCTGTTTATACCCTGTTGGCCAAAATGTAGTCTTTTTACTTATACTTTATTTGCCCAGCAAAAATTTGGCTGCGGTGGAAGAATGGGAGAACAGATAATGAGGAACAACTAGCAATTTCTACCACAACTAGCTTTAAGCTAAACAAATAAACAAACAAACAAAAAACTAAGAAACTCTTTGCTCTGGGATAGTTAAACATAAAATTATCTTTTTTCTTTTTTGGGGGATTTGAGAAATTACCAAAGACTCAGTTTCTTTTCTGTAGAGTGGGGAGAACTTGAAGAGCACAGTATGCCAGAGAGAACTGAACTAACCTGGACCAGGTACAGTGTGGATATGAGGAAGGCTGGTTGTGGAAAAGGAGCCTGCTAGGGGCAGGGGCTTTACATATTTTGTTTCATTTAGTCCTTGCAACAACTCTTGCTGTGGGTAATAGTGTTCTGGCTTTACAGAAGAGGATACTTGCCCAAGGACTCTCAGATGATTTATGGGAGGGCTACCCTTTAAAACCAGGTCTTTGGTGTCAAAGCCCATGTTCTTTCTTTAGTTTGAAGATTTAAGACTCCCACAGAAAGGGCTATGCCTCTAAGGGTCTTGAGTGAGACCCTAGTCTTTTTATTCATCAGTCATGCAAGCTCTTGACTTTGATATTTTAAGGTTGCAGGGAATGAGATGGGGAAGTAACAGGTGGGGCTTATGGAAAGGTCTCTATTAAGGCTAGCAGCTATAGCCAACACAGGATGTGACTTGATCAGTGTTCTGTACCTTCCTTTCTTTCCATGATCTGCTTATACATTAGTATGAGGGTCCAATGGACACTGACTAGATTGAGCCTCATTAGGAATTTCATGACCACAGGCTTTTTGCCCATTGCAAATGAACCCTGAAAACAGCTCTGACCAGCCTTTTCAGAAGTGGGGCTGCTCAGACTGGGCAAGCATGTTTCGAATTTTGCTGCTCTGGTTCATTTTTCAGAACGGTCGAGCCCCTTCTGCGTGGTTTCTCTATGGGATTTAAGTCACAAGGTCAGAGATGAGGAACCTTCTCTTGTCATACTTCCTTTCTTCTCTGCCTCGCTTCAAGCACTTCTGAGTTATGTATTGAATTCTGATCAGTTAGAAGTTTTCTCTCCCACCCTTTCATCTGCGGGTAACAGTAGTACATTACTTAAAGAGGAGAATCCATAAAGAGAAGGGGGAGGGCAGTAATTGAAAGATGGCAGGAAATTTCGACCCTGTCCCCGCTGATGACAGCCATGCTTTGCAGCTTGCGCTGCCTGAGTAGAAGACTTGGGAAGGGAGGAGTCTCGGGGCTTTTTCGGGAAGTTGGCTGCATTCCATTATCTCAGAATGTGTGCGAAGTGTTTAATGAACAGCACCGGGTAAAATGCTGTCATGTGGCTGTGGAACAGAAGGATTTTCTCGTATTGGACAATCCATAATCCCTTTGTTTCAGGGAAATCTCTAAGACTGACTTCCCAGGCTCCCTCCCAAGCCATACTGCACTTCATTTGCGTACACAGCCTTGAGGTTTAAAGCTGATTTATTTCTACCTCATTTTCTCTCAGCTTTTATACGGCGTTTAATCAGTTGCTTTAGTCTCACAGCCACTTCAGCGAGGCTTGCCGGGAAAGGATTATAGCTGGGCCCTCATGCCCCGGCCTCATCTAGAGCATCTGGTCAACATGCCAGAATACAGAATGTCTCAGAGGCTTCCTTCTCTCTTTGACTGGCAAGTGCAGGGTAGTTTAAGCTGTCATGGAGCCTTCCTTCTGCAAAACATCCAGAATATGAGAAGGATAAAGGGGGAGCTGAAGGCTCTTCTTAAAAACCAGCTAGAAAGTGCATGAAAAATAAAATGCAGTCCACCTGCCCAATTCCCAGGAGTACTCCCCATGTTATGTTCTGTGGTTGGGCCATTTAGATTCTCACAGCAAGGACTTGAGGGTAAAGGCTGTCCCAGTAGGGTTTCTGTTTGGGTGGGAGTTCTGGGGGCATCCTGAGGGATTTTCCTTCATGATGGTCACTCTGGTACCTTCACTCTGGGCAGGTGTCTTTTCACAATCCTCATTGTCTTGGTGGAAAACTCTTTTGGGTAAGTATGTCCACATTGGGGTGGGCATTAAGATTCAAAGAGAAGCAAAGGCTAAGCAGAAAGTGGGCCCAGGAGTAAGCTTGCTGAGTTGTTTTCAGGCAGGAAGAGAGGAAAAGAATCAGCAAGCCCTGGTACATACCTTTGCCATTTTCATGAAATCCCTGTTGCACAGATGCTCTTGCCAAAGAGCTGTGGAGAATGGCTGAATGGAGGAGCCTCAAATCCCCCTCAGTGTCTCTGTTGAAATGATTTGTTCAAGACCACAGAGCCAGCTGGCAGCCAAAATGAGAAGATGAGTCAGAAGCTCTGATTTTTCAGGCTAAGATATGGCCTTCAGGTAGCATTTCCTGCACAGAAGCTCCTGGGATCCGGAACAACGTGTTCCTGCAATATTCAGATAAAGCCCCTCTCTCCAGCCCTGTAACTCATAATGAACTGTGCCTTAGATGAGCTGCAGTTTCCTGTTTCACAAAGCCCTACTGGTGGCTTATCAAGCTAGATGGTGCCTTATGGGGCAGTGGGTGTCTTATGCAAAGTGTCTAGCCTGCCCTCCTTCTCCTTCTCCCCGCTTTCCTTTCCCCTCCCTCCTTTGTTGCTACAGCTTTGTCTTCAGATGTTCACAGTGACCAGTTGGGTCCCTACATCTTTCTAGCTATAGCTACTTTTGGTCCTGTGTTCTTGAAGTCTGTACCCAAAGGCTTACGAAAACTGCATAGCTGAGAGATGTGTAAGACTCTTGTTTTCTCCATGAAATGTGGTTAGACTTCTCTGTAGAGTTTTGGCAAATGTCCAGATTAGTGTCTATGAGGTGACTTACTTAAATTTTATGTCTTCAACTCTGATTTGGTAATATATTCACATGGTTCAAAATTCAAAGGGCACTAAAGGCAATGGTGAAAATACTTCCTTACACCCCATTCCTGTGCCATCCAGCTTCCCTTCCTCAGAGCAACCAGTGTTGCCAGTTTCTTCTAGAAACATTTATGTATATTCAAGCAAATACACCCATATAGTGTTTTTTTCCCATTTTTACACAAAAGGTAGTTTACTATGTGTACATGATTATACAATTTACTTGTTTCCACTTAACAATATATCTTAGATATCATTCTTTATCAGTACATAAACAGCTTCTTAGGAGGTGGCTTTTGTTTTAAATAAATGTAGAATGACTCAGGTGTAAACGTTTGGGAAAGTGTGTGTGTTGACCCATGTTTAAAAATGACAGTGCTCCAATTAATTAGATTTATTACTAGGCGCAGTTTATGGTTTAAATTAAGTTGTATCTAAGGAGTGATTACTGGTGGCTTTTTAGAGCCAGTATGACTCACAAAGCATCTTTGATGATAAGTTTAGAATGACTGTGTCATTAGTTATGATTGGGAGTTTGTGCAATTCAGAATTTTAGTTTAAAACCTGTTAAGGGAGTAAAGCAGCCACATGCTGGGTCTCCTTGGCTGCAGTGCCTTCCCTGTGCTGTGTTGGGACTATTTTGTAACAGTCAGATGTAGGGGGCTGCACTAGGTATACCATGGCCACTAGGCATTTGGGACTCTGGAGATGCCCAGATACTTTCTATGCAACTGTGAAAAGTAAAAATAAAAAGCTTAGCTATTTGCATTTTCCCTGCTGACAAGTTGGGAATGCTTCTAGACCCAGGTGGCTGACTGGTTGGACTCTGACCCTTTTGTGGTCATGTTCTTGGTAAAGAGATGATCCCAGAAAGATCAGGGAATCTTTCTGGGGTGCGTAGGACGGCTCCATCTTGAGTGTTTGCCAGGGCAGCAACCTTAATGCTTCTGGGGCAGCCGGGCTATTTACAGAAGACAAAAGCCACATTTTTTGCCCTTTAGAGGAGTGCACGGGCTTAGAATCCACAGGTCCAGCTTAAGACATCCAGAGGTCCTGAACACTGAAAAGAATATGGTGCCCATTGCCCCCACCCCCCAGTCTCCTTCTCCCCGCAGATAGGTAACTCAAAAAGAATTCCAAATTTTAAATTAAGTCTGCCACTCCCAGGAAGGATGACTAGTTAGATTTTTTAGAAAAATGTATCAAATATCAAATTGACTTCATTTTTTCCCTCACATTTTTTGGGTACCCATGCTTCGCTGGTGCCCAAGGACAAATTGAGTCTCTCTGTTGCATGATCTAACATTGAGAGTTTCTAGTTCTCCTGAGGAGCTGCCTTCTTCCCAGGATTTAGATGACAAGAATTATTTTACAATGTCAAGAATTTTGAAGTTTTTAAAAAATGTTCTTTTGTTTATTTAATATTATCTTTACCGAGACTGAATATTAGAGTAGCTCTGAAATTTTCCTCCAAGAAGTGCTTTTTCTTCTTGAGTGCTCCATGATGAAATCAGTCTTAATTTCAGTTCAACTAGTGTGTAAAAACATGCAGTGAGTGATTATTAGTCCCTGAAGGAGGCAAGACAGATGGAGCCCAGAATGGAATTGGCTTTATGATTAATTGAATCCTTAAAGAGTTGAATAGAGTTAGAGCTGATTCGGCCCAGTCAGCGCCTTGAGACGGCTGGTGCTGTTCTGAGCCTGAGAGAGGAAAGGGTCACAATAACCCAGATTTATCCTCTATTAAAATGGATTGGATGTATGCACCAGACGGTTCCCATTTTTAAACCATTGATGCAGGGTAATTGGGATGGAAACAAGATTAGGACTAGATTACAGGTATTTGTGCAAGTTGCCTCCTAAATCAGTCAGAGTCCATGATTTGTTCTGAGGGTGTGTTATCATTAGAGTGAATCATTGAAACTCAGCGACACATCTGGAGCTGGCCAGCCAGAAGGGAAAGAGGGAGGAGGGGAGCAGAAAGCTGCTTGGGGGTGGGAACTAGGTACATCTGTAGAGTGCTTTTCTGTCTTTTGGGGCAGAAGTCTTCCAGAGAGAATTTTAATTTAATTTGCTCTTTTTTCTTGCAGCAGAGATGCATGATATATAGGTTTGAAATGACTGCCTCCTTTCCATAGCGAATAAATGGATGTGTTCTTTTTTGATGTTTGGACCAAACAGTTACCTAGGGCAGCTTCTGCCTGTGGAGACCCTGCCATACAGGGAGCAAGAGGGAGAAGGCCTGGTGCTATGGGGGACTGCAGTCACATTAATCACCAAGTCCATTAGGATAATTGGGTACCCTGGCGCCTTGCCAGGGGACCTGTTAGTACAGTACATCATCTGTGGAACTAGAGAGCTCGGGTTTGCTTTCATGGATGGGCTATACTTCCTGGGCCAGGGGCTAAGGGAGGAAGCCCAAGTTCCCTCATCACCCTCTGCCACCACTAACTCTAGCTATGGGCATGGGGTGGGATGTGGGGCAGGGGATCCTGATCCTGAGGGTGACTCTGATCTAGTCCTGTACTCACGTGGGTCATAGTCTCAGGTCTATAGCCAGCTAACTGACATTTGAGTAATCATTTTACTTATAAAAACAAGAGGAATAGATATCTGAGGTTCTTTCCGGCCAGAGAAGTGTGCCATCATCCCTTTCTTGAGCTGTCTTCCAGGTGCTGGTGCTCATGTCAAGTTCCTGGCGTTGTGCTGGGTTTAGGCCCATGAGGCCCATAGCCTCGTCTGATAGGCTAGCCTTACCCTTACCTTCGAACTGAGTTTTTGTTGTTGGGTTTTTTTTGTTTTTTTCATTTTTCCATTTTGAGCTCTTGTGAGTCAGGCTGCAGGCAACTCATTTACATGGGAGACAGCCAGAAGGAAAGCGGCTTGAAGTCTACTTTCATTTTGCCGTGGGAGGTGTTTTCCTGCTGAATTGCTTGCTAACCAGGCAGGTCAGAGGGAATCACAAGGGATCTCACTCATCCCTAGATGGAAAGGAGTACAGCAAAGCACCTCAGAAGGGGGTGAAAAAAAATCTTCCTTGATGACATTTCTCGGGCATTCTCTAAACTAAACAAGCCTAGAGAGCACTATCCCCAAGGGAGCAAGGTGAGGTTTCTTGGTCCCACATCAGAGAAGGTGAAACCAAAGTCCATACCACATGCTCAGGCCGCTGTAGAGCTAAGAACTGAGCACTGCTTCTCTTCTCCCCATTTTCCCACTGCCATGTCCTGGTGTTACCTTGGCCCTGCTAACTGCTCTGGCTGTACTTTCCACTGCTACCATTGTGTCAGGCACAAAGGAGTTTAATTTGCCTATTTCGTTGAAGTCCCCTTTGTGAAGAATGCTGTCTAATCCCCTGAGCTGAGAAGTATCTAATCCCCTGTGTCCGATACAGCTTTTGTTTCTGTCAGAGACATCTCCCTTTCCAGCTCAGCCTCAGCTGGACCTTTTGCCTCTTACTAGCCTGGACCCCAAGAGCCAGCAGTGCTCAGCAGACTTTCCTCCTTGCTTTTGTGTGGGTATGTGGGGATAGGAAGGGGATGGCAATGCTTAGGGGACCTTGCCTGGTTTCCTAGACCTGAAAGGACTCAAGCATGTATGGGAAAGGGAGGAATTAGCAGGACAATGCCAGTCTTGCCTGGGACTGAGTAATCCTTGTCATCCAGGTTCTCAGTACTCATTCCTCTTTTTGTGCTTGAGCCTGGATGTTACCTCTCATCCACTTTTCCTGGAGTCCTGGAGATGCAGCTGCTCTATTCAGTGACAAGAGTATAGGCTAGACACTTAACCCTACTTGTTATAAAAGGTGGAAGAGGAACTTAGCAGTGCCTTCTTTAGTCTTTGATTCTCTAGACCTTGGTTGGAACCTGTCCTCTGGGGCAAGGGGCAGTTCTAGCACCTTTGCTAATCCCCCAGGAAGCCCAGTGTGACAGGAAGCTCTTACTCCAGGATAACACACACTACTTGCGGTTATCATGACCACCTATCTGTCCAATGCCCAGTGCTGTGGGCCAGGTATGTGTCAGAGAGATGGCTGAAAGAGCTATTTCCAGCAGAGGAAGCCTTTGTCTGGCAGTGGTTAGGATCTGCTCTAGGAGGAGAGATGCTTCCTAAGCTTGTGTCTTACAGAGACTGTCTCTTTCTGCTTGGACATCAGTGTCACACACATTCAGAGTTTCTGCCAGGCCTCACTGTCCCTCTTCTCTTGGGAGCAGTGTTCTCTATTATGACTGGGTAAGTGGACAGGCTTTATTGTGGAGGACTGGAACGTGGGAGACCCATTAGTGTGGGATAGGTGGTGGTAGGACAGACATCTACTTGAACACATATCTCCTGTATGTCTCATGCAGTATGAGGGCCCTGTCCTTGCCCTGCTCCCCTCTCTGTGTGGCACCCCAGCCTCTGGACTGCTGTACAAATGTGATTCTTGATGACAAGCTGGAAGGGGAGGACTAAGCCAGGTAGCAGTCATGTCTAAGGGCTTCCCACCAAGAGGGATGTTTTTTGGAATAGTGCCAGATGCCACCCCCCACCATGGGTGAGTTGTTAAGAGGTGACTTTATTTGCTAAATGTCCAAGAAGAAGCATGCTGGGGAAGTCCTACAGGAAGCAGAGATGCCATCCAGGGATGCAGAGGGACCCACAAGCCAGGAACACTGAGATCCCACTGACTTGCACAGGGACCTTAGCCAAAGCCCTTGGCCTCTGTGCTGTTACCTGGAAGAGTTTTCCAGTTTATTCTTACCTTTTCCTAATGAAGGGAGGGGCAGATGCTGCCCGCCCTGCACACCTCACTGATGGTTGGGAGGATTAACTGCAAGGTAATGAGCACAGCAGAACTGTGAACTGGGCAAAAGTACTTGGCAGCCATGCTTATTGCCCAGGGCAAACAGGCTAAGAGAGGCCAACTCATCTGACAGATGTTTACTGAATTTCAATTCTTATTGCTTTCCAAAGAGACAGATAGATTTGGCATGTTTACTGCCCTCAGAATGTTTAGAGTCTAGATCAAGGCATGAAGAATGTTTAGAAATAACCAGTGTACCTAGAGTATTCCAGACACTGAGCTAAGAGGCTTTCGTACATTTGTTCATTGAATATATCCAAGTAAGTATTATTATGAATAAATACAACTATCATGTACATTTTTACACATGAGGAAATGAGACCTAGGGAGGTCAAATATTTCCCTAGGATCACATAGCTAGACTGTGTTAGAGCTAAGACATGAACCCAGGTAGTGTAAGCCAAAAGCCAAGTTTTTCACCACTGTGCAATGCCAGAGTGATGACAAATACTGAAGGAGAGACAGAGACAGAGACACTGAGAAAGACAATACATTAAGGGACAGAGAGAGACAGAGAAAAAGACGGGGGGAAGGGAAAGAGTAGAGGGGAGATGGACGAGAAGATGAGGGGGATGAGAAAGAGGTTGAGAGAGGGCCAGCTAGATATCTGGGTTTCTATTGTTTTCTCTGCCTGTGAGTGATAATCAGCCTTATTCTTTGCCTTTATTTCCTTGTGCCATAGGTCAGATCCAACCCTAGTAGGAAAATCAAGATGTGTATCAGGAGTGGGCAGTAGATAAGAAACTTGATTTTGGTAACTCACCATTCCCATGAAATGACCCTTGTCAAGCACTCGTGTCATTGGGGACTCTGCTCCCTAGGGAAGGTAGTTTGGGGTTTCCTCCCTCCTTTTTGATACATTGGGTTATGTTGCCTCTGTAGTTGAATTCTTCATTGGAGTTCTTCATTCACTTGCCCCCTCCTCACCAAGGGCTCCTTTTGGAATCTTTGAGAGTGTGAGTGCCCATCTCAGCTTGTGGTCCTGAGCCCAGAATGCTTCTCAGAAGAAATCATCTTCTTATTGCTGGAGACAGGCACCCAGGGTGAACCTCTAATGCAGATATGAGGCTGTCATGGCAGTGTTGGAGCCACAACACGGGGAAGAGAATTTGCCTGTTGTCACCAAGCACAGGAGAGGGACCCTGTCATTGGGGAGAGGGTCAAGCACAGTATTTTTAGCAAGCAATCCTTTATTGTTTATTCAGCCACTTTAAAAATAGATAACACCCTTTCTTTCTAATTGGCACCATTTGTCATCCTCTGTCCTTGCTTTTCACACACTGAACTGTTCATGAATATTTATTTACCCTCCCAGGGGCAACTCCATATGTGTGTTTGTGAGTGTCTATGTGTGTGTGTGCACGTGTGCACACACATGCATGCATGCGCCTCACAAACTCATTCTGCCCCTTTCCTCTCCTGTCATGAAAGTGACATAGTGGAAGGCAGGGGCTCTTGTTTTTGAATCCCTTTCTTTGATGCTCATGAGATCCCACACTTGTGTTTCACATTCCTGCTTGTCTGCGAAGTTATCTCTCCCCTGCCCTGGTTGTCCAGACCTTTTCCACAACTCGGGCAACCTTGAGCTCCCATACCATACCTCTACCCTCTTTGCCTGGCTGGTGAAATGCTCCCCCTCAGCAGTGAAATCCAGGATCCCCAAGATGCTTTGATGAGGTACCCTGGCTTGGACCTTCGGCTCTTCAGATTTGTTGATGTTGTTCTTGGCAAAGGTGAAGGGTCTAGGGAGCCAGCTTTCACCTCCTTTTTTTCCTTAGTAAAACCTCTGCTTGTCAGTCACAGTGACATACAAGCCCTAGCAGTTCTGAACAACAGAGGAGCCTGGAGTCTGCCTCTGGGATTTTGTGCTGAGCTGAGGACTCTGGAGAGAACCTCCCCCTGTGGCTGGACCTCTCTGCCTTGGATGGCCCCATTCCTGAGCCATTGTTCTGTCTTTTGGCTCTCCAGAGTGGCTGAAAAGAAGGGATGACTGCCTGAGCAGTTAAATGAGGGGGTTTATTATTGGTGATGTACAGTTCTCAGGTATGTTGCATCTAGCACCCCTCAATGCTCTTCCCCTGTGCTCCAATGGAAGTCTGCATGCTCTCCATCTTAATATCTTCTCTAGACCAGAAATGATTTCAGATGTCATCTTTTCACCCCTGTCTCCTAGCAAGGAAGCCATTTCTCATAGCCCATTTCATACTTAACCTCTTCTGGTCTTAAAATTCATTCATTCATTAAAAATATTTGTATTGAATATTTACCATGTGCTAGGCTGCTGTACTGGGGGTGTACAGTGGTGAACAAGACAGATAGGTCTCGCTTCTTAAATAGCTTACCATTTAGTCAGAAATTAATTTTTAAAAAATCAGTTAATACAACATGGGTTTGAACTGCTCAGGTCCACTTATATGCGGATTTTTTTCAATAAATATGCATTGCAGTACCACATGATCCAAGGTTGGTTGAATCCAAGGCTGGTTGAACCTGCGGATGTAGAACCATGGATAAGTAGGGCTGACTGTAAAGTTACGTGTAGATTTTCAACTACACAGAGGGCAGCGCCCCTAACCCCCTAGTTGTTCAAGGGTCAGCTGTACATTATCACAACTAAAAACTTCTGTGCCTCAAAGGATACCGTCAAGAGAGTGAAAAGACAACCCACAGAATGGGAGAAAAATTTTGCAAATCATATATCTGATAAGGGACTTATATCTAGAATACATAAAGAACTCTTACAATTCAGTAATAAAAAGGATAAATAACCCAATTGAAAAATAGGCAAAGGATCTGAATAGACAGCTGTCCACAGAAGATATACAATGGCCAATAAGCACATGAAAAGCTGTTCAACATCATTAGCCACCAAGGAAATGCAAATCAAAACCTTAATGAGATAACACTTTACACTCACTAGAATGGTTATCAAAAAAACAGATGATAATAAGTCGTGGTGAGAATGTGGAGAAATTGGTACCCTTACATACTGGTAGTGGGGATGTAAAATGATCCAGCCACTTTGAAAATGGTCTATCAGTTTTTCAAATAGTTAAACATAAAGTTACCATATGACCTAGCAAGTCCACTCCTAGGGGTGTATACCCAAGACAACTGAAAATATATGTCCACACAAAAACTGATACATAAATGTCCACAACAGCATTATTTATAGTAGCCAAAAAGTGGAAACAGTTCAAATGTTCATTGACTGTTAATGGATCAATACAATGTGGTTTATCTATACAGTGGAATATTATTTGAGAATAAAAGGAAATGAAGTGCTGCTGCATGAAACACATGGATGAAACTTTGAAACATGCAAAATAAAAGAAGCCAGTCACAGAGGACCGCATACTGTATGAGTCCCTTTATATGAAATGGCCAGACTAGGCAAATTATAGAGCCAGAAACGAATTTAGAGGTTGCCTGATCCTGGGAGGGTGGGGGTTTAGGAAAAATGAGAAGTGACTGCTAATAGATATGGGTTTTGGGGGGAGGATGAGTGATGAAAATGTTTTAAAATTGATTGTAGTGATGGTTGCACAACTCTGTGAATATACTAAAAAGCTATTGGATTGTATACTTTCAATGGGTAAATTGTATGGTATATGAATTATATCTCAATTAAGCTATTTTAAAAAGCCAGTGATGGGACTTCCCTGGTGGTCCAGTGGTTAAGACTCCTCACTTCCACTACAGGGGGCATGGGTTCAATCCATGGTTGGGGAACTAAGATCTAGCATGCTGCGAGGCGCGGCCAAAAAGAAAAAAAGAAAGTCAGTGATAAGTGTTATGAAGAAAATAAAATAGGATTATGTTTTTTTAGAAGGGTTAGTTAGGGAGGCCTTTCTCAAGAGATGTCCTTCTGGCCTCAACTCAGATGTCGAGATGGCGTCAGCCATGCACACATTAGGCTAAGAGTTTTTTAGGCAGAGGAATAGCCAGTGCAAGGACCCTGAGGCAGGAACAAGCTTGGCCAGTTGGTGAAGCAGCTGGAAGGCCATTGTTGCCTGAGTGGAGTGGGAGACTAAGAATTGAGGTTGGGGAAGTTAACAGTGCATTAGAGACCAAGGTAAGATATATTTGGGTTTTATTCTAAGGGTAATAGGAAGCCACTGGTAGCTTTTAATCAGGGGAGTAACAAGATCTGATTTACATTTTTTGAGTGATCCTTCTGATTGCCTTGTGGGAAGGAATTCTTCATGTTTTCAGAAAGTAGAGCCTCCTGTCTTGTAATCTTACACCTCTCATGGTAGGAGGTTCTTCTTGGTGTCTTGTTCAAGTCATCCCTTCTCATCAGGATTCTGGGTGGTAGATCTCATGGCCATGATAGCCCTTCATAACCTGGAAGATTATTGCTCTCCAGATTAGAAAATGGAATAAGAAAGTTTCTATGTTTCTCCATGGATGTGGCTACTTTCATCATGTGGTTGTCACTTTCCATATTCAGGACCATGGTGTCTCCTTGGTTTTCCAGTGCTGGGGCTGGCTCTGGCCCTAGTTCCTTGGCCCCAAGATGAGTAGGGCAATCCTTCTGCCTCTACCAGCTAGCAGCATACCTACTTTCTTCCCCTGCGGTTGAGGACAGGCTGGATGGTAAGCAACATAGGGTGCTGTGTTGAAGTCCCACTACCCAGTGGGCAGGGTTGGAACGAACTTTTTACAGTTCCAGGTTATCTCTTGAGAGGCCAGTGATGTGGTGAGTTAGAACATAAGACAGGAGCAATATGGCCTGGATTTGAATCTGGACTCCACTACTCGTTAGCTGAAAAACGTTGGGCAAGTTATGTAATCTCTCAAGCAATTTCCTTATGTGTAAAATGGGGATAACCAACCTACCTAAGGTTGGTTATTACAGAGAATTAAATGGGGTAATACTTGTAAAGCACTTAGAAGAATGCCTGGCAGGTAGTGATCAGAGTGTTAACTGCTATTATATTCTCTTTGTTCACCCAAACATTAACTCAGAGAGTCAGCTCAGGACACTTCTCTGGGGAAGGCAGTGGATGGCACATAGTCATTAGTGCTTTGCTTGCTCTGCAAATATATTTTTTAAATTTCATATGTATTGTTTTGTATGACTCAAAGAAATGCATGCTCAGTATAAGCTTTCCAAACATTAAAGTAATATGTGATATAGAAAGTTGAAATGACATCAAAAGGACATAATAGAGAGTTATTATGAAGAGTAAGGGAGATAATGTAAAGAGAGTGCCTAGCACATGCTAGGCAGGCAGTAATGGTAGCTTTATTATTGTTGTTACTGTTATCCTGACTGGAGGCAGAGGTATGGGCATTGTATTTTCTGCAAGCTTTTTTTTAGCTGGAGAGCTGGGATATATGGGCCAAAAAGGTGATTGTCCTATCTTGTATAGTGTTCTGGATGTTATGGGCTTAGTCAGGGCTTTTGCTGGCCTGTGGCCCTGACACCGGACCCAGTTCTTCCAACGATGTGTCACTTGCAGGAAACAGAACGCTGTGAAATGTCTCTCTCCTTTCCTTCTTGTTGATTGTTAGTTTTTTTTTTTTATTGTTGTATAACAAATTACTTCCAAACTTAGTGAGTTAAAGCAAGCAACAGTATTCATTTATTATTTCTCACAGTTTCTGTGGGTCACAAATTTTGAAGTGTAGTCAAGATGTTGGCTGGGACTGGGGCTGCACAATCTACTTCCAGCTCTCATGCCTGACAAGTTGATGCTGGCTGTTGGTTAGAGGCCTCAGTTCCTCTCCATGTGAGCCTCTTCATAGGGCTGTTCATATATCCCCATGGCTCCTTTCAGAGCGAACAACATAAGAGAGCAAAGCAGAAGTGTCAGTGCCTTTTATGATGTAGCCTCAGAATTCATCACCACCACCTCCTCTGTATTCATTTGGTCACACAGATCAGCTGTGATTCAGTGGGAGAGGGAACTATACAAAGGTA
Organism: Pseudorca crassidens; assembly: GCF_039906515.1. Taxonomy (NCBI): domain Eukaryota; kingdom Metazoa; phylum Chordata; class Mammalia; order Artiodactyla; family Delphinidae; genus Pseudorca; species Pseudorca crassidens. Next base: position 116,033,554 of record NC_090298.1, on the reverse strand, counting down.
TAAATACCAGACGGCAAGGATTGTTGGTGGCCGTTTCGGAGACTGGCTACCACACCTAGAGCACCAAGAACGCTTTCCTAAAAAGGCACTGGGGGAATCCCAAGCATCCAGGGCCTGGCCCAGGCACTTTGTGGGTGCCTGTCTGAGAGGCAGGCGGCGCTCACTGTGGCTTGCAGGCCCCACGACCTTCCCCGTGCTCCAGCCGCACAGTGCTGAGCTGCCTCTTTGCTGAAGTTGTGGCATGTCGGGGAGGACAGTGGTTTGATTTTTCAGTCTTTGATCATGATGATAGCTGAAGTGAGTGACAGAAGACTGCTTTATTACAACTCTGTCAATGGTTTGTGCATTTAGATTTCTTGAGGTAGACTGACCAGTTAACCAGCCTCTTCCTACAAGCTTTCAGAGGAGGGGGGCATTTTTGGTAAATTGAAATCCAGTCATTTCAAGATGAGGGTAGAAGGTATTACACTAAAAAAGGGCTATTTTCATTCCTTATAGTTTCACGTGTTCGGAAGACTCTCCCTTACAAAGTGGGAGAGGTAAGAGTTGGGTGGCAGAAGAGTTTCTTGGGTAAGAGCCTGGGCTCTGGATAGACAGGCATCTTGACACTCTGTATCCTGGACAAGTTACTTAACCTATCTAAGTTTCAGCTTCCTCAGCTGAGAAGTGGAGAACACAGTGATGCTTCCCTGACTCACTGTGAGGATTAAATGAAATAATGTATAAATAAATGCATAAATGCATAAATAAAGTTCCAAGCACAGAGCATGGCACGTGGTAAACAAATACAATAAGACCTGTCACTAATAATATTATTAACATCAATCTCATCATCATTATTATACTCTTTGACCCTAAGTTAGACCAAGAGAGGGGCAGTGACTTACCCAGCAACACAAAGGGACTCTTGGCCTAGGAGGGAGGTCTCCATCCCTCCTCCAGCATTCATACTTTCCAGCTTGAATGTTCTTCCATGTGATGCCTGAACCACGAATAGAAGTTTGGGCAACTCCCAATTACCTAGTGTGAATAATTCACTCTGAGATAATCTGTGTGCCTGGCCAGCTTCTCAAATCAGCTGAGTGGATTATTCTCCTCTTTCAGTTATTCAACAGTACAAGTAATTGAGAGCTGGCATTAGAATGTGAAGGCCATGAGGTCATCTCCTATTGTTCTCAGTTAGCTCAGCCCTGCCAGTGGTGATGTTTTAGAAGAGCATGGAGGCTGTAGAGCGGAGCAAGCTGCTAACGGCAGAGTGGGAGAGCCAGGGAGGAATGGTTTACAAGGCACCTTTTCTCTCACCTGGACCAGAGGGAGAGGCCCTATTGGAGTCAAGGGTCATGCTTCCCTGAGGAACTCTTTGGATTTAAATTTAACTCTGGAGTGTTTTTTTGTTTGTTTGGTTTTGGCTGTGCCATGTGGCTTGCAGGATCTTAGTTCCCCTGACCAGGGATCGAACCCAGCCCCGCTGCAGTAAAAGCGTGGATTCCTAACCTCTGGACCACCAGAGAATTCCCAACTCTGAAATGTTAGATCTTCCTGGAGTCTTTTAAAATATGATTGACCACCCTCTTTCCTTCTATTTGCTGTTCTGTTTGGCATCAGGGGACTGCATTAGGAGACTCGAGGAGCCTCTCCTTTCTGTAAAGTAGGGTCTCAACATTGAAAATAGCATGTACTGTAATGATCCATTCATATAAAAAGTAAATGAGTGAAGATTTATTTATAAATTTATAGTGCATATAAATACATAATATAAAAATCAGCTTTTATGTCTGAGGGTATGAGGAATGAGGTTATGAGGTAGAGGAACTTTTCTGTTTTGCACCTTTTATACTGTATGAATTTTTTTACCATGAGCTTATATCATTTTCTAATTAAAAGATACAGTGAACTTAAAACATGTAAGAGAAGTTGCTGGAATCGGCCCTTTGAATCGTTATGGTATGTAACCTTTAATTGGCTTGAGTTTTGGAGTGGACTCAAGCATTTGTTCAGATCCCTTCAGCCAGGTGGCCAGCGAGACATTATTCGTGAATATCATGGCCCAGGCTCTCTTAGAGTCTTGTTCTCCTTATTGGAGCTAAACAAGCACAGATCTATCCCCAGTCACCAGTGCCTTAGCCCTGTGATTGCTGTCCTCCCTCCTGCTCTTGTTATTACCCCTCTCTCTTTTCCTTCCCTGAGGACCCAGGAACCATTTCCCCTGCATCTGCTAGACCCAGGGTTACCCTGAAGTTACCCACCTAGACCCCTCTTTGCTCTGGGGGAGAGGATTAAACTCTTGATCCAGATACTATTTTGATGTATGTGGTTTGTCCAAGATCAGTAATTTTGAAGGGGGTGAGAAAGGTTAGTTGGTGTTTAACTGTTTCTCTGAGTTAAAAAAAAACAAACAAACAACTTTCATTTAGATTGTGAATCAAGAAAAGTTGTTTGAGCTCAGTTTGGGGTTCATAGTTACTGAGGTTCACTCCAGGTCTTGACTGGTGATTGGTTCCAGCGTGTGCTTAGGAGGGGCAGGGACAAAGTGGAGGCAGGAACATTTTTGTCTTTGGGGCTTTTAACAGCAGCAGTAAATTGCGGTGTGTGTGGAGCAGGAACAGAGCCAGCTCAAGGAGCTCTGGGCCAGAGGGCCTGTCTGTGGGCAAAGCTGCTTTTCAGCCCGGCTGGAGGTTTTTACATCTGAGGCCAGTGTAGCTGCCTTGGGCCAGACCTTCAAACGTGGCTCCGAAGTACCAGGCACGGCCAGAGCACTTAGCCGTTCCATGTGGGAGCCAAGCTTCATTTTCCTGCATTTCTAGAGAAGGCCTCAGGGGCAGAAAGAACTTCGTAGCCCCGTGTTGGCCAGCATCACTGCTTAGGCAGGCCTCAGGTCATTGAAGTTGTTGGAATGACTCGAGAATGTGCAGAAGTTGGGAGCTGATGGCCTAAAGATGCCTCTGCTGGATCTGGCTCCCAAAGGTCCCTGTGATCTCATGTCCCCATCTGGCCTTAGAACAAAGGGGTCTCCTGAATATGTCTCACCTCTCCCCAGGGACCCTGACAGAGCTCAATCTGGGCCTTTGGAGGAAGAATGTGATATGTGTAGGCTAAAGGAGATATGAGTTCTCAGAGTCCTTTGAGAAGGGGATAATTAGCTTTGATAATTAGCCAGAGAGATGACTGAGGCTGTTGGCTGGGGCCTGATTAGGGAGTTAGAGGAGTGTACAGTGGGCTCTGGAGGTGAGGAAGGCCAGGGACTCTAGTCCTTAGAGTCAGATTAGGGGGAGAGCCCCAATGTGAGCACTTTGTGCTAGGCGCTGAGCAAGTGGTGGCTTTTGTGGCAGTGGGGATATGGTGGGTTTTCTCTTTCTGTACCTAAAATGCCTGCTTCCCTTCTCCAGGAGGTAGGAATATCTTGGAATAGAGAGCCACCCTGTGGAGCCATTGATGTAAATGGGAGTGGTTTTGAAGCGAGCCTCATCCTTATTCTTGGCTCCTTATCAAAGATGCTGAGCTGAGGTTTCCAGGTTGCGGGGGGCAGGGGGGTGGGCGTTATTCTACGTGGTTGGTGCTATGGGAAGGAGATTCAAGTTAGTGGGTAAAGAAAACATCCAAGGAGTTGGCTGCCTGGAGGCTTTATGCTTTAGTACTGTGTGAGTTTCCTAAGTATGAAGCTGCTTGGTGTCCACACGGTCTTGTGCCTGGGCCATGGGGACACGTCTGCAAGGACGGGCTACTGTTAAAGGGACAAGCAGCAGGCCCTTTGGAGCATTCAAAGTTGGTAGGGCCAAACTGGATCTCTGCAAGGAGGACCCCAGCCAGACTGTTACATACCTGGGATGACCCCCAATCTAGCCCCAAACAGCCAATTATTATCTAGTATTATGGCTTGAGCTGGTATGAAACAGTGTGGTGAGCTGTGAAGGCTCTTGATTTATGTTGTTTTTGGTCTCTCGAAAGATTCTTCTATCTTCCTCCTTTGGAAAACATCTTCTTTCCTTTGGGAAACTCTTTATCAGAACCGTGTGGTCAGGTAAGGCTGTTAATCTTTGTGACCCACCTCTTCCCTTCCCAATTAGGGCTGGTCATATGACCTGGACTAGCTATTCATAGTGCCTCCTCCGTCTGCACTGTGACTGTCCCGGGGATTGGTATGTGACAGAGGGAGGACCAAAGTCCTGCCCTGGAATTCCATACCGTTTGAGAGGAAGAATTGTTTATGCTGGGATTGATGTGTTTAGGGGCTACCAGTGGCCATCAGACTCATCCTTCCCTGAGAATGCATCTTCATCTAGAGAGGAAAGCAGAGCCTGCAGCCTGAGAGAGGGCCTGGCATGTTGCTTGAGCCTCTGGACTCAGTTGTCCTTTTATTTTTGTCATCATTTTCCATGATGGGGCCCAGCAAACTTAGTTTTTCCCTTAGATGAGTCTGAATTCAGTTTTGGTGCCTCAAAAAAAAAAAGAGCCCTGACTAATAGAAAACAGCTTCCAATTGATCTAACTCTTTGCTTCCAAATAGCTAATATCACGTCCAGGGAAGATGCTTCATTGCTGGGACCCTGTGCGGAACACTGTGCTTCACACACATTGGGTGCTCACTTCATGTTTCTTATGTGGGTAACGGCACCCTCACCATCTACTGCCAACCTATGGGAGGAGGGTAGAGACCTGAGCCTGGGTCTCCCAGGCTGCCTCTTGGTGTCAGTTAATCTTGTCATCCGTGCATGCATTTTTCATCTCCTTCCTCTGCTTCTGCAGAGATAAATACAATCTGTCAGTCTCGCTTTGCAGGGGACTTGCCAAACATGTCAGTGATGGGGAGTTTATCAGTCTACCTTAAGCTCCTGTCTTCCATATGTAGACAGGGAACCATACTCCTGTGGCACAATGCTGTTTGCAGCTGTGAGTCTGACTATTTCCCTCTGAAATCGGGCTGTCCCCTGGTGCCCAGCTTGAGCTGGTGCTGAATTTATTGTCCCTAAAACATCAGGGCAGTGTTAGAGGTTCCTTGCCCACTGCTTCTTTCCCAGGCTGCTTGTGCCAGCTGCAGGGCCCTTGTGAGGCTGTTAGGTGTCTCTCTGTGGCAGATTCGTTGTTCCATATTTTTAATTACTTACTTTTACAGATCTTAGAATAAATCAAATTATCCATCTGTTATGCTACATTACGCCACTGCAGTTCATGCAGTTCTTTCTCACTGTGTGATATTTGTTAACTTGACCTTGCCCTCTTACAGTGTTCGTGCTCCTCTGTGTGGCTCTATGCCACCTTCTCAATGGATCCCTATAGGGCATGTCAGTCTATTAGGGCCCCTGACAGAGCTGACTGTGGGTAGCTCTTAGGTGGAACAGAGGTTGGTGGAGCTTGGAGTATTGCAGAAGGAGGAGAGTGACCAAGGAACCACCTCTGATGCTATGCTGACCTGACATTGGTTTGGAAAGTTGGATTGTTATTAGGGTTCCAGAAATGAAAGCAGAAGTTGTAGCCTAGGTTTCTGGTCTTTAGCCAGAGGGCTGTTTTCAAGGTCAGCCAGGTGAGGTTGGGCTGAAAGGACATGACAGTAGCCACCTGCAGACATGTCTGTGACTGCCTCGCCATGGCTGGCAAGTGGTGCCTAACATTAGGATTGAGTCAGGGCTGATCTCAGACACAGCACAAATGGAAGTTACCTATTAGAGATTGATTTCAGGAACCATGTGGAGGACCCTGGTTCCCCAATTTTTTTTTCTCCTGCTGCCTAAAATTCTGTTAATACTGTTGGGAATTAATTTCTTGGTTTTTAAATACATCTCTTACCCCTCTTTGTGAGCAAATACAGACACTCCCAGAAGGGGTACCCCAGGGGTCATCGAACACCTCTACTATATCCTTTTTCTCAAGCAGTTGGGAATGCGTGGCGATGGGGACACACAGGGAGTTGGTTAAGGAGTCAAACTAGAGGAGGAAGGGAAAAGAAGACAAAATTTAGAACATTAACTGGGGTCTGCCCTGTGTGAGCTCTTGGAGTGGGTAAGCTGCTCAGAAAGGGAGGGAGGTCGTGTGTCCAACCCATCCACACACCTGCTTGTGGGGCTGGACCATCTAGGCCTCAGTGTCCCAGCAGCGAAGTGACACCAAGCCAGCCTCATCCTTTTAGGCAGCTCCTACTAATTGAGTACTGGGCACTGGGCTAGACCATCTAGAGAGTGAGGTTACAGGTGAACAGGCAGCAAGGCATAGTCCATGTCCTCGAGGGTGGTGACGGTTTAGTAGGAGAAACAGACTTTGACCAAGTCTGTTGAGTGTTATGAAGGGGAAAGGGGTCCCAGAAATGCATAGCAGGGGCCCTGTGTTGGTCAGGTGGTCAGTGAAGGTTTCTCTGAGGAGATGGTTGGAGAGAGACCTGGAGGAATAGGAACTAGCCTGATGAAGTTGGGCCCAGGGATGGGGAGTGGTGGGGAGAGGACACTCCAGGCAAGAGACAGTAGCGAACATTGAACGTTTGAGTTGAGAAATTCGTTGCAGGAGGAGGTCCATTTTTTGGTCCTTACCTGGGATCATTTTCAGCAGATTCCTGAATGGAAGCACTGAGGCTACTTTACTGATTCCTCGGTGCCTGGGAGACGACCTGTATGTAGCTAGATAGGCTTCTGTGTGGAGGCACTTTGGTCAGAGACTCTGTGTTCTACTGCTTCATCCTCCAAGGTACCACAGCCCAGGGCTGGGTCTGCTACCCTGGGTTGAGGACTGCTTCCCCTGCCCACCCACCCACCTCTGGCCCAAGCCCACATAAATGGTCTTCTGACTTGGATATGGGCCCAGGTTGGAGCTCATTATAGCCTTGTGGCTGGGCCCTCCATTTTTCCTTCCAGGTAAGACCTGGCAGGCATCAAAGACTGCCAGGAACACCCCACAGGCCTTCTCCTTTAATGATCTTGCTCCTGCCCTCAGTCTGCGTGGCCTCCTTAGCCAAGCTTTTCTCACCAGAGCCTCTGGTGACTTTTCACAAGCTTTTCCTCATTCCAACAAGCAGGATTCAGTGACTAATTGCTGGTATTTTTTTCCTCAAGACTATTTATATAGACTGTCATGTTGGGGGTGGGGGAGAGCAGGCTTAGGCTTAGGGGGAGTGATGTTTCCTGCTACTGCCATCATTAGACGGAGGCCCATGTGGCATTGATAGCCGCGCTTTGTCTTTATTCTTGTATTTTTTGTCGTTTCGACATTTGGTTCTTTGAACATCTAACATCCCTCTTATGCTTCTCATCTCCTACAGAAGATTGTTGTATTTTGTCCCCACTGAAGCTGCGTTTTTCTTTTGTCGGATTTCTCACTTTCTTCTTTATTGTATTTTGATCAGTGTGGCCATGTAGGTCTGGGTTTTATTGGGAGCTTTTCATCTTCTTGGCAGTGGCCCTCGGGGCCTGGGTCTTCTTGCAAAAGCTGGGCTCTGCCTTAGGCCCCTGAAGCAGGCCTTTCCTGGCCAGGGCTGGACAGCCCAGCCTGTCATCTGTCCATGGACACTCTAGCCTAGTAGTTCTCAAATTTAAGCATGTGTCAGAGCACCTGGAAGGCTTCTTAAAATACAGATTGCCAGGACCCTTCCCTCAAGTTTCTGATTCACTAAGTCTAGGTTGGGGCCTAAGAATTTTTACTTCACACTAGTTCCCAGGTGATGCTGGTACTGCTGGTCCAGAGACCAATTTTGAAAACCACTGTATTAGTATAATTCCTTCTTTACCTTGAGCCAGTGTCCAGGGTCCTAGGGACAGGAGAATAGTGCGGGACCAGGTTCCTTCTTCTTCATACTGGGTCCAGCTCTCCGAAACTAAATGATGGCAGATGTTGGCAGTGGCATCATAATATTTAAACACTTTTAAAAGCAAGTGCTTTCACTTGCCCTGTATCATTTGATACTCAAAGCAGTTCCCTTGGTTAAGTAGGACAGCTTTTTGACAGATAATAGAAGTAAAGTTCAAATAAGTTAAGGACTCTTTCATAGCCATTCAGCTGGTAGTTTGTGGTATAGCCCCAGTGGAATCCAGGTCTCTTAGCTCCTATTGAGCTTTCAGGCCTCTGCCACTTACTAGTTATGTGACCTTGGGAAAAAACTACTTAACTCTCCATGACTCAGTTTATTGATTTGTAAAATGGGGGTAATAATAGTATTTGCCCCATAGAGTTGTTGTGAGGATTATGTGACTTAACATTTGGAAGGCACTTAAGAACTATTAAATGGTGGAAACCCAGAATCCATTCTCCTAATGACTGTGCAGTGCTGCCCTTAGTTTTGCATTTCTATTGTCACAAGAGGCCCAGGAGAATGTACCACTACTCAACAGACAGCATTATCTTGGACAGTCAGGACAGGGCTCACTCACTTTGGAAAGGTCCTTCTCTTTATGGTCTGCACTGAGGGAACTGTGGATGGCGTGTGCATCTAGGAGTTCAAGGTAGAGCTGTAGCTGCTGGGCTGGGTCAGTGTGTGAAGTCTAAGACCAGGAAGGCAAGGCAGCCAGGTCATCAGGTCACTCCTCAGGAGCTGCTGCAGTTGAGGCCCTTGAGAACTCAGCCCTGGAGTGGCCCTTCAGGGGTTAGTCTGCAAGGAGGAGAAGCTCAGTCTGCCCTTTCAGTATTTTTCTGTCTTCCTGTCTCTCCTCCACCTTCTGACAGGGGCGTGTATAGAACTAGCTGAGGTTTTAAGTAGAGGGCTGGTCCTGATAATGCTAATAGTATGCAACCTATTGAACATTATGTGCCAGGCACAGTTACATTGGATACCTTATTTAATCCTCCCAACGAAATAATTCTCATTTTACAGATGAAGAAGTTTGGGCAAAGATAGTTTAATTATGGTTATACAGAAAGGAGATCCAAGATTCAAACTCAGGTCTGTCTGGCTCCAGAGCCCGTGGTCTTTACCTTTGTGAGGCTGCCTCCTTGTATTCTACCGTGATGTTTCTCTCTGGGGTGTCATTTTCCCCCTCCCATGGGTGCCTAACCTTGACCTGTTCCCAGTATCCTTTGCTCCTTAGCTTAGTGTCCAGGGTCCAGGACTGTGCAAGTTTTTTATTCACCTTTGTATTTTCTTAGAACTTAACACAAAATCTTATACAGAGGGTGACCATATGTTCTGTTTATGCCTCTTGTCCCAGGGCAGTAATTAATAGTGCTTTTTTTCCACTCTTAAAAGTGTCCCAGTTTGGACAATAAATTATGTGGTCACCCTACTTACACATGACTGGTTCTCCCAACCCAGGGACAGTGGCATTTTAATAGGGGACCCTGAAAGACAGAATTATCTTTAAGACTCAAAGAAACAAACCCCAGGTGGTAAAATTTTAAGCACTTTTATAGCCCATTGGGCATGAGGATTTAGACAAAGTTTCTGCTCAGCACCCCACAAACCTACCACAAAGGACTATTTCTAAGACCAGACTTGAGGTCTGTGAGGGTCACAAAGCCAATCAGATTTATCAAGACAAGAGTCCCACTGTGGCTTCATAGAAGTGTCTGACAAGCCAGGCCAGAAAAGGGGAGGAAGTGTAAAAAGCTTACACTTTCCCACTTCTCCCAGGCAAAAGAGCCCCAGCCTAGAATTTGGCTGTCCACAAACCCCTTAGCCTTCCTGCAGGAAAGAGCTAACTGGGGTTGGTCTGTTCCACTGTACTGAACTCAAGCCCTGGTGGGAGCCTGGGCTCTGTGTCCCAGTGCTTTTTTGTCTCAGGTTCTGCTCATCTCTGGCTCTACCCCTGTACCCTGGACATGGGGCCATGCCCAACCACAGCCTTGGTATGTTCAAGTCACATTCCAGACTGTGCCTTTGCCCCATTTGCAGGCAGCTGAAAACTGCTGTGCATATGTCAGTTCACACTTGAACTGGTTTAATGTTTTTTTCTTTTAAGTTGCAATCTAAAATTCAGCCAGACAGGCTTTAATGAGCACTAAATCGTCAAGCCTTTTGTTTCCCTTCCTATTCAAACCATAGAGATTTTGTGTTTGATTCAGCAACAATTGCTGAATCTTAAACAAACCATTTACATTTTGACATTAACTATTTTATGAGTGTAACTTTTTCATTGGCATTAGAATGATCGCAACAGAAGGCCTTTTAATGACTTATTAGTAAAAGAGTTAAAAGGGTCTGTGGAAGGTGATTTTTAACATTTTCTTTGAAGAAAATAAAAGTAGATTTTTATCTGAATTCACTTGGGCAATACATGCAGACTTTTAGCCTTTCTCCTCCTAGCTGAGTGACTTTTGATCTTGTTGAGGTCATTCTTCCTGGACACCCTCCTGGTCAAGCCCTCCATTTTTCAGATTACACCTAATATTGAAGCCACCCTCTTGCACAGTTACTTGTCTAATAGAGTGCCTCTCTGCATGTTTCTGTCAGCTGTTAATTTTGTCTAATAGGGACAGGAACTATTTTCATTCTTTGCTCTGGCCTTAAGATGCTTAGCTGAAGACCCTGTGCACTCTGGGCCCAATCAGCATTTGTCGACCAGCTGACTGGATAAAGAGCCTCAGACAAATAGCATGCTCACAAACGAAACCATCCATCATTCTGTCTCCAGAAGCTGTGAGTAATTGGGGGTTTTCTCCAGTGTTTGAAGATCTCCACAGAATGGGAAGTCTTCACTTTCCTTTTAGGCCCCCATTCCAGTGTCTGATGAGTCAGGTGTAAAGGCTTTGGGCAAGACCAGGCCTCCCAGGTTTGTTTCTGCATCAGGGAAGCTCTGTGTCCTTCTTAACCTGGAGGAGACCTGGTGAGCCCTGAGCCTGGCTGGGGAGTCAGCAGACCCCACTCTGTTCGATTTTCTCCTCTGTTACAATGTGACAGAAGTGGCTAGGAGCAGGAAACCCATGCTCACTCAAGCCATGAGATAAGCCACATGAAATGGCGCTGGCCAAGGAGGCCATGTTGACCCATCCCCATGGAAAACCAGGAGCCTGGGTGCTGTTCTTGTATCTCAGAACTAGAACTAATTGTTCGCAAAGATCTTTCCAAATACCAATGATGCAAACTATTTGGATGGTTCACCGTATTGTTCACCATATTTAAACTGTCAGAAACCTTAAATATCTAAGCAGAACCCTAGCAAACAAAGGATATTTTGGGGACTTGTTATGTATGTTGCACAGCAGAGAGACTTGTAGTCTATACTACTTCCAAATCCTGCAAATGAAGCATTTCAGTGTTGTCATTTTCTGCTATAGACCATCCCACGGTTGTTGCCTTTCCTTTTGCTATTGAGAGATGGCTCATTCGTAAACATTTCTACAGTTGTGTAGCAAAAGCAAAATAGGCCTTGCTTGATTCCATTGGCTCTGATTGAGGAGATGAGGAGGTTGGAAGGAAAAGTGAGTGATTTCCTAGCACACGTCTCAGAACTCCTGAGAGCAAGATTTGAGTGAGTAAGGAAGCTCCTTCCTGAGCCACTAAAGGCCTATTGAGAAGGTGTATTGCCTACAGCTTGGAACAAGGATTGGCCAGGTGATTTCCCTGGGGCCCTCATACCCTGCTGGACCAGCCTGCTCTGCTCTCCCTCAGCCTTTGGCACCTAGGGGGATAGTTTTACCTCTAGCTAGTATAGAGGACCCAAACTAACACCCTCTTTGTGTTCTCTAATAAACTTGATAAATCTCACTGTGAAAAATCTCCCATACATTTTAGCCTGAATTTTCTTCTGCTTAACCTTGTTGACCCCACCTTGCTTCCCTCAAACTGTCTGAGACAATTACTAGGAGATGTTTGTTGAATAATTATAGGCCACAGATAATTTCTCTTTAGCTGTCTGTCTTCCATGTTCCCCACTCTGTGGCCTCCCTTTAGCCAGTTCTAATTAGCTTCTTTGATCCTTCCTTCCTGTCTCTCCCTCTAGCTTGTTAATTACATTTCTCCCCCATGAATTCTTCCTGTACTGGCTTTGCCTATCTAGCCAGAGGAGCTGAGAATGAGAATGTAGGGCCACTCAGTGGGAGATGGTACATTCTTCTTTGTCCCCTACCACAGGTAACCCCTCGCACTTCTGAGAAGCCTGAAAACCCAGGCACTCTGCCTTTCTTAGCAGAAAGGTAAAAATAGTAATTTTCATTAAAGAGTATAATGTGTTACGATAAAAACAACTATTATTTGAATGCTTGGTGTTTGTCAGGAAGTCTGCTAATCTCTATATATTATCACACTTCATCCCCACAACAATCTCATGAGATAAATATTATTAATCCCATTTTATAGATGAAGAAACTGAGGTCCAAAGAAGTTTAGTAACATATTGCAGTCATACAGCTTGAAAATGCTGGAACTAGGACTTGAACTCAGGTCTCTCTGACTCCAGAGCAGCTCTTACTCAGTAGTTTGCTTACTGAGTTTGGACTTTACGGTAAAACAAAAGTCCAGATCACTGGCTCCTAGCCCACCAAAAAACAGACACACCCTGGGGTAAGATGTCAGCTATTTACCCTCAGTGTAGAAGAGGCTTTTTTTGTTTAACATCTTTATTGGAGTATAATTGCTTTACAATGTTGTGTTAGTTTCTGCTGTATAACAAAGTGAATCAGCTATACATAAACATACATCCCCATATATCCTCCCTCTTGTGTCTCCCTCCCACCCTCCCTATCCCACCCCTCTAGGTGGTCACAAAGCACTGAGCTGATCTCCCCATAGGATGCAGCTGCTTCCCGCTAGCCATCTGTTTTACATTTGGCAGTGTATATATGTCCATGCCACTCTCTCACTTTGTCCCAGCTTACCCTTCCCCCTCCCCATGTCCTCAAGTCCATTCTCTACTTCTGCGTCTTTATTCCTGTCCTGCCCCTAGGTTCTTCAGAACCAGTTTTTTTTTTTTTTTAAGATTCCATATATATGTGTTAGCATACGGTATTTGTTTTTCTCTTTCTGACTTACTTCACTCTGTATGACAGTCAGAAGAGGCTTTTTGAATTGAGATTATAAAACTTGGTGCAGAAGCAAGTTGGTGTGGTGCTATAGGTCTTTTGGGAAACCTCCTTCTGCAGAAAACAAGACTCTCATCAATTCTTGAATTGCTTTAATTCTTAACTCACTTTTCTGACAGTTTTATCTCTCAAAAGATTAAGGAAAAGGGCTTCACTGAAAATGTATTCTGAGCATCACGAAGGATTTGTTTGGTGAAGTGAAGGTGTTGGAAACTTTAGCAGAAAGTGGCTGTGTTTGGAGAAGCCAAGGGAAATGCAGAACTCTGAGTTTTGGAGAAAGCAGATTTTAGAAGGTCCAGGAAAAAGTAGATATGTTGTTTGGGCAAGAACTTTGAAGGGAAGGATGACTCATAGTCTGAACAATGAAATGCGCTTAAGATAGTCACAAGTGATTACTGCAAGGAACAGAGAGGAGACACCTAAACAGACCAACAAGGCCGCATGGGGAGCTCTTAGAGTTGAGCTTTTGTCTGAGAGATGATAAAGGGGCCTATAACTGAGGACAAAGGTGTAGATCTCTGAGAACACTGTCAGGAATACTAGGTGGGTGGAACCTGGGATGCTTAGAACAAAGAACCTGCCTGAGCAGTTACTGTTCAGAGTGAGAGGAATGGCAGGGAAGGCCTTGGGCCCGCTGCTGCAATCAGATGATTCAGTGTAGCAGATGACAGGGTATCACCATCCTCTCTTCTATTTTGCCTCTAACTTCTCTTTTAATAAGAATGGCCTTCCCTCCAGAAAGAGTAAAACAAACATGGCTAAGAAGAACTTCAGCCCAAAAGTGTGAGGAAGGAGAAGAGCCACTTGCTTCTTAAAATTAGTTAGGGTCTGAAACATCAAATGAAAACTTAATGATATCATCATGAGACCTGTGCATGTGAATGTTTAAGCATCACTGAGAGAGGAGTAAGGAGGCAGGATGGTAACTGTTTTGCTTTTCAAAATAACAAGGCAAGTTATTGAGACTTCATTTATGGGCATTTCTAAAGAGAGGTGATCTCTTGGAGCTAGTGTGGGTTCCATGAAAATAGACTGATTTAAAGCTTAATATCCCTTCCTTCCTCCTGCCCTTCCTTCTACAGAATAGTACAACCATCTTACGCGTACCACTTGATGGCTTTTTTGAAGTGAACATACCCATGTAACTACCACCCGAGTCAAGAAATAGGGTTTTAACAGCACTCCAGAAGACTCTCATGCTCCCTCCTAATTCTAATTTCTTTTTTCAGGAAGATTTGCCAACCTAGGAGATTAGACCGCTGTTATAGACAAAGAGGGAATCTGCATTTCAGAAGCATTTGTCAGAATCTCATGATAATCAAATAGATCAGATAGAGAAATTGATGATCAAGTAGGTACAAATCCGCATGTCTTTAACAATCAGACCTAATAAAGGTTTGTTTATAAGTGGTTAAGTGTCAGCAGAGCCTTCACTGTAGTGATGTGCCAAAGAGATCATGTCAGACTCTGCCTGTCCAACCTGCATTCAGGTTCTCATGTGAGGGCATGGGGGCAGATGACACAGATTCGGAAGGGATAACCAACATGTTAGACAGAATGAAGATCCAGAAGAATAGTGACAGGCTAGGACGAAGGGCCCAGGTAGCAAAGCAACATTTAAAATTTTGTTATTATTCGATTTTTAATTTTATAAATTACCCATATTTGTGGTTTGGTTTTGTTTTGTTTTTTTAAAAAGTCTTACCGCACAGGAACAAAAGTATGGTGTCAGTCCACCGAATCATTTGTAACTTGTTTTTTACCTTCTCTACTTGTATTCAGGGCCATTTTGGAGAACACTTGACTCATCAGAGGGTGATATGAACAGCCTGCAGGGATTTGACCTAGGCAGGCCCACTGTTGAGTCAGTTTTGTGACACTACTGCCAAAAACCTAGATGTGCCTCAGGTATTAGGGGCAGATGACCTTGGGTCAGCGTGGCTGGGCCCACTGAACTCTGGAGGAGTTGGCCCAGGGGGAGTCCTGTGGATAGGTGTGAATACCACCTCTGCAGGGATTTGTCAGTACGTGGGGCAGTGTCCCATAGAGCATTGTCAAGAAGGCAAAGGATTTCAGGAGTCACATGAAGAATGACTGCTGGATCCCATGAGGCTAGATTTGTGAGAGGGGATCTTTCTCTGGGCATTTGGCTTCTAAGGTTCAGAAGGGCTGACCTGTCAGGGCAGGTTCAGGTGACTCTACTTTGAGAGGGCAGATTCGGACCAGTGGATATAAGCTACATGAAAGCAGATTTTAGCTCGGTAACAGAAGACGTTTTTCTAGCAATTGGAAGAGTTTAAAGCTAACGTAAGGATGAGTCTCCCTACTGCTGTAATCTTCAACCTTGCAGCCAGTTATCAGACATGCTGTCTGGATAAAAGGTTGGGCATTGGATCTAGTTATCCCAAATGCTGGTTCTCAGATCAGTGCCAGGCCTCCTGGTAAGGCTCATGTGAAGCATTTGTGAAAAATCAGGTGTTTGAGCCCTATCTTCTGAGGCTGTGATTCAGTATGTGTAGGGTAAGGGTTAGAATCTGTTAGAATTTTCAGAAAGTGCCCGAAGTGCTCCTTGGAGAAATGGCTTATTCCACAGCAGGTGCAGGAAAAGTACTATATCTTGTACAAGAACATCTTGTGCCAAAAAGTATGGAGGTGCTCAAAGAATGATGGAAATGTGTCAAAAAGACACAGAAACCAACATGAAAAGGCTCTATTTTTTTTTTCAGATTTAATCAGGTATATTTTACATAATCATAGAACTGGATTATAACCCATAGATTAAATAAGAATCCATACTGATATAAATGAATGAATAAGTGAGGAAGAAGGAAAACTTCTTTTAGGTAGAGTGCCAACAAATACAGATAGAAGCAATGATGGAGTTTGAATATCATCCTTTGACAAACATCATGGTATTAATTATTTTAAATAAGAATTACTGATGAATGCCAGAACTAATGGGTGAAAGTTTGGTGAGGAACAGGCTGTCTTCATATCTTAAAGAGTCTCCTCACAAAATATTTATCAATTCAAAAGGGACAAATAATATCTTTATAGTGGAGAAATCTGGCAGACACCACCATGATCAAGTAATCAAAGTGAACACAGCTACTTGTGAGCCTGAATGACATCATGTGCCTCCTGATATGATGCACCGAGAAAGACAAGACATTGCTTTTGTGGCATTCTTGCCAACCTACACTACCTCAGTCTAATCAGGAAAAAACATCAAGTTCAGGCTGAGGGACATTCTACAACTGGCCTGTACTCTTCAAAACTGTCAATGTAAAAAGAAACCAAAAAACAAAAAAAAACTGTCAATGTAGTGAAAGACAAAGACAGGCTAAGGAAGGGTGTGTCAAGGTTAAAGGAGATTCAAAGACATGCTTCTCAATTCATCATGTAAGTCCTGGATTGGACCTTGGACCAAAATTATTTTTCTAAAAAGGATATTATTGGGACAGTTGGCAAAATCTGAATATCTATAGATCATGTATCAGTGTTAATTTCCTGATTTTGATAACTGTGCTGTGGTTATGTTCTTAGGAAATACACACTTGATACATTTAAGGTAAAGTGGCATCAGATCTGCAACTTACTCTCAAATATTTCAGAAAAAATGTATAAACATACAGAGAGAAAATGAGAAAACGAATGTAGTAAAATGTTAACAGGTGACTCTTGATAGGAGTCTTTTTTTATTTTGCAACTTTTCTGTAGGTTATTTTTCTGTATAATTCTCTGTAGTAGTTTTTAAGTGCCCAGTCTGAAATGATTTAAGGGAGGGGGGAAATGCCCAAGGTGATTATGATGCAGAGCTATGTTTGAGAGCTACCAGATGTCAAGAAGATTCTTCAGTGCCCCTTCCTCTGCGGCCCCTTTGTCTCTCCAGAGGTAGGAAGATTATCATTCTGTGTGTTTGTGTCTGGAAAGAGGTTCTAGAGATACTGTTGTGAGCTTTATCATTGTGGTGAACTGTGGGTGTCCCACATTTGCTTAAATGACTGGCATCTGGTTGGGGACTATATTTGAATGGGTCCAGTGATTCTCCTTCTTTTCTCCAGTGTTCAGATAGAACTTCTGAGGGACCTAATGTGGTTCCCACCACAGCTAGGTGGTATGAAGCTTGTAACAGGCTGGATGTTTTGTTTCTCCTGGGGGCTTCACTTTCATGTGGAAGAGTTGTACTTGGCATTTATTTTTTTGGTGAACCTATTCTGTTTTTATTTAAGTTGGTAACTGTCCACATCTTGATTAACATATGCTTAACCCTATTAATCCCTAGATGGCAGGCTACTATAGATCCCTAATGAACCTATTTCAGGAGTACACATCCTGCAAGTCCTTGTGTTTCACAGGTGATGAAGGCCACACGCTAGGGCACAAATAAGATGAGGCCATCGGAGAAGGAATCTTTCTCTCTGGGCAAGAAGATGAGCATGCACAGTGTCACCAGTCAGGATCACAAATGATTAAGCCTGTGGTGTGCCCCCTTTCCCTACTGCACAGCATCTTCGCAGAGAGCATTTCAGAACAATGGTAGCTTTTTCTTCTGTTATGAAGACAGAAGAAATAATAATTGTCCTACTTAGAAATATTGCAGGGACTCATGAGAGGGCACATACCCCATGTGTCTCATGTCCCCAGTGTGCCGTGGACAAGCCTGATATCTAGGTTTGGACTGAAACTCCGGATGACACAGGCTCTGCACCAGGGGTATCACCTTAGTATTTCCTCAGCCCCCGTCGAACCGGTCAACCTAATCCTTATTTCCCGTCCTGAAACTCTGCCTTTTTGTTTTTCTCCTTTTCCACTGATTCAAACTCCCTTTTTAGCCCTTGTTGTTTTGATTCACCTGTGCACAGGATTTCTGTGCATTTCCTGTTTCTGTGCACACACCCTGGTGCCAGCAGTGCCTGCTTCATGGCCCTGTGCATTACAGAGGACCCCACACTGAAAAGGGCCTGTGTTTGATTTAATGCTCTGCCCTCACCATCTTGAAATTCCTAATAGCTTTAAGAACAACTAAATGTTCACATTTTCATGAACATTATGTAGTGAGTCCTGAGTGACAGGGAAGGAGGAGGGCAGCTTCTGAATCTGAAGTGGGCAGCATTCTCATGAGCCCCCCGGCCACCCTGAGATCAGCTCCACCACCTCCTCAATGCCGCCTAGACACTTGCTCAGCTTGGTTAGCTGAAATATGACCTCTGACCCTTGGCATATTGCCCACATCAGTCACCCTGACCCAGAGCGTTTGGTTTCTGCAAATGCAATCACTTCCATTTCTGCGTGCACCCCGCCAGCCCCCCGCCTTCAAGATTAACAGAGTAGCAGCTGCTGCCATCCCTCTGCACACAGACAGCTGACTCGCCTGCTGATTGTGAACATCCCAGTAATCCAAGTGCTAATGGTATTTATTCAGTCCAGCCAGCTTAGCCCTGAACAAGGTTTATTCTCATTTATCTCATTGGAGACGAGCTACGTCCTTAATATCCTTCTGTTGACTTTGAGCACACCAGCGCCACTGATGTCGCTGAGAGGCGTGCCAGGCCCCTGCCCTTCCAACTCACTCACATCCCCAGCTGTCAGGACACCCATCTTCCAGCCAGCAAGACACCCCTACCCCCACCCTCAGGCGTGGGCCACAGCTCAGGTCCTGAGTCTATAGGCTAGGAGGGGGATGAGGCCAGCATACATGTGCCTGGGGCATCTGGGGTGAATAAAAGCAGTGTTCTCAAGGATATGGTCTGGCCTCTTTGTGTAGCAAACCCACTATAATTATAATCTTTCAGTCACAATGTATTGTCTAGCATTTTGGCACTCATTAGCTATTCTATCTTTAACTCAAGGTAGTTTTAGCTCTGCCTCACAGGTGAAGAAACTGAAGTGAAGGGTCTTGCCCAAGGTCATCAGCCATTGTTTACAGGATTCTCACCAAGAGTTCTCCAGACTTTCACCCTGGCACATTCTGTAGACCTCACTCTGAGCTATTTTGGGCATTTCTTCCCCCAAAACATAGCAGTGAGCATTCAGAGCCCAAGGCTGAGCTGCCTGGAGAGAGAGGGGTTCTGAGAGCATGTTGGTGTCTGCCCCTCTAGGGCAGATTGCTCAAGAAAAGCCCTTCTCTGCTGTCCCTGCCTGGATGGACTGAGTGCCATCTGGAAATGCTAGCCTGGTTTTTCCTACCCTCCTGATGTGTTTCCTCAGCCTCTTTGACTGGGTGGTGCTAAAAGCCTTTTTTCGGAAGGGTATTGTATGGAACCCCTGATGTGTCCGTGGAGCCACTGAAGCCCTGAAGCCTGGGGTAGAGCTCAGAGTTACGTGAGTTCCCTCATTTACGCCAGTCAGGGTGTGGGCCCAGGGCTGCTAAGGCTGCACTTGGCCCCACTCAGCCATAGGCCCACATTTGGCCCATGGTCCTGCTCTACTTACCCAAGTTTTCAGGACTCTGCTGCAGGTGAAAAAGTAAATTCATTGCCTTATGAAAGTGATTTTCGCAAGTGGCAAAAGGCACCAGGCTTTCCCTTTTTCTCTCTGGTTTACTTCTCCTGTGTTTGAGTTCTATTCTTTCCTGCTCTAAATGGCTTCCCTCCATGGGGATGGTTTGGGTTGGGATGGGACCTGGCTGCTATTGGCATGGCTATAGGTGCTTCTGGCTTACAGCAACCTACCTACCTTGTGAAGAAGAGAACTTCTCTGTCCTGACTCCAGTGTAGAAGACTGAAAAGCTCTGATTGCCAGTCCTCGGCAACCAACGGAGGGCCTGGTGGGGGGCAGATATGATGAGCCAGTATTGGGCCATAAGCCCTCCCTGCGGGGTTGGGACCTGCCCCCTCAGGACCACAAGGAGTGGAAGAGGCAGCCATCAGTGGAAGGGAAGAAAGGGGTGTCAGTGCCTGGTGAGGAAGAAAGGATGCTGGGCAGATACCGACACACACCACGTAACAGTCGGCCTGACCTGGGAATCGTGAGCTATGCCTGGCTCAGAGTGTCCCTCCAGCTCATCTCCTACCCTGGGGTCACTGTCCTGAGGCAGGCCCTTCTCCTGGGCCCTCTCTTGTGTCTGTATGCCCTAGAAGTGCTTGTTTCCAACTCCCCATTTTGCCTTGCGTGTGTCGAGGAAGGAGAAGCAGGAGCAGGTTCCGCTTGCTGGGCAGGGTATGGGTCCTGTGTCTCCTCATCCTCAGGCGCAGCCTGACCTGCCCTTGTGTCAGGAGTCAGCTGCACTCCTCAGCCCCGTTTTCTATGATTCTTCAGGGCAGCCTTCCACTGAATGGTCTGCTTGCCTCTCTGTACATGCTCATGCTGTTCCCTGAGCACATGCCTGTCTTCTGGTGCACAGGCTGTCTTCCTCACTTGTACTCCAGTCTTCTGCAGTCTCTCTTCTTCCAGGCAGCCCTCCTGGCTCTTCCAGACCAGACATTCTTTCTCTGAACCCCCACAGACCTTAGGTTCAGAGCCACCTGGTACAGCCTAAAAATTACATAGCCGTTCATTTATTCACTCTGAAACCTGTAAGTAGAATACGGTGGTGTGGTGTCTCTCCTATGTGTGGAGCCTGGCTTGTTGAGTGTTGAGTGGCAGAGAACAGGCTGAGTGTCCCCAAGGATCTGTTCTGCACGTGGGGCTTCTCTGAGCAACTGCCTGGACAGTGCCTTGCCTCTAGATCTTTCCTAGGACAGTGCTTTCTGGCCCTTTCTAACTCACATTGGGGCTCTGATAGACAAAATGCTGGGGAAGCCATATATCTTCTTGGCTTTTGGCATCTTTTGTTTACTCCCATTGGCTTATTCTTTCTCTGGAGGATCCTAGGAATTTGCCTACACAGTATGTGCCCTCGCCTTTTGCCCCTGGTAGTTTGTTTTCTTGTTTGTGCTGTGGTTCCCTTTGGGGTTTGAGTCTTCTCTCCCCTTCTGCCAGGTGAAACCTGGGTGGGCAGAGTCCCAGTATTATTCATGTCTCTCCCCTCTCCCAATACTGCCCAAGTTAGTGACAGGGCTGCTACTCTGGGAGCTGCTTAGGCTGGGTCTCCTTGGAGGCCCCTCTGCTCCTGAGCTCTGAGCTTGTCTTTCGGGGTTAGCCAGGTGATTGTTTCTGGGTCTTGTTCTCAGCAGATCTGTAGACAAGGATGAAGCTTCACATGACGTCTTTGGAGGGCCTTGTCTGTGCCGCTCTGCAGGCCCACTGGGGATGGGGCTCCTAGGTGCTGTTCCCTGAGGCTGATGAGATGTTGGGCCTCACAGCCCCCCTTCCTTGGGAGACTGTGTTTGACGTTTGTGTGAATTTCTCAGCGTGGTCGACTTCTTTTCCTAGACCCTGCCTGTTGTGGGTGAGTGTTCCTCAGACACATGATGGCAGAGACAGCCCTAATTAACTCACGCTTTGATGAAGTAGCTGCCTTTCTCAAGGTGGGGGAGCAGGGGGCAGGGAAGAGGCTCAGCTCCATAATCCCTGCATTGGCGCCCACCTGCCTATCTGGAGAGGAGCTGTCAGCCTTCTTCCCCAGGGACCCCAGTGCATCTCCAGGCTGCTCCTCAGACACAAGTGAAGTTGCAGTGGGAAAGGCCGGCACCCACCCTGCGCATCCTTTTGCAGAGAAGATGCAGAGGGATGCAGGCGCCTCCCATTTTACAGCAGGAAAACTGGCTCCATGTGCTAAGTCTGCTTCGAACCTTGAAGCTGGGGCCTGGTAGGAGTGGTGGGTGGACCATCAAGGACTCACTTGGGCCCCATTACCGTACCATCCAGCCAGCTTGTATGGGGTGCCTGCTGTGTGCCAGGCCCTCTCCTGTGAGCAGCAGTGTGCTCTCTCTCTTGTTACCTGCCTCCCCTTTTCTCTGGGTTTTGGATCAGAAATCGACTCTCTGATTTGTCTGTACTCTGCCGTACTCTCCAAGATGTTCTGAGGGCCCCCTGCTAAGATTGTGGGTTAGGAGAAACAGGTGCTTTTTGGGTCTCCAGGGTACTTTGTGGTGGCCATGCTAAGATAAGGCAGCCAGGGCCCAGAAGAGACTGGGTGCCCTCTGTGTGCTTGCTGTCTGGGTGAGGGTGACAGCCACTGTCTCACCTCTGGTCCAGCCTCTCCCCTTGCTGCTGGTCTCAGGCTTTTTACATGCCTGCCACCTTTCTTTTCTGAGGCCTCATACGCTGCCGATGAAGGAATCTTGACCTTCTTCGAAGGCCTAACTACACAGATCTCTGCGCTTGGCACTTGCTCCTTAATTCATCATCAGTTTGATCTTAGAAAGTAAGGGGTTCCCAGCCATGTCCCTGTCTGGCACCCTGCCCTAGAGGAGGTCTCACCCTCCAGGACCCCCATCCTTTCATCCATGAGCGCTTTGCCTGAAATATTTGTTTAAAGCTCATCACTCTTTTTTTTTTTTTTTTTTTTTTTTTTTTTTGTGGTACACGGGCCTCTCACTGCTGTGGCCTCTTCCGTTAAGGAGCACAGGCTCCGGACGCTCAGGCCCAGCGGGCATGGCTCACGGGCCCAGCTGCTCTGGGGCACGTGGGATCTTCCCGGTCCAGGGCACGAACCCGTGTCCCCTGCATCGGCAGGCGGATTCTCAACCACTGCGCCACCAGGGAAGCCCCAAGCTCATCACTCTTTCTCTAGCCCAGAATGGGGACTGGCGTTCCAGAGGCAGCTCTGGGTTCTTTGTGTTTCAGTGTTGCCCGTTTGTTGGTTGATGCAGTCAGTCATGGTTGTACACATATGTTGCTTCATTCACTCCTTACTGTCCAGGGCCCTACGCCATGGCAGACCCTGTGCTGAGTGCTGAGATACGGGGACAATCATAGTAGCTGCTGTCACATAGTGGAGAGTCCAGCAGGGAGGCAGCTGGGTTAGGATCTACTCAGGGATGCAAAGGCTCCCTGGATGTTGTTCTTTCTGCCTGCCTCCCTCCCATAAGTGTTTACTCTATACTGTCTGTGTGCTCCACCCAGGAGGAGAGAGAGAGGAAGGGGTCCCTGGCCCTGGAGCTACACACCCTGAAGGGAACAGATCGTTAGTGATTCCCCCAGAGTGTGATGCACCTGGGATCATGGAAGGGGGACGCACGTAAGGCTGGCTTGAGGAACGTGGAGGAAGGCTTTCCATAGGAGGGACACTGAAGTAGCACCTTCAGCATCAGAGGGATCTTAAAATGGTAGCGGTGATTTCCATTCCCAGATCACCCCAGCCCATTGGCTGATAGGGAGTGGACACTGGCCTGGGGCCCTTGGCCCTGTTGTCTGTGCCATAGGCCATTGTACCCAGGTGGACCTACACCAGTTTGTTTTTGTTTCCCCAGATAAGTTCTAGCTTGTCCAGAGTGGGAACACCCCCTGTGCACCTTGTTCCTCCCCAGGGATGGCTGCTGTGGTGGTAGCCCTCTTAACCTGGGTTGGGCCCAGGGGCGTGCCCCCAAGTTGGTGAGTAGGTGTAAAGTCCTGCTTTCCTGTGCTTCCCCCTCCAGCAACCCAAAGGTCCAGGTGGAGGCCATTGAGGGAGGAGCCTTGCAGAAGTTGCTGGTCGTTCTGGCCACGGAGCAGTCTCTCACTGCAAAGAAGAAGGTGCGTTTCTGCTGCCTTTTTCCCGCCCAGACCCCAGCACACCCGTGGAGCCTAAAAGACAAGGGTCCCTTTCCGGGTTGTACACGTCACCCTTGGGGGCCTGAGTGGCCATCCGCTGGGTGGCGTAGGGGGAGAGGTCCCCTTCACCTAAAGCAGCACAGCAGTATGTGAGGCGTCTGGAGGCCTGCTCCCACGGTGCAGTCTCAGGTTCAACACCCTGGTTTCCTGCCCTGGGCCTCCGTTTGTCCACTGGGTGGTGTTGAAGGTGTCTGATATCTCTCCTGGCTCTCACAGCCCTGGGTACTGGGGTGAGCTATACCCAAGGGTGGTGGTTGGGGCCGGGAAGAATGGGACCTGGGCTGGGGTAGCTGGGGCACCTCTGGGTGCTTGCCCCAAGGCCTAGTTTCTGTGGCCCCTCACCCATCTGGATCTGTGCCTCCCCAGGTTCTGTTTGCCCTGTGCTCCTTACTGCGACACTTCCCCTATGCCCAGCAGCAGTTCCTGAAGCTGGGGGGACTGCAGGTGCTGAGGAGTCTGGTCCAGGAGAAGGGCATGGAGGTGCTGGCCGTGCGCGTGGTCACTCTGCTCTACGACCTGGTCACTGAGAAGGTGAGTGCCCAGGCCTGTCCTGCCTCCCGTGCACTTTGCTTTGTGTTTGTTTCTGGCCATTTGACCCTCCCCACTCCCCATATCTTCCATCCATTCCCTACATCCTCATAGCTGAGTGTCCTGAGCAAACATGCCAGCCCTGAGCTGGGCTGACAGGAATGCTGTGGAGCCCAGGATTTCTGAGATGTCAGGGCAGATGTCCTGTGGGAAGTGACTGCTGAGCTAAAACCTGAGGGCTGGTGAGGAGTGGGAGGGGAGGAGGGGGCACTGGCAGTGGTCAGGGGTTAGCATGATGAAGGGTCAGTGTGACCAGAAGCCAGAAACAGCCAGGATCAGCCCTTCATGGAATAAAAGGTCATTTGGCTGAAACCTAGGGTGCGGGTGACCAGGAGCAGCTGTGTCTGGGAGCCATCACAGCAGCCAGGAGACTGAGGAGCCAGGGGCTGGAATGATGCTGAATCTTAAGATTCTAGAAACCTGGAGGTGCCTCCTCTGGGAGCTTTGGCTCTGGGCAGGGGCTCAGACTGGCTGCCACTGAAGGACCCAGGGACCCACGGGCTTGCCATCTGGGAGGAGACTTAGTCCCCAGCCCACTTTGGTGTTTTTGAGCCTGAGAAGTGTCTTAATTAAGGAGAGGGTAAAACCAGCCAGGGCTGATTCTTAATTCAGCTGCTGCAGAGAGCATTGGCAGGGTTTTCTCAGCTGCCTCTCTGGGGCCACACTCTCCCTACAGCCAACTGCGGATTAGTGGAGCAGGGCTGGGCAGCCGCTGGAAACCACTTCTGAATGTTGGAGGAAGAGGGGCCCAGCCCTTCCTCCCTGGCCCTCCCCTGCGCACCCCTCCCGCCAGGCCTCAGGCCAAGGATCAGGGTTGTCTGTTGCTGCTTTTCTCTCCACCTGTTGGCTTTTGTGTGTGTGCACTCACTCACTCTGTCTCTCTTGTCCTGTCTTGTCTTTCAGCCTCTCCCTCTCTCTCTCCCCCTCTCCCCCTTTCTCTTCCTCCACCCCTCTAAGCTGCCGAAACCCTGTTTCTCAGAACAGCAGGCAGCCATGTGGTCCTCACGTCCAATTAATAAGGCCAGGGCACAGCTGACATCCTGGGAGTGGGCCAGCAAGCCAGGGGAAGGACATGTACACAGGCTTGGCATTTCCCGGGAGAAACCTATCACTTTGCCCTTGTGACTTGGGTGTCTCTTTGCTGCCCCCAGCCCTGGCGTAGCGGGCACCGTGACTTTGCTTCATCCCTGGAGAGCTACCACTGGCAGTCTCACCAAGGCTGCCCTGGTGAGAGGCAGGCCCCTGAGTCAGCTGGCCCCGGAGCCGACCTTTGAGGCTTTGGGGTGCTGTGAAGATCAGGGAGGGAGTGGCGTCTCTCTGCAAACAGTAGGAGACAGCCATGCTCCTGCAGGTGGAGGACCGTGGAGGAGTTTCAGCCAGAGAGTGTTAGAACAGATGGCAGCCATACTTTACACCTGAGGCAGTCAGGGCTTCTTGTTCTTATGGTTTCTCAGAGAGAATAAAGAGCTAGTCAAACTAGCCAAACCCATCTGGGGATGGGTCCAGAGCTGCCTGAAGGTAGAGGTGTGACAGGTTGCCAACCGGGGGGTGCCATGCACCTTGAGGGCATCTTTGGTGTCGGGAGGTAGCAGCTGAAGGCAGAATTCCCATGAGAGTGTGGGACCACCTCTCAGATTGTTAGGGTCCTTGGCTCACCGGCTTACCCCTTCTGTGGTCTGCCAGACCCCAGGCATTTCTTCTTCTGTCCCTTGGCTCTTGGTGGGCCCTCCACTAAGAAACTATGCCCTGACATCTGGGCTCCTGCAGAGCTGGGATGCCCTCCTGTGGTCATGAGCCCACGTCCTCTCGTGCCTTCTTGGAGCTGAAGGGCCGCAGGGGTGACCTGCCCGCTGGTTCCTTCCACAGGTGTTGACTGGGTATCTGCCCTGCCAGTGCTGTGCCAGCCCCATGATCCCTGCCCTCCTGGTGCTTTCAGGCAGACATTTATCAGAGAATCTCCTAGAGCATGTAGGCCCTGGAGGCTTATGATCAGGGCCCTAACCTCTTCTGGGGAGTCAAAGGAGGTGCTGAGTGAGAAATGAGGGGTGAGTCAAGTTGACTGTGGAGTCAGTGTTGGGTGAGAGGGTGCCTGGAAGTGGGAGCTGCACGTACATAGATCCTGGGGGAGAGTTGGTGTGACGGGTGCCAGAGTGAGGGCATGTGTGGGGAGGAGCCCAAGTGCAGGCAGGGCCAGATCCTGAAGAGCCTCCAAGTCCCAGTGAAGGGAGTCAGTCTTTATCATCAGAAATGCCAAGTTGTGAAGGGTTTGGGGCTGTGTCATTGTCTGCTGTCAGAGGACTGGAGGATGCAGGCTGGGAGCGGGAGGCAGGAGACTGCAAAAGTGCAGTGAGGAGCAGCGCCCATGGGGCAGAGAGCTGGGAGGACTGGGATGTGTTTGGAGGTGGAGCTGGCAGGACTTGGGAGTAGGAAAGGACTTCTCCATCCCTCTCAGCCTTTTCTGTCCCAGGATGCTGACCCCCCTCCTCCCCTGCTTCCTCTGCCAGCTCCAACAAGCGCCACAGCCATCAGGTTCTCCACTGTGGCCCCTGATCTTTTTCTGGGCTTCCCTCTTGCCTTCCCTGTCATCTGCATGCCTCATCCTCCCCTGGAGTTAGGGCAGTGATTTCTTCTTTCTTCTTGCAAGTACATTTAGTACAACCAGTATGGGACATCTCTACCCATTGCCGACCCTTCATCTCTGCATAGCCTTCCTCTGACATTTGAAATAAGTTGGTAGACTCCTGGTGGCTTGCCGTGACCGTATAGTGATTAGTACTCTGCATTGTGAAATAAGTTGGTAACTTGTCGCGTTTCAGGTGTTTCCTCTGGCAGCCTGGCAGGATCGGTTCCCACCATATTCTGATGGGGCTGGGTTTCTGCACTTACCAGACACAGGCCATGCATGTGACTTCCTGCCCAAACTTTCCTCAACTCCCGAGGCCCTCAGCATAATGGCCAGGGACTCCCAGGGCTCCGAGCATTCTGGGCCCCAGCCTGGCCCTCGTGCCCCATCGACCATAACAGCCTGCTGGTCTTCAAACATGAGGTGGGCCCAGGCCTATTGTTGCAACCCTCCTGTGTCTGTGGACCCTACACCCTTATCCCCTTGGTCAACTCCCACAAGCCCCTCAAGGCTCAGGGACTGGCCAGCCTCCTCTGTCGCCCGTGCCCTAACTCCTGTGAGGGAGTGGATCTGTAGTTGTGGTGATGGTGATGTGATGCTGCTGCTGGTACAGCTAACGTTTGTTGATGGCGAAGCTCACATTGTGGGTGTGCTCTCTGTGCTGGGCACTGGCTGCATGGTCACTGTCCCACTGAGTTCTCCCAACAGTCCTGAAGGGGTTACGTCCTCTCCTCCACATCAGAGATGATGGCATTGGGTCTTAGGGAGGCAAAGTGCTAGCCCAAGGTCATTCCGTCATTCAGCTGTCAGTGGTGGAGCAGGAATTTGAATCCAGACTGTCTGCCTCCACACCACCCTGCTGGATGAAATGTATCATGATATTTAGGACTTATTCAGTTAATTTTTAATCTCCTGATAGATCCTGAGCTCCTTGAGGGCAGGGACCATGTCTCCATCTTGGTTTCTCCAGCACCTGGCACATTACACAGTTGTTTTTGATGAGTGGATGGATGGACAGATGGGTGGACATATGGATGGGCTGGAGAGCATGTGTGAAGCTATGAGTCCAGTTGGCCTTCTCCCATGAAGGGCCTTTGAGGCCCAAGGGGAAGGAGGAAGAGGGTGCAGACTCTTGGGTCAGCCATGTGCCTTCGAGTCTAAAAGGCAGGGCTGACTGCTCTCTGTGTGTTCTCTCCCCTTCCCACACCCTGGCCCCTGGCCGTGTGGATGGCAGATGTTTGCTGAGGAGGAGGCCGAGCTGATGCGGGAGACGTCCCCAGAGAAGCTGCAGCAGTACCGCCAGGTGCACCTCCTGCCAGGCCTTCAGGAACAGGGCTGGTGCGAGATCACTGCCCACCTCCTGGCACTGCCAGAGCACGATGCCCGCGAAAAGGTGCTACAAACGCTGGGTGCCCTCCTGGCCACCTGTCGGGACCGCTACCGTCAGGACCCGCAGCTCAACAGGACGCTGGTCATCCTCCAGGCTGAGTACCAGGCACTGGCTGCCCTGGAGCTCCAGGATGGCGAGGATGAGGGCTACTTCTGGGAACTCCTGGGCTCTATCAACAGCTTGCTGAAGGAGCTAAGATGAGGCTGCCCCTGCCACTGGGACTAGACCGGGATGCTGCTAGTGAGGCTGAGGGGCACCGGCTGGGGTGGGCTCTTCAGGGGATACCAGCGAGGAGGGAGGACTTCCCCACTGGGGCCTGGGCATCATCTGGGCAGTGCTGGCCTGGCCATTAAATGGAAGCATGAAGGCCATTGTCTGTCTGTTTACTGTGTGTCTGTGCAGACTGGGCACAGTGCTTTGGTGGTCTTTGAGTGATGGTGCCCTGAGGTCCCCTGGTGACGTGCTGGGTGGTCAGTCCAGGGCATCCAGTAACAGGCCCCATGGGAAGGGTCTGGGCCCAGGAGTTGGAAAACCCCAGTTGGGACCCAGCTCTTTACCAGCCAGTGAGTGGCTCTGTGACTTTGGGAAGTCATTTAACTTCCCTGAGGCTGTTTCCTCATCTGTCAAAGGGGAATGCTATTAAATGAGAGAAAACATACATAAAGCACTACACCAGTGCCTGGCACTCGTGCTTGCCACCTCCTCACCCAGCTATGTCGGGAGGTCTGGGTAATCATCTCACTGCCCCCTTCATCCTGTGCCTACATATTAGTTTCAAGGCCACTGGCACTGGCAGAAGCCTGAGGGCATCTCCACACGCAGGGATGCCGTGTCAGCCCAGGCAGCTGATGGGCGAGGCTGGAGCTTTTGGTGCTGGGGCCTGGGTGGTGGGACTGCGGTGGCTCCGTGCCCTCTGGAGGCCTTTGGGTGTAGGCCTAACTCTGGGAGAGGAGTAATCTCGATAAAGCTGGTAGTGGGAGCCCAGGCCTGCCAGGCCCACCTTACAGGGCAGAGGTGCTTCTCTGTGCCCTTGCCCCTCTTCTGTGTCCGTGGTGATCTGCACTGAGCTGGAGGAGGCGGCCTTGGAGGCAGGGGCAGCCGAGCCTGACAAGTCGCTGCTCCCACCCCAGAGAAGCTGGGAGCCTGCCGCAGGTTGCCATGGCAACCCCTGCTCTGGGCTTTCCTGATTTGGATTCTGGTGCGTTTGTTTTTCTGCCTTTCCCAATGCACCAGAGGCTCACTCCTGCTGCTCTGGCAGCCCCTCCCAGCCTCCATGTAGAAGTCTCCCCATCCTGGCCTTGCATGTAGAAATCTCAGCTTCACTGAGCTGAGGAGAAACTGAGGCCCAGAGAGACCTGGGGCAAGTTGGTGGCTTCCTTCCCTGCAGTCTCTTTGCTCGGCCTCAGACCCTCCCCTGCCCACCTCATGCCACAACACACAGGAAGCCTGGGAGTGCTGCTGGCTGCAGAGAGCTCTCCCAGGAGGGTGGGAGGAAAGCAGGAGTCTGTTGAGCCAGGGTAGGATGCCTCAGGGCTCAGCCGTTGTGGGGATCAGACCCAAAGTCTATCAAGTGTTGGATACCTACTGACTCACTGCCTTTAAAACCTCTTAGTAGCCTTCGAAGTACATTTTACATATGAGGAAATCATGGCCAGAGAGGCTAAATGATCTGCCTGAGATCACACAGGTTGTGAGTGGCAGAGCTGGAGTTTGCTGGGCTGACCATGCTGTGGAAAACTTAAATGTTTGGCTCAGAAGAGTATCATTTTAATTTGACAGGCCGTGGTGGGAGGGCCAGGAGAGATGGCAGAGCAGGGCAGGGTACAGAAAGGAAGTGTTGGGACCTGGCTAAGGCCAAGGTCAAGAGTCACTTTAAAGAGGGTGTCAGGAGACTCTCAGGTGGATTTGAGAGAGGGGGAAGGTGAGACATAGGGGAATGGGGCTGCCCTGGCACATGGAGAGGGGGGAGCTTGGACTTGGGAATAAGTCTGGTCTGAGTCTCGGTCCTGGCAGAGGTGAGCACTGAGGCTGTAGGAGCAGGTGCACTATTGGGATGAGGGCTGACAGAAATGTGGGGAGCTGTGGAAGGAGGGCTTGTGAGGCCCCTGTGGTAGTATCAGGCTAGGACTGAGGATCCCCAGAGCCATTGAAGCTTCTGTAACCACCAGGGTCTGATCTGGGATATGGGAAGGGGTTCCCACGGAAGGAGTGACACTAGTAGAGGCCTAATTGAGGACCCCGGTATCTCTTCTGCCCTCAGGTATGCTGCATAAAATAGCATACCTGTAAAGCAGAAAGGAGATTTTGGGCCATGAACTCTTGGGGAGAGGGGACCCTGGGGCCGAGAAAAGAGCATATGGGAGGTGAGAGAGGGGAGCCAGACCAGTGCCAGGCTGCCACAGCTGGGTGATGGGACCGTTTCTCCCTTCTTCTCCACTTCACATACACACAGACAAGGCATCAGGGCGGGTGAAGCTTGGTCTGCAGTCTGTCTTCTCAGTGGCGTCATCTGGGTTCATCATGGGCCTCTGACTTCTTGGTCCTGGACCCTGAAGCAGACCTTCCAGGGACACAGGCAGCAGTGTGACCCAGGGCTCAGGCTCAGGCTGCATGGGTGTGGATTCTGGTTCTGCCACCCAGTTCATCAGTGATGGTTGTCTGCAGGTCTAGGAGGAGCCCTTTTCTGCCTTCCCTTTGGGTGCCATCCTGGGAACAGTGCCCAGGGAGTGTGACCTGGGCTTGAAGTTAGGCAGAAAGTGGTAATGGCGGGCGGGCATAGTGACCAGACTTGGGGTGATTCAGCTTCCTGCCAGGGCCTGGAAGCCGTTTATTTCTTCTCCCACCCCTGTCACGTGGTGGGGCCCCAAGGCTCTTGGCCTTCTGGAAAGGACTGGACTGAGAGCTCTGACTGGCTGACACCCTGTAGTCCCTGGATGATTGCTGGTTCCCTGCTCCTCAGCTGGGCTGAACCAGGCCCTCTGTGCAGGAGGCTGACAGGGGTGGGGAGTAGGGTGGGGGGCCTAGGTCCTCTCCCCATCCCTCAGCAGGCTTGGTCTTTATTAATCCACTTGTTCATTCATTCTTTCATTCAAATTGTATTTGTTGAGCACTTACTCTGTGTTGGGCCCCCCTGGCCTGAGATTAGTAAATCACAGGCCCTGCCACCAGGGAGCTCACAGTCCGGTGGGGAAGCAGTTGAGCGTGACATATACTGTGGTAGGGGAAGCCTTGGTCAGTTGGAGCTGAGGAGACCCCTCACCTAGTTGAAGAGGTCAAGGAAGGCCTCCCAGAGCCAGTGGTAGCCAAGCTGTAGCCTGAAGGACATTTGAAGAGCAAGCCAAGTGGAGTGGGGAAAGGGTTTCCAGCCTGAAGATAGAAGAAGGCCTGAGGTTGAGAGAGAGTGGTCCATTTGAGGAACCCAGAAGTTCACCATAGGTGGAGGAAGTGCCAGGGGTGAAGGGCCAGGTGGCCAAGGTGGAGCCACAGAAGTCAAGGGGACCATATTCTCCAGCAGCCTACCAGCCTTGCCAGGGAGTGCACCCTCGTCCCGATACAGCAGGGAGCAAGGGGTGAGTTTTAAGCATTCTCCTGGCTGCTGCTCAATTCATTTATTCAGTCCTTCATTCACAAACAAATCTGATTTAGGACTACTAGGACCCAGGTGCTGTTCTAGGGCATGAAGTGGTAAGTGGAACAGTAGAGGTGTGTGTGGGGTAGACCCTGACTAATAAGTATGTAATATGATGTCCGACAGTGAGTGCTGAAAGCTATGAAGAAAAATAAAGCCTGAAATGGGGTTAAAGAGTGTCAGGGAAGGCCTCTCTGAGGAGGTGCTGTGTGAACAGAAGGAAGCGGGGCAGTGAGCCCTGTGGGGATCTGGGGAAGTGCTTTGTAGACCAAGGGAATATCAGAGGCAGGAACATGGCTGGGTGTTGGAAGAAAAGCAAGAGTCAGTGGAAGGGAGAATAGTAAGCAACATGGGGAGGGCAGATCCTGGCTGCTCTGGTAAGGACTTGAGCTTCTTTGCGATGGGAGCCATTGGAAAGTTGTGAGCAGAGGAGAGACCCGACGTGACTGACATTTTAGCAGGATCACTCATGTTGCTGTGGTGAGAATAGATGACATGGGCAGGAACGAAGCAGGAGGCCCATGCGGGGTGTGATGTAGAATCTAGGTGAGAGCTGATACGGTGTGAACCAGGGTGACGATAGAGAAGGTGGTGTGAAGTGGTCAGACTCCAGATATGTTTTAAAGGTCAAGCTGAGAGGACTTGCTGACTGACTACATGTGGTGTGTGAGGAAAGAGGAGTCAAGGATGAAGCCCTACCCGGGGACTTGAGCAAACTGGTGTGTGGAGATGCTGTTTACAAAGTGGGAGGATAGAAGAGTAGGGGAAAAAAGATTGGGGCCTTGTGGTGGGTGTTGTTTTGACATGTTTGTATTGAGATATTGATTGGACATTCCAGTGGGGATGCTGAATAGGCAGCTGGAGAGAGTCTGGAGCTGAGGGAAGAGGCCACCTGTGAAGAGAGAAACTCAGAAGCAGTGTGTGATGGAGCTAGCTCATAGCAGTGTGTGAGGCGTGTGGATATGAGAAACATTGTGAGCTGGTTGTGGAACACAGCCATTGTTAAAAATCAAATTGGGGGGCTTCCCTGGTGGCGCAGTGGTTGAGAGTACGCCTGCCGATGCAGGGGGCGTGGGTTTGTGCCCCGGTCCGGGAGGATCCTGCGTGCCGCAGAGCGGCTGGGCCCGTGAGCCGTGGCCGCTGAGCCTGCGCGTCCAGAGCCTGTGCTCTGCAGTGGGAGAGGCCACAGCGGTGAGAGGCCCGTGTACCGCAAAAAAAAAAAAAATCAAATTGGGGACTTCCCTGGCAGTCCAGTGGTTGAGACTTTGCCTTCCAGTGCAGGGGGTGCGGGTTCGATCCCTGGTTGGGGAGCTAAACTCCCACATGCCTCGCGGCCGAAAAACCAAAACATAAAACAGAGGCAATACTGTAACAAATTCAATAAAGACTTTAAAAATGGTCCACATCAAAAAAATCTTTAAAAAAATCAAATTGTATATACTTAAAATTAAATATTAAAAGAACAAAGGTAATTTTTAAAAACTAGTAAAAGAGCAAATTAAACCCAAAGAAAGCAGAAGAAAAGAAAATAATAAAGATAAAAGCAGAAACCAATAAAGTTGAAGACAGAAAAACTAAAGAAAATCAGTGAAATGAAAAGATGGTTCTTTGAAAAAGAATCCAATCAAAAAATGGGCAGAGGACCTAAATAGACATTTCTCCAAAGAAGACATACAGATGGCCAAGAGGCACATGAAAAGATGTTCAGCATTGGTAATTATTAGAGAAATGTAAATCAAAACTACAATGAGATATCACCTCACACCTGTCTGAATGTCTGTCATCAAAAAACCCACAAACAGGGACTTCGCTGATGGTCCAGTGGTTAAGACTTCACACTCCCAATGCAGGGGGCCCGGGTTCAATCCCCGGTAGGGGAACTACATGCTGCAACTAAGAGCCCACATGCTGCAATGAAGATCCCGTGTGCCACAACTAAGACCCGGCACAGCCAAATAAATGTATATATTTTAAAAATCCACAAATGATAAATGCTGGAGAGGGTGTGGTGAAAGGGAACCCTCCTACACTGTTGGTGGGAATGTAAATTGATACAACCACTGTGGAGAACAGTATGGAGGTTCCTTAAAAAACTAAAAATAGAACTACCATATGATCCAGCAATCCCACTCCTGGGTGTATATCTGGAGAAAAACATGGTCCGAAAGGATACATGCACCCCAGTGTTCATTGCAGCACTGTTTACAGTAGCCAAGACATGGAAGCCACCTAAATGTCCATTGACAGAGGAATGGATAAAGAAGATGTGGTACATATATACAATGGAATATTACTCAGCCATTAAAAAAAGAACAAAATAATGCTATTTGCAGCAACATGGATGGACCGATGGACCTAGAGATTGTCATACTGAGTGACGTAAGTCAGACAGACAAAGAGGAATATTGTATATCACTTATATGCAGAATCTAAAAAAAAAATGATACAAATGAACTTATTTACAAAACCCAAACAAACTAACAGACTTAGAGAATGAACTTATGGTTACTGGGGGTGGTGGTGGGGAAGGGTTGGGCGGGGAGGGATAGTTAGGGAGTTTGGGATTGACTTGTACATGCTGCTATATTTAAAATGGATAACCAACAAGGACCTACTGTATTAGCACAGGAAACTCTGCTCAATATTATGTAACAACTTAAATGGTAAAAGAATTTGAAAAAGAATAGATGCATGTATATGTATAACTGAATCACTTTGCTGTACACCTGACACTAACAACATTGTTAATCAACTATACTCCAATATAAAATAAAAAGTAAAAGAGAAAAAAAAAAGAAAAGCACTTATTAGCCCAGCCGCTGAGGGGGCTTTCTGGGGGCTTATTGGTAAGAACATGAGGAGAAGCAACTGTCAGTCCGGGTAAAAGCTACCCTTTGCTAATACCTCTTGCCTTGGTAAAGGCGACACCTTTCTTAGGTGGTGGTTGGAACAGCAGCCAGAGGAGATCAGCCTGCCCGTGGGCACCTGCACCACTGTTCCCTAGCAACGTGCTCTAGCGGCGATGGACTTTTATGCTGGCAGATGGAAGTCAGATCTTGGTTGGCAAAGCCTTCTCTCCGGAGAAGCTAAAACTCATAGAAAAGGTACATCTTAACTAAGGTGTAGTTGGACTTTATTCCTTTTATCTCACCTTGCCTGGTACAATAGGGTAATTAATCTATCATTTGTTTTGAGTATGTTTAATTTCTTTATTGGTTTATTAAGAGACATCCTGTATTCTCTTGGCTAGTGATATTATTATAATTCCCACAGTGAATTTGTGTTAAATAAATTGCAAAGACAAAAAAAAAAAAAAGAATTACAGATCAGCATCCCTCATAAGTGATGAGGTTGGGGGTCTTGGGGAGGGGAGATCTTGGAGGCTGTGGTAAGTACTTCAGATTTTTCCGCAGTCCCTAGTAAAATCTTCAGTGCGAGCTCCTCGACAGAATATTAGCAAATTGAATGTAGCAGTATATAAAAAGATACATCATCACCAAGTGGCTGTTTATCCTGGGAATACAAGACTAGTTCAACTCAAATCACCACATAAATAGACTAAAGAAGAAAAAGCCACATGATCATCCCAATAGATGCAGAAAGAACATTTGACAAAATTCAGTATCCATTCTTAATAAAAACTCTCAGCAAATCAGGAACTAAGGGAACTTCCTTAACCTGATGAAGGGAAACCACATAAAAACCTACAGCAAACCTCAAACTTAATAGTCAAAGTCTGACTTCTTTTTTTCTAAGATTGGGAACAAAGCAAGAATGCCGGCTCTCACCTCTCCCTTTCAATATCGTACAGGAAATCCTGGGCAGTGCGGTAAGGCAAGAAAATGAAATAAAAGGCATACTGAATGAAAAAGAAGAAATAAAACTGTCTCTATTCATAGATGACACAATTTTCAGTGTAAAAAAATCCCATGGAATGTACAAAAAACTCTCCTAGAAATACCAATACGTTTAACATGCTCCTGAGGTCAACATACAAAAATCAACTGTATTTCTATATACAACTGGGAATTGAATTTAAAAAACAAACATTTACAATAGCAGTGAAACAAATGAAATATGTATAAATCTAGTAAAGTAATATGCAGGGTTTTTATGCTGAAAACTACAAAACACTGATGAAAAAAAGTTAAAAAATCTAAATAGAGAGACACACTGTGTTCATGGGTTGGAAGACTTAATATTGTTAAGTCCGCCACCTAAATTGACCTATAGATTCATTGCAGTCCCAAGTAGGAATTTCTTAGATATCAAGAGTCTGATTTGAATATACAGAAATGCAAAGGAATTGGAATCGCTAAAACAACCTTGAAAAAGAGGAATACAGGACTTCCCTGTTGGCGCAGTAGATAAGAATACGCCTGCCAATGCAGGGGACATGGCTTCAAGCCCTGGTCCAGGAAGATCCCACATGCCGCGGAGCAGCTAAGCTCATGTGCCACAACTACTGAGCCTGCGCTCTAGAGCCTGCACGCCACAACTACTGAGCCCACGTGCCACAACTACTGAAGCCCGCATGCCTAGAGCCCGTGCTCCACAACAAGAGAAGCCACCGCAAGGAGAAGCCCACACACTGCAACAAAGAATAGCCCCCAC
The DNA here is from genome assembly GCF_039906515.1 of Pseudorca crassidens. Taxonomy (NCBI): domain Eukaryota; kingdom Metazoa; phylum Chordata; class Mammalia; order Artiodactyla; family Delphinidae; genus Pseudorca; species Pseudorca crassidens. The sequence goes on along the minus strand of NC_090298.1, from coordinate 115,997,146 downwards.
TCGCCACAACTAGAGAAAGCCTGTGCACAGCAATGAAGACCCAATGCAGCCAAAAATAAAATTAAAACTTCTTTTAAAAAAAGAGGAATACATTTGGAGGACTCATACTAGTTGGTCCTAAGACTTACTACAAAGCTATAGTAATCAAGACAGTGTGGCATTGGTCAAAGAATAGACACATAAATCAATAAATCACAACAGAGTTCAGAAATAGACCCACACAAATATAGTTAATTGAGTTGACAGAGTGCAGAGACACTTCAGTGGAGAAAGATTCGTCTTCAATAAATGATGTAGCAACAACTGGACAGCCATGTTTTAGGAAATGAACCTTGACCTATACCTGTCATCTTATACAAAATTTAACTCAAAACCAAACATAGACCTAAATGAAAAATTATAAAACTTTTAGAAGAAAACAGGAAATAAATCTTTGTGACCTTGTGTTAGGCAGAGTTCTTAGCTACAACACCAGAAGCACAATTCATAAAGTTAAAAATTGATAAATTGAACAACATCAGAATTAGAAACTTGATCTGTGGAATTAAGAAAATAAAAAGACAAGCCAAAAACAGGGAGAAAATACTTGCAAATTATATATCTGACAAAGGTTTATATCCAGAATATATAAAGAATCCTCAAAACAAGAAAATAGTCAACTCAGTTTAAAAAAATAAAGATTTGAAAAGACATTTCGCCAAAGTAGATATACAAATGACAGATAAGCAAATGAAAAGATGCTCAGTGTCATTAGTTGTTAGGGAAATGCACATTAAAACCACAACGAGACATGGATAGACACCTATTAAAGCGGCTTAAAAAAAAAACCCTGAACACAGCCTGACAATAGCACATGCTAGTGAGGATGCAGAGCAACTGGAATGCTCATATGTTATGGGGGGAACACAGATGATGTGTTTCTAAAGAAGAAAAAGCCACATGATCATCCCAATAGATGCAGAAAGAATATTTGACAAAATTCAATATCCATTCCTAATAAAAACTCTCAGCAAATTAGGAACAGAAGGGAACTTCCTTAACCTGATGAAGGGAAACCACATAGAAACCTATAGCAGACCTCAAACTCAATAGTCAAAGACTGACTTCTTTTTTTCTAAGATTGGGAACAAAGCAAGAACGCTGGCCACTATGGAAAACAGTTTGGTAGTTTCTTATAAAGTTCAACATGTTCTTATCATACAGAATCCCAGTCTCACTCCTAGGTATTTACCCAAGATAAATAAAAATCTTTGTTTATACAAAAACTTGTACATGAATATTTATATCAACTTTATTTGTAACAAAACTAGAAACAATTAAAATGTTCCTCATCTGGGGATGGATGGACCAATGTGGTAATCCATGCACTGCTTCTGCTCCACAGTGGGAAGGAATGGACTGCTGATGCCCACAGCAAACACATGGGTCTCAGATGCATGCTGCTGATTGAAAGAAGCCAGACTCAAAAGGCTGCAAATCTTTTGCTTTATTTATGTGACAGTCTGGAAAAGACAGAACTATAGGGAAAGCGTTTTGTCAGGACTTAGGGGACATTTCCACGACATTGGGGTAGCATAGGGGAATCTTGGGGAGGGCATTGGAACTGTTTTGTATCTTGGTTGTGGTGGTGGTTACACAACTCTACGCATGTGTCAAAACTCAGAATTGTGAACCAAAAAGAGTGAATCTTAATCCGTGTAAATTTATAGCTGAAAAATTTTAAGGTAATAAATATTCAGAACGTATCCTTTCCTAACGTTTGACTGTTATCTCTGCTCCTGAGATTACTTCCGTCTATTGCATCTAGTGGTGGAAACGCTTCTCTTCCTGCGCTTCTGTGCTTCTCTTCCCAGTTCCACCGTCAGGACACTGCGTGGGTAGCTGGAAATCTGATGTGGTGGGAGTATTTACACCATAGAAGTTGGGAAATGCTACAGACCAAGGCTTAATTTATTGTTTTGTTGATTGTCTAGACTTGAGAAAGTGATGACGAAAACGTTAATGCCAATTAAACTTAAAGTGTGTCATCTATACATAGCACAAAAAATTGAGGAAATTGTCTTACAGTATTTGACAACTAGTACTGATTCAGCAAAGAGGTCACTCACTGACAAACAAGTAAAATTCTCACACATATATTTCTGTTGTTTTACTTCCGTACTCCTTAAGGTAAACAAAAATATCAACCAATATTCATGTCAGAGCTAGACTGTTGGCTGCAACCATAGGTTGGCTATGGATGCAAGAGTTCAGCAAAAATCAAAGCCTCAGTGGAATTTAAAGAATATTGCATATTTTGTTATTTGGGAATTGTGTGCTATAATTCCTTTATAGGAGTAAAATGTATAACGAAATGTATGGTTATATATGCAGTCTCTCCCAACCCCACCCTGAAAAGCTGGTTGTTGCACATTATCCAGCAAACCACTGCTTAGGAATCACTGGAAACAAGGAAGAGAAGAGGACCAAGGTCAGAGGCCTGGACCAGCTCAACATTAGAGATCAAGAGAAAGAGCTGGTAAAGGATATCAGGAGCAGGGTAAGTGAAGGGTGTGGAGGTGGAAATCTAGCGAAAGTGTGACAGGGAAGGAGGGAGTGGCTGCCGGCTGCATGTGCTGCTGAGAGAAGGGCTGGACAGTGTAGGGAGAATGGTGGCCGGCTGTGGAGATGGGGTCTGAACACTCACCTGAGGAGCTCTGTGTAAGGGGAGGGGAGACATGGACTCAGAAAAGCTTTTTGTCTTTTTTTTTTTTAAACTCTGGGAGCTATCAGAACTTTTTGTGTGTGCTGATGAGAATGATCCGGGGGGAAGGAAAACTTGGCGAGGCAGGAAATGGAGGGGAGAATTGAGGGGTAAAATCCTTGAGTGGGCAAGGATCCAGTGACTAGTCAGGGGGTGGCCTTACCCAGGAGCCTGGAGAATTCCTGCATCCTGACAGGCAGAGTCCTGAGGACCCATGCAGGGATGGGGCAGGTGTGGTGGGAGCGTGAGGGTGCTGCCGGCCTCCTTGAGTCAGCCTCCTGGGAGGAAGACTGGGGGCACCAGCCCCTTTGCTGCTGTCTAGGGCTCCAGAGGGATGGTCAGAACCTGGGCTTTAGAGGGACTGGATCTTGCGGCTGGGAGGAGGGGCTGGGCGGCTTGTGAGCTGTGTTACTTGGGCTCCGTGCCTGAGTCAGTTCCCACAACTGTGAAGTTTGAGGGGCAAGAATAGCAGCAACACCTCACAGGCTGTAAACAAGCAACGGGGCGGGGGGGGATGTGGGTAAAGCCCTGACGGGGGCCCTGGGTGTCCCCAGCATGTGGCCGCTCCTCCTTTCTTCTTGCAATGGGGTGGTGACCCTGGCCTGGCTGGAGAGCGGAAGCTGTGAGGATTAAGGCTGCAGAGGGGAGGTGGGGCCTTTGAAGTGTCTGCCTAGGCTCTGTGGGAGGCGCTGCAGGGCAGGGGGGAGGGCAGCTGGGCTCTGCCCACCCTGTGCACAGGTCGTGGCCAGAACAGGCGTGTGGGGCAGCCAGGCCCAGAATGCCAGGCTGATGAGGCGCCGTCCGGCAGGGAGCTGGCCAGGCCTCACCGGAGGAGGTGTCATGGAGGGAGATGATACTGAGGGTCACCGCTGCCCTGGCTGAGAAGCAAGAAGCCTCAGGATGCTGAGGGGAGACAGTTCTCTTGGCGGTAGCCAAGGGGCAGGAGCAAATCCCCCCAAGGACATGGTGAGGTGAGTCTCCCCTGAGCTCAGCCCAGGCCACACCGCTTCCGATCATGGTCTCTGAGGAGGGCAGAGGAGGGTCTCAGGATTTCTGGGCAAGGCCTCTGGTGCCTCCTCAGTGACCTGCTCTCTGCCTTCTAGTGTCTTCTGATAGATTGGTTTAAAGCAATGAATCACTCGAATGGTTCAACAGCTATTTGTCAAGCACGTGCCAGGCCCTCTGCTGGGCAATGGGGTGACCAAGACCAATGCTGTTTGCCCAAGGAATGCAGGACAGTCCTGTGAGGGCTGGCGCCGTGATACCACGTGCCATGGCCAAGAGGGCCGAGCCAAGGCCTGATGAGCAGGAATGGTTGTGGGCCACTGTTTCCCATTGTGGTATTGATACAAGGGATGATTTTAGGTGATGCATGAAAGAGCATTTACTAAAATTATTTTAACGTGTATTAGAAAAAATGTAGCACATCAAACATGATTTCATAGATATTGCTTAAGGGGAGGCGAAGTTCAACAAAAGTCAGTCTTCTTAGGTAAATAATGGTATTAAGGTTGGGATGGCAAAGGTGATGACTGGGACATGCAAGTGATGGGCTCACAGGGAGAGCACGGGTGTGTCCCAGGAATCGCTTCCAGGGGGCAGTGTGGGTGTAGAGGGCAGGGTCATAGTGCCAGGCATTCTTGAGGCAGGCATGGGGGGCCCCAGAGGATTATATGCAGAGGCTCGACTCTTGAGAAGCTTTTGGAAGCTTCCTTTGCCACCAGGTGGAGAATGGATAAAGGATGCTGGGGGCTGAGGGAGGTGGCTGTCCAGACGAGGGGTGGGGCTCAGTCTCTAAGAAGTAGATGGGCTGAGTGGGGAGTTAGACTGGATGGTAACCTGGCACTGGGGTGCAGGGCTGTAGGACATCAGCGGATGGGGTGAAGCAGCTGGGGACAGATGGGCATCTGAAGCCCGGAAGACAGTTTCGGAGTGTGACAAACTGATGGCAACAAAAGCCATGCAAATGTTCCAAGCGTCAGCACGGATTCTGAGTCAGCCAGGAGGAATGGTTGAGTAAAGGGAGGCCAGTGCCTGTGGGCCTGGCCCCGCGCGAGGGATCCCCAGGTGGCTATTTACTGTGTCCTGAGCCTTGGAGAGTCAGTGATAACAAAATTAAGGATTCCCGTCCCTGTGAAGCTTACAGTAGAAACAAATGGATGCGTAAATAGTTCAAAGCTATGAACAAGGAGGGCAGGGTAAGGATTTATCAGGGGAGGTCTTTCTGATAAGGGGACTTTTGACAAGACACCTGAAGGCGATCCTGAGAAGAAATAGGGGTCTCTGGGGAAAGTGGAACCACAAGTGTAAAGGGCAAATGACAAAGATTGGTGAGAGGAAAGGCCAGAGACAACAAGAGGCCATACCTGTCATTTAGGACTCTGGCTTCTAGAACGCGGAAGCCACTGAAAGGTATGAGCTAAAAGAATGACATGCTCTGACTTGTATATAGGGGTTACGGTGACTGCCGTGGGAGCAGGACCATCAGGGAAGCCTGGCGGTGGGTAGCCTACTGCAATGGTCTGCGTACAGACATGGGAGCCACCTCCTGGCATGTGCCCTCCAACCGTGGACCAGGGGTGGTCTGTGTCACCAGTAGAATACTGAAGGGATGACGTATTGCTTTTGAGATCAGGTTTTTATAAAACACTGTAGCTTCCATCTGGTTGCCGTTCTCAGATCATTCACTCTGGTGGGAGGCAGCTGCCATGGGAAGGCCCACCTGGCACGAACCGAAGCCTTCTGCCCACCTGCCACGTGAAAGAGCCTGGAATTGGACCCTCCAGCTCACAAGCCTCCAGAGACTGCAGCCTCGTAAGAGACCCTGAGTCAGAACCACCCACTAAGCTGCCCCTGGATTCCTGACCTTCAGCAACTGTGAGGTGATAATTGTTGTCTTAGCTGCTAAGTTTTAGGCCAGTTTGTTACACACTAATAGAAATTAATGCAGCGATGAGGGCTTAGACCAGGTGATGGCAAGCGGAACTGGTGAGAAATAGTTGGACCCAGCATGTATTTCAAAGGGAAGAATCTGGACAGGTCCAGTTTGAGATACTTACGGAGACATTCAAGTGGAGACTTCAGGAAGCACGCAGTTATAAAAGTCTAGTTCTGGGAGAAGTTGGCATTTGGATGGTATTTAAAGTCAGGAGTCTGGCTAAGATCAGGAATCAGCAGAAACAGAGAAGAGGCCCAGGGGTTGAGCCCTGGGACAGCGCAACTTAGAACAACTAGGAAGAGGAGGAGAAGGAGCTCCCAGTAAGGAAGACAGGAAACGAGGGCGAGGTGCTCAGGAGGACAGGGGAGGAGCTGTCAGGAGGGAGGGCGTGTTCACCTGGGCCGCTGATAGGGTGAGGACAGTAAGATGGAATGGAGGATGGTGATAGGATGGTGGGGCAGAGAGCTGACTGGATGGCAGGGACGGAAGTGAGGAAGAGGAGACAAGGACTACACACATTTCTTTAGGGAGTTTTGCTTAAGTGGGGATGTTGGCTAGGAAAGGACATGGGGTTGAGGAGGCTGGGTATCTTTAAGGCAGCCGTTACCATGGTATGGTTGCAAACTAATGGGGATGATTCAGCAGAGAGGGGGTGACATCCAGGGAAATATCAAGGATGCCTCCGAGGTTCTGACCTGCACCTTGAAGCACGGACATGTGAATTCCCATTGTGGGCATGGCCTTCCCTGCTGGGCTGGCACGGAAGCTGCAAGGAGGTGCGGCCCTCAGCCTAGAGCCATAGGCATGGTCTCCTCACTGGGCAGTACCGTCCAGGGAACGAGGGACAGCGGGAGGGCCCAGAGCACTGCAGATGCTGCAGGCAAATCCAGGAGATGTTTAATGTAAAACTAGACTCCACTGGAAGGCAAAGAAAAGGACTCTGGCCCCTTAGACTTGGTTTCATTTTGGACTTTATTGGGAAAAGTTAGTGTAAAAAACATTCAAATTCATAAAATTTAAATAAGAAAGTAAAATTATACCTTGTAGCTATAGTAATCACAAATAAGGTAAGTCTAAATTACTGCCTAAGCAAACACTATTTTGTCAGGCTTCTCTTATAAGCCCAAGGCAGGAAACACTGCAATTATTAGAAGTGAGCCCAATGATGAATTTGCATTGCATTTGAAGCTGAAGAAAGGGAAAAAAGCATGTTCTGGTTACAGCATCACAACATTCTAGCCTGAAAAAAGCAACAACTTTATTCATGTCCTGCAGCAGAGTACATTAGTTATTGTAACCATGCATTAAAATTCTCACATCATAAAGAGAGTAATCAGTTTTCTTCATGATACATTTATGTTTGACTCAGTTTCATGTTGTTTGTCCCTCTGAAGACCTTTCTGGGAATGTTCCTTTTTCCAGGGCCTCCTAAGATGCCCAGGTTGCTTACTCTGGGTCATCTTTGGTCATTTAATACCAGTCGAACTGGTGGAAGCCCTCTCCATGAACCAGGGTGGAGTCAGACCCCCCCCCCTTCTCTCAAACCCTACAGCTGCCACCACTAGGAGGACAGGCATCTCAACTTGGTCAGCAGTGTTACTAAGAAGTTAATGTGGGATTCTCTTTGGTTATGGAATTTTTACGCTTATAAAAAAATATAGCTAGAAATACGCTCCTGACTTCTAAAAGTACTTTTGACTGACTTAAACACAAGTATGTCTTTGCAAAATTCACCAGCTTGGCCAGGTCTGAAATCTATTTTCCTATGGAATCTAACATCAGTGTTCTATTTAGCAAATACACAAGTGAAGAACAGTGACAGATCTTTAGAAGCCCTGAGGGCTGGGGACAGCCTTAGATGCTGTCCATGGCTTTGAACTCGCTGAGGGCCTGCACAGGGTTCACATGCTTCTTCTGAGATGCCCTCTTAATCTTGGTCTGTGTCTCATCCTGTTTCTCTCTCTTAACCAAGGGCTTTTTCTCAGGCGCCTTCATCTTCCACGACACAGCAGGGAGGTTAAGGGAAGCCATCCCCTGAGACTTCTGGTATTTGGTGGAGGCCACATAGGACGCCTTCACTGTCTGCACCACAGCGTTCATCAAGTTCTTAGCAGCTTGGATCAGGGACATGGCACTGTCCACCTAAGAGGCAGAAAGGTAGGTGAGGAGCACAGGCCTGACCTCCAACCCCACATGTACCCAGGGGCCTGGGTCTAGGTACCAGAGGGCCTGGACCCTCCGGTCCAGCTGGAGGCTGTCAGTCCCTGGCAGTGGAGTCCCGACTCCTCCTGGACCAGGACAGGGCAGGGCAGCAGCCCTGCTCCTGATTGGCTCTCCCAGTGACTGGGTGCTCTTATCCAAATACCCTGAAAATGCCTGTGTTTCAGGTCTTTTGAAGAAGGAAGGAGTGATATAAACCTAAGGTACCATTACCTTACCTGCCCCCACCCCTCAACAAGTTTTCATTCACTCAAGTTGGGGGAGGATCTGCCAAAATCTTTTGAGTGATGGCAGAGCTATAACCATAAGCACCGAGAACAGCCACGGACAGCCATGGTGCAGGGGGAGATGGCAATAAGTCAGCCTCCTAGACAGAGACGCCCCCAGTGCTTTCAGTAATGACCCGGGGAGTCTCCTCTCTCATTTAGAGAATACAGATAATTGCTCCCCAGAGACAGGGGCATTTATGTTGCAGCAGGTAAGCAAATGGTATGAGTATGTCCAACATACCAAGTCTTCTTTGAAAGGAAATTCTGTGGGGTTTAGCAGAAGCCACAGGGCTTCAGTGGAGCGAGATGTCCTCTTTCCCCTGCCCAAGGTGACAAGGGGTCCAGAACTGTGACATGGTAAACAGACAAGGGAAGAGATACTACTTGGGAACTCTGAGAGTGGAGGGGGTGTGAGAAAGCCTATATGTCATCTCTGCAATCTCTGAACAGGCTCAGTTCTTTCTGGGGGAAGAAAAGCGATGAAGACAAAAATACTTTTACCTATGGGGTGGTCAACAAAGGGGAAGAGGCAAGCACTGTAAGAGCTCCTAGCTGTCACCAACCATGCTAAGCAGAGCTGCAGTTCTGCAGGAAGTAGCCAATGTGCAGCCCTTGGCCTCTGAGGACGGCCTCTGAGGACCAAGAGGAAACTTCCAGTTTTCCCACAGCACACTTCCTAGCACGTTCCCACTAACCAGCTCTCTTCACAGATGGAACTTACCCCGGAGACGACCAGCTCCCCACCGAGGTTCTGCACCTCAGCCTTGACTTTGCTGCAGATGTTGAGCTGGTGGCAGTAGAGGGCGATGCGCTGCAGGTAGGCCAGCAGGTCCTGCTTGCAGGCTGAGTCTGGGCACTGACGGGAGAGCGGAATTAGCACCAAGCACTCTGAGCCCGGCCCAAACACACCCACCCCCACAGATATTTCTGAAAGGCTCAGTGTGCCACCAGCTCTTCACTCCTTGCTTGAGCAAAGGGCAAGATAGGAGTTACCCAATTACCTGGGGCCATCATAGCCCTAGGCTACTCTCTGCTGCAGCCCCTGCCCCTAGCCCCTAAAGGTGAAAAATAGCCTCAGCAAGCGAGAGTCTAGTTCTGGAGAAAAGTGAGAGTGCTGTGAGCTAGGTGATAACCATCCAAATAGCTCTTCTGCTCAGAGGGACTTTATCTGCTCAGTTATGATGCACTCTGTAAACACCTGATGAAAGGAGGGTCATTTTAGGCAAAGATGGAGAACGGGTGAGTCAACCAAAGCAAGAAGAGCACGTGGGAGCTGTGGGGTCCCGACCAGTCACAGGGAAATGCCCGTCTTGCTGCCAAAGCTCAGGGCCAACTTCGGAGACGTCACCCAAAGAAGGAACAGAGCACCTCTCTCAAGTGTTTATGCAAAAACTCCCTCCTGTGAGGCTGGGGTGCAGACCATGCTGGAGATTTAGAATTTTATTCTAAGAAGCTACTGAAGCATGGCAGAGCCATACCTCATTTGCATTTTAAGGTGATCATATAAGAAGACTGTGTTGGCAACTGTGTGGAGGCTGGAGTGCAGAGGAGAGAGCAGGAAATCAGTGAGGAGAGGCCACAGTTTTGCAGGCGTGGACCATGCATGCCAGGACTCAGCTGGGGGCTGCTAAGAGGGAAGGACCAGATAGATGGTGTTGAGATTCGTGTGGCTAGTAGAAGCACCAGGGCTGAGTATCGGTTATTACATGAAAGACGGGAGTTGAGGATACTTCCCAATCTTTGGCTTGAGCAATGAGAAACCACTGTCACTTGTCCCGCAACCCCAATGCAGGCTGAGCATGTGGATACTTCAGGGAAAGGAGTGGGAAGGGTTTGTAACTACAGCTGACAATATCTTGGAGCATCAAGGGAAATATATTGTAAACTTTCCAGGAGGTAGGAACCACATTTTTTTGGACATATCGATACAGAGAATGAAGGGATGAAGGCTGGGTGATTGAGGACATAGATGTCTGTCCCCAGTTGGGCACGTCAGCCTTCCAAAAGCACTAGCCAAAAAGGCTCCTGATTCTCACATGAAATACTGCAATACTTCCACAAGAAGAGGCTCTTATACACCTAGTTTCAGTGTATTATTAGGGCTTGCAGAATTAGCTCCTGCCCAGAGCTGACATCCTGAAGAGATCTGAGAGATAATAAACAACAGTAAAGGCTGGTTTTAGCTGTCAACCAAGGGAAGATTTCAGGACATACACACCTGCTCCAGAGATGTGCTGTAATGCAAACTGGGCCTGCCTTATAAAACTTGTCAAAGAAGAAACAGGAATACAGAAATCCTTAAAACTCTATGCTGATGTTAGTCAAGTGGGTTGACAAGTTAAGAACAATTTTTGAGATGGGAAAAGTACTGTGTCTCATGAAAAACACTGTTACCACCGCTGGGCTGCCAGAGTCCCAGGATGAACTTCAAGGCCCATGTGGCAAGTCTGTCACTTACATGGTCTGCGATGGTACGGCCAAGCTTATCCATCCGGGATCCCGCCTCAGCAATTTTCTTGGCGGCACTGATCACATCTGATGTGTTTTTGAGCGGTCCTTTACCTCTGAAAAAAGGGAACAAGAATGATCATAACTGAAGCCCTCGTAGGTGGAGATGAACAGAAAAGTGTGTACAGAGCAGCACGTCCTGCCTGTGTGAGGTGACCTGCAGGGAGGGGGGCAGCCCTCCGTGTAGCAGGTTGGGGCCGGGCACTGCTCACCGGGTAAAGTCCGTCATCTCCATCATGATCATGCACATCTGCTTGGCCAGCACAATGATGTCATTACCACTGTCGTCCCACTTGGACACTTCAGCATCCAGCTTGCTCTTTTCTTCCTGGAAGCTGGCCACCTGTTCCGCAATCTTTGCTTTTTGCTCCTGGGGAAGCTGAGCCATGATCGCCTAAAATCAGAAGCCCAGGAAGCTCTTACATAAAGAGAATATGAAGTTCTCACAGTGCATTAGCCAAGAATATTTCCACCAAGCAATCTATGACACAGGTAGGCTAATGCTTTAATAGGTTTCATTTTGCCTGAAGAGCCATTTTGCACCGAAGTTTACAGCAGCCTGAATTCCCGACCCACTTTCAAGAACAAGTTTTAGTGTGGAGAAAAACAGGGTATGAGGGGTTGAAGGCCAATGCAGAAGCTCCATGATCACGCCTGCACAAGGACAGAATCAGCTTACCTTAATTCTTTAAAAGTTTCATCCTCTGAAATGAAGTAAGTCAGGCAGAGAAAGACAAATATCATATGCTATCACTCATATGTGGAATCTACTGATAATTTAAAAGATACAAATGAACTTATTTACAAAACAAACAGACTTACAGATATGGAAAACAAACTTACGGTTACCAAAGGGGAAACGTGTGGGGGGCAGGGGGATAAATCAGGAGCTTGGGATGAACATACACACACTAACACATATATATCTCTTATGAGAGATAACCAACAAGGAACTACTGTATAGCACAGGGAACACTACTCAATATTCTGTGATGACCTATACGAGAAAAGAATCTAAAAAAGAATGTATAACTGAATCACTTTGCTGATACCTGAAACTAACAACATTGTAAATCAACTATACTCCAATAAAATTAAAATATTAAAAAAAATAAACTTCATTTGAACCTTAAAAAAAAAGTTTCATCCTCTGCCTCCTGCCATGGGGAGAGGAGATGAGGGAGGGGCTAATACATGGAGTCCTTTCCATGGCAGGCCCGGTGGCTGTAATACATCTCCAACTTTTCAAGGTGACCCACAAGTAGTTTTAGAACGTGAATTTTTTTTTTTTTTTTTTGCGGTACGCGGGCCTCTCACTGTTGTGGCCTCTCCCGTTGCGGAGCACAGGCTCCGGACACACAGGCTCAGTGGCCACGGCTCACGGGCCCAGCCGCTCTGCGGCATGTGGGATCTTCCCGGACCGGGGTACCAACCGGCGTCCCCTGCATCGGCAGGCGGACTCTCAACCACTGCACCACCAGGGAAGCCCTAGAATGTTAATATTAAAGAAGGCAAGCAGGCAGGCAGAAGAGAACCTGCTGCAGAGTATGCTTTTTAGGTACTTGAGACGGCATTTAAACCTTATCACCGCAGCACCTGGAGGCCTGTTGCCCACCTCAAGGCACAGACTCAGGGCCTTGGGCTCCTCTCCACTCAGCTTCCCAAAATGCTTAGGACCGAGTGGGGCTTAAAGCAGGGATGTACCCGCTGTTCAAAATATCTTCTAAGGGGTGAAAAAAGACTCCTTAGTAATATTTCTTGGCACCCTCCCAAAAACATAAATGCAGTTAATTGAAGATTTAATGACTTAAATGAATGCAATGGCTCTGATTTTCTTGAATGTACCACTGTTATTTTTTTTAACCCATGAATAATTAAATAGTTCATGCCCATGGTATCATTGAGATAGGCAAAGACAGCAATCTTTTTTGAATTTCACTGTCCTATTAACAAACATTGCATTGACTAGATCCTAGGGCTTTCCTGACTCAGGGCTCTTCACAAACCAACGCTTCAGGGCACAGCTGAGAAGATGTTTTAGATGAACCTACAATTGACTAGCAGGTGCCACAACTTAGGATAACTTCGGTCCTACTGCCAGAGAAAACGAGAGGAAAAATGGTGTTCTCAATAATGAGAGTGTTTTCCTGGAAAAGAAAAAGCCAAGAACAGAGAGGGACAGGGAGGGTCTGCAGGACAAGTTAAACTTGGTCCTTACCCGGGCACTCTGGCCAGCTATCAGCTGATCGTCTTCTGTCTGGACGCTTGTCCTGCTTCTGACATCGAAGTCTTCCGTCTCGAAGTCCGAGTCATCCAGCTCCTCAGGGGTCTGCCACCGAGACAGAAATCACAAGTCAAACACAACCCTAGGCCTCCAGCTTCCCTAGGCCTCTGGGCCCACAGCCTGATGTACAGACATCCAGAATTTTCTGCAGTATTTCAAACAGTCGTGAGGAATAAAGTTAAAATTGCTCAATATTTGTCTGAGACCCTGCTTTAGCTCATGCACGTGCCAGGCAGCCCATTCAACAAACAGCAAGCAAAGGCACCACACCAGCACTTCCCAAAGGACACAGGTCCTTTATGGGGTTGAGGGTTTCAGTTTCTACCAATGAGTCAACACTCTTTGCTTGACAAAGGTTTTCACTTCTTAACGTACTTCTCCAACACCTGCATCTTAAGACAAAGGTGAGAGTTGTCCTGGGTGGAAAAGGTACTGTATTAAAAATAGCAGTTTCATACAACATTAAACAGATTCTTATAACTTTCCCATTTTATGACAAAAAGAAAATTAAATGAATTAACTAATACTGGGACTTCTCTTAGGGTACCAAAGGCTGATTTGAGAAGTAAAAATAGGCAATGTATTTTTATGTACTTACTTTTATTAAAGAGAGAATATGGCAGATAAGGTGTGAATAAATACCAAAGGGACCGATTACTGGTCCTACCTCTTTGCTTTAATTATAAAATAAAATTCTTATTTTGTACACTCTCCAGCCTCTCATGATTAGCTGCTGACTTGAAACATGATGTCATCGTCTAGAAGTTATCAGCAACAGGGCAGCAGGCAAACAGCTGGGGTTGCCTCTTAGCCCAGCTGGCCGGCCTGTGACAGGAGGGCAGTGAGGCGAGTCCCTCATCTGCACCAGGACCTAATCCAAGCCCAGCCCAAGGGCTTCCTGTGAGGAAGCATCCAAAACTGCCCAGAGTATGTTGGGTTTGTACAGGTGCAAAGGCCAGGCCTGCCCCTCCATGAGGAGGTGAGGACAGCCAGGGTCACTCGAGGAACCAGTGAGTCACATGGCAATGCAAGATCCTGGAGTCTTGCTGCCATTCGCCATTTTAATCCTGGGTCACAGACACCTGAGCCTCAGTCTGTGGAGGAGCTTTGTCAAAGGGGTGCCCTCCTAACAGGATCTCCACTTCCCCACCTTCCTCGATAGCCCGTCACAGACCCAAGAGCTGTTCTTGCCAAGAAAACCAAATATCTCCTATTCGTTCATTCATTCACTGAATATTTGTGTGCCAAGCACTGTTCTAGGCGCTGAAGGTACAAAATGACACAGACAAAAATCCCTGCTCTCACATATATTCTGATGGGAAAAATGACAAAAGTGAATCACATGACCTATTAGAAAGTGATCAGTGCTATAAGCAAGCAGTAGAGGAGGATTGTAATTTTATATCAGTGGTCAGGAAAGGTCTCATGAGAAGGTGACACTGGAGCACAGACCTGAAGGCAATGAAGGTGGGAGCACAGGAGGTACCTGGGGGAGGAGTGTTCCAGCAGGACGGAGTCACCAATAGAAAGGCCTGGGGAACTGGATGAATAGCAAGGCCACAGTAGGGGCTCAGCTCACTGCCCTTATGGCACAGTGTCAGCTGAAGCCCTGGGAGCAAAGGCAGGGGAGCAGTAGGAGATGAGGTCAGAGAGGTGACAGGTTCAGCTCCTCAAAGGCCTTGTGGGCCAGTGTAAGGACTGAGTGACGTGGCAGCCTTTGGAGAGTACTAAGCAGTAGATAACGTGATCTAATTGAAGCTTAAAAGGATCACCCTGGGTGCTCTGTGGATGAGACTGCAGGCACCTAGGGATGCAAATAGGGAGACTGGCTGAGAAGCAAGCAATTGCATGAATCCAGGTGAGAGATGCTGGTGGCCTGGACCACGGTAGGAACAGTGTTCAGAGTTTCTATTTATTGTGAAGGTAGATCCAACAGGATTTGCTGATAAATCAGATTCAGCGTTTGAGGCAAAAAGTGGAATCAAAGGTGAATCCAAGGTCTGGGCCTGAGCAAGTGAAAGATTTGCCATCAACTGATACGAGAAAACAGGGTGGAGAGAGATGAGGAGCTCACTTTGGGGAATAATAAGCTTGAGGTGCCTGTTAGACAAGTGACAGGTAGTAGGCAAGGTGGCTAGATGAGTGTGGACCACAGAAGAGTCAACCTCTTGCTGGTTTTCTCACGTCTTTATGCACCAGGGGAATGAGTACAGTCAGAAAAGAGAGAGGTGAAAAACTGTGCTACAGGGTGTACCAGTGGTAAGGGGCTGCGAAGATGAGGATAAACCAGCAAAGGAGACTGAGGAGGAGGGGGGCCAGGAGATTTTCTTATAACAGGAGAAATAATGGCATGTTTGTATGCTGGGGGGAAGGTGCTGGAGGAAGAGAGAATGGGACCCAGTGCAGGGGACGGGCTCAGCCAGAAGCAGATGTTCTAACTGCCTCAGGATCCTCAGTGCAACAGGCACTGAGGCCAGACATGTAGGATGGGGCACAGATGGGGAGGCAAGCAGGAAGGTATGAAATGCTCCCAGACTCTGTGGCTGTGTGGGCGAGGCTGCATGGCATCAAGGGCCCCCTGACGGTCCTGGGTTCGGTGACCCCAGTCAGGGTGGCTGCACTTTTCTACACCATGCTCAGCAGGAGAAGGAATTTCACTAGGATTGTATTTTGCAAGGCAAACAAGAGGACAGAAAAGGGGGCAAAGGAGATTATACCGATAGACTCAAAGCTAGAAAAGGAGTGAGGCAAGGACCTGAAGGGCTGAGTGAGGGTTGCAAGTGGGGAGGGCCAACCGGCTGAAGATCCTGATGGACTCAAAGGACTGTTGGGAGTCACAGGACCAGAGACAGTGAGCTGATGGAAGGGGGAAACCTGACACTGGGATGACGTAGATACTGGTAATGACAAGGACTGGGTAAGACTAGGCAAGTAAGGTTGAGGTTGGGGGAGGATAAGACATCAAGAAACCAAGAGGTCCGGGGGGTTGGAAGGATGATTCCTGAATTAAAATCAAGACAATACGGGAGGAGTTAAACCACTGCTGCCACAGACCTACTTTGCCCTTGCTCTGGGCCCTCCCAGCTGACCACACCCCAGGTTCTAGCTCACCAAGCCTGCCAGGGCCTCTGTCATACTTGCGCTCCAACACAGCAGTAAGTGCGCAAGAAACAGCTACTATATGCCAAGCCCTGAGCTGAACACGTTACCTCCATTTCATCCCATTAAAACCATCAACACCATCATGTGAGTCTCAGAAAGATGAAGAAACTTGCTTAGAGTCACAGACACGAAGAGGAATCCAAGCTGCCTGCCTGTTCCCAGGGTGTGGTTTCCCACAACCCGACCTGCTTCCACAGAACAGGCCCTGGAATGTGCAGGCATCCTGGAGTGTGCGCATACCAGCTCACTTAAAACCCCAAAGGCATTAATCTCAAACACCCAGTGACTCCTCATTATCATTTCTTCTATTCTCTAAGTGTCTGTCAGTATGCAAAGAACTTTGGAAAAATAGGGCTGTGTTTTACCACCACTGGTACACCTGACCCAGGGATCCCTTCACACCACTGAGATCTAGCTGCTGGGTTTAACCTTGCATTCAACCGGGCTACGACCTGCTGAGCATGGGTTGCTCTCTAGCACAGCAGCAGCCGTGAAGAAAGCAAAAAGGCTCCCCAAGCTCTCCCCCGCCACACCCCAGCATGTCCAGGTGACCTGGGCCTGCAGGGACAGCCATCAGCCAACCAGGCCATCCCTGAATTGTTCTCTTTCCTCCTCACCCCAGAGAGAAACGCAGTCTTGCCCAAGCATTTCTACACTGCATACACAATGGGTCCAGCCTAATGCACCGGCCTCAGAAATGGCCTCTGTTTCCAGCTGAGGGGGTAAAAAGTGGGACAGAACCCCTGCCTACCTTGGGAGGTTTGACTAACAACCCATGAAGGTGTAACGGAAACTCCCCTGACCCGACTAGATCGTCAGCATAGCAAAGCAGCTGTCTACTCAGCAGGCAGACCCTGCATTCCAACTGCTGGCTCTGTGGCTATGGCAGGGATGGCCCGAGCCTGGGGGAGGTCCAGGTGAGCCTGGGGGAGCTTGGCACAGGCTCTGCTCCCAGCTTCCAGAGCTGTTCATGCTCAGAACAGCATGTGAGGGATCAACTGCGATGGAAAGGGCAGCTGTGAGTCCCAGCGCAGCACACTGGGGATGATCACAGAGGAGTCAGTAGTTTCTCAAAACCCCTTTGTGCATGCTAATCCACAGGGGGCCCTAGACATTGTCTCAGATGGTGAGAGCTGCTGCTGCCTCAGACAGGATGGGTCACATGGGGCCCAGAGCAGGTGGCACTTCCATTCAGCTACGGTGAGAGGGCTCAGTGCTTGGCCCCAAGCCCGGGAGTTGCCACAGCCCCTCATTCTCACCCTCAAAACCCTGGGGTTCTAGCATCCTGCCTGCCTGCCACCTTTGAGGCGAGGGGTGCTCCATGTAAAGAAGAGCTTCAACCTGCATTAAGGAAATACTCCCTTCTCTGAAATTAACTGATGAGCCTTTATTTTCTGTAGTTTCCCTCTAACTCAAACGGAAGCCTCATATCTGTGGCAATTGTTTAACTTGAAGTAAATCGTCACGGCCAACTCATACTAGCTCCCCTTCTCAGCCCAAGTTTGGGCTCTAACTTGCAACTAAAAGTCATTTTAGACAACGTAATTAAATATATCTCATTCTAACAGCTTTTAGATTCATGGTTTTAATATATAGCCACTCATCTGCTGAGTTCCAAAATGATGCATTGCTCAAGTTTAGCAAATGATAAGAAAGAAGCTGTTAAAACATCTGAAATGCAGTTACTCACCCTTATCATCAACACCGCTTTCCTGATGTCCCGGATGCCATCGTACACCAGGCGTGAGGCATCGATAAACTCGTTCTCATCCATGGGCTGGGCGGGGTCTGAGCTGAGGGCTTCCACGGCCGCTTCCACTTGCTCGGTAAAACGTGGCATGACTGCGGAGAAGAAAGCATGGCAGATCCTGCTGGCCCTGCAAACATCATTGCTCTACCAGCCCTCCCTAAATCCCTCAGTTAGACACAAAGAGGCAGGGTGCATGATGAAGAGCCGATGCTTCTACCTACGTGAGAAGTATTTAAGGTTGAAATAAATCAAATGCTGTATTTTACAGACTCAAATCATCTTCTTTGTCTCTGGGCAGATTCTGCAACATAGGATTTACATGGTTGAGAACTGGGATTAACTTGAGGCCTTGCTAGAATGGGACCCTCCTTAATTTACTGTGTTCACTGACAGGAGATATAACTCAGACGTTCATCTTAAAATAACTCCCATTATTAATCGTGGGACACACATGAAGGAAATGTGTTTGTGAGGCCTTAATGTGGCTGACCAACTTCTCACGAATCTGACATACCTTCTAGAATTCTTGTCCTAAGACTGAACTGAGTCCCAGCGTCCTACTTCCTAACCACAGGGCCTGTACTAACTGGATGGCCTGGCCACCAGGCCATCTGTGTGTGCGGAGCACAAGGAAGGGAGGCAGCCCCCGCACCTGTGTTGGAGAGGAGCTTGGTGGCTTCCAGCACCTTCTCTGTGTAGACCCCTGGCTCATAGTTGTCCATCTCTGAGGTGACCACGTGAATGACCCGAGCAGCTCGGCCTCGAATTGCACCAGCTGTGCGGTCCAGCCCATCCACATCTTTCTCTTGGAGAGCAATGACGCATTTGTTCACGTCTTCCAAAATGTGATTCTCTGAGGAACAAACAAAAAAAAGCTGAATGAGGGAGGAGGCCTTCCACTAGAAGGGGACAACTAGTTGGCATCTATTATTCATCGACAGCTCACTCTGTGCCAGCTACGGTGCCAAAAGCTTTACACGTTATCATTTCACTCAAGAGACCGGATTAACTGTCCCACAGAAACTCAACCTGCAATCACCTCCAAGAATAACAATCTTTATTCCAGGTTTAAAAGAGAGAGACAGAGATGCCCATCTTTAAGGCACAGTTTTAAGCCAGGCGGAAAATTCAAGATCACAGAATCCTTAATAATTTCTCCTTCCCTTAAATGATTTCACTGGTTTTACATCCCAAACAAAGTCTAAATTAGAAGAAAAGGTTCACTGTAAGGTCTTATTCTCCCAGTTCCTTGCCCCTCCCTCCAGTAGATGCCAATGGTATTCAGACAAGCTACCAAGATGCCAGGACAGCTCTGGAACAGAAGGCCCTGGAAGGCAGGTTAAAGTCCCCTCTGGAGGGCGCTGAGGGACCGCCCCAGGCGAAACATTCAGTAAACCACTCATGGGATGCAGGTGGGCCTGTTGTGTTATTTGAGGAAATCCTTGACTCCTGTTAAGCTGTCTAGTCATAGAAAAGGGAATGTTCTCACCACCAGGAACTGCAGAGTCTACCAACAGACAGCCCAAGTGACAGGGATGCCCACAATCCATGGGGTGGGTGGGTGAGTGAGCAACACAAAGCCTCCAGGTCATCGCCTGCCCATTTCCTTCCAGCTTGGAAAGGAGCTTTCAAGACACGTAAGAACTCTTAGAAGCAGTGTCTGTTAAAGACATGCTCACTTCCTTAAACCAAGAAAGTACCTAGCACAATAGGTGAAAGACTAATGGTTCTGGTTTTTCTGGAAGAGACAGGACAATTAGGGCAAATGTAATCTATTTAAGAAACATCTGGGGCTTCCCTGGTGGCGCCATGGTTAAGAATCCGCCTGCCAATGCAGGGGACATGGGTTTGAGCCCTGGTTCGGGAAGATCACACATGCCACAGAGCAACTAAGCCCATGCACCACGACTACTGAGCCTGTGCTCTAGAGCCCGCGAGCCACAGCTACTGAGCCCACGGGCCACAACTACTGAAGCCCGCACTCCTAGAGTCTGTGCTCTGCAACAAGAGAAGCCACTGCAGTGAGAAGCCTGTGCACTGCAACGAAGAGTAGCCCCCGCTCACCGCAACTAGAGAAAGCCCGTGAGCAGCAACGAAAACCCAACACAGCCAAAAATAAATAAATAAAATAAATTTAAAAAGAAACAAAGAAAGAAACACACCTGGTCATTTCTTTGCCATCCCTGGTTACCTTATGCTTTGACCTGTCATTATCTAGACTGGTTCCTGATTTAATTCCCTTCCAAAGTCATTACCCTTCCCTCACAGCCTCTGCTAACATACTCAGTCAAGTTATATATGACAGTGTCTAGTGGTCACAATGCTATTTCCTCTTATCTCAAGGGGAGCCAGAGGCAAGTGATGCTTAGTGGATTCAGCAAAGAATAGAGCCACCACAATGCCCTGCCTTTGGGCTTCAAGATCCCCTGTAGGCTCCGGGAACAAGGCCCTTCATTTTGTAGTTCCCAAGAGACTGCAGGAAGGGACTTGCACCCACAAAACTAAACATACTCTTACCTATGATCCAGCAATTGCACCCCTTGGTATTTATGCAGTGGAGCTAAAAACTTAAGTCCTCATAAAAACCTGCACGCAGATGTTTACAGCAGCTTTATTCATAATTGCCAAAACTGGGAAGCAATCGAGGCATACTTCAGTAGGTGAAATGAAAAACTGTGGTACATCCAGACAGTGGAATATTATTCAGCACTTTAAAAAAAAAAGTGCTATTAAGCTATGAAGAGACATGCAGGAACCTTGGGAGTTGCCAGGGGTTGGAGCAGGGAGGAATGGATAGGTGGAGCACAGAGGACTTTTAAGGCAGTGAAAATACTCAATGATGGATACATTTGTCCAAACCTATGAAGTATATACCACCAAGAGTGAACAGGAATGTATATTACGGACTTTGGGTGATAATGAGGTGTCAAAGTAGGTTCATCAATTGTAACAAATGTGCTACTGTTGTAGGAGATGTTGATAATGGGGGAGGCTGTGCGTGTGTGGCTGCCAGAAGTAGATGGAAAGTCTCTGTATCTTCCTCTTAATTTGGCTGTGAACCTAAAACTGCTCTAAAAGTCTTTTTAAAAAATAAAAATTCATCAATTAAAATAAATATCTTTCCAGGGAAAGCCAAAATATAGTAAAAATTTCTACTGCAGAAGGGAAAAGTGAATTACCACAAGATAGCTAAGAAGACCATAATTTAGCATGTGCTAATTCAAAAATTAGGAGACTTGCTAGAATTTACACCATTGCACTACTGAAAGAGGTAACGTATTAAACTTTTTACATAAACCAATTTTAGGAGGAATATGTGAACCAATTATAAGAATAAATGGATTTAGAGCCCATGTTTAGATCAGAAACATCTTTTATATACAAACTCTCTACATATTAAACTAAGCAGACTGGTACTGAGCCTGCCTACCATACTAGGCCTTAGGTTAAAAACTGCTGCTTTTACTGAATCTAACATTTGGGGAAGGGGAAGGAAAGGAATAAAAAGGAAAGAAAAGATGTTGCTAATGAAACTATGAACCAATGTTTTCTCATATCACTGATTTTTAAGACTCATCCTGGTATCAGGATTGTTAATACCAGGGGACGGAAAGCACATCTTAGAATCAATGAAGTATAGCATTCTTTGTCATTCATTAAACAAAGTAGCCCAAACTTCCACCAAGGATTTGTTAACCTTCATCTGGGTAAGTGTGTTTTTACAAATCAATTTAGATTTTCTTGAATTTATACAGGTTTTCTTCCAGCTGAACCCAAACAAGGGAAGAGCTTGCCATTCTTTAGCCACCAAGGAAGGCTTCTATTTCAGGAAGCTGACTAAAGTAACATTTTCCACCTTCATTGGGAAAGCCCCAGCCAGCTGAGGCCACTATATACCCAGGACACAACAACCTGCTCTCTACACTTGAGCCCTAAGGGAGAAGTGAGTTCCCACTGGACATGTGCAAATATGGGAGGGTTGGAGGTACCCCACACTAACTTAAACCATAAGTTACTTTACCTTAATTGAATTTCCAAGTAAACTCAGCATGGCTCCATTTTGAGTAGACACACCAATCTGTACCCCATTAAAAACTGATTGTTTAATACAGTCTTTATCTGTAGATGCTTCTAAAAGGAAAAAAAACCTACACACACACATACAACAGTCTATCTCCAAGGGATCACATTATGGATGTTAACATATCTGATTTTCATTTGAAAATCTTTCTAGAACTGCCTCCACAGATCTTCCTCATCCATATTAATGGCTGTACCGTACCCTACTGAACAGACGGAGGGGCCATCATTCATTTATCCAGTCTTCTCTTAGGCATTTTGGCTGAAGTGAACATCCTTGTACAGGTATTTTGGCAAACATCTATGTACACATCCCTGGGGAAATTTTCTAGCAATGGGAATACTAAGTCAAAAGGCATATATGTATAAAGTAGATGTATGATGCCTAATTGCCCTCCGGAACCAAGCCAACTGGCATTCTCCAGAAAGCCTTCAGTCCACAATGTCTAACAGGGCCTGTTCCGCCCTCCCCTTGCTCTGGATATCTTTATCAGTGCAGCCTTATGCATACACAGGAGATGATAATATTAATACGTTATATAGAGAACTTACTCTAATATTATGGAAAGATTCTGAGTGCTTGACATTTAACTCTATCGTAACCACTTTTTAAAAATCACTATTAATTAATGTGGAAACCAGGCGCAGAAGTATTGAGTGGCTTGCTCAAGCTAGGGGGCATGGGAGTCAGAAATCAAACTAACTTCACCACTTCCTTACCTTACTTTCAGTTTTGGATTTTTGCGATTAAACACAAAAACAAAAATTAGGTACAAAAATCCTTTTATTTAGACCAATCAGACCAAATTATTTGAGCACACTGACAATGAAGAAGAAAGAGTACAAATTACTACTCCTAAGTGTTGCCCCAAAGTATCTAATGCATTATGTTATTTGTTTCCAAGAGCACCTGGTAAAGAATAGTAATAAACCCAACTAGAACCACTCTAACCAACCACTTGCAACTTAAAAAAAAGGTGTGTGTGGGGGGGGAGGATCAGAACTTCCACATGAAAGCAGAGTAAACGAATGAGAAAGTAAATTTCATTTCCATGGAAAATGTTTATCAAATACAATTCAAATGAAATTCAAACAGTCTTTATCGCTTTGATAAATTTCAAACCACTGTCCTTAAGGGATCGGTCCATATAAATATATTCACAGTTTGCTGAACGCTCTGTAGCATCCTAAACCACCTCCAATATTTACAAGGCAACCTTCTGAATAGAACAGCTTGGGGAACAGGGGTCCCCCTCCCTCTCCCCCGGAGGTGGCTTGCATGTCCCTCTCTATTTTCAAGTGCCAGTGGCATATTTGATACACAGTGACTCAAGTTCCCCCTGCCCTGCAGCCTCATGAAACACTGGCATCAGGGTCTTAATGGCTTTACCAGGTTATACACAAGATGACCATTAATTTTTGAGCCACAAATTTAGGATATAACTTGTAATAAGCACGAGGGAACTTCTGGAACCAATGGGACAGAATATCCAGGAACAATGGCGATAGAGCAGCAGAGGGTCCTTTCAGTCCTATCCCCTAAGTAACTTCCCTTTGGATGGATTCTCATGAGTGGGCAGGGCTACAGCAAACACACAGGCCCCAGGGATTTCAAGGGGGATTGATGGTGAAAAATCATTACTAGAACTATTCCTCAAAACCTATCACACTGCCATAGGGCCACAATATCCCAGGACACAGTAAAACACCACCACTCCAAGGAGTCAAGCAGCAGTCTTACTTTGCATTACATAAAATTTTATGAAGTCCACCAACGTTAAGCCAGACCCTGTGCTGGGCACTTGTCCTGCAGCCCCTTACTCAGAAACATGCCCACCTTGCTGACAGACTACTGAGCCTCTGGGTAATAGGAGTGGGCAGATCTCAGCTTCTGGTATAAAGACTGCACACGGTGCTTGCAGATGACGCCTGCTCTCCAATCCACGGGGCACCTCTAGAGAGGCTGTGAGTTGTACAAGGGCCAAGGACTGGGGACCAGTGGGGGCCTGCCCGGTTGAAAATGGGATTCCTCTCAATGAGAGCCAGTGTATCAGGTGAGATGGAGAGACATCTCTAGTCTGCCACATAAAAAGTGCTAAAGCTGCCATGGGTGAGGTAAGTGCATAAGGGTATAAAGGAGTCTGAATGCTAAAAATTAACTGGTCAATCCAGTAGAACTCTGCACAGGTATCTGATTGTCTCTTCCCTTCATCCCATGCCCCTAAAAAGCACACCATAAAAATCAAAGGAATTGTGAATAACAGTCTTGTCCTGTTAATTATTTAATTACTTGACACTGCTAAGCAAGTCTGTGACAAAACATTAGAGAAACACACTAAGGTGGATCTTTAAAATTCAGATGCTCTGAAAGCACCACCACTTTCTGAGAGGACTGTTCTGTGTTTTTATTTGCTAAATAGAAACTGTCTAAACTCCTTTCCATCAAGTCAACTCTTCTACTTTCCCACATTTGCATAAAAATTGAACATACTCACCAGACAAAAGTGTATCTGTTAAAGAATTTGATTTCTCTTTACTGTTCTTCTGTTTTATGTCATATACCCTAAAGATACTGCCTGGATCCCACTAAATGCTACTGCAAAATCCCTTTTGTTCTCTGATTTGAAGAATGTTGCATGAGGGACATTTGATTCTATTACATTTTATTTTGCTATAAGAAGGACCGAAAACCCCTTGAGACCAAGCCTTACTTGGTAAGTGAGTTTAGGAATGTAATATCTATCTCCGGAGGGGGGCTTTGTATTTAGATATCAGAATTTGTTGTTTGCTTAAAAGTGTGCTGTTAAAGTAGAGTGTTTTTCTCTAAATCTATGAAAAAGAATAATTCAGTACTTCACTGGGGAAAACAACAGAAGGCCAAGATTTCCCAAAAAAGCAATTCCTGCATTTTTGGCACCTGCAAAGATGTGCTTACAAATGGTTTTTTGTTTTAAAGTACCAGCACCTGCAATTTGGCAGTCCTGCAGCAGCATGATTTACCCCCTTGTTTTGCAGTTTATGGATTGCCTGCTCCCCACTATCTCAAGTAGAGCCAAAGCTCCAACCCCAAGGAGAGCGAGCAGACACAGGGGAACGTTGTTATGCAGAACACACTGTCACCTTATATAGGTCACTGCTGGAGGACTGTGCTGTGCATGTACTTAAGCCCTGCTTCTGTTTCAAGCCCCATGGCCACTCACATCTCCCACATTCCAAACTGTGGTTCCCTGGGGTGACAGGTAGTTTCAGCCCTACAAGTACCAGCCGTTGACTCTGCCCACAGCCACTGGCCTCAGGAAACCTGGCACCTCCAGAGAGCAAGCAGTGCAGTCGAGGGCAGCAGAGGCCTGTTAAATGGAGAATGCATTTATACTTGCTCAACTCTAAGAAGATGGATTGAAACTTATCTCTGCGATAAACAGGGAATTGCAGTTGACAGACATGTTCTATATGAATGCAATTTACTATGTCATTACCAGTTTATGTTTATATAATGAAATCAACTGTTTTTGTGAGGTCAATTACCCAGATTTATTTTTTGTAAGTTCATAATTAAAAGGTACTTAAAAATTTCCTCTCTGTTTTCTATCTGTGCATCATGCAGACAGAGTCTTTCGAAAAGTAGGCAGTTAAACTACGATCTTTTCTGAGGGAGAGAGAAAGAGAAGCTTTCCAAGGGGAACAATTTTTACAAAAGAAACTAAAGCTATGATGTTGGGAATCCCTCCTCCTAAGTCTCATAGGCTCATAACAAATAACCACAGCCAGGACACAGGTCAATGTCTTTTCTAAACACAGCAGCAGCAAGAGGGGTGGATGGCTATGGTGTTGTACAGGTCACAGCTGCAAGATCTTACTCTATATAAACAGAGAAAAACCTCTGCCAGGCAGATTACTAATTCACACTTCTAAGATCGAGACCAGCCTCATAACAAGGGAAACAACTCCAACTCCAAGTCCCGCTTTTTTTTGTTGTTGTTGCTGTTTTTAATTAAAATGAAAATCAGCACAATATTATTGCTAGAATAATTTACCTGCCCATACTTGGGGGCATTTTGATTGCCCATTATTGTAACTTAGGTGAAAGTAAGTATGCACAGCCTCACATACTTCTCTGGGGAATCAGCTCATTACCTGAGACAGCCAAGAAGTCATCAATGGAAGTAATGTCATCGACAGCATCTGTGAGAACTCGGACTTGTTTTTCCCACTGTTCTTTAAAAAGATCCATGTTCTCTTGGGCCAGTTTACTCTGTGGTTTTGCTGCTAAAGCCAATGCAGCATTGATAACCTGCAAAGACATTAAAGTTCATTGTTTACTCTTTCAGAGTCATGAAAATAAAACAAGTGAGACAATTTGGTCAGCACAGTGTCTATGCTTTGTCTCCTGTGCATTTCATGAGGACGCATGATACCACATGCTCCGCTGTTAACAGTTACAAAAATGAAGTAGAGAAGTATTAAACAACAGGCTTTATATGTGAATGGAGAAGTAATACATCTGAAATACAGTAATACATTGGAACTATGGATGATAACAAACAAAAGTATCTCTAATCTCTCCACCCTGTGATAACAACTCTTCACAATTTTTGACATTATATTCCAGGCTTTTTTTTCCCTCACATACAAACGTTATGTGCCAAATCAAAAAATACATAATTAGAATTATATGCTAGTAAAACTATTCCTGTTTCTTCTTTTAAATACTCCATATGATATGATACTCCATATCATTAAATGTATGTTAAAAAACATTAACTGTTTATTATTCCATCTTATAGATGCACATCACTATTCTGATTATACGATACCGAGGTTTGTTCCAGTCACCCACCATTCTTAATCTTGTGATGAACATTTGGCATTTTAGGTTCTTGGTACATTCTCAAAGTACAGAAAAAAAAATTTTTTTTTCTGAGATAACTGTAGTTGACATATAATAACTTCACAGAAAGTATAACATTTATTAAGTTTAAAAAGTAATTTCTTCTAGAATAATAAAAAGTAACTTCTTTAGGGAAAAAAAAGCCAGCTTTACTGAAATATAATTTTATATACCAAACAAGTCACCCATTTAAATTGGAAGATTCAAAGATGTTTGGTATATTCAGTTTTGTAACCATCACCACAATCATTTTAGAACATGTCCATCACTCCAGAAAGAAACCCCATACCCACTTGCAGTCACTCCCTATCTCCCTGAACCCTGTCTCCTGGCAACCACTAACTTAACTTCTGTCTTTATGGCTCTACCTATTCTGGACTTTTCCTTAAAATGGAATCATATTAATATGTGCATTTTTGGAACTAGCTCCTTTCACTTAACATGTTTCCAAGGTTCATACATGCTATAGAATGTATCAGTATTTCATCCTTTTTATTGACAAATAATATGTCATTATATGAATTTATCACATTTTCTTTATTCATTCATCAGCTGACAAACATCTGAATTCTTTCTACTTTTTGGTCATTATGAATAATGCTACTATGAACATTCACATATGTGTTTTGTTTGTTATCATTATTCTTGAATATATAACTAGGAATGGAACTGCTGGATCATATGGTTAACTTTATGAGGAACTGCCTTACTGTCTTCCAAAGCAGTTGAACCATTTTTCATTCCTACCAGCATGTATGAGGGTTCCAATTTCCCCATATCTTCAACACCTGTTTTTCCTTTTTAAAAAAATTTTAGCCATCCTGGGTGATTCAACATTGTGCACTACTCTTCATTAATTAACTCATTAATTCACTAATGTATCAATGAATCAGTGTGGAGCTAGACTTTGTAAGAAAATCTGGGTGAAGAAAATGTTTCTTAAGAGAGCCGAGTAAACACGGGTCAGGGAATTAATTATATGTCTTAAATATTAAGATAATTTTCCCTTACAAAGAGAAAATTGCTCTCTTTGTTCTGTAATACCTTATATATAATGGAGGAAAAGGACCTCGTCTAAGGTGAATTTTCTCATTCTGATTACAAAACTGTTTACAAAGGACATGATAAATACTAATTTCTGATGAATTAGGAATAGAAAGATACTTAACATACTACTTCAAATAATTATCCAACATGATACTTAGTGGTGAAACTCTAGAATCATTACCTTAAAAATCAAGATGTTATTGATCAGAACACCTACTGTCACCATTAGTTAAATAATAATGGTCTTTCTAGCTAATGAAATAAAAGTGGGAAATGGAAATAATAATAAAAAGCTGTTAGAAAGGAGACAAAATTACTTTTCAATGTAGATCATCTTTCTTTATCTAGGAAACTGAAGTGAGTTAACTGAAAAAACTCTTAGAATTAATAGGACTTCATTAAGTTAGCTAGAGACAATATAAATATAAAAATGAGTAACGTTTCTATATACCAGAAAACAGGACATAAAATGAGGGGAATGTTAGCTCTTCATGAACGCAATTAATAGAAAATATGTGGGATTAAATCTGTAAAGAAACCCAGAGGACTGAAGTAACAAAAATGACTAAATTTTTCTGAGGTACATTAAAGAAATGTGAATAAATAGAAACACAGTCCTTGTTTAGGAGTAGGAAGACTGACCTATTTATTCACAAATTAATCTGGAACAGTAAATAGCTGAGAATTAGCAAAAAGATATTAGGGATAGAGAGCAAGAGTAATGAAGAGGGACTTCCCTGGTGGTCCAGTGGCTAAGACTCCGTGCTCCCAACGCAGGCAGCCTAGGTTCGATCCCTGGTCAGAGAACTAGATCCCACATGCCGCAACTAAGAGCCCGCATGCTGCAACTCAAGATCTCACATGCCGCAACCAAAAGAGATCCTGCACGCGGCAATGAAGATCCAGTGTGCCGCAACAAAGACCCAGTGCAGCCAAATAAATAAGTAAATATTTTTTTAAAAAAAGAGTAATGAAAGGAGTTAAAATGTAATACAAAGCTAAAGTAACTGAAAAGAATAGTCTAAAAACAGACCCTATCACAGAGCAGAATTCAGTGTATGATAAAAGTGACATCACAAATCAGTGAGGAATGGCATATTTCTACATTTGATACGGGCTATTTGGAGAAAAATAAAGTTATAGCTTCACTTCACACTTACATTTATGTGCTAAATAAGATTGTTTCCAGATAGATAATGAGTTAAATTTAAAAAAGCCTAAAAGAACGTGTTTGTTTATGCATTTACTGAACATTCCTCATGTCTTAGAAAATTCTCTATTTACATCTGTATTTAAATATACATGACAGATGAAGTATATATAGTGTTAGGTAAATCAGTAAGGAGAACACTAAAATACCGGTAGAAAATGGGGTAAGACATCAACAGCCTACCTAAGGTGACCTACAAATCGCTAGGAAACAACTAGAGGGAAAAGTTTACTCTCACTTATAAATTAATGAGTCACTATTCTTGCTCATTAAATTTGCAGAGAGCCCCAAACCACGCACTACCACCATATATACCATGGCAACTTTTTAAATGCTACTGTTGGCTAAGACCTCCAGTACAACACTGAACAGGACTTTCTTGTCTGGTTTCTGATCCTAGTGGGAAGTATTCAGCCTTTTATCATTAAGTACGATGTTATCAGGCTGAGGAAATTTTCTTCTATTCCTATTTCTATTTACAAAGTGTTTTTATCAGGTCTGGATGTTAGATTCTGTCAAATACTTTTTCTGTTTCATTTCCACCATTCTGGCTACTTCTTCTGTGTCTCTTTTGCTGTCTTGTCTTCCTCCACTAATGCTTAAGTTCTTCAAGGCTTGATCCTATGCTACCTTCTCTCCTCATTCTACACTTCTCCCACCTGTGAGCAATTTCATCATATGATTTTACATACCACCCATCTGCCAACTACTCCCACATCTCCAACCCAGACCATTCATTTTAGCCCCTAAGTCATTTCCTAGCTACATACCCAACAGCTCTACTCAGATGCCTCAGACATTTCAAAATAAACATGTCTAAAATAAAATTCATGATTTCCTGCTCTGAACCATGTTGAATGGAACTCCTTTAAAATCTTGATCACTCAACTTCAAGTGGACTCATAGTATTGGGGACAGCAAGAAAACTAAATTTCCTTAGTCCAATCAGTCTCTTCCTCTCCTCAAGTCTGAACCCTAAGAGTAATTGTTCCATACCTTCTCCTCAAACCTGTAACACTTCTGCCAGCATCATCACTCTCAGCTTATAGTTCTGCTTCCTATTTAAATGAGAAGATGAATGCAATCAAAAGAGAATGTCTATAGAATGTCTTTATCACCGCACCTATCCATTTACCTGCATCCATGCCACATGCTCTATCTTACCTCTTTTTACTTATGAATGTTCCTATCTATGCTCCTACCAACCTTGCCACTTGTCCACTGGATCTCATTTCTTCTCTACTCCAGGACAATGTCCTAGCAATTCTCTCTGCTCTATTCTTTATTACCAGTTTTTCCCTTCTACTGGATTATTTCCATCAGCTAAACATAGAAAAATGCTCCCGACTAAAACTCAAAAGCAAAAAACATTCTCAACCCCATATCTACCTCATGCTATCACCCCATGTCTCCATAATCCTTACATTTAATTAGAAAGAGCTGTCAACTTGCTATACTCAATTTATCTCTTCTCTCTTGAATCCACTCCAGTCAAGCTTATCTCTCCTAAATTTCTACCTAAACTTCTTTGCCCAAGGTCACTTGTGATCTCTATATGTTGCTCAATCCAAGGATCAGTTCTCAGGTCACATTCTACAACCATTTTACATGAATAATCACTCTTCCTAGAAATACTTATCCCACTTGTCTTCCAAGACAGAGCCAGCTTCTGATGCTCTTCTGGTCAATAACACTTCCTCAATCTCCTTTGCTGGATACTGCTCATCTCCCCAAACTCTAAATGTTAGGGAACCCCAGTTATTTCCCAGACCTTTTTACTCTGGGTTTACACATTCCATTGGTGAACTTATTAAGTCTCATGACTTTAAGCACCATGTATGTGGTAATGGATCTCACATTTATATATTTCATCCAGACCTCTTTCCTGAACTTGACTTTGCTTCTTGCATGTCTAACAAGCACCACAAAATTAACATAAATGACAGCTCCATCCTTCTAGCTACTTAGGATCAAACCCTGGAATTCTGGGCTTCCCTGGTGGCGCAGTGGTTGAGAGTCCGCCTGCCGATGCAGGGGACACGGGTTTGTGCCCCGGTCCGGGAAGATCCCACATGCCACGGAGCGGCTGGGCCCGTGAGCCATGGCCGCTGAGCCTGCGTGTCCAGAGCCTGTGCTCCGCAACGGGAGAGGCTACAACAGTGAAAGGCCCGTGTACCGCAAAAAAAAAAAAAAAAAAAAAAAAAAAAAAAAACTGGAATTTTTCCTGACTCTTATCTTTCCCCTCCACTTCACAACTAATCCTTCAGTAAGTTCTGTCTTCAAAATATATCCAGACCCTATAACCAGTGCTCACCACTTCCACTGTACTCTTGCCTTTGTTTTGGTCTCCTATGCTGCCGTAACATAATCACAAAACTAGCTGTGCTTAAAACACATATGTGTTATCTTACAGTTCTGAAAGTCAGAAGTCTAAAATGGGTCTTACAGAGCTAAAATCAAAGTGTCAGCATAACTGTTCATTCCAGAGTCTCTAGGGGAGAATCCAGTCCTTGTCTTTTCCAACCTCTAGAGGCTGCCCACATGCCTTGGCTTGTGGCCACATCACTCCAACTCCTGCTTCCACGATCACATCTCCTTCTCTGATACCAACACCACTGCTTCCCTCATATAAGGACCCTTGTGATTATACTGGGGATGCACCCGGATAATCTAGGATAATTTAACCATTTAAAGATCGTTAGTTTATTTACCTCTGCCAAGTCGCTTCTGCTATATAAGGTAACATATTCACAGGTTCCAGGAATTAGAAAATTGGGGGTGGGGGCAGCACATTATTCTGCTAACCACAGCTTCCTAAGGGGTCCCTCTGCTTCTATCCTTCCTCAGAGAAGTCAGAGAGACCCTGCTAAAACCAAAGTTAGATCATGTCAATCCTCTACTCAAAACCCATCAATGGCTTCCCATGTGACTCAGAGTAAAAAGCCAAATGCTTTACCATGGCCCTAAAAGGCTCTATACCATTCACACTCCTGTTAGATACTTGACCCTCCTTCCTCAAAGCCTCTATATTTGCTGTTCCATCTTCCTGGAGTGCTCTCCCCTCAGACACCCTCTCTGACTTGTTCTGTCATCTCCTTTCTGGTCTTTGCTTCTACATCACTTTCTCAGTGAGGTCTTTCTTGACCATCCCAACCATGCTATTTAACACACACACCAACATTACATGTTACATTAGAAGAGAAGGTCTCGAATCAATGATTTAAAAGCTTCTAACTTCAGGGGCTTCCCTGGTGGTGCAGTGGTTGGGAATCTGCCTGCCAATGCAGGGGACATGGGTTCGAGCCCTGGTCCGGGAAGATCCCACATGCCGCAGAGCAACTAGGCCTGTGCACCACAACTACTGAGCCTGTGCTCTAGAGCCCGCAAGCCACAACTACTGAGCCTGTGTGCCACAACTACTGAAGCCCACGCGCCTAGAGCCCATGCTCCACAACAAGAGAAGATACAGCAGTGAGATGCCCACGCACTGCAACAAAGTAGCCCCCACTCACCACAACCAGAGAAAGCCCACAGGCAGCAACGAAGATCCAATGCAGCCAAAAATAAACAAATAAATTTATTTTGAAAAAAGAAAACTCCAGGCCAGATGGCTTCATTGATAAACTCCCCCCAAACATTTAAAGAAGAATACCAGTTATATAGACTTCTCAAAGAAAATGGAAGAGAGGGAAACACTTTCCAACTTTTATGATATGGAAATCAGACTTTACAAGAAAACAAAACAACAAACCAATACCAATATGCAAGGCTTACAAGGAAACCAGAGTACCTCTGGAGGCCTGTTACCTGCAGGCCTCCATGGGAGGGGGGAAGGGAGGAAAGAGGTACAGAAAATGCTGAGAGAAACTTTTAGTCAGAAGCATCTCCTTTTAGCTCTTCTGTGCAACTACTGTGTAAGAAGATTAGAGAATATCAGAAGTGGAAAAGTGAGGTGATTCAAAGGTAGATGGTCCTATGATTGTGAAATAATACATGAATGAGAACTTGAGGCCACAGGCTTCCCTGGCCCGTATGCCTTGGATGCTCATTTAAGAGCTATATATTTTCCCACTACCTATATAGACCAGGCCTGTCTGGGTTTATGCTTATTTGATGCTTGTCAAGCCTGTTAGCCACAAAAATGATCAGCATTCCCACAGAACAATGGGAGAAGCAGCAATATGGAAAATAAATCTAAGGAGGCAGAAGAAAGAACCACCAATTTTATAAGTTCTTTCTCAATTTAGTTAGTGAGAAATACCCCCAAAAAAAGACAAAGAGGGCTTCCCTGGCGGCGCAGTGGTTGAGAGTTCGCCTGCCGATGCAGGGGACACAGGTTCGTGCCCCGGTCCGGGAAGACCCCACATGCCACGGAGCGGCTGGGCCCGTGAGCCATGGCCGCTGAGCCTGCGTGTCCGGAGCCTGTGGTCCGCAACGGGAGAGGCCACAACAGTGAGAGGCCCACGTACCACCCCCCCAAAAAAGACAAAGAAATGTAGATAAGCAGCAGCTTCAAATACTTCATTCACTCTTGCTTCAATTTCCAAGGAAGGCCATATGAATTATCAACTGTCAGAAACATGCTGTTGGCAGGGTTTTTCTATTTTCTTTTGACCAGCATCAGATGAATTGAAAAACTGAAGTGTTTTAAGCAGCTACCATGCACTGAGACTTGAGCACATCCATGAGCAAGATGATTGGGGGGTGGGGGGCGTGGGGGTAGAGAATCAGGTTCTTTCCCAAAACAGTTAGATTTTTTTCCTGATAAAAGCATGTGAGGCTGGGCTCTCTGCTCAGATGGAGAGAGGTCCCCTTTCTGATGAACAGTGCGATACTGCAGACACAAAACAGAAGGCAATGCAGGGAAAGAGCTGACCTACTTT
The DNA here is from genome assembly GCF_039906515.1 of Pseudorca crassidens. NCBI lineage: Eukaryota > Metazoa > Chordata > Mammalia > Artiodactyla > Delphinidae > Pseudorca > Pseudorca crassidens. Next base: position 115,963,164 of record NC_090298.1, on the reverse strand, counting down.
CTTTCCTACTCATAAATCACCAAAAAATGTGGGTGCTTTTTTCTCCCCCAAGCAACAAAATAAATCCACTCTCAGGTTACTTTGCCTGAACTCAACTTTAACACCGCAAATATCAGAGTTAAGTCGCTTAACTACTAAAAAGTTAGTACTTTAGAACAGAATTTCCCATTTCCAAAAATTAATTTGCTATTGGGTGAACTGAAAGATGGAGAAGAAAACTCCTCTACAGGTTCCATCTGTCACCTCTCCTCTCCAGAAAGGAACAATAAGGTCTAGGAACCAACTCCAGACTGTAGGTGGAGCCACAGAAAAGCAGCCCCCGGCAGAGGGGCCAGGGCTGCCTGAATGCAGCAGTGTGGGTGTGAGACCTGAAAAACAAACCGGAAAAACCCAATACTGTGGATGGATGCTGACAGTAGCCTCAAATAAAGAAACATACACTTTTATATAATAACTTTTTGTCTACATGCTACAGCATATTTAGCCTAGTCAAGTTGATTAACGTGCCTAGGGTTTGTTTATCAAACAAGCCAGTGACCCTGGAAGGAAACACCTCAGGATTAGGACCCCCCGATGCCTGACATCACTGCCCACATCAGGCTGAAGAATAAGGAGAGGGCTCCACTCCTCCTGAGAGGGACAGCCATCAGCTACCTTAAAGAAGAGGTCCTTTGAGCGTGAAACACATGGCCAGGGTAGGTAAGATGCAGCTCCCAGAAATCTGGTTTACGCTCCTCAAAGAATTTCAAAACTTTAAATTAGTTACCAATCCTTTAAAATTGAGACTTGTCAAAAAAATCTGAATTGCTGACTTCTCTTTAAAAATAATGAAAGAATCTAGCAATAATGGGTTGGAGTGGAGTCACAGTTACCTCATTTAGAAATGGCACATGCTACATAGTTTGTCATTACCATGCCTGCAAATGTCTACTGTATTTGCCATCATTGAACCTGCCCAGCCCTGTCTGTGAGCAAGGGTAGGAAGGGGCCTAGGAGAGAATCTGAAGGAATAATCACACCTAGAGAAACACCTTTTTATCTAGGACATATACCCAATTCCAAGCGTGGTCTGGACACTGTCTTGAGGTCTGTTCTAGCAGGAGAAATGAACCTACAAAGGAGAGGGAAAAAAGGTGCTTTCTGAGGGCAACCTAAAACCTGGGCAACATATCCCAGCCAAACATGACTTATGCACACCATCACTCTCATTAGGATCTACTAGACTCTCCATGTGATTTTTTTTTCTAGGCTTTAAGATCATTTATATAAATACTCTTAGTAGGTGTGATCAGCGTATGTTACCATCTGTTTCAGCCAATATGTGAAAGTATTGTCGCTTTTCAAGCATTTCAAAATCAAATGGAGAACCAAAGGCATTAAAAATAAAGTGCTGGCACACCCTCGGGCTGACCGTAGTGGACATTGTGAGGGCAGCCCATGCGCAGCCTGTGCGCCCCGCACCACCTCCTGTGGAAGCTTGAGTCAACTGTGTAGCTTTCTTCCTTTGTCTCATAACCATGTCCACCAATGAGGATGCTAGTTCACCAGCTGCCCGCCTTAACAGATTAAAGAACAAGGGGAAAGACAGTATAGAAATGAGGCAGCGCTGAACAGAAGTTAATGTGGAGCTCAGGAAAGCTAAGAAGGATGACCAGACGCTGAAATGGAGAAATGTCAGCTCCTTTCCAGATGCTGCTGCTTCTCCACTGCAGGAAAACCGCAAAAACCGGGGCACTGTAAATTGGTCTGTTGATGATATTGTCAAAGGCATAAATAGCAACAACTTGGAAAGCCAGCTCCAAGCTACTCAAGCTGCTAGGAAACTGCTTTCTAGGGTAAAATAGCCCCCCACAGACAGCATAATCCGGGCTGGTTTGATTCCAAAATTTGTGTCCTTCTTGAGCAGAACGGATTGTAGTCCCATTCAGTTTGAATCTGCTTGGGCCCTCACTAACAATGCTTCCGGGACATCAGAACAGACCAAGGCTGTGGTAGATGGAGGTGCTATCCCAGCATTCATTTCTCTGTTGGCATCTCCCCACGCTCACATCAGTGAACAAGCTGTATGGGCTCTAGGAAACACTGCAGGTGATAGCTCGGTTTTCCGAGACTTGGTTATCAAGTATGGTCCAGTTGACCTGCTGTTGGCACTTCTGGCGGTTCCTGATGTGTCATCTTTAGCACGTGCTTACTTACATAATTTTACCTGGACACTTTCAAATCTTTGTCGCAACAAGAATCGTGCACCCCCCCTTAGACTCTGTTGAGCAAATTCTTCCTACTTTAGTTCATCTCCTGCATCACGATGACCCAGAAGTTTTAGCTGATACCTGCTGGGCTATTTCCTGCCTTACCAATGGTCCACATGAACGGATTGAAATGGTTGTGAAAACTGGGGTTGTACCCCAACTTGTGAAGCTTTTAGGAGCTACTGAATTGCCAGTTGTGACTCTTGCACAAAGAGCCATAGGGAATATTGTCATTGGAACAGATGAACAGACTCAGGTTGTAATAGATGCAGGAGCACTTGCCATCTTTCCCAGCCTGCTAACAAACTCCAAAACTAACATTCAGAAGGAAGCTACATGGACAATGTCAAACATCACGGCTGGCCGCCAGGACCAGATACAACAAGCTGTAAATCACGGATTAGTCCCGTTCCTTGTTGGCGTTCTCTCTAAGGCCGACTTTAGGACACAAAAGGAAGCTGTATGGGCTGTAACCAACTATACACGTGGCGGAACAGTTGAGCAGATGGTATACCTTGTTCACTGTGGCATAACAGAGCCGTTGATGAACCTCCTAACTGCGAAAGACACCAAAATTCCTCTGGTTATTCTGGATGCCATCTCAAATATCTTTCACGCTGCTGAGAAACTAGGGGAAACTGAGAAACTTAGTATGATGACTGGAGAATGTGGAGGTTTGGACAAAATTGAAGCTCTACAAAACCATGAAAATGAGTCTGTGTACAAAGCTTCATTAAACTTGATTGAGATTGAGATCCTCCTCTTTCTCTGTGGAGGAAGAGGAAGATCAAAATGTTGTGCCAGAAACTACCTCTGAAGGGTTTACATTCCAAGTTCAGGATGGCACTGCTGGGACCTTCAACTTTTAGATTGTACACCTGAGGCATTAAGTTGTTTGTTGTGTACTATGTTTGGTAGAAGTTTGTCTTACTGTTTCTCTACTAAGAACTCTTTTTACATGTGGTTTGTTATTGTAGCACTTTTTACAAAGAAACTATTCTTGAACAGTTCCAAACTGTACATACTATATGAAGCTTCTCCTCTCAGTGGGTTTCTTATTTCTATGTGGAATTTCATATCTTGCAGTGTCCTGTAAATAAAGATTAAATTCCACCCTTTTCTTAAAAAATAAAAAAATAAATAAAATGCTGATAGGGTAAAATGGCAAGCTTGAGAAAAGAATGCCAAATCTTTAAAATCTACTCTCAATTTATTTCATACAACTTGGTCATCCATGAACTTTCTGTAGGTGATTAAATTCATTGTGCTTATTATCTGTACAGCTATTGACCAGTAGCAGACTTCATGACTGGATTAAAGCTGGGGAAATGTTGATTAGATAATGTGGATCCACACCTGGCTCATCACACTCATACTCAGATGAAGCAGCTCTCACTGGCATACTAACCCACATGGTTGAGAATGAGAATAAATGCCCTAGCTAACCTGTGTACCAGTTAGGATCCCAGGTTAATAACCAGGCTTTACTTATTTTGGTCACCTACCTTGAGTGTCAGGAATTATACATATGAAAGAACCAAAGTATTAGTCATGGTATATTTTAAAGTTGGTTGCAGACATAACATAGAAATTTCATTCCTGTTACCTCTATTCTATTACTCCAGTTCCCTTGCTTTATTCCCCTTTATTTGTGGTCAATGCAATCTGAGAGGACATTTAGAAAGAGTTTAATGTAAATCTTCAGAGTATGCCCATGACCATTCTCTACCTGGGAAATTGAAGAGGCAACCTCTTCCACCAAAACAGCACTGACACTGCTTAGAAATCCCTGTGAGGGGCAAGGAGTGTCAGGCACACAAAAAGGATCAGTTCCCCTCACAGGAGGCAGGCAACTCACCTAACATTAAACAAAGCAACCATTCTTCTGTGTGCTTCAGAGTCTTTCTAGAGCCCCAGATGCTTAACCTAGCCTGATCACCAGTCTTCCAATATGCCATTATAAACGGAGAAAAGTTCTTAAGCTTTTACTTCAGTAGCTGGCTGAATTACATTATTAATATCTGTATCATAAGGCTACTTCAAGACATAGCTAAGTAAGGCTTCTAGCTCTTGAATCTCATTCCCTCTAACAAGATCCAAATACTGGGCATCACAATGGAGTGTGGGTGGGTAACAGTTATTCTTTCAGGCTTGTGCGTAACCATCCCGATTCCAGGACTACCACATGTTGCAGATGGCCCTCCCTTAGGGAGGGTGTAGAATGGCCACTGCCTACTCTCCATTTGCCAGCAATGGAGGACACTATACATTTTCTTTTTTTGGCTTCATTTTTTGGCTTCACTGGTGCATGGGGTTTTCTCTAGTTGCGGTGAGCGGGGGCTACTCTTCCTTGCGGTGCACGGGCTTCTCATTGTGGTGGCTTCTCTTGTTGTGGAGCACTGGCTCTAGGAGCACAGACTTCAGTAGTTGTGGCATGCAGACTCAGCAGTTGTGGCTCGCGGGCTCTAGAGCACAGGCTCAGCAGCTCCGCAGCATGTGGGATCTTCCTGGACCAGGGATCGAACCCATGTCCCCTGCACTGGCAGGCAGATTCTTAACCACTGTGCCACCAGGGAAGTCCCGACACTATACATTTTTAATGAAGGGCAAGGAGACAGTAACACATGATGCCTTAAGGGAATATCGCTTAAAGTCAAACAAATTTCTCAAGCTATATAGACTGTGGATCAGCGTTCTGTCCTCAAGACTTCTATCTAAAATCCTAAAAATGAAACTAACAAAATAAACCTCATCCCCACTCTAATAACCCAAATCCAATTTGGTGAAACCTTAAACATTGCTGGTTGTACTTTACCTGAGGACAGAGGGCTTCTAGCTGGCTTGCAGACATTCGAACAAGCTTTACACCTTCTTCATTGTTTGAGATGGAACAGGCCAAGTTGGCAACCTAGAAGAAAAGATGAAAAAGACCTTTGAAGATTTTTCTCTTTTAACTTTAAAGGAAAACAAATGTACACCTACCCTATCCCTGACCTTTACAGAACAAATGACAAAAGCACCAAAAGTGTTTTACTTCTCACAGACTGATTACCTGCTTATGAGGACAAATTTTTTTAGCTCTGTGCTAAGGAAATTAAACTCATAACACAGGTCACATTGTAAGCTGGTGGCAGAACACTGAAAGATCCTAGGGCTTGTAACTCACCAGCTTTACATGGGCTCTAACCTGCCTGAACAGTAAGTTGAGGAAAAGGGTCTCCTGGTGTGAGACGTGAGAAAAACCAAGGAACCAAAGGCACCAAAGAATCATTGGTACCCTCAAATAAAAATGTACTCTGCAGCTGTTCTTAAAGGAAGGAAATCGAAATTCTAAGCTGCTGTTCTCATTTGACAGGTGAATGGATGCTTACTTTAAGCCAAGATGAGTTTTATTTGAACGCAAGGCTATTTTTCAAATTAAAAAAATAGCATTAACACATCAAGATGGACCCAAGTCCACCCTCATCAGAAATGGAAGAAGAAACAGAGATGATATCCCATAGTTAAGAGCAAAACTGTCTTTTAACTGGTTTCTCAAAAGCACTGACAGCTGGACTGTTTCCTGAATGATTCTATTTCGTTTGAACTAAAATCTTTACCTTGCCATCCAACTGCCTCAATGACACTACTCATGTAGCCAGAAACAATCTTTCCAAGTTGTATCATACTTCTGCTGAAGCTCTGGCTGTGCTGAGAATGTTGTTCTGTAGCGGCTGCTAGGGCTGTGATCACTTACCACTGTTTCTAAATAAACAGGCTTGCCAATTCCATTAGCAATACCAAGGACCAACTGAATACACAGTGCTGAGACATATCTTACCCCAGTTGCAAACTGAGTTATGAATGATAGAGGCGTAGGCAGTTGAATAACAGAGGCACTTTCTGAGAATTTAAAATGCCAGAGTAAACAAGGGCAATGGCAATAACCTGTGATTTTCACTCCTCCACCCAAGTTAAGCAGATAAAGGCACAAGAAAAATTATATACCATTACTGTTGTTCGCAGTGTTACAGTTAGGGATTATCAGCTTTCTGTAAGACTGCGAACTATCACAATCCTGCAATGCCTAATCACAAGAAGAAACAAAAGAACATAGAACTTAAACATAAAAATGTGCGGAAAAAGAAAATTAAGTCAGATCTTTAATGGGTAAGGGCCTTCAAAATCACACAAAAGAAGTAAGATTTATACTCCCTGAAGGTTACAATTCCACTTTCCAGTGTCAACTGGACCTGAGCAAAGAGGCACTTCTATTCATGATGACAGTCTATAGAGATAATTGTTGATTTCTATTTGTTTCCTTTAAAAGTGCTACAAAATATGACCTAAGCTAAATTCTGTAGAAGATAAAACTGTTACAAACATTATCCCTCAAATGTACATTTTATGATGCTCTACTGAAGGAGAAAGCTTAAATTAGATGTGTTTATGAAGCCACAGCTTCTATTGCTTCACTGCCTTAACAAGGCATTTTGAAACCAAATATAAAATTTGAGGCTGATGACTGAATTAGCAATTTGGGACAACAAAGATCCCTAGTCCCACCCCATGCCCACCATTTTCGGAGGCCAGTCAAATGTTAGATTCAGGAAGGTCTGTCACTGTTTCTGCCTTCCACTCTCTAGCCACTACTAGTATAATTTTATATTCTCCCAATTTTATGAATCTGTAAAACTCAGAAAAAAATAATTAAATTAAGAAGCAAAGGATTACAATAAGTATTATCTACTACAGATCAGACACATGAGATGGTGTGTGGCTAAAGGCTGAAATGGCTGACTTTTGTAAACCATCTTTCCTGTTTCCTGATACAAATCCTAACAAGACTTGGGAAGACTTATTCTTTATTTTAAAAACATTACTTTAATGTTCTACAAGAGTACACTGCCTGTTTCAGGAGGCCACCCCGTCTGCCCTGGGAGGAGGAAGTGGGCACCTGTCACTGACAGTCTTCTCCAGATGAATGAGCTTCAATTCACCCTCCAGGGAAAGCGCCACTCACTCCTAACAATGACAAATGTGCAAATGCAACATCTCGACCACAGCTCTCTGAGAAGCTAACCTCATATACTAGTGCCAGGCTTGACTGCCATGAAAGCTGGGAATGAGGGAAGGGGCTTCCTAAATACCTCTTTGTGGGGCTCTAGAAATCTGGGATAGCAGCTCAGTAGACTGAAGAAGTTTCTGAAGTTTGAATTAAAAATACTCAGAGCAGCTAACTTCCAGAGAACCTAGCAGAGCGGAGACTTTGGAGAGTGATGAGTAACATCTCTAATTTGCTCTCGGAATAAATTTTTATATCTTTGCTACCACAGTAATTTGTGTATTAACAATTTAAACATCTTAGATTCCTGCTAATCTAAGAGGTCGGCTAAGACTGACACTATGACTACCAGCTTTGGAATCATGAGGCCTCTTTTGCACCACTTCTGCCTATCCCATTTAAGTTTGGACCCTGTAGAAGAACACAACATTTCAGAAAACTTTCAACTCCCTGATTGAAAAAAACCAAAGAACAGCCCTGGGCTTTAGCTGGTTTTAGGAGTAGCCCAGTAATAATCTGTGCTGTGCAGGAAAAAATTGTCACAGCCAGGCTGTGTCAAATCAACAAATATGACATCTGTACATGACAGGAAAGACAACTTTTCAGACATGTAGGAAAGCTCTAGAATTTCTTTACTTAAATAAAATGTATGAAACAAGGTTACAAGGGGGAAAAAATATACCATTATGACAAATTTTCCTCTGTTATACATGTGTTGATGACTTTAAATAAATTTAAAATTTGTTTAAGTCAAACATAAGTTGTTTCCCACTGCCCCTTACCCTGGAACCTTTGCAGGAAGACAAGAAGAGATTTGTTTTTGTTCTTGGTAATAAATTAATGACCTACTCTCACAGTAGCCTATACCTGTTGTGGAGGTGCAACAAGTGACAAGAATTGTGGAACAGGGAGCTTTTAAGTCTTAAGTAGTGACACCACGACCTGAGTAGCATGCCGTAAAGTTGAAGCTCAAACTCTACATCACTTGCCATGTGATCTTGGGTCAAGCTACCACCTGAGTTTTCTTCTTCAAAATGGTTAAGCTCTCTGTACTCTCAAAAAATCCAAAGTAATAATAAATCAACTTTTCCAAACTTGTCATATATGAAGAGAGAAGTCCCAACTGCACATCATATAAATTTCAGAACCACTGAAGAAATTTCTAACAATTACTTCCAAACCCACAGAAGAAATGATGATGAAACAGAGGTCAAGCTTCCAACTTTCCAATTTCCAGGGACGGGTGTTGGCTATCTTATTAGGAGGAACAAGATAGCTAACCAAAAAGTGAAGCACACATGGGTGACAGAAAACTTCCAAACTGGACTGTGATGATGACTGCATAGTTCTGTAAACTTAGTAAAAACCATTGAATTGTACACTTAAAATGGGTGAGTTTTATGGTATATAAATTATACCTCAATCATGCTGTTAAAAAAAAATGTAGGGTAAGCAGGTGAGTAATTAAGGGAAATCAGCAGAGGCTAGAAATGAGAAAACAGAAATTCAGAGAGGTAAGCAAGCACTGAAAACTGTTTATGAAGGGAGTATGTGTGCCATTCTGTGGTCAGAACTTGGGTTTTTAATGGGTCTCATAAGGTAGATGCCTTAGATGAGAGACTCTGCACAGAGCTGGGACAGCCAAAAGGCAACATCCTAAGTGAAAGAGTGAATTAAGAGAAAAGTCAACATGAAGAGCAAAATAGTAGGATACTTGCCAGTATAAGCCCTAATCACTCCCTCAAGGAGGAGAAAAAAAAAGGTCTCTCCTGTAAATTCTAACCAAAGGCTGGCCCTCCTCAGGGGTTTAGGTATAGAAATTATATTATTTATCTGGCCCCCCAAAACTTTTAGGTTTAGGAGGTCATGTATTAGTAGTATCCGTAAGCAACTGGCAGAAGTAAATATAAATGGAAATTTTCTCTGATGGAAAGTAATCTAAACCCAGGCCTCAAAGAATTCCCAAATACGAAATACCAGGAATGTGAACCCACAATAAAAAATACAGGAAGTACACAAGGAAATAAGGCATCTTGAGCAAAAGAACTGTGTAATAAGATCCATGACTTGCAGATACTTAAACGATCAAAAGTGGAGTATTAAGAAATATGTTTTTTTACATTAACAGAGATAACACAAAGGATACAAAGTATAGAAAAGGAAAAACACACTCAGAAATAACTAGGCAGATTTGAGAAGGATCAAAATAGAACTTTAAGAGAAAAGTAATAATGTCTACCATTTCTAGATATTTAAAATAATATCGACTAGACACTGCTGAAAAGAGAATTACTAACCTGGAAAGTCAAACTGAAGAAATTATTCAGGGAAACCAAGACATTTTCATGACATGAAACCATAAAAGGAATTAAGAGACATGAAAGATAAATTGAGGTCTATTATTCAACTATGAGGATTTCAGAAGGGAAGACAGGGAGAATGCAAAAGAGGCAATACTGCAAGAGGTAACAGCTGAAATTTTTCAGCATGGATGAAACAATTTTCAGATCTGGGAAGATAAATTCTAAGCAGAGTAAATAAAAGGAAATCTACACCCTGACACACTGAAGTGAAGCTTTAGAACAAAAGTGATTTTAAAAACAGCCAGAAAGTAAATACAAATTATCTACAAAGAAAGCTCAGTGAGATTGACTGCTGATTTCTCAACAGCAACAATGGAAGCCAGAGATAGGGTAATAATATTTTCAAATCCCTGAAGGGAGGCAGTGGGGGGAATCATCCCAGGACTATACATCCAATAAAATTATTTTTTCAAGAATTAAGCCAAAATAAAGACACTAAGACAAAACAAAAACAAAACCAATCTCAGAGCATTTACTCCAGACAGATCTTTCCTGCCCCAACTAAAGGTGTTTAATAAAGATGCTTTAGGAAAAAAGGAAGCAATCCCAGAAGGAAGGTTTAATATGCAAGAAGAAAAGGGAAGCAATGAAAATATGGTATCAGATAAATTTTATGCAAAAGTTGAAATAAGTGAATAAAGCAATACCAACAGTGTCTAACTCATGGGGCTAAAAATTAAGAGAACCAAACTACTGGACAACAATAACATCTAAGTTAGAGAATAACTAAAGTCAAAGCATTCTAAGATTCTCATACTGTTTCAGAAGGAGGAAAAGATACTACTTACCCTCAACCTCTGAATTTAAACATGCATGCTTAAAATATCCAGAGTTGCTAGTAATAAAATGGAGTGTATGATTTCCAAATGAGAAGGGCGGGGGGGAATAGAAGCAAGTGGGAGGACTCAATCAATCCAAAAGAGGGAAGGAGAGTTAGAAACAGAGGAGGAGGGATGGAAGCAGGGTTAAGAAGGGGAAAGAGAGAACAAAAATGCAATGGTAAGAATGAATCCACATGTCATAATGATAATAAATGTGTGTGTACAAAACTCCCTAATTAACAGGAAAAAAACCCCTGCTAACCTGAATAACAATAACTAAACATATGCTCTTTACAGGACACGTTTAAAACACAAAGAAACTGGAAGGTTGAATATTATTTTAAAAAAGTAAGAAAGCTACACTGGGATGATCAGGAGGAAGCACTGGACTCACAGACTCACAGCCCTCAGTTCTCCTAATATTGTTACTGGGAGACGGAAGGCCACATGCTGGGTTAGCTCCTCATCACAGCTCTTTGGAACTCAATTCAGTGTCAACTGAATATTATGACCTTGCCATTTTAGAGGGAATTTACAAAAAAAAAAATCATGTGGACTCTGTCACTACATTTATTACTAAAATGTTGAGGACCCTATGTATTAAATCATTCACTGTCCCTTATGTAAAAGTCCCAAGTAAGGATTTTTTTTTTTAACATTTTACGATAGGCTCATTTCCCATGAAAAAATGGGCATACTTCTTCCATTCTAAAGACAAGAATACAGAACTGATTGTGTGTCTTCCTTTCCTCCATGCTACCAGGAAGTGCAGTAACACAACCAAACTCAAGCATGGCAATTATAGCTCGTAATTGTGTATTATTTCTCTCCTACGTCCTGATTTTCTACATCTACCTTAATTTCTCTTACATGTTTTTGTTCAAAATAAGCCATGCCAAATCTAATTTTAGGGATATAAGTATCTCTAGTAACAGGATTAGAAATTGTGAATTTACTAAAACATCATAAACTATTTTAAACAGCTTGGCTATGTGATATTTTTAAAAAGGCTTTCATGTGTAGATAACCACCCAGGTGATATTGTCATCATTTCCATTTACATGTTATTATACAGATCACTTAAAAAGTTCCCTATTTCTGTCTAATCTCCTGAATAATCTGTCAATAAGGCTAGGAAGGGTGCCTGTCTAAACACTAGTCCATCAGGTCTACTGGTGAGGCAATAGGAGGGCCTACACTCTTTTCTGAAGCAGGGCCAGAGTTGGGCAGAGTGCTTCCTTAATTGTTCCTGCCAACACTCCAAGAGAAAAGAATCTCAATGCTCCTTGAGAACAAGATACATCCATTTGCCTTCACCTGACCATCCCAAAATTTGACTAGGTGGTTCAGTTCAGCCAAAAAAGCTTGGTGTTAAGGTGTTAAAATAGTACAGGCAAGACACTTTGGTCTTACACAACCCCATGCATGTGAAATTACACACCCTTGAAAATGTGAGAAAACCAAGCTCAATATGCTCAGGAAATTCTTGATTCTGAGGTCAGCATTCTTCCCTAAGAATACCCAACTGCTTTCATGCAAACATCCTACTGTCCTGGAAAACTGAAGCTTCATTTGATTGGCCATTTGCAAGAATTTCAGCCTATAGTATTGTACAGAGGTACTGAGAAAATATCCAAGATGTCACAGGCAGATGGTATAAGGTCAGTGTTTAATTCAAATGCCCCTTACAGAGGTTTCTGCAAGGTCACTTTACTGCGTATTATAAGCACAACACAGAATAAAAGTTATAATGAAGATCATTCAATTTGCAGTTAAAATACACATTTCAAGCCAATAAAGCCACAACCTATAAAGTCCTGGATAATGGGAAATACTTGGTCCTGGGGTGGTGGTGGTGGGGGACATAGCAAGTAATGATAATCCAGCTCAAAATCATACCAGTTACATTTACTTTTTGGTTCTTAATTCACAAGGCAATGAACAAAACACTATCTTATTGTACAGTGTCTCGGGCTGAGGGGAAAGGGATACTAAATGATAGACAGTTTTTACAGGCAAGATTTCATGAATTGTATTTTTCCTATTTTACTCTCAATTCATGAAATTGAAAAGGAACCAGAAGACAGCAAAATTAAAAAGGGAAAACTGATTGCTCTTTAGCTATTAAGCTGCTCACAGCAAAGGAGGTAGGCAAAGAATGAAGCAATTAAAAAGGACACGTGGGTGTTGCATTATTGACAAAAAGGTTAATATTTCTGACAGAAAATAAATTTTTCACCTCAATACACTAAACTGACAAGCAATATAAAGAAATCATTAACAGAAGAAAACGGTGAACAGAAGGGTCACCAGCTCATCAACACTGACCCTCAGCTCCTGCTCCCCTACTCACTGGCCTTGAGACGCACAACCTCTATGTACCCTTCACATAAGAAAAGGGGATTCAATACCATGTGGGGAGGTAATAGATCCCACTGACAACTGTAGTGTGAGGCAGTCAGAGGTCCTAGTCAGACCCTGAGAAAATAAGAGCAGCCACACAGCAAACACTCTGTTATTTGCTTTCCCAAGTAAAATCACAGTCATTTAATAAGGATCCAATAGGCAGCAGGCACCACACAGCCTTCCAAACACTATGCCCACACAGAGGGGCTGGAGAAATCCACTTCTGCTCATAAAACCTTACCAGTCAGTATGTGGTTTTTATGCTTCAAGCTAATCTTGTATTTCCATAATGTGGTATACAGAGAAGGTACCATAATATTCCCATTTCTCTGTGGATGCTATCCCTAATACTACTCAGAAACTATTAGTACATTTGAAGCAACTTTACATGACAACCCAAATTATAGCATAACGTTTTTACACTATTTTATTTGGCCGGGGTGGGCAGGGACAGAGATCAAGACAAAAGTTAAGGAGTTTGTAACTGGCTGAACAGCTAACTATACACAAAGAATCGTACAATCAACACAATGATTTCTAGTGGCAAGCTGAAAGAAAGTTTCTATCCCATGGGTTGTCTTAGACAGTACTTTATAAACATACTGGATAAAAGGAGAAAAGATATGCTTATTTTTTTAAAAAGAAAGAAATGATACAAGTTTGGAAGGGGTTGTCAATAATATGAAGAGCAATGCCAGCAATAGTCCTGACAGGACAGAACACTAGACTGAATCTAAGAAGTTTATACTGCATGAGTGTCAAAACAGAGAGAGTCAAACAACCAACTGCACCCACACAGACCAGGATGGAGAAGATGGAGTTGAGCAGCAGCACCTCTGGAAGCAAAATCCTGGAGCTGACTGTGAGGTCACTGCCCAAAAGCCAGTGGAAGCTTTGGCTGCTCTACGTCCATCCGCCCGCTCTTGCAGCAGGTGTTCAATAAGGACTGGCACTTAAGTGGCAAGCATTCAGAGAAGAGGCAGAATGAAGAGAGCCTCTCAAAGGCCTGAGGAAATCACTTAGACTAGTGCTGTCCAACAGGAATACAATGTGAGCCACATTAAGAGGTGAGATTAGAAAAAATAATATTTAATCTCAAGATAATATATTTCAACATGTAATCAATAAAAAAGATAATGAAATCTTTTACATTCTTTTTCCATGCCACATCTTTGAAATCAGGTATCTATTTTCACTTATAGCTCCTCTCAATTCATTTGTGTGCAGCAGTAAAAAGATGGACAGGGAGTGTTCCAGAGAAGGAGACTGTGGCCCCCCATTCCTAACAACCAGAGAAATCCACCAGTGGAAGGTGCCGCCTCTGGAAGGAGGGAGTTTCCCACTACAGAATGAGTCTAAGAAAGGGTAAGTGTCAATACACGGATATTAAACAGAAGGGGATTTATACACCAGAGGGAGAATCAATGATTCTATGAGAAAGAACCATTCACTTAGGAGAGAAGAGATGGACTCAATCAGAAAACTGGGCTCCTAACGGGCGAACCTCCAGGGAAAAGTAAAACCAAACAATGCAAGGAACACCAGATAAAACAAGTGGTAAATCGCTGGGTAAATGGCCACAAACAGGATCTACATAAAGCTGCAAGAAACAAACCTGCCCTGTCTTACCTCTTCCATGTCGTATTTATGGCTGGGTAGCAAGCTATCCAAAAACCATGCACTCCACATTCCTTCAAGATGGGGAGGTGTTGTATAATAAAAAAATGTCTGGTCTTTGCACTGGATTCCTGGGAGGAAACTTCTAAATCCTTGAGAGATTTCAGGAGTGACAGGAGTGTCTTTCTTATTCATCATTTATGCTAACGAGGTAACTCCAGCTGAGCCCCTATATATGTTAGACTAATGAGATGACTGAGGATGGGTAGGCCACCATGCCAACCATGTGATTAGAGGATGGGGGCTTTCAGGAAAAACCAAGGTCCACGGAAGGAAGGGATTCTATCAATCATACCTACATAATGAAATCTCAGTAAAAACTCTGGTTGCTGAAACTCAGTGGAGCTTCCTGGCTGAACCATCAATGTGCCAGGAGGTGACATACCCTGATCCACGGGGAGAGGACAGGAAACTCTGTCTTTGAGACCTTCCCGCACTTTACCGTATATGTCTCTTCATTTGGATGGACCTAATTTGTATCCTTTACAATAAAATGCAGTCATAAGGATAGCACTCTCCTGAACTCTATGAGTTGTCCTGTCAAATTAATGAACCTGAAGTGGGCCATGGAAACCCGCCAAATTTGTAGCTAGTTGATCAGAAGAGCAGGTGGACTGGAGACCCTCAAACTTGCAGCTGGCATTTGAAATGAGGGCAGTCTTGTGAAGAAGGGATGAGAGGTCATGGGAACCCTTGAATTTATAGACAGTTGGGTCAGAAGTACAGGTGGGCTGGGGACTCCCCTAACTTGCAGTTGGCATCTATAGTGAGGACGATCTTACTGGGAATTATGCCCTTTACCTGTGGAGTCTGTGCTAATTGCAGGTGGTTAGTGATAGAATTGTATTTCAATATTTTAGGAGGACAAACATATCTGGCAGAATTCTCAGTGGCTGCAGAATCTGAGTCCTTCCTTTCCTGCCAGAGGCCTATCACCACCAGCCCTTCCCAACTTTCACATAGCACCCTTACTCCCCCTAAACCCCAGGAAAAATGGCAAATGGCCCCTAAAACCGAAGTTGGCCTACAGACATTTACTCCACTTAAGAGGGGGAACTAATAAAAAGAAAGGAAGATGTCAGGAGATTAAGAAAATAATCACAATAAAGTATTTTACCTTTGCTTTAAACAAGTCTCTCACTAATTCAGTGTTTCATTATAATACAAAAGTACTAGTGTGGGGAGGAGAAGGCTTGTCATTGAAGAATGAAGTTCTGCCTTGAATCAGGAATTTGAGGCTTCTATAACAAACACTTTAAAAATTCATTTCCTTTCCATGCACACATGCAGTTATATACCCTAGGACCTCTATTACCATAAATGTAATTTAAATGTTTGCAGAATGATACTACAAGGCCTTTGGTTATGCATCAAGCAATGAAAAGCCATGTGTCATTTAATACACATATATTATGTGTGTGGGACGATGTGGGTGGAGGGCATGGAGAGGGGAGAGAGGGAAGAAAGGAGTCAGAAGTCAGTTGTGACAGGGAATATCAAAATTAAACATTAAGGGGCCCTTGGTTAGTTCAGAATGAAATAAGAAGTATAAGCATGGACAAAGTTCCTGGAGCAGGTCTCCGAACCCACCAGGTCCATCTAGTGCTTCTTACTGGCCATAAGGCTGTCCACTACGTCAGTAAGCTTGAGTGACACAGCCCTCATTGTGGGAGGAATGCAAGTTACTTAACCTCTCTAAGCCTGTTTCCTTACCTGAGAATGTGGAAAGTACATTGTATTTGCATATACATGGTACACAGCAGGTGCTCAACAAGTGTCAGTTTTGTTGGATGGAGAGGCTGAGGACTGTACAGCAGGTCCTTATAAAGGGCCCTCCAGCTGTAGAACAGAAAAAGGCTGCCCTATGAGGTTCAGCCTGCCATACTCTTTCAGATGCCCTTTCCAATGCCTTTGCCATTACTGCTACCTGTTACCCAAGGCCATGGGCTGGCAGTGTCCTTGCTTCCTGCCTCACAGGCACACTTTCTAAGATGTAGGCTACTTACAGGAGGTTGGCTTCCTGAAGACAATCTTTGTGAAGACTATCTTTGTACATTTGAAGGTTACACCTCATGCAGTCATATGACTACTGTGAAAAGATTATGCTTAATGGAGACACAAAACGCAAGTCTTCTAACCAAATGCCAGAACAAGTAACTTGAATAGCAGACTGACCTACGTATTTTGCACATAATTAATTCAGGTGAGAATAACTATTAATGTTCAAAGAAAACTAGATTTAAAATTAGTAACACATTTAATGTGATAACTGATGTTTTCCTTAGAATATTTTTATGGTACTAACCTGGCCTAATGTCACTATAAATCCAAACGTACAAGAAACACATTTTACATAAAAGGCCCATTTTCTGTTCTTACATAATGACCAACTTACCAAATGGTCTACAGAATATCTCTTCCAAATATTAGATGTTTTACATTAGGGTTACAAAATTAAATAAGTTGGGTATATGCTTACAGTGTGTCAAATTTTTGAAATAAAGTAATAATGAAATCAATTAAACAGTAACATAATTTCAGTAATCAAAAGGTAGGAGGCAAGCCTAACTTATCTGGAAATTAAATAGCAGCTCACTCTTTCTTCTTATAGCCAAAAAAACCAACCACTAACATACAGATATCTACTGTCGAAACATATCTAATTAGCAGCACATTAGGGCTCTGTTTCTTCAATTTTTTTTTTTTTTTTTTGGCTGTGCCATGTGACCTGGCTTGTGGGACCTTAGTTCCCCAACCAGGGATGGAACTCACGCCCTCGGCAGTGAAAGTGCAGAGTCTTAACCACTGGACCACCTGGGAATTCCCAATTTCTACAATTTTAAAACAAGATGATGGAGCTGAGTCTGTGTCTCAGGCAAAGGGTTAAGCACTTGACATACAGCATCTCTTTGAGATCTCAAAATAATCCCTAGATAGGTATCATTAGTATCTTCATTTTATAGTAAGAAATGGGAATTCAGAGGGGTTCAGTAATTTGCCAGGATGCAAGCCCAGGCAGTATGACTCCTGAGCTCCACCTTCTAGCCACTACTTTCTACAGTGTCTTCTGAGTTTAAGCATGTCATGATCTATTTTATTTGCATTAACACCAAGAGGAGATGTTAAGTTTCCCAGATAAAGACTACCTATATCTAATTATGTATGTAATTAATGTAAACTGACCAAAATGGTAGTTTTGGATAGACGTTAATAATGACAGACTTTCATCTTACACATATTGTACATTAGACGAGCCCCTAAATTTTTCTGCTGATTAAATACTGTGGTTAAAAATCACCACAGTCCATCAAGTTACACATAATTAATAAAACTGCTAATACACTTACCTCAATTAATTTGTTGGCATGTTCACGGAAAACTTGGGCATATTCTTTAACTTCTTTCTCATTTCCATTCTTTGCAGCTTCAATCAATACTAAAAGTGGAACGTTGGTTTCCAGAAATGAATCTGAAACATGGTCCATGACAGCTTTGCGGAGCTAATAATTAAATTGTAAAAATTTGATTTTATTTCTACCAAGAAGCTAGATTGCTTTTTTTTCTCTTGCACTTTTAAATCTAATGGAAGCTCATGACAGTTTGGCTGCACTTATATGAGGACCCCTCATGTAAGCCATGCAGTTATATAATCTGCAACACAGGAAACACAATTGTGGAGATAACAGCTTATACTACAGTTATAGCATTTCAGCAACAGAATCTCAGTTTTCAAAATAAAATCCTTTTTTTCTTGGGAATTACAAAACGAAAGCTTGTATCTTAAAGGAATAATAAAAAACTGAACAGAAAACAGCTCTAGATTGAATTGGCACATAGGCTTGAAATATATATATAATTAGCCTAATTGGCTAAATAAAACTGAGAAGGGAGAAAAAAAGCACTTTCTGGTTTATCTGAACAGGGTGAGCACTCTATGAACCTTAAAATTGAAAGGTTATCTTTATAACCATTTGTGATACTACTTTACCAAAAGGAAGACGTATAGATACATTCCATCTTTAATTCTGCTTTATATCAGACATGAACAATAAAATGTTTCTCCACTAAGTCAGGAGATTGTTTGTATTGCTATTACAACTTCTTTTTAAGTCTTAATACATTGTTTTACAAATTCAATCCAACTTTTTCTTAAAGACTAAAACTCAATTTAATTCCAAAATGTTAATGGGATTATTTAACATTAAATGAAGAGAAAGACCCTCTGTACTTACTAACTCAGAAAACTGATGGCCCCAAATACCTCTATATCCACCATATTTATACTAGAAACACATTTCCATCAAGGATCAAAATCAGAATGGGGCAAGTCAAATAAATAACTTCAATTCCTGTCTCTATTGTTTGTAAGTTAACATCACAAGATCCTGCAGGGTATTTTCACAGATCCCCAAGTCGTTTTAAATTGATTTTCTTACCTGAACATCCTTTTCACACTAGAGCTAATTTATTCAGTCCATTCCAGTGGGACTGTATTATTCCAGGTCCCCAAGAGATTTTATTAGCCATTTAGAAGCTTATTAGCAAAAAACAAATAGAGATAGTCAGATTTCTGTGAAAATTCATCCGTTAACTCAAGAAAGACTATGTGCCCAGTATTTGTTGGGATTTTAACCAAAACAACTAAAGTGAGAACTTGGGAAAGCAATCAACACTTCTTCCAGCTTACCTGCCTACGCAAGTCCCTGGTCTTCTTGGTCATTTTATCTATTGCAGAATTGAGTGCATCACTTCTTTCTTTACGTCCAGCCTGGAAAACAAGGAAAGAGATGCACATTGCAGTAATTTACAAGGAAATGTAATGACAGTCCATAACTAAGTTCAGATCAACATGGAAAAATCAATTTTTTAGCCCCAAGTTGGGACATACAGGTGGTTGGGGAGAGCACCCTGTGGCTTTGTTCATAAAAAGCTAATTTTACAACTCTTAGGGGCTCCATATTATTTCAGGATGGAAATTGAGGGGGTTCTGCCAAAATAAGAGAAGCCAAGAGGTGAGACTTTTGCTTAAAGTTCTGCTTGAAAACTTAAATTTATATTTTAATTCAAGGTTCAGCATGCAACTGTTGGTGGGAATGTAAACTGATACAGCCACTATGGAGAACAGTATGGAGGTTCCTTAAAAAACTACAAATAGAACTACCATATGACCCAGCAATCCCACTACTGGGTATGTACCCTTAGAAAACCATAATTCAAAAAGAGTCATGTACCACAATGTTCATTGCAGCTCCGTTTACAATAGCCAGGACATGGAAGCAACCTAAGTGTCCATCAACAGATGAATGGATAAAGAAGATGTGGCACATATATACAATGGAATATTACTCAGCCATAAAAAGAAACGAAATTGAGTTATTTGTAGTGAGGTGGATGGACCTAGAGTCTTGTCATACAGAGTGAAGTAAATCAGAAAGAGAAAAACAAATACTGTATGCTAACACATATATATGGAATCTAAAGGAAAAAAAAATGGTGATGAAGAACCTACGGGCAGGACAGGAATAAAGTAGCAGATGTAGAGAATGGACTTGAGAATATGGGGAGGGGGAAGGGTAAGCTGTGACAAAGTGAGAGAGTGGCATGGACATATATACACTACCAAATGTAAAACAGATAGCTAGTGGGAAGCAGCCACATAGCACAGGGAGACCAGCTCGGTGGCTTTGTGACCACCTAGAGGGGTGGGAGGGAGACGCAAGAGGGAGGAGATACAGGGATATATGTATATGTATAACTGATTCACTTTGTTATAAAGCAGAAACTAACACACCATTGTAAAGCAATTATACTCCAATAAATATGTTAAAAAAAAAAAAAAGGTTCAGCATACAACAATTTCATTAACGAACCAGCTCTCCAAGAACTGCAAGCAAAACAGGTTATACCTGATTTTGAAGAACTCTGAGATACGAAGAAGGTCAAAATGTGAAAGATGGCACCTGGCACTAAAACAATGTGAAACAACAAGTCTTAAAACTAAGATGTACCATGATGGATAGGAGTTAATAACATATTTTTATATAGCTCAAATAAGAATGCTTTGTCAGATTACTTCAGTTAACAGTGTATATTATACAGGCCAAATAAGTATGCTTTGTAAGATTACTTAAAATTCTAGGCTAAGCTTAACGCAATTGTATTGCACAGAAAAGAACCTATCAGCCACTCTGAGAGAGGTATGTAAATCAGCATTTGTTCAGAGGTCAGCGGGTTGAGTGGACATTTGCATTAGGGAACATTCTAAGCAGAATCAAAATGGATGGTAGTTGAAAGAAAAGGGACAAAGGTAGTTATCCCAGGTAGAGATAGCTAGCCATGTGCTTAGAAATACCTAGTAAGACATCAACTAGGTTAAACTACGAAATATATTAAAAGTTTTTCCTTACAAAATGCCTGTCAACAAATGTGGCTCTTTCTGTAAAACATATAGTAATTACAGAAGAGATATGAATGGACAAAGGAATTTAACCCAGTGTTTCTCTACCCATGGTCACCCTCAAGACATTCTGGTATGGATATGCCATCAGTACATAAGTCAGCATAGTAGATAAACAGCTGGGGATGGGGAGATGTGGTTACATGCTTTCTGAGTGCCTTTTAATGTACATTTGTTACTCAATCTCTCTCTTATCCCCCATCTGTTAAATGGAGACAATGACACTTGTCCCTCTGCCTCCATCTCTGGGCTATTAGAAAAAAAGAGAAGGAATATTGATGGATACAGGTTATTTAGCAGAAGACAGAAAGGAGACAAAAAAGGACTTAAAATTGAAAGTTGAAATATAACTGACACATTGATATGGTCCCTGTCAAATCTGGTCAGGGTCATATCCCTTACCTTTTCCTCCAACTGTACTGTCAGTAAAGTTAAGTAATCCACTAATATTGATGGGTTTAAGGGGAAAAAAAACAAAGAGTCTCAACAAAAACTGAGAAAATATGAGCATTTCTACCTGTAGGAGTAAACGGTGATTTATTCATGGCCATCAGTCAGAAGACAACTTGACAAGTATAATTAGTTACTGACAATCTCAAAGATCAAAATAACAGGATCTAAGGCAAAGGTGGCTAAAACTGAATTTAAAAAAAAAAAAATCAAACTGACCTCATAATTAATGCTTAAATCAGGGAAGTCTCAGTACATTTCTTAGATACTCAAGCACTCACTTTGAAGTAAACCTAGTAAAATTTGTCATTGTACCTAGCTACATTTTGGGGGGTGTTTCTAATAGATCATTTACTCCAGAAAACATCTGTTATCTGAAATCCAAAGGTTGGGTTCAATAACCTCATGAGAGCCTAATTCCCTGCAACGTCCTCAATTTGGGTAGAAGAATTTATAATACTTAGAAAGTTATATAAAAGCAAATCCTTAAACTTCACTTTTGTGTGTGTGTGTGTGGTACGCAGGCCTCTCACTGCCGCGGCCTCTCCCGCCGCGGAGCACAGGCTCTGGATGCACAGGCCCAGCGGCCATGGCCCACGGGCCCAGCCGCTCCGTGGCACGTGGGATCCTCCCGGACCGGGGCACGAACCCATGTCTCCTGCATCGGCAGGCAGACTCCCAACCACTGCGCAACCAGGGAAGCCTTAAACTTGACTTTTGAGGGAATTACATTCACACAGCAAAATTCACACAACATGAATCTGTTAATTCTTTGTCAAACTACCTTAAAAATCAATTTGTCTTTCTTGTTACTTTAGGAAATAGAGGCTTATGCCTCATTAATCAGTAGGGAGCAGTTCAGAAGCAGTTACTTACTCAAGTTTTTAGGTTATACTAGACAGACCACTTTTTTTTTTTTTTTTTTTTTTTTTTTGCGGTACGCGCGCCTCTCACTGTTGTGGCCTCTCCCGTTGTGGAGCACAGGCTCCGGACGCACAGGCTCAGCGGCCATGGCTCACGGGCCCAGCCGCTCCACGGCATGTGGGATTTTCCCAGACCGGGGCATGAACCCGAGTCCCCTGCATTGGCAGGCTGCGCCTCAACCACTGCGCCACCAGGGAAGCCCCAGACCACCTTTTAAATCAAAGCATCCCTTAAAAAAAAAGAAAAAAAACCCCAGTCCAAATAGCAAGTTTACAGTTCCAATAATTTAAAATATAATAGGGGTGAGTACACACACTTACAAACTTAATAATGAGCTTGATGAAAGTAGAAGGCTTGCTGATCTGTAAAACAAGATCTTACTTCTCTTTGAGATTAAGGCTGTTATGTAAATTTGCCCAATGAATCTTTAAAATAAGTGACTCTCGGTTCCCACCTAATTGAGAGACTCTATTCCACTAAGCAGAGAGACCACCTGGACTCACTCAATGTTGATATGTATGCCCCTGCTACACAGTGAAAAAAGGGCTTTCTAAGAAAAAGATATGGTATGTTTGGGGTTTCAACATAAAGCTTCTCCTCAACAAGTAAATATCAGCGGAATTGAGGAGAGGCAAAGGTTATTAGCTGTGACTGCCTCTAAGCAACACAGTTTTGGCTGAGACAGTGAAAGGGCTTTTAAAACCAATCTTTAAGAGAAGCATGAAGAAGCCATTCCACCTTCCTCCTGCGTGGACAGACTTCTATCTACTTAGACAATCTTTACTGAGCACTCTACATCCACTGGAGTAGGCAGGATTAGCCATAGCCTTCTCTCAGAGGGTTTCTAATCTGAGATAAAATAATTCAGAGCAACCTCTAATTCAGCAAGACCCTGTATTGTGATGGGCTTGACAGGAGTTCAGAATGACATCACAGTGGGTCAGAACAGTAAGTAAAAGTCATACAGGAAATTACATTTAAGTTTGTAATTGATTTCTTTTTTTTTTTTTTTAAGTATTAAGAACTAGAATTTCCTGGAGGATTTTACCCATTTTGGTGGTGACCTCTGGGAGAACAAACTTTTGTTTTTCCTTCCAACGAGAAGGAAAAGATTCTCTGCCATTCATTAAAATTTAGTATATATAGCAAAGACCATAAAACCTTTAAAAAACAAATGACTAACTGGAAGAAATCTTTGTAAAATATTTCACAAACAAAATTAATTTCTTTAATAACAATGAGAAGCCCATGCACCACAACAAAGAGTAGCCCCTGCTCATCACAATTAGGGAAAGCCTGTGCGCAGCAACGAAGACCTAACACAGCCAAAACTAAATTTTTAAAAATTAAATCTTTAGGGCTTCCCTGGTGGCGCAGTTGTTGAGAGTCCGCCTGCCGATGCAAGGGACACGGGTTCGTGCCCCGGTCCGGGAAGATCCCACATGCCGCGGAACTGGGCCCGTGAGCCGTGGCCACTGAGCCTGCGCATCTGGAGCCTGTGATCAGCAAGGGAGAGGCCACAACAGTGAGAGGCCCGCGTACCGCAAAAAAAAAAAAAAAAAATCTTTGTGGTCTAAATGTACCTCTGCTCAAACTTCTATGGAAAATCTTCCTTTACCTAAGGTGCATCACTCCAAAATTTACTGCTGAATTTTCTAGCCCTGGGCACAGAACACAATGCTAGCACAACAGAATTAGGCTGTCACATGATCCTAGTTCTGCCACCCCACCAATACCAACAATTGCCAAAAAGCACATGCCTCCAAAACCAAACTTTGTAAGTCACAGCACCAAAAGGGACACAGCTCATCATCATTGGTGTAACCATCACTCCTTCCTACTCCTTTCTCGGTCATGTTTAATAAAGATAACAAAAGAACTTAAAAATCACAATTAATGGAGGGCAAGGACGAGGTCAAAAATAGGGATTCTGTAGGCTTAATGTGGACAGTCTACTTCTTACAGGGCTTTTGAAAGGAAAGATCCCAGCAATAGAGATACTTATTTACACTCAACAGTGGTCCCCTGTGATTTCACCAAAACTCTAAGAGCCTAGAATTTTAAATGTTCTCAGATCCTCTGGCTCTACCTGGGATAAATCAACTACTCTTTAGCCCATCTCTAACATGACAGATTGGTAAGTCCATCAATCCTTACATATTCTATCTGCCTCTGTCAGATAAGTTCTGGTTCTTGGGAGGATAACAAACGGTTTAGTGCCAAACCCCAGTAGCTTTTAAAGAGCAAATCAAAAATTTTAAAGAATAGTCAGACTTCCCTGGTGGTGCAGTGGTTTAAGAATCCACCTGCCAATGCAGGGAACACGGGTTCAAGCCCTGGTCCGGGAAGATCCCACATGCTGCAGAGCAACTAAGCCCGCGTGTCACAACTAACTGAGCCTGCACTCTAGGCCCGTGAGCCACAACTACTGAAGCCCGTGAGCCTAGAGCCCGTGCTCCACAACAAGAGAAGCCACCACAAGGAGAAGCCCGTGCACTGCAACGAAGAGTAGCCCCCGTTTGCCACAACTAGAGAAAGCCCGCACACAGCAATGAAGACACAACACAGTAAATAAATAAATAAATAAATAGTTTAAAAGAACAGTCAATCTTTGTCTCCAAATACACACATTTGAAAGCAGTGAACAACTCTAGGTTTTATCAGAATATTCTCCCATCCTCTTTCTTTCCCGCCTCCAGAAACAGGCTAGTAAAACCCACTCACTCTAATACAGGTATTGATACAATATAGGCCCAAGTCTGTGGCTGCCAACTAAGAACCCTAAAAGGTTCTTAGGAGGGGATATACTCAGACCCACAAATCTTGGATCTCCACCCTAAAATGTCTACTATCACTTTTTGATAATCGTAAGGAGATCTCCAAGGAACAATGACCAAGACTGGAAGCAAAAAGGTTTATTTTAACATACTTCTCCAGAGCACCTCTGTGCTTCCCCACCACACCTCTGGGTGCTGGGGTATTAAAATTTTTGGAGTCGGGCATGATTAGTTAAGAAATATTTGACTCTTTAGCATAAAGCAAAATCCAGCTCCCTCTCTACCACAAATTAGAAGATTTCATGTGTATACCCATACATCTGCTTCTCCAGGTGGGGAAATATTTGTCCCTAATTAGCAATATATATTCAAAGCAAACTATCATGTAGAGTAATGCAGGTAACTACAACGCCTAAGCCCTGCCACATGACTCATTTAATTTGCTTACAACCATTTACAGAGAGGACAGGCGGGCTAGATTTTACTTGTCCTTTGCCTTGTCACGAACAACTAAAACAGTGAAAATTGAAACAGATGATATGGAAAGTACCTTCCAGAGGTTGTACTGCCACTTTAAGTCAAAGGCATATGTATGCAGAATAAAGCTGTTGTAAAATGAAACCAAGAAAAAGTTTAATTCAGAAAGAACATGGGTTTTTTAGTCCTTTTAGCTAAAGAAAGATAAAGATCAAAAAATGATAAAAAGCTCCATCAATAGGAACTATGGTACTTCAACCAATTTTAAGACAAACACCACATCTTCTTTGATTTCACAGTCTAAACTTTTTGAACCCAAAGGGAGGGCAAGTGGGCAAGGTGGGCAAGATGGCTGGTGACCTAGATGGACTGTGCTCTCTGGGTACTGTGATATGGCAGGCATTACTGCCCACTTCTCCAGATGCATCAAAAAATAATTACTCTTGATTGCACTGGTGCTCTTCTGTGCAGTTTTCCTTGCCCACAAATCTGTTATAGCAGTATTGGGATAACGTAATTTAAGGGTTTTCCATGTGTTAGTATAAGAAGTAGACCAAGCAGACTACAGAGCAGAAAGGAACCAAGAGTTTAAGGGGAAGGAAATGCTCTTCCCTCTAAATTTTCACATACAACTCATTCCTAATCATGGTTGCTCTAATCCAATTGGTTCTAATGCTTTTCTCCACATGGAATTAAAGTTGTTACTTCAGGGAAGAATTTAATCCAGCTCCTCCTGCCTTGCAAAGGTTTTTTTTAATCAGAGGGTGGCTGACTTCAATAAGAGCATTTACAGTATCCCAAGGGCTTCTTTTCCTTTAAAAAAAAAAAAAAATTTAACACCCTTGTCAGACTCCCCTTGTTGGAAGTTTTGGGAGCAAGTTCCTATAGAACGGTCACTCTGAAACCTATGGTCACAGACCTGTAAGAATTTGATTAAACCGTATCCACAGAAAAATGCACAAGCAACAAAATTCTACAAGCCAATTATGGACCCAGGTTAAGAACTTCTAGCTTACAAGAGAGAAAGACTATGGAAAGGATCAAGGTCAGTTGGGGGAGTGGCACCCTTGAAGTCTAAAACAGGACCTCTCCCTCCCTTCCTTAACCAGCAAGCAGGACTACAGTGGGAGTACTAGTTCCCGAGAATAAGGGGTTCCACTCATGGGTAACTTTGGCTTGGGCACGCTATCTTAGAACTGCACTGCCCACAGAGTCTTTCCTTCAGTCGTCTTCTTTCAGAGGTATCAGACATGCCCCATGGTTGTTAGACTCTACCAGACCTAAGTGTATTCCTGCTGTCTTCTCTCTCCCTTTGCACATCCCAGGCATTTTCCTCAATAAAATTCTTATACTTCTAATCCTACCTTGGGATCTGCTTCTAGGAGGAGCCAAACTACACACGTGCAGCTGCTGCTGTCTCCACAGAGCCCTGAGGAAGGCACCTTGGAGTCTTCCAGTCCTCACTCTAGCACCACACTCCAACACAGAAACTAAACCCCTTGAGACAATAACTTCTTACACATGCCCAGTGTGATAAAGCCCCTGGAAGCCAACAGACTGATGATGGTCTGGTTTCACAGATACAATGGGTAGTTTTCAGATTTTTGCCTTCAGGTCTGAGACAAGGCCTACTAAGGATAAGTGCCAATGATATGGGAGAAATGGCCTGGAAGGCCAAATCAATAATGTCAGATGTATAGAAGGCCTTACCTTTGTCAGGCCTGAAAATATGACCCTGACTCACAGTAGAAATATCTTTTACATTTATACAATAGTAAAC
This sequence comes from Pseudorca crassidens, assembly GCF_039906515.1. Taxonomy (NCBI): domain Eukaryota; kingdom Metazoa; phylum Chordata; class Mammalia; order Artiodactyla; family Delphinidae; genus Pseudorca; species Pseudorca crassidens. Next base: position 115,935,739 of record NC_090298.1, on the reverse strand, counting down.
ATGGAGCTGTACAGTCATAACCAAATTCTGAAAAGTGATACTATTCGACAGGGAGAAGATGGTGTTAGGTCAAGTAAAAACAGCCAAAGCAACAATCCTATTCCAGAGTATGAGTGACCTTTTGTATTCCCTAGAGAGATTTCAACAACAGTTAGTATAAGACTCAAAGTCAGTTCTTAAGTGTGCCAGTAGGCACTACTGAGTGTGCAAATGCTCTATTGTTTGAGGGTCACAATACCCCAATCCCAGAGCAGTTCGAGGCTTTTAGCCGAAGAAGTAGGTGAAATTCTGAGGTAAATACAAGGGATCATGTCAGAATCCAGCCATGCTATACCACTTGTCCTAAATCATTTCTGTTCCACGGTTAACACTTAGGGCATGCAATATTAAATGACTGTATCAACCTACCCTTTTCTCCTACTAAGACATCCAAAGATCAAATCAGCATTATTTTTCAGTTAGCACTGTGATAAAACACTATTATATAAAATAAGACAGAGAAGGAGAATCTTTTTAATTAGCTTTCTCCTGAAATTCTCAAAGAGCAAAATAACCAAATGCTTTGTTTTCCAACCTTTTTTTTTTTTGCCCTTTATTCTTGGTTTATGATGTTAAACTCTTAATGACAAAGAAGCAAAGCCCACTTAGCTAGTTTACCAACACATTTGAAGCAAATCATAGTCATACTTCTATGTTAACCAAGCATGACAGCAAGGTGATTGAGTAGCTTTCCAAACTACCAGAGCAGCAGGCACTTGCAGAGGCTGCAGTTAAATCAGCACTTCATAAATCGTGCAGGCTCCTGCCCATTTAGATCTCTCTATGCAGAATCGGCAGTCTAACACTGGCTCTCCCAAGCATTAAAAAATCATCACTCTGCTAACCCAACTCACTGTTCAGACGGGTCTTCTTGAATGCAGCCTTTATTACAACCTCACTGCTGCTTCCTACACTGAAGGAATACCATGTTTTTAAGTCAGGAGTTCTTCTTTCTCGCTTCATTATAATCAGGGGTCTTAACAACGACCCCGATACTGTTACAAAGCACACTGCTTTATAACAGTAAAGCTCTGGAAAACCCAAACAAAAGACACGTCACCCGGTGACGTCAGCCTATATACAGTTCTGTGTGGTCGCAGCACATAAGCAAATCCATTCTTGTGCCGTTTCTCGGAAAGCTTTTCAGTAAACGCACTCATGCTGCTCCAGGAGCTCTTCTCTGCAACAAGCCGCCCATCTGCCATCAACAAGTTAAGACCGAGAGAACTAACGGCTGCAGAAAGGAGAGGCTGAAGCTTTGATTAACCAGCTGAGCAGTTAGAGGAGGACGAAATTAATAACATATTCAAAACTGATTTAGGGGATCAGAGTGGTCACAGAAAATGAAACCAATGCTTTCGAGAGGAATATCCTAAGGAAAAAACAACTCACCCTGGTGGATTCAATTTTACTCGGAAAGCCTGGGACACAGAAAACAGGAAACTGGTCAAAGGCTCCCGCATGTTAGAGCCTTTTACAGACTCACTGCGTTGAGTCTGACAACCGAGACTGAATGCAGGCTCCAATGTGCTCAGAAGAATGGGTAAGTCCATGTATTTATGTGTCTTGTACAGTCAGCAAGGAATCAACGCTTTTAAAATAATAAGCCACTGAATTCACATTTTATGAGGGAGATCACTGTCACATTTTTGGATTTTGAGGTTTAGGTAAAAACATATATTGCTGATGACAGGATGTGTTTTATCTTCTTTCTTAATGGTTTAAGTTTTGTTCTAGTCATACTAACAAGGTTAGTGTTTCTGCAGCAAATGAAAAATAAGTTATATGTAGTTAAATCTTTTGCCATAATGATATGTTGTTGTTGTTTTAATAGCCCATACGCTCTGCTGAAAAATATCCTATCTTCTTGTCTTCCTTAAATTATATTCTGCAGGCTTACATTTCAAGTGGCCATTAGGGGCCCCTATGCTGGCAGCAATATATGCAATGAGTATGGTTTTAAAAATGCTGCCTGCCCTGGGTATGGCATGTCCACCCAAATGCCGCTGTGAGAAGCTGCTCTTCTACTGCGACTCTCAGGGCTTCCACTCGGTGCCAAACACCACAGACAAGGGCTCTCTGGGCCTGTCCCTGAGGCACAATCACATCACAGAGCTTGAAAGGGATCAATTTGCCAGCTTCAGTCAACTTACCTGGCTCCACTTAGACCATAATCAAATATCAACAGTAAAAGAAGATGCTTTTCAAGGACTATATAAACTTAAGGAATTAATCTTAAGTTCCAACAAAATATTTTATTTACCAAACACAACTTTTACCCAACTGATTAACCTGCAAAATTTGGACCTGTCTTTTAATCAGCTGTCATCTCTGCACCCAGAGCTCTTCTATGGCCTCCGGAAGCTACAGACCTTGCATTTACGGTCCAACTCCCTGCGGACTATCCCAGTACGCCTGTTCTGGGACTGTCGTAGTCTGGAGTTTCTGGATTTGAGCACAAACCGTTTGCGAAGTTTGGCTCGCAATGGATTTGCAGGATTAATCAAACTGAGGGAGCTTCACCTAGAGCACAACCAGCTGACGAAGATTAATTTTGCTCATTTCCTACGGCTTAGCAGTCTGCACACACTCTTCTTACAATGGAACAAAATTAGCAACTTGACATGTGGGATGGAGTGGACCTGGGGCACTTTAGAAAAGCTAGACCTGACTGGAAATGAAATAAAAGCCATCGACCTGACAGTGTTTGAAACGATGCCTAATCTTAAAATACTCCTCATGGATAACAACAAGTTAAACAGCCTTGATTCCAAGATCTTAAACTCCCTGAGATCCCTCACAACCGTTGGCCTCTCTGGCAATCTGTGGGAATGCAGCCCTCGAATATGTGCTTTGGCCTCCTGGCTGGGCAGTTTCCAAGGTCGGTGGGAGCATTCCATCCTATGCCACAGCCCCGACCACACCCAAGGAGAGGATATACTAGATGCAGTCCACGGATTTCAGCTCTGCTGGAATTTATCAACCACTGTCACCGCCATGGCTACAACTTATAAAGATCCAACCACTGAATATACAAAAAGAATAAGCTCATCAAGTTACCATGTGGGAGACAAAGAAATCCCAACTACTGCGGGCATAGCAGTTACTACTGAGGAACACTTTCCCGAACCAGACAATGCCATCTTCACTCAGCGGGTAATTACGGGAACAATGGCTTTATTGTTTTCTTTCTTTTTTATTATTTTTATAGTGTTCATCTCCAGGAAGTGCTGCCCTCCCACTTTAAGAAGAATTAGGCAGTGCTCAATGATTCAGAACCACAGGCAGCTCCGATCCCAAACACGACTCCATATGTCAAACATGTCAGACCAAGGACCATATAATGAATATGAACCCACCCATGAAGGACCCTTCATCATCATTAATGGTTATGGACAGTGCAAGTGTCAGCAGCTGCCATACAAAGAATGTGAAGTATAATATCTACCCATCATCAAAAATCACATCAGATAAGTAACCTATTTTACATAGTAGGGGCTAAATACATATCTAATTTTTACCAATGGTGACATTAAGGCTAATTTTTCCAAACCAAGTGGAGACTTAGGTTTCTGACGTGTTGAAATATTTTTAATTTTTTTTTAATGAAACCATATTTTCAGTGTTAAATGAAGCGATGCTCACATTAATTTGCACTCTTGTTGGAAAGTCTAAAAATGCTTAATTCAAAATAAGACATTTCATGTATGTAATTATACGCTATCGTGGGTAAACATTTACACTAAGGTCTCCATATGCTATTTTTTTCTACTGAAAACAGTTTGGAAAGAAGCTACTGAGTAGAAAGAGATATGGATCAATACTTGTTTGATCATTGCTCTCTACCCCAAGTACCACAACTTGGCTTGCTGCTTAAAAGGAGACTTAGCAAAGTTCTCTTGTATGATAATTTGGTATTTACTCAAACCTATTTACTGCCAGCGTGGGGAGTAGCATTTCACATATGCTGAAGACTGGTCAATATTAAACACTCTTCTTCCAGAGTTTTTACCTGGGTTAATAGATATTATCAAAGTCCATATCATGAAATCAGAACCCTTTATGTAATTCTAATACTTTAATATATTTAAACAATGAATCCAAGTGATTGTGAAAAGGTCTCATTACAATGAAATCAATACTAAATAATTACACTGACTTCGTTTCATATCTCTAGTTTGACTTATAATGGACATGTTGATTTTTGTGGCATTTAGATACTTACTTTAAACTAGTGTTAAATTATCACTTTACTAATTAGTTTACTAAATCCTATATATACATTTATATGTGAAAAAAAGACTTAGAAATTATTTTGGAGAGAAAAGAGATAAACTGAGTCAATTTAGCAATCCTATGACCAGCTGCTCACTCTAGTTTGAAAGCACACACAAATACACTCTCTCTCCAGTCTCTCTCTTTCTCCCCCTGTCCTCCACCCCCCACCTCCATCTCTCCCTCAACTGCCAAGATCAAAGATGCCTTGACAAAGGGGTTTAAACCTCTTTCTTCTGCCTTTTCCTGATCTTCAAGCCTCAGAGAGCCAAATTAAAAATAACTGGCTAGCAACAGGCATAATACTGATTCTTGTTAGAATATATTTTAAAGGAACCTTGAAAAAATCACTTTATAAATATTATATGCTAAATTTTGACTTTTTAATGGATACCTATTCTTACTGTAAGAGCAGGTCCTTCTAAGTGAAGGGAACAACACATATCTGAGGCAAACCTTCTCATGGCAGAACACAATATATGCCTATGCAGCCACACAGTGGTAACTCGAAGGAGGTGAGGGGATGAAAGAGAAAGGCAGCATTTTGAAATATGACTCTTGCTGAAACAGGTTAGCCAAGTTAAAAGGTAGCCAAGCAAATGGGCAACTATACATGATCTGCATCAAACAGGGCAAGGCCCAGGGACCTGCAGCTGGAAAGGGGACGGGGGGAGGTTCTCTGGTATTAATATAAATGTTCAGTAATTAAAAAATGATAATGATGCCACACTTTTCATGTAGAAAAGAGCCACAACTTTGTTTCTTCCATTATGATTTCTATGGAGAAACTATGACATATTTAGGATTTAGATGCAAGTTACCAATTGACACAGAATTTTTCCATAAATGAGGTGCCATGTATGTAGTAGCAAAAACCATGAAATTAGACTACTGACTTGATTTTAGAAGAATGAGCATTTTTACAACTGACATTTGCTGATGAGAAAAAAGGCATAAATTCGTAGAGAAAACCACTACCATAAAAAAAAGTTATCTTTTACTTAACATGATATCCTTCATTCAAGGCATATTTCTTCCCAGGATTGAATTGAACACATGTTAAGATTACAGTTTAATCCATGAGATTTAATACTAAGAGAGGGATGTCTACCTACATTTCAAATAAAATGTGTCTCAGTAAAAAGCAGACAAGATCACAAATTATGGTAAGAATGTGCTCTCTACAATTTTTAAGGTGGGTAGATTAGTTTGGCAAAGTCTCAGCCCATCTCAGCTGATCCTGAGCAGTGAGCATTTCACCTCTTGTTAAACCAGACACTAGGCCTGCCTGGGCAAGGACAGAAGCTGATTTTACGGCATAGAGCACGTCTCACAGCTTCCTTACAGAAGGGCTGGATCAGAAGCCCCATTACAAATGAGAGCTCCACAAGCTAAAATTTACCAACCCATTTATCAGGGTAACCATGGCCATTTGTCAGAGAACAACTTTATCACAATACAACTGTGTCCTGGACACACAAGATTCCACTAGCCCTGGAGGATAGCAGAGTAGTTTCCATCATTTCAATCACAACCCAAAATTAATTGAAACTGTGAGCAGAAGGGTGAGAAATAGTGGCTGGGAGTCCCCACATTAACCCTAAAGATTACAGTTAGTGAAATGGACCGTCAATTGGCAAAATCCTTAATGTATGTAGGAAAGAAAATTGGAAAAGCAAGCCATTTAGTAATTAAGGGGAACAGCATAGCCAAGGCCACCAGGGCATACTTTTCAGTTGAAAATTAACAGATTTTTTTTGGCCCTTCGTTTTTTGGGCAATGCTCTCTGAGAAAAGTGAATAACCGTGCCAAATAGCATTTTCCATTTCCATTTAAAGCGCGAATTTCCCTTTTCAATTGCCTATAGAAGGCAGAATTTCTTTTAATTTTGGTCTATTTGTGTTTTGGTATCAGCACAGGTTTGAAGATGAGGCTGTTAGTCATATGTGCTCTCCTTACCAACTGGCTCGGGTGGAAGAGCATCACAACTACACTGCAGATCCTGGTAATATAATGTTAGGCCTTTTGTCTTTTGCTGTCGTTTTATCCTCTTCAATGCCCCCTCTCCCTTTTTTCACTTTAAAGATTAGAGGAAAATGACCACTTAAAAAACAGAAAAATAATTAAAGCTCTCTGGAAAAAGCAAGCTAACAAAGGCTATGATACTGTACCCACCTAGTAACCAAGAGCTAGCTTGGAATCATTTATATTCATTTCTGTAGCTTGCCAGGGATTTCAATCACCTTTCTGAAATGAGAGTGAGCTGATAAATTTGCAAATCCATACACAACTCAGAGAATACCCTCTGCCAACATCAAATAGCAAAGATACTAATTTTTTAAGCCAAAAATCTGCACTAACACATGTAATTTCTTACTGTGCCTAAGTTAATTTCTGTACCAATTCATTGAATGGAATTGATTTTACTTTCCCACTCCACTAATTATTAAAATCCATCTGCTTATTCTAATGCTAGTCACCAAGAGCTAGACTCTTTCCAATAAAAATGAACCCTATGTAACACTAGGTCTTAATCCTAAAATTCAAAACAGGCGTATCATTTTCTTAAGGCATACGTCCTACGCAACTATGGGGGGGAGCTATAAATGTCCCGTTCTCTCCAAAGTGTGGCTATCAGTATGAAATTTTGAAATATTATTTTTAGAAGATGACTTACATGATCATTTTCCTAATAAAGCAATACAATGACAGACTCATCTCAAAAATCTGTTTTGGGACATGCTTTTCAATATCTTATTGGTTAAATTGCTTCAACCAGAAAAAGACAGAAGACAAAAGTGATAAGGCCATCCACAGATAATTCAATATTTCTGTTCCTAACCTAGGGCAAACTCGTAGTACTTAAATAATTTAAGGCAAAAAACGAGTAGTAAATGACTGTTTAAGCTTTCATACTGCTATTGCAGACATTTGGAAATGTCTGCTACTCCTTCAATTAACCTATTCTTCCTTGGCAATTTTTTAAAAGCCTGATCTATGGAATGTTTGATGAACATTCCTATCAACACTGAAACTGGAAACTGAAAGTACAGTCCAAACCTATTGTGTTCAATCACCCTAAGCCATTTGGGTGGGTGGGTGGGGGTGGGAGGTGGTCAAGTGGGTCGGGAGGGTGGGAAGAAAATACGATTATACTGGGGTGGGGTGGGGGGGTGGGGGTGGGGGACAAGTGCAGTGTACAGGGAAGTTTTGTTATTAAAATTGTGTATACTGTAAACAGCCAATGTCTTTCTTTTTTTTCCAAAGCTTTTCCTTGGTAACCTATCAATTTTGACATGTGAAAGTTGAAAACTCATTTATGACAGATATAGAAACCTTAAATGAACAGTTGTTTTGTACCATGTTCTCTATAATGCCAAATGTGCCAGTTGGAAAAGGGGCAGCTAATCATCACGTGTCTTCATTCGGAGACAGGCAAAACTAGGCTAGGAAGTAAGGCAGGGAGGGGAGGGCTGGCTAAGAAACCACCATGCCAGTAAACAGCAGCCATGCAATAAGAAGCTGCTCTGTCACAAGTCTTAGCAAGTGGACAAACAGCTGTCTGTGCGGCTCACAGGGCCAAAGGTTGGCCGCCATCCCCCACCCTCCCCTGTGTTCCGCCACAGCCTGGGGAACTTCAAAAAGGTACTCAATTGCCCATACCCAGCAAACAGTAACTTGGCCTCTACCTCAGGGATCTGTTGGAGTAGATCCTAGCAGTACCTTGCACACCACTCCTGGGAAGGAGGTCCACAGGTGCTGACCATGCTGGGGTCTCCAGGATCCCTACATGACCCATTCTATCCCAGACACCAGCTCAGTAAGTATGGATAGGGGAAAAGGAGGGAAGATTTTCAACTAGCCTCCCTTGCTTGACATAAACATCCTCAGGACAGGATGCTTTGCCTCGGCAACACTGGGGGCAGAAACGGCCCTGGCCTTGGGAATTGACTGCCACAGGTCGCTGTACTTGCCAGGGTGACCTTACTACTTCTCCAGGCCAGGAGCAGTACAACAGGACCAGACAGGCAGGAATAAACACCTAGGGATGAGGGGATCAGAGACGCTAAGGGAATTCTTACACCAGGAACCTCAGAAGAATTAGGGCAGAGGCAGGAAGCACAATACAGAATTTTACTGTCAAACTAACTCATCCAGTATGCACTAGAGGGCACAGGTGATAGTAGTTTCAAGTTGCACAAAGGAATGAGTTCCTATCCTTTATAGAGTTAAAAGCAGAGCTTATTAACATAATTCTCGTACATTTTAATCTTGAAAATCCCATGTAAAGCTACATCTGATTTCTTTATCAGTTATTTTAATTAGTTTTGCCTGTATGCCACAGCATTCTCAGGTTCCCACTCAGATTTATAATAGAATTCTTCAAGGTCTGTGTGAAGAGATTTTTTTTTCTTTCTTTAAATATATCTAACCAGCTGGGTACTCGAGTCTCCCTTAGAGAGACAAAATGTACTACAAATTGTCTTTTACAAAGAAAGAAGGGAAAAAGAGGTGAAAATCACAGCTATTCCCACATCTCCCCTTAGCATGAGTTCCTCCTCACTAGCCAATGTTTTGGGAACACTTCTAAGGGACAGATGCTGAGCCTCCCTGAAGCTCTATCTGAAGGAGACCTTAAAGAGCAAGACATCTCCAAAGGCAAGTACAATGAAACATGCTTTGCTGCAAAGCCCACCAGTGAATATACCCTCCCTTTAAACACGGAGGCCAAGAGCAAAGCTAGCCCATCCTCCATCTCAGGACCTCCAACATGAAAGAGCACCTGTGAACAACAATCCTGAAGGCAGGGGCCAACAGCTCTACCACCGCCCAAACAGAGAAGGCTCTTCCTTCATTTGGGAACCAGATTTTAAAACTGCAGCCCCAGAGACAATTCCGAAAGCCTTTTCACAACTTCCATGAAGAGACTTCACCAAGAACCACAGCAAAGAGATGTAAAAATGTCATAACTTTACTGAATATCCATTCACAATTGTGTTCAGTGCACAAAAACTCCATCTTTAGGCCCTGGTGTCTCTGCGCGCGCGCGCACGCACACACACACACACACACACACACACACACACACACACACACACAATCTCCAGGTTGCTTTTTCTGGAAAATCATATGATAAAAACTCTACAGCCATTTATCTGCTTCATTATCATGAGAACCAAAAAAGTTCCTCCTGTGATAAACAAAAACATTTCCTATGGCCTCACTGCCAAATACCTAGAGGGTAAGTGCTCAGCACCTAAAGATCTCTGAAAACAATGTATTTATCATTTACATATAGCCTAAAAGTCAAGGAAACTTAGCAAAATACATTCATATGTACAGAATGATTGAAATAAGGATGTAAAAAGATCAAAAGCAGGGATTCTTAATTCTAAGGGTCCAGGATATGTTTCATAGGATGCAAGAATCTCTTGAAATTATATTGCAAATATTGTGTTGAGTCTAGCAATTTCACCAGATCCTAAACCATTTTGGTTAACTCACAAAAAAGCCCTAACAGAGCAATGAAACAATTCTAGTATACACTAATTGGGCCTTGATCTTCCTGGCCAAGGCAAAGAAGAAAATCAACAGCTTTCGTCTGATAAAGGAAGCACATTGGTTTATTTGGAGGGAATGACACAAATGCAAAAGTCTGTGAATTATCTTTAAAATAGAGCCAGCTTTAGGAACAATAAGGAAACATGTCAGACAATATCCCCAAGGAGCTTTTAGAGAACAGGCAGACACGTTTTTCTTGTCAACCCTTGAAAAAACTATGGGAAAGGAGGCAACACAAGCATGATGCATGCTTTGTGGTATGATCTAACCTTTGTTGTGACCCAAGGCAAGAGCCTATAAAGTCAGCAAGAATGAATATGCACCTACTTGGAAGAACAGTTCATGTTTTCTCCTTATCACATCCCTGGGACCCAAACTAGAGTGTTCCATCACATAAGGGACACCCAGTAAATTCCTAATCCATTACATTATAAATCTTCTAGGCTAGGAGTACAATTTAAAACTCTTCCATTACATTATGAATGAAGAGAAGCACATTTCATGCATCATCTCTAGTTATGCTGATGATAATCATAAATGTTCTCCTTGGGTAAGAATCTATAAGATGATAACTAATTTTCAAAGAAAGAACACATTTAAAAAGATAAAGCGTTCAATGGTCTGAATAGCTGTCAGAAATTTAACAGTCTCTTTAAAATTTAAAACCCATTCTGTATGCCGTTAGCAAAACCTCCTAGGTTTCAACAGGAGCAAATAGAGACCTGTGTTCAGAGACCTGCCCCACACTTGGGCCTGTCACCCTGGACAAGTCCATCAGCCTCACTGTGCCTTGGGTCTCTCACCCTTAAGTTGGAATTAATAGCAGTAACAACCAAAAGGGAATTTAATACATGCAAAGTCCTGAGAAAGTCCTGAACACAGTAAATATTTAACAAATGTTTGCTATTTTTAGTAACAATATGTGGAGAACTAGATGAGAGAGATCCACCAAGTAGAGAATATAATCACATTAAAGACATGTAAGGCCCCTGAGTTGCTCCCTGAAACTCGCTACTTTCTAGTATTACTTCCCTCACTAAGTTAACGTATAGTATCTATACGTTATACGTTATATAACGTTATACGTTATCTATACTAAGATTGACAATTAGTGAGAGCTTTTAATAAGCCAATAGCCTGGATACACTTTTTGTATCTAATATTGATATAGAACTGACCATATCATCTCATAGTCAAGTAATCTGCTTTAAATAAATGTACTATTATATTAGTCATGACATTACTTTAGTTTGGCTTCATGAATCAAGGCTAAATTTCATAAGATTTAGAATCCATATTTCCAAAATTCCTTCTGGGTAAGAAAGTCACTTAAAAATCAAGTAATGTTGGGCTTCCCTGGTGGCGCAGTGATTGAGAGTCCGCCTGCCGATGCAGGGGACACGGGTTCGTGCCCCGGTCCAGGAGGATCCCACATGCCGCGGAACGGCTGGGCCCATGAGCCATGGCCACTGAGCCTGCGCGTCCGGAGCCTGTGCTCCGCAACGGGAGAGGCCACCACAGAGAGAGGCCTACATACCGCAAAATAAAATAAAATAAAATAAAATAAAAAAATCAAGTAATGTCTTTCCTTGTTCAGTAAAATTATATAGGACAGCACATACCATCCATTATCACAAACAGATTCTGTTTTTCAAAATAAATATAAAATAATCTCATTGATATCTCGGCCTCTGACAATTTTATTTTAGTACAAAATACATAACTGAGAATTAAGGATCACTATTACGTTCGGGTTTCTTTGCTTAGGAAAAAATGTACTTCAAGCCTACCACATCTAATTTAGGAAGCAGCCCATCCAATTGTGGCAGATTTAGTTCCTAGGCAGATTTGTCAGAATTATTGAGGGGTCTGAGCAAGGGAAGTATGAGAATTTTAAAAGACAAAGATAACCCGTCAATCCAGGAGGATATGTTTCATGACTGTTGTACAGTGATCCTCCATATTACCAAAATCTCTATTAAATATAAAGCTTGTGCAGAATTAACCTGTCTGAATGAAGACACACATCTGGTCATATCAGAACCTACAGATCTTATGGCCCAGATTTTTCAACTCAAGAACTTTTTCTTGACATTGTCTTCCCCAAGATCATGATCCAGTTTATCCAAGAAGGCAAATTACTTTATCTGCTCCTTCATCTGCAACTTTTCTGCACTTTCCCCATCTCTTGACCCTAGGCTTGTTCTCCTTCCTCTTTTACCACCACATAAACAAGCTTTTCACATTTCTCCTTCTCTTCATGGTTTCCAAAACTCCAAGGATAAACAACCTTATTGGGGGGAAACTGTTCAGTTGTAGTATATCCAGTGCTAAGCAGCCCCTTTTTAAGAAATAGCCATAATTTCAAAAATACTCCTCAACTCCACAAAACCAAGTGTCTGTCAGCTTCAAACTAATCCATACAACTTGGAAAATACTGTTAGAAACACAATTACGCATCTGAGTTGTCTTCTCAGTATACCCTTCCCTTTGCATAGATTCAAGTAACAAATAATGTTTATTCACTTTGCTGTTACTTTCAAAAGACAAATACCAGTCATTTAAGGATAGTGCCCTTTTTGCTCTTAATAATTAGCACTCACTCCAGCTCTCTGACTAAATAAAATCCCTAACACTCTTCACATCTTTAATATTAATAGCTATTTTGCTGGTTTTATGTGGGGGTGGGGAACATGCCTTGGGGCATAAAGGACACAGGTACACGGGCCATGGTTGTAAAAGTTTCAGAAATATAGAATTCTCAAGATAATAGGTAGTAATCCTTACCTCCCTCATCTGTGCTCTAAAATTTCATACCAGTTTTGTCAGGATCCCAATGAACTGGCCACAAAAACACTGGCCTTTCACTCGAAAGTACGTTCTGCCATAGTTTTTGCTCCAAACAGAGAAAAAGACAAGAGCATCAGGCACCCCATGCTACGACTGTCGCCCATGGCACACACTAAGAACTGGGTTCAGAAGTGACCCTGACAATGCTACCTTCTCTCTGATCAATCTCCCTAACTCTCCCTTGAAATTCACAAGGGAAAATAATGGCAGTGAGAAAGAAGAGAAAAGAATCTACTACCCTCAGCACACTCCTGTAGGCATCTTGGGACAGTGTCAGGTCACCACATCTCCCTCATCTCCTGACAATCCCTTGAGGCCAGTGGGTGCAAAACTGCTCTCTGACACTTGCCATCAACTTCCAACAACTAGAGCCCATTTTATGATTGTGGTAAAACTGCCAGGCTAAGATTTATCTACTACTCTACATGAAAGCAGGTGGTCAAGAATTTTCTTCTTTTTGATGCAGCATTCCTAAAGTGTCAAAAGACATTATAGTGCATAAGCGATATCATCATTGAGACACCCAATTTGTGCTCTCTTAGAATTACACGTGAGATGAATTACAGATAGAATGTGAAGAAACAAACTGTAAAAGGGTTTATCTAAAGTCTGCTTGACCTTCCCACAAGATACATTACCATAAATTATTACAAAAATTATTAAACAAATACAATTCTGTTAAAAACACAAATCTTCTGGCTCTCCAAAATAATAATCAGTATTTTGAAGATCGTGCCTTCTAAATATTTTACATCAATTTTCAAACACACACACACACAGTCCTCAGTTTAAACTGAAGAGGGGACAGGATGGGACGGGAGGTGGGGCATCTGGGGATTAGATAAAACCTATGAAAGGCTATATTCTTTATTCTGATTTATTAATTAGCATTTAAACTAAACATTTAAACCAAGACCTAATATCAACTGGGATTCAGAACACTATGGATGGCATAGATTGGGAAGGGGAGGAGTAAGAAAGATTAAGATTCAGCTTTTCACATGTTAAAGCTGAAATTTAAGTAGAGATGACAAATCCAGGGTAAAGATCTAGGCTGGAAATATAAATTTTGAAGTCATCATCAGTGAATAGAGGTATTGAAAGTCATAAAACTGAATGATTTCACCAAGAGACTGAGAGATGAAGAAGAGAATCATAAAACCACACTTTTCTCCTACACCAACCTGAGGAATCTTTAAACAATATCTATCAAATGGCAGTCAACCAAAAAAGGATGGGTACCCAGCAATCCCACTACTGGGCACATACCCTGAGAAAACCATAATTCAAAAAGAGTCATGTACCACAATGTTCACTGCAGCTCTATTTACAATAGCCAGGACATGGAAGCAACCTAAGTGTCCATTGACAGATGAATGGATAAAGAAGATGTGGCACATATATACAATGGAATATTACTAGCCATAGAAAGAAACGAAATTGAGTTATTTGTAGTGAGGTGGATGGACATAGAGTCTGTCATACAGAGTGAAGTAAGTCAGAAAGAGAAAAACAAATACTGTATGCTAACACATGTATATGGAATCTAAGAGAAAAAAAAAAGGTCATGAAGAACCTAAGGGTAAGACGGGAATAAAGACACAGACCTACTAGAGAATGGACTTGAGGATATGGGGAGGGGGAAGGGTAAGCTGGGACAAAGTGAGACAGTGGCATGGACATATATACACTACCAAACGTAAAATAGATAGCTAGTGGGAAGCAGCCGCATGGCACAGGGAGATCAGCTCGGTGCTTTGTGACCACCTAGAGGGGTGGGATAGGGAGGGTGGGAGGGAGGGAGACGCAAGAGGGAAGAGATATGGGAACATATGTATATGTATAACTGATTCACTTTGTTATAAAGCGGAAACTAACATACCATTGTAAAGCAATTATATTCCAATAAAGATGTTAAAAAAATCAATACCATCTGTATACAATACCACAAAGGAAGTAAAATCTCATTATAAAAAGGTAAACTATTCAAAATAGCAACAAAACTTTAGTATTTAAGACTAATCTAAAAAGAAAGAAACAAGATGTTCTTAGAGATGATGGTAAAACCTGTTGAAAAAATAAAAGAACACCTGCATAAGTGAAATAGTAGGCAATGTGTATGAATAGGAAGGTTCAGTGTTGCAAAGATGTCAATTAATCTACAAATCCAGTGGCATTCCTAATAAAATCCTAATAGCACAGTGCAGTGAAAATGAGAAATGGACCTTTGTGTTCATATGAAAAATCAAAGGCTCAAGAATTGACAAGAAAGAAAGAGAACGTGCGGCAATCAAAAAAGCAGGTCTGTTGTGTTTTTTTTTTTGGCCACACCATGCAGCATGCAGGATCTTAGTTCCCTGACCAGGGATCAAACCCATGCCCCCTGCATTGGGAGCATGGAGTCTTAACCACTGGACTGCCAGGGGAGTCCCAGAAAAGCAGGTTTTAATGTGGGGGGAAATGTACGGCTCATGTACTTGAGCTACAAGGTAGCCAAATATTCAATAACATGATAACCATATAATGTTCTCTATCTTGATAAAGGACTGGGGTACAAAGTGTGTGCATTTATCAAAACCTATCACGTAATACACTTAAAATTTGTACATTTCACTATATAAAATTTACGATAATAAAACTGAACTCTAGTTAAATGACATGCATACTGCAATGTTTAGAGGTGAAATACCCAAGTACCTGCAACTGACTTTGAAATACATCAAAACAATAAAAAGATGGATACAGGAATGGATAAATATGTGACAAAGCAAATATATCAAAAAGTCAATCACAGAATCTAGGAAATAGGTGTGTGTATATATGGTGTTCACTGAACAGTCTTTCAGCTTCTGTGTATGTATGAAAATTTTCACAATAAAATGTTGGGAGGAAAGGAAAAAAATATAATTACAATTGTAATTTATGGTATTGGCAATCTAACATAGTATTCCTCTCAACTAGACCTACAGCACTGCATGGTGGTTAAGAGCTTGAACTCTGGAGCCAGGCTAGGTTCAAAGTGTAGTACCTCCACTTACTACTACCTGTGAGATCTTAAACAAGTCATTTAATCTCTATGTCTTAACAGTATCAAACTCGTGCTCTGAAGATTAAATGGGAATGTGTGTGAAGTACTTAGAACAATTCCTGGCACACAGCGCTAAAGTGTGACCTGTATTACTACTACTACTACTACTACTACTACTACTACTACTACTACTCCTTCTTCTTCACAATATTTTAAAATATATAATTCAACAAGTACTTCAATTTCCACTATACAAGGTGCTATGGTGATATAGGCCCTTGCCCTCAGGAGTTTATCAGAGTTAAGTCAGAGGTAAAACTTAAAATATTCAATAAATAACTAATAAAAGAAGATAAGCCCAAAAGAGGTGAACTGGATGGTACCACCAAATTGCTGATATTTAGAAAACAGGGAGGGCACTGAAGAATGCCGTGGAGAAAACAGCCTAAAGCTAGGTACAAAAGCACCATCAGGATTTCAATATGGCTGGGTACAGAGTGGCCAGAGCCACTAATCTGACAGATGATACCAGTAAGTGCAGCGAAGGTAGGGCCAAATGCCAAGGGGCCTCTGGGACCAGGAAAGGTGCTCAGATTTAACATGGTCAGCAAGAAGGGCCACTCCGGATTTGTGGAGATGGCTGGGATATGATGGTCAAAGTGGTGATTTAGAAAAATGTATTTTAGCAATTTTTATTTTGCTGAGAAACACAAAACCTATAACTTTAACTATCAGAAAAGGGCTGCTAAGGAAGATGGATAAAAGAAAGGTTTATTGAAGGACAGGCAAAGGGTAAGAACCAATGATCAGTTGAAAAAAAAACAAACGACTCTTTGTAAGAGCTTTGCTCAAGAGCAATGGGTAGCGTGAGGGGCAGAGATGTAAGAAATCATTCATTCACTAGGATGTACTAAACAGAGCCTCCAAGTTCTCATGTTAAATTTCAAGTTTTCACTATTAATCTCCAATCTGAAACTGTTTTCTGAGAAGATACATAGTTTCTCCATGCTTCTATATTTACAACTTTTTTTTATCAAGTATCAAAAAGGATACTTTTTGATACTTTTCCATGTCTCATGACTTAGACATGGAAAAGGCAGAACCAGTAAGTATGGGGCAAAGGTCTGGTTTGGGTCCCATTCACTCTAGTGAAATCTACCCTTTTTCCCCATCTTATTCATGTACTCTTAAATTTTCTAGAAACTAAACTTTCAAACTTTTAGAACAATAATTTTTGATTCCCTTATATGGTGCAAAATTAAACAGAAATGCAGGAGCACAGTGTAGTGACAACCTGCTAATTTAAGTCTCTCACATACTACAAAAGAATCTTATTACAAGGTTTAATGTGTTACTTTCATATATAAGAGGTTGACTAATGGCTTCACTGTTAGAAACCTCAGTGTAACTGCTGGTTTTGTTAAAAACTATGTGGCATGGCTGCCAATACAATTTTAATAAAAGCCCCAAACATTACCTAAGTCCTATCTTAATAACAGAAATTGAAGGTGAAAAACGACATCTTAAGGGTTACATTTCACAACAGCAACAAGTTTCAAAATTCAGAATCCTTTCATTCCCTACTTGAATTTAACACTATCATGTTTTTGGTTTCCTGTCTGTAATCAAATACTTCCTCTTTCTTGAGAAAGACTCAGAAACCATCTTACTTATAAGAGTTCCTCAGTGTGTCAAATAAGAAAAAACATTTCTTTTCTTTTTCAGATTTTCATTACAATCAAGACTAGCTGAAAAAAAAGAAAAGGGAAAATTTAAAACATATAGGGTAATTTGAGCAATCTTTTAAATACCTGTAGGAAAGAAATGGAAAACTGAGTAAGAAAGCTATGTATTTTTTTGGGTGCGTGGAAGAAAGTAGAAAAAAGGAGAAGTTAGGTTTTCCCTCCTTAAACAATTAACAATTATAAATATTTATGCACCCAACATAGGACCACCCCCGCTTATACCAATGGACAGATCATTCAAACAGAAAATAGATAAGGAAACACAAGCTTTAAATGACACAATAGACCAGATAGAATTAATTGATCTTTATAGGACATTCCACCTGAAACTGGCAGAATACACTTTCCTCTCAAGTGCACATGGAAAATTCTCCAGGACAGATCACACCTTGGATCACAAATCAAGCCTCAGAAAATTTAAGAAAATTGAAATCATATCAAGCATCTCTTCGGACCACAATGCTATGAGACTGGAAATCAATTACAGGAGAAAAACTGTAAAAAACACAAATACACGGAGGCTAAACAGTGCGCTACTAAATAACCAAGAGATCACTGAAGGAATCAAAGAAATAAAAAAATACTTAGAAACAAATGACAACAAAAACACGACGACCCAAAACCTATGGACGCAGCAAAACCAGTACTAAGAGGGAAGTTTATAGCAATTCGACCTCACCTCAAGAAAACAAGAAAAATCTCACATAAACAATCTAACCTTACACCTAAAGCAACTAGAGAAAGATGAACAAAGAAAACCCAAAGTCAGTAGAAGGAAAGAAATCATAAAGATCAGAGCAAAAATAAATGAAATAGAAATGAAGAAAACAATAGCAAAGATCAATAAAACTAAAAGTTGGTTATTTGAGAAGATAAACAAAATTGATAAACCCTTAGCCAGACTCATCAAGAAAAAAAGGGAGAGGATGCAAATCAATAAAATTAGAAAAGAAAAAGGAGAAATCACAACTAACACCACAGAAATACAAAGGATTATAAGAGATTACTACAAACAACTATATGCCAATAAAATGGACAACCATGAAGAAACAAATTCTTGGAAAGGTACAATTTTCCAAGACTGAGATAGGAAGAATTAGAAAATACAAACAGTCCTATCACAAGTAATGAAACTGAAACTGTAATTAAAAATCTTCCAACAGGGCTTCCCTGGTGGCGCAATGTTGAGAGTCCACCTGCCAATGCAGGGGACACGGGTTCGTGCCCCGGTCCGGGAGGATCCCACATGCCGCGGAGCGGCTGGGGCCGTGAGCCGTGGCCGCTGAGCCTGCGCATCCGAAGCCTGTGCTCTGTAACGGGAAAGGCCACAACAGTGAGAGGCCCGCGTACCACCAAAAAAAAAAAAAAAAAAAAAAATCTTCCAACAAACAAAAGTCCAGGACCAGATGGCTTCACAGGCGAATTCTATCAAACATTTAGAGAAGCGCTAACACTGATCCGTCTCAAACTCTTCCCAAAAATTGCAGAGAGAGGACTACTCCCAAATTCATTCTATGAAGCCACCATCACCCTGATACCAAAACTAGACAAAGATATCACACACACAAAAAAATTACAGACCAATATCACTGATGAACATAGAAGCAAAAATCCTGAACAAAATACTAGCAAACAGAGTCCAACAACACATTAAAAGGATCATATACTATGATCAAGTGGGATTTAGCCCAGGAATGCAAGGATTCTTCAATATATGCAAATCAATCAATGTGATACATCATATTAACAAACTGAAGAATAAAAACCATATGATCATCTCAACAGATGCAGAAACAGTTTTTGACAAAACAGAAATATAGGTCAATGGTACAGGATAGAAAGCCCGGAGATAAACCCACGCACATATGTCACCTAATTTATGACAAAGGAGGCAAGAACATACAATGGAGAAAAGACAGCCTCTTCAATAAGTTGTTCTGGGAAAACTGGACAGCTACATGCAAAAGAATGAAATTAGAATGCTACCTAACACCATACACAAAAATAAACTCCAAATAGATTAAAGACCTAAATGTAAGACTGGACACTATAAAACTCTTGGAGGAAAACATAGGAGAAACACTCTTTGACATAAACTACAGCAAGATCTTTTTTGACCCACCTCCTAGAGTAATGAAAATAAAAACAAAAATAAACAAATGGGACCTAATGAAACTTAAAAGCTTTTGCACAGCAAAGGAAACCATAAACAAGACGAAAAGACAACCCTCAGAATAGGAGAAAATATTTGCAAATGAAGCAACAGACAAAGGATTAATCTCAAAAATATACAAACAGCTCACGGAGCTCAATACCAAAAAAACCAAACAACGCAATTAAAAAACAGGCGGAAGTCCTAAATAGACATTTCACCAAAAAGAAGACATGCAGATGTCCAAGAGGCACATGAAAAGATGCTCAACATCACTAATTATTAGAGAAATGCAAATCAAAACTACAATGAGGTATCACCTCACACTGGTCAGAATGGCCATCATCAAAAAATCTACAAACAATAAATGCTGGAGAGGGTGTGGAGAAAAGGGAACCCTCTTGCACTGTTGGTGGGAATGTAAATTGATACAGCCACTATGGAGAACAGTATGGAGGGTCCTTAAAAACTAAAAATAGAACTACCATATGACCCAGCAATCCCACTACTGGGCATACCCTGAGAAAACCATAATTCAAAAAGAGTCATGTACCACAGTGTTCACTGCCACACTATTTACAATAGCCAGGACATGGAAGCAACCTAAATGTCCATCGACAGATGAATGGATAAATAAGATGCGGCACATATAGCCAATGGAATATTACTCAGCCATAAGAAGAAACGAAACTGAATTATTTGTAGTGAGGTGGATGGACCTGGAGTCTGTCATACTGAGTGAAGTAAATCAGAAAGAGAAAAACAGATACCGTATATTAACGCATGTATGTGGAATCTAGTAAAATGGTACAGATGAACCTATCTGTAGGGCAGGAATAGAGATGTACACGTAGAGGATGGACATGTGGACACTGGGGGTAAGGGGAGGGTGGAACGAATTGGGAGATTAGGCTTGACATAAATACACTACCATGTATAAAATAGATAGCTAGTGGGAACCTACTGTATAACACAGGGAGCTCAGCTCAGTGCTCTGTGATGACCTAGATGGGTGAGATGGGGGAGGTGGGAGGGAGGTCCAGGAGGGAGAGATATAGGTATAGATATAGTTGATTCACTTCATTGTACAGGAGAAACTAACACAACATTGTAAAGCAATTTTACTCCCCCACCCCCTGCCAAAAAAAAGACTAGCTGATAAATTTCTCTACTTAGGCAAACCATGAAAATGATCAGATATCCAGATTTTTCCACAGAGTTAAGAATTCTACATTAATTTTTGATTTAAGGGACTTCCCTGGCAATCCAGTGTTTAAGACTCCACACTCCCACTGCAGGGAACACGGGTTTGATCCCCAGTCGGGGAACTGAGATCCCACATGCCTCGCGGCCAAAAATATGTATATAAATAAAATCTTTTTTAATTTAACCAAAGTAGGGGAAAATTAAATGGCAAGACCCAACCAGATGTCAACTCTTGCTGCTTTTTGCAGCTCTTCTGACAAAAAAAAAAAAAAAAAAGGGACATGATTTCCCCTGTGCTAAGAGAGGGACAAAATGGAGACTCTGTCTCACCCACCAAACACTAGAAGCGCGGGCTCCCAGAACACCTCCAGGCAAGGGTCTGCAACTAGAACCACCGGTAAAATACAGTGTTCTAAGCTTTTAAAACGAATATTAAAATTCAACAAGGTGCACATTTTCAGGAGGCAGGTAGGGAAAAATGTACCCAGTATGTATTAGATTTTCTGTATTGATATTAAAGGGTTTCTAATGGTAAATCTACAATTTCCTGCATCCACAATAACATTGATATATAGAACTGGTTGGTCAGCTTGCTTGGTTAAAAGGCCAGTCATGGGTTTGGTCTCTTGAAGAGATCGGTTTTGCTCTTCACATTCTAAACTCCAATGATTTCGTCTGTGAAATTGAAAATATCTGTCAATGGTTACAACTGGTACTCAAAACTGTGAGGAGATTAGTGAAAATGCTTTGCCAGTGCTAGGGAGAAATCACTCAGAGTGTACGTCCCACAAAATAAGAAATACCTCTACATACAGGATGACATATTATATAAGCCATCATTGTCCCTTTTAATGAATAGTATCCACATAGGATAAGGAAGAATAAGATGATATCATAATAAATTAGTCCAAAAAAAAAAGGAACTGGGAAAAAGGTCTCCAGAAAGGCTTAGAGGGAATTCTTTTCTAATACAGTAAGTCCCCGACACATGAACCTTCAAGTTGCCGACTTTCAAAGATGCGAAAGTGCATTTGTATATCCAATCACGTAAGTTAGTTCATGTGTCTGGCGTACATTGCAACGTGCGTGCATCCTCTACAAGTGGTTGTGCTTTTGAGTTCTTTACTGTACAGTTCTGTTGCTGTGCAACACAAGGAGCTTACTAATGAAGACCTGATGGAATTGGAGGCCCAGGGAAAGGACAAAGAGAGACAAGAATAAGAAGTAACTGAAGAATCAAAGAAATTCATGATGCAGGAAATTGCAAGGGGATTTTCTTTATCTGAGGAGGCACTGTTAGTTTTTGAGGCACAGGACCCGAATGTAGAACGGCACACAAAGGTTGCAGCAGCCGTTCAGTATGCAATCCAGTGCTACCATGTCATCTATGACGAGAAAAAAGAGCTACTACCCAGATAACACTGGATCATTTTTTCAAGAGGGTAGATAGAATTGAATCCAGCAAAGAACCAGAACCTGTGCCATCAGCGTCAGGCATGAGTGAAACTGCAGCTTGCCCTCCGTCTCCTATTGCTGACGATTCTTCAGCTCTCCCACCTCCCACCTCCTCTCCCTCCATCAGTCAGTAACTCTTCTTGCCTGTTCACTCGATGCCAGCCCCTGTATGCCAGCTGTTGTACTGTACTACTGTACTTTTCAAGGTACTGTACTGTAAGATTTAAAATGTTTATTTTTTGTGTTTGTTTTTTACATATTATTTGTGTGAAAAGTATTATAAACTTATTACAGTACTGTACAGCCAATTGTGTTAGTTGCGTTCCTAGGCTAACTTTGTTGGACTTATGAATAAATTGGACTTACGAACGTGCTCTTAGAACAGAACTCGTTCGTATGTAGGAGACTTACTGTAGAGGGACATAGTAGGTCAAATGAATTCTGCCCTTAAAATCCCTTACTCTGTTTTCACTGTACCACAAAATGTCTATATTTTACACTACTGCAGGCAGAGAAGTTCGTCAAACTGTTCTTTCTTCGCCTCTTCTCTCACTTAAATTTCTCTCCAGTGATGCTTGGCAGCCTACTCATTCAGCCTTTCATTCTGTCTTTCCTTACTTGAGAGCTTTCAAGCATTTATACTTTTCACTTAAGTCTATGTAAGAGAATATTTCAATAGGCACAAGTACCTGTGTTCAGCTGAGGGAAAATGGAAGCAGAAAGACTTGAGATCAAGACAAAATAAAATAGCTTCTATTTGTCTCAATGAGAAAGCCATTATTTAGCTCATTTCCTGTCGAAGATTTTTTTTTTTTAAACTTTGGCACCTCCCTCTGATTTCAAGTCTTGTACCAGGCATTTTTACTTGATTACAGAACCCCTCACTTGAATATGTGTAGTTACATTAAATGCTTGCATCCAAGAACTTGTACATCCATAAATAAACTGCAGAAATCCACACAAATTCTGCAGACGTAGGTACAAATAAAAACAAATATTCTTAAAACTATTTATGAGTATAGAAATACTGCAGATGCAATGTCAATGAGAATTGTGAAAAGAAAGTTTACCATAGAAGGCTCTGAAAACTTCCACTAAACCAGATCTATGACTGGGCTACTTCCCCTATCCAGTAGGTCAAATGACTTCTGATCCTAAACAACTGAAACAGCCTGCGTGGAAAAAAACATTTATAAATTTATGAAACCTAAAATCTCAAAGTTAGGCAATTAATTACTACCTTGTATTCAACCATGAAATTTTTGCAAAGGAATTTGTAATTGGAATATGTCAATTTATATGATACTCCCATTTGAAAATTCTTTCCTAGAACCAGAGTTAAACAGTCTTTTCTCTTGTTTGGGTACTACTTCTGCATGTATTCCATGCACACTCACAGCCATAGCTTATTTAATGAATAGTATAAACGTAAGTCACTATCCAGCTAGAAGAAATATTAAGTTGGAGCACTTATTTCACACCAGGCAAATGAAAGATTGTGATGAATTTGTATTGTGTCGATTTAGCCAATCCAGAACTACACTTCCCAGAATTCTCTTCCCGGCACAGTTCCAGGTTAGCCTGGACCACAAGAGACATCCTGGCATGAGATCTGAAAGGTGGAAATGAAGCAGCACCACCTTTTTAAACTGGGAAGGTCAGTGCTGGTACAAGGTGCTACTGCAGGTCACACACATTGTTGATTTTCTGCTGGCTCCTTTGCTTAGCATGGGGCAATGACCATGACCACAACTCCTACAGGATTTTCTCCTTCAGCTTTTCTGACTTCTGGGCCAGGTGCATATTTAAATCTGTGATAAAGGTACCCATCTTCTCCTTCAAGAAACCTCTATCATCATAGTTGGAGGTCTGGATGTAGTGAGAGGCTAACATGAGTTGCAGGCTGTCCTCATGGGGTCCAACTCATATTCCAGAATGATCCTGCTTCATATGTACCATGTTCTCTTACTGACTGCATGCCCTGCTAATTTCTAGCTCCAACACCAGAAACAAAAGCAACAGCCTCATATGAACTGTTTAATCTGCTCCCATAATTATTGGGTTGGCCAAAAGGTTCGTTCGTTTTTTTCCGTAAGATGGCTCTAGTAGCATTCAGCTCTCTTTAGACTGTATGTGACAGCTGTCATATCAGCGTGCATTTAAAAAAAGACTTATCAAAATTGGTGAATTTTTGTGTAGCCATTTTAATATTGAAGATGGAAGAAAAAAGCAACATTTTTGGCTTATTATGCTTTATTATTTCAAGAAAGGTAAAAACGCAACCAAAACGCAAAAAAAGATTTGTGCAGTGTATGGAGAAGGTGCTGTGTCTGATCGAACGTGTCAAAAGTGGTTTGAGAAGTTTCATGCTGGAGATTTCTTGCTGGACAATGCTCCACGGTCGGGTAGACCAGTTGAAGTTGATAGCAATCAAATCGAGACATTAACTGAGAACAAGCAACGTTATAACATGTGGGAGATAGCTGACATACTCAAAATATCCAAATCAAGCACTGAAAATCATTTGCACCAACTTGGTCATGTTAATTGCTTTGATGTTTGGGTTCCAGATAAGTTAAGCAAAAAAAAACCTTCTTGACTGTTTTTCCACATGCGATTCTCTACTTAAACGTAATGAAAACGTTCCATTTTTAAAACAAATTGTGATGAGTGATGAAAAGTGGATACTACACAATAATGTGGAACAGAAGAGATCGTGGGACAAGCAAAATGAACCACCATCAACCACACCAAAGGATGGTCTTCATCCAAAGAAGGTGATGTTGTGTATATGGTAGGAACAGAAGGCACTCCTCTATTATGAGCTCCTTCTGGAAAACCAAACGATCAATTCCAACACGTACTACTCCCAATTAGACCAACTAATTGAAAGCAGCACTCGATGAAAAGTGTCTGGAATTAGTCAACAGAAAACACATAATCTTCCATCAGGATAACAAAAGACTGCATGTTTCTTTGACGATCAGGCAAAAACTGTTACAGCTTGGCTGGGAAGTTATGGTTCATCCATTGTATTCACCAGACATCGAACCTTTGGATTTCCATTTATTTCGATCTTTACAAAATTCTCTTAATGGAAAAAATTTCAATTCCCTGGAAGACTGTAAAAGGCACCTGGAACAGTTCTTTGCTCAAAAAGATAAAAAGTTTTGGGAAGATGGAATTATGAAGTTGCCTAAAAAATGGCAGAAGGTTGTGGAACAAAAGGGTGAATACATTGTTCAATAAAGTTCTTGGTGAAAATGAAAAATGTGTCTTTTATTTTTACTTAAAAACTGAAGGCATTTTTTAGCCAACCCAATACATGAAGTCAAACCCCTATAATAAATCCCTTATATATCTTTCATAGTTGCTCTGCTTCTGTGATTAAAACCTTAGTGACACAAAGGGGTGTGTGCATTTGTGTATGTAAGTAATCCAAAACAGGAAATCCCCTAGCCAAAAAACAAAAGATAAACATACATACATGAAAATAAAAAGAAAACTCTGGTATGGTGAGGAAAAAAAGCTATATGCAATGTCAAAAGATAAATGACAGATTTAGAAAAAAATATACGCAATGCAGATGGCAGATAATAGGTTAATAGCTATACTATACAAAGAGCTCCAGCAAAGAAAAAGACACACAAGCCATTAGAAAAATGGACACAGGATATAAACAGGCAATTCACAGAAGAGCAAATCTAGTGACCTACAAATATATAAAAAGGTTATTTGAATTCAAAAGTGGTCAGAAAATGCAAATTAAAGTAATAATGAGTTATTACTTCCTACCCATCAGATTAGAAAACTTAAATAACACCTACTATACAGAGGAAGTGAAGAAAAGGCTATTTTCTTACATTGGTGGTAGAACTGCAACTAGTTTAGCCTTTTTTGGAAAATAATCTACCAACAGCCATTCAAATAAAAATGTGTATATACTATTCAACCCAGCAATTCGATAAAAATAAAATACCGAATCTATCTCATAGAAATAAAGTACCAAATGCAAGGTAATGCAACATTGTTCATGATGCTTAAAAAAATTTTTAAAGCAAATGCTCATAAGAAGAAGGGAACTGTCAAATAATTTATGGTATATCCACACTATGAAATCTTACTCGGCAATTAAAAGAATGAATTAGAGGTAAATCAGGAGACTTGAAAGGATTTCCATTGTTGAACGATAAGTCGCAGGTTTGTAAACAATGATCCTACTTTGTTCACGGAAACACCTATGCCAAAAAATCGGTATGGGGGTTGGGGGTATGGAGAGTAGAGATATAAGCAGAGAAAAGTATAGAGATATTCATACCAGATTGCTAACACTGTTTCTTTGGCCAAGGAAGATGTGGGATGAGGGAGAGATCTGAGTGGAAGGAGGGGAAAGCAAAAAATAAGAGTATGGATATATAGATCTCATTTATGGAAAAGCTATGTGCATGTGCATGTGTATGTGTATGTGTGAGCGAGTAAGTATAAATTTTAAAAGAGGATGAATTATCTTTGTCTTTATAATTTTTGTGTTGTTAGTTGCACTTGTTAAAAGTGATGCCTAATTTCTTATAATTATAATATTTTAAAAGTCAATATAGAGTCTAGGAAGCAACTATAATTAAACTACACTAGTCATCAGGTTCACTGGATCCTGGAAAGGAAATGACAACCATGTTTAAAAAAAAAAAAAGCAGAAAACGGAAGAAGAGAAGGAAGGCAGTGAAAAGAGAATGTACAGTGGAGAAAAGGCTGGAATCACTGTACTGGAACACTGCCAAGAAAGAGGTGAAAGTAGCTCCTTGAACTGAGCCTGGAAGCAGGAAATGTTGATGGGGGCGGAGGGGGGTGGCAGCTATTGGCCCACAGCCTCATAGACAAGGCCCATATTCGTGGGAATACACTGAGACATTGTTAAAGGTATTGAAATATTACACTTACACACACACACATCCCATTACTTAAAAGGTTAATGCCAGGCCTGATGGAGGCTTCTAGAATCCTGCTCCAGCACAAGAGCAATACTGATTGGGTAGCATCCACATTAACCAGTTGTACCTATAATGAATATCTCCCCTACTTAGAGGCAGGAACCATCCATCCCCATCATATTCCACCTTTACCCACAGGCAATGTAGCATTGCTTCCCAAGATGACCAGTTGCCTTAATCAACTGGAAAATCTCCTAAGGATGTGAAGCTTAGGGCCCCAGAAGCCCTGGGGTCAGAGATCAAGCACAAAAGTGCCCAGCAGGATAAGAAGAGAGGCTCAGTGAGATAGGAGCCCATTAAAGGCAACATGGGTTCCCCTCTCGATTACCCATGATACGCTCTACACAGAATATTTTGTGGAATTATCCTAAAACTGAACTTCCCAGGCATATATCACTGGTTACATTGCCATTGCATGTTTCCTAATGGCACAAGGCAAAGAGTACTTTTTGTTTGTTTATTTATTTATTAACAGTCAGTCTTTCTTCCTAGAGCACAGCACAGCAGTGTTTACCATGGCTATAAGTAATGCACAATATCCCCTAAACTGAATAAAAACTCCTTGTGCTTGTGGTTGAAGTTAAAGGTCCAATATTAGAAAGCAGAAACTACTATCGATCACAAAAAAAAACTTATTAGACAGGGTTTCCCCCCCACCCCAGTATAATGGTAACAGGCAAAAAAGTTATAGAGGTATCATCTTTTGGGCTCTAAAACCAGAAAGCATCAATGTTTTCCAGGACGAGAGCCAGGGTCAAGAGTTAAAGACCACAGGAATTGTCAGATATGCAAAACTGAAAGAGACTATAGTGAAATGATAAAACTTTGAAAGTTATTATAGTGAATGAAGACTACTATAAACCATCTGTGATGAGAAAAGGTAATAAATTATGAAGTGTAAAGAGATCTGACACTCTGAAATAAACATTTCAAAGAGGATAGTAAATGCGTATTGGCTATATAGATAATACACTAAGATGTGCTGTCATTAATAGTAATTATTTGTTAAAGAAAAGTAACCTCAATATTATACAGAACAGTCAATAATAGAAAACCTAGCCTAGGGCTACTCAATCTTAGTTGAAAAGCAATTCAGACAGGAAACACAATACAATTATTACATTCCAGACATGTGAGGTTTATAGACTTCATTACAATAAGGGACTATAAGCTGATGCCACAGTAGAGTGAACAGAACAGAGGCCTCTGAGATTAAATATCTAAGAAAGAGGCAGGAAAGCAAAGACAAACTGGAAACAGCTTTCTTAGGAGTGAAAAAAGAGACTGCAGAAAGTTTTGGCCAAGAAAGGAAGCTGTGGGATTCAGTTTGGTGGCCATAAGAGCAAAGTATATAATACTTAGCATAACACTTTTAAAAGGAAAAAAATAAGCAGAAATCAAGAAATTATCAAAGTCTCTTTTACAATTAAGTAATATAACTCTCAATACAGACACCTTTAATTACATGTGTGTGTACTTTACTGTATCTAAATAAAACATTTCTGGAAGGAAATATAACAAAATGTAAGGAAAGAAAATGTATGGCTACAGAACAGGAATGAAAGGGGACTCAGGAATGAAAGGGAATAAAAGTATATACTCACTATATACTCTTTTATACCCTTTTAATTTTGAACCATGTAAATATATTACCTATTTTAAGAATTAAAAAAATAGGGACTTCCCTGCTGGCGCAGTGGTTAAGAATCCGCCTGTCAATGCAGGGGACACGGGTTTGAGCCCTGGTCTGGGAAGATCCCACATGCCATGGAGCAACTAAGCCCATGCACCACAACTACTGAGCCCGCGTGCTGCAACTACTGAAACCCGCGAGCCTAGAGCCCATGCTCCGCAACAAAAGAAGCTACCGCAGTGAGAAGCCCACACACCACAACGAAGAGTAGCCCCCACTCGCCGCAACTAGAGAAAGCCTGCGTGGAGCAACAAAGACCCAAAGCAGTCAAAAATTAAATTAATTAAAATAATAATTAATTTTTAAAAAGAGAATTAAAAAAACAACTTTTTATTACACATAAAGCAATAATGCAGTCATAGGATCGCAGCTCAACAAGAGAGACCTACCTTTTTCAAAACAAGCCTATGAGAGGCAGCAAATGAAACGCTTCCCATTACTCTTAGCTTTAATATCACTTCTGAAGCAACTAACCATTAATCCAATAAGCAAGTTCACAGATAACATCTGAAGGCAATTGTTCATATCTCCTAAGTGAAGACTGATGACGCCAGCCAGCCCACGAGCTTCATTTCTAAGTCAGCCCAGCTTAACTACAAAGATTTTTCCTAATAAGATTTTTCTCTTCAGCCATTTTAGAGCTCTAAAAAGAAATAAAGATTATAAACATCAAAGGGAAAAGAAACCTAGACCTCACACTACCTGTTCCAGTGTCTTTTAAATACTATGCAATGCCTAAACTTATTGTTTTGGGTTAATTATTTAACCAGCTCTAGGGTGTGTAAATTCTCTTAAACAGTGAATTAAGATCAGAAAAGATCTTATTAATAAGATCAGAAAAAGTTTTATTCATGACACTATTTTCCTCTGGTGCTAGAAAGATGTTTTAATAAGCTGGAGAGGACAAATAAACATGACTTGTAGAAAATGAACGAGAAAAGAAAGTATATGGATATACTATTGAAATTTTAAAAAATCTATTTCAAACGCAATCATCAAATAAATGCAAACTGGTTGGGAAAGAATAATGGAGAGATTTTAAACAGAGATGCCTATACAAAACTCAATTCAGAGAATGAACGCTGACAATCAGAGCCTCGCTTCCCCATGCCAGATAACTCAGAATTAACTATAAAGAAGTATGCCAGACCCAAGCAAAATGTACATTTTAATAGTAAACAGAACATATTATGAATCTGGGAATAAGGCCACCAACTTCAGGCAAGACAGTTAAAACAAACAGAAAGCAATAAAATAACCTCTGTGACACAGTCAGCAGGGAAACGCGTGCTAAAAATTAATACAATCTTTAGACGTTATTACCAGAATGCATATAAAAAAGGGAAAATTCTCCAAATGTATCTGACCATTGCTAAAAGAGAGGAGGGAAGAAGGTAAACGGAGGGAGGGTAGGAATTAAGCTCTTTCTCTCAGCAGAAGGAGAAATGCAACTACTCTAAGAAATCACTGGAAAGCAGGACAGGTAAAAATAAAAAACAGAGGAGTTAAAATTTTAAGCCATTCAAAATTCTAAACTTTATTAGTAATAGTAGTGGTATAGTAGCAGTAGTATGAACAGCAGGGGCTGTTTTACACACTCTCAACCATGCTATGTGTGTAGGCACAATCGCCATCCCCAACTCAGTGTTGAGGCGACTGAGACTGGGGGATTCTGGGTGACTCTTCCTGTTCAGTGCAGCTGTCAAGAAATAGAACAACGGGACTTCCCTGCTGGCGCAGTGGTTAAGAATACTCCTGCCAATGAAGGGGACACGGGTTCGAGGCCTGGTCTGGGAAGACCCACATGCTGCGGAGCAACTAAGCCCGTGCACAACTACTGAGCCTGTGCTCCGGAGCCCGCGAACCACAACTACTGAAGGCCGAGCGCCTAGAGCCCGTGCTCCGCAGCAAGAGAAGCCACTGCAGTGAGAAGTCCGCCCACCGCAACAAAGAGTAGCCCCCACTCGCGGCAACTAGAGAAAGCCCACACACAGCAACGAAGATCCAACACAGCCAAAAATAAATTAATTAAATAAATTTATTTAAAAAAAATAGAACAACAGCACTCCACTGAAAATCCCTTCAATAAGAAACTTATCTTAATGCCAACAACCTATACATATTAGTAAACACAGAGTTCAAACATCTCTGGAGGGAAAACAAAGCTTCAAATTAGGTAGATTTTACCACCCCAGAAGAAGGTCAGTAAATCCCAACTAAGCAAAGAGAATTTTAAAGATACAGAGGAGCCACCTCATTTCTCTCCAGAAACATAGGTAACAGTAAGCATCCCTGACAACTTCACAACTAATGAGAGATACACTAGTTTATACAATGTTTGTCATCTTCAGCTTCTACTTTCAGTCCCAGGTAAAGAAATACCAACTTCATTAGTACCAAGCTCCAAGAAGCAGCAACAGAACCGAGAGCTGCCCCAACAGTTCCTTTCTGTAATTCATTGAAAATTTACTTGGGGCAGCAAAAATATGCTGTCTCCCAGGACAACAATGTAGAGAGAGATTCCCTCCCCAAAATAGGCTTCACAAGCACCTGCCCACACTTATCTGAGGGTGACTGTCTCTACCAAAACACATCTTTCTTACTTCCTGTCACTGTGCCTGAAATTCCACCATCAGCCTCCTCTTTGAGAATCTTCTGTAAGATAAAAAAAAAAGGCGGGGGGGGGTGCGGGGGCAAATATCCCCAAACAAAGCAACAATGAAAAGTGGGGAAGAGATTATATTTGACTATTTCAATGGACATTTTAACTAAGGAATTATGACAGCTAAAAATGAATGTTCACAGTTTTCCTCCTAATTTCAGAAAAAGCTTAAGTATTTTTAAAAATCCCTTCTCTCATATGAATGTTTTTGGAGCCTGTTACAGTTTGGTCTGGTAGCAAACATCAGTAGATAAAAGGTACAAACTACCTAGCAAGTTAACATAAATGGAAAACCCTGAAATGAGGTCATTATGGTTAATCTGAACCCTTGTTAGTAATTGTAATTTTATATTATATACACAGAGTGGTGTGAGACTTATTTTATGATTGTATATTTGTTGCTGGTTTCTATGATGTAATTGAACATACTTCTGTGATAAAGCCTTAGGATCACTGAAAGCTGGAAGGAGGCTGCCAACTTTTGCCTACACTTCACAGTAGGTAAGGCCAGCCCCTTGGGTCCACCAAAGTTGATAGATTTGCAGTTTAGCTCTGCAGGGCAGCAGCACACCCTACAGGATCAGCCATTCTATCCTGGTAGGCGCACCACAAAGACCAGAAACGGCCAGCATAACACAAACATAACAAACAAAAGAGCCATGCTGTTGAGCTACAAATAATAACTCATAGAGACAAAAAAAAGCAAAAATCTATTATAAGCTAACAAAGTAATTAATGTTGCTTTAAACAAGCCAGTTCACCTACAATCTCTGCTACATCTTTTTTGCAATTTCTTCAAGTTCAAGTGGGCGTAGAATATAGCTATGAGATACTAGTATATATTTATGAGTACCATTATTTCTATCAAAATCCCTCTTTGGAATCCATTATATTCCTCTGACAAAAAAAAGTTTTTAATCTAAAAAGACTATAGGGGCTTCCCTGGTGGCACAGTGGTTGAGAGTCCACCTGCCAATGCAGGCGACACGGGTTTGTGCCCGGGTCCAGGAAGATCCCACATGCCGCGCAGCGGCTGAGCCCGTGAGCCACGGCCGCTGAGCCTGCGCGTCCGGAGCCTGTGCTCCGCAGCGGGAGAGGCCACAACAGTGAGAGGCCTGCGTACCGCCAAAAAGATAAATAAATAAATAAATAAAGATAAATAAATAAATAAAATAAAAAGACTATAGAATCTAGAAAAATGGTACATATGAACTTATGTACAAAACAGAAATAGAGACATAGACGTACAGAACAAACATATGGACACCAAGCAGGGAAAGAGGGGCTGGGATGAATTGGGAGATTGGGACTGACATATATACACTACTATGTATAAAATAGATAACTAATGAGAACCTGCTGTATAGCACACGGAACTCTCCTCAATGCTCTGTGGTGACCTAAATGGGAAGGAAATCCAAAAAAGAGGGGATTTATGTATACATATAGCTGATTCACTTCGATGTACAGCAGAAACTAACGTAACATTGTAAAGCAACCATACCCCAATTTTTTTTTAAAAAAAAGACTATGTAATTAATATAAAAGCTAATTCATTTTTATAGTTCTTAGAGTTCTAAGATAATCAAATTTCTAGTGATTATATGCAGAATCTTCAAATAAAAAGTCCAAAGTATTTAAAATGTGATAATTTAAGGGCTAACAATATGCATATTGTACAGATCCGCCACTTTCTCACAAAGACTAAAATAAAAAATAGTCGCTTTGAAATGATACATGTTCAATCTGATTTCTGAGTTTTTAAATTATTTTTGATTCAACAACCCTTAACTTGACATATTCATAATTTAAATGAAACAGCCACAGAAAATTGCAGGCCATTAGTCTATTCAATACAAAGCCAAGAGATAAAAGAGGCCAACTTTTATGCACTTTTATGTAGGCTTTTTAATTTGGCCAATGTCATTCTGATGGCAATAACTGACACAGGCCCCGTTTCAAAATGGGGAAAACATTCTTTACTTCATATAAGATAGACAAATTGCATGAATCTATATAAAATACAATTTAAAATGATCATCACATCATTAGGATACATACATGAAAAAGCATGTGACTATTTTTAAACACCTTTATTAAGATATGTATATTTATTATGATGTATATTAAGACAATGCATACACAATTCACCCAGGTAAATTAAACAATTTAATATTTTTAAGTATATTCACAGATATATGCAACCACTACCATTAGAATATTTTCATCACCTAAAAAGAAGCTCTGTATACCCTTTAGCTATCACTCCCCCAATCCTTGGATGTGAATATTTAAGTACTAAATTTTAAATATCCGGGACATGGTGACCATACTTGGCTTTAAGTTTTAAAGCTCTAAATTTGTTGTCCTTTTCTTAAAAGTAATTTTTAGTATTCAGTCTAAATTTGCTCCTTAAACCTCCAGAATCACAAATTTATCCATTCTTTTTCAAAAACCTCTCCAGATAATTCCTGTTTGTGAAAAAGGGTACCAAGGCAATCAACTCTTGATTCATCACACATGAATGCACCACTTTTTACCACCTATAACAAACAAAAATACATAAAAACAAAGCCCACAAACACATTTTAAAATGTGTCTATCCAATACTACCTACATAACAAGTAATTATCCTTATTCTGTGGCACATGCCTTCCTTGGGTTTAGAAAAGTAGAAGTGGGCTCCAAGTCCAACAGTGCCAAACTTAACAGGGCCTTAAAGAATGTTAGACACTCTTTTCTTCCACCCACATTAAATATACACCCCCAAAAACTGTTGATTCACCGGATTTTCGGCTGCCAAAAAAAGTAGACTAGCTTAGTGTTTGACATTTCCTTTTGGCAGTCATTAGTCCTTAATGTGTCGCTGTCTAGAGGCTAAATGGAATAGTTTCATTCTTTCTGCTTTAGCAGATCATTTTCTTGGGCCTGAGGAAATGTATCAAAGGCTAA
Organism: Pseudorca crassidens; assembly: GCF_039906515.1. Taxonomy (NCBI): domain Eukaryota; kingdom Metazoa; phylum Chordata; class Mammalia; order Artiodactyla; family Delphinidae; genus Pseudorca; species Pseudorca crassidens. The sequence continues at coordinate 115,901,132 of NC_090298.1, read as the reverse complement.
AACCACCCTACAAGAATGCTGTCAATTGAAGATGTTACAATATAAAAATAATAATGATTAAAACTCCTCTCTCCACAAGCCCCTTATCACTGGAATCTAAACAATACCTTTCTCCATAGGAGCAAATTAAAGGGGAAAAAGCAAACACTTCCCAACACCTCTGTCAGTGAGCTACCCACTAACGGGAAAAGAGGACTGCTTCTAGCTAGTCTTGCTTGTAAAATGGTTCCTTAATGACTCTTCAGGACTTCCCCAGTGGTCCAGTGGTTAAGACTCCACGCTTCCACTTCAGGGGGCATAGGTTCAATCCCTGGTGAGGGAAGTTCCACGTGCCATGCTCGGTGCAACAACAACAAAAAAAGGCTCTTTGTTCCCACCAAGCCAAGAGGTTTGCCATTCCCTGCACACTAATTAATTCCTGATTCTAAATCTATTATTGTTTCTCCCTTCGCCCACTCTTCAATGCCAATCAATGCCAACCTTGTCTGTCTTTGCATATCTATTTAATATAAGTTTTATACTTGCTCCAGTGCTTTATAATAATAAAATAATTTTATTTGTGCTTTTCTTTAAAAAACTTCATTGCACCAGCATTATCTCGTATAAACCAGAACTCCTCATTCTGATTTCTGCCGACAAAAAGAGCACTAAAAAAGGAAAAATAATAGAAACAGTACATAGAATGTTTATATTCAAATAAGGTTTTCTCTAGCTAGAGACAATGTATTTTCATAATCAACAGCAAAAGCAAGGAATCTGAAATCATCGTGGCCAAGAAAATACTGTTTAAGCCACCTAAAATTGTGCTAAGGCAACTTCTTAATTAATATGAAATCTACAGAAGTCGTACCACCACCCTCTTGAAAAAGTGAAAGCCCTAATTACTGCCATTTATTAAATTCCATTCAATCAAAGTTTAGTGAACAACAAGGAAACATCACTACTAAATTATACAACAGTCAAGCAGGTAAGAAACAGAAAACTTCTTACTATACATGATAGAGCTTTAAAACTATGATTCAGGGGAGGGCAATAGCTCTGATAATGCTTCAGGCAGTAGATTATGGAATGCCTAGATGATTAGGCAATGACCAATTCTGACCTTCTAAAAAAGTGTTTACTAACAATTTAGCCAAGAAAACTCTGCATCGTCCAATGACTATACTAGGTACACTCCTTTTTGGAGAATCAAGGAACTCAAATCAAATACAGTGACAAAGCGTTTACTTCAAGGACACATGCACAAATCCCAAGCACAGCTGGGCAACCAGCCTCAGGAAGGCCATACAGGAAGAACAGGATCCTCCTCTTAGCTGCTTGCACCCTTCTCCAACCTCAAATACCTGACCCAATGTTACCCTCTATGCTGCCTAACTAATTCATAGCTGCTGCCCACCCACAAATTCACTTTGCCATGACCCCTCACGACCCTGACTCTACTTAATGGCATAATTTCCTACTTCAGTTTCCATTTACTAACTGCATCGTTTTCTCATTATTTTCCCATACAAATTCCCAAGAGAATCTAATTGGCCTAAGAACTGCGGACTGAGAAGGGGGCTGGAATAGAATAAAGCAATCTGTTCGAGAGGTTGCAAGACAGACAAATGCCTTCAGAAGGGCTGTACACATTGCAAAGACTATGCCCTTAAACATCTAATATGCTGACATCTACTCAAATAACCATAATGATAAGAGTTGTCTTTTTTTAACTTTTTATTATGGGATTTTCCAAACATTCAAAAGGATTAAGAAGACTAAAATGAACTTCCTTATGCAACATCACCAAGTTTTCCCAGCTATCAACTTTCTGCTTTCTTGTGTCATTTATAACACTTCTGTTAGTTTTGGGGTGGAGTATTTTAAAACAAATCTACAACATCATGTCATTTCACAAGGGATTCCCCTTGAATCTATGTTCATCTCTTGATGTTCAAATCTTGTCAAATGTTGAGGGTTAAAAGAACTATCACTTGTCCAAAACCTCAAATTGCAAACATATAGTTACTGACGTTTATCATCATAACCCTAAAACTTATGTGATTTTTTCTTTTTTTTTTTTTTTGCCGCACTGCTTGGCTTGCAGGATCTTAGCTCCCTGACGAGGGATCGAACCTGGGCCCTGGCAATGGAAGGGTGGAATCCTAACCACTCAGCCAACACAGTATTCCCAAACTAATGTAATTCTTGATTCGGAATGGTTTTAAGAAAATAGCTAATTTTGCACTAGCTGAGAAAACCAACTCAAAAAAAAAATAGTTTGTTTCTAGCTCTAGAGTTTGCCAAAATGACAGATCTGTAGACAGCAAGTAAGAGCTAGTCAATGGAGTCAGTTTTAACAAACACTGTGATTAGAATTCCACTTTTTAAATGGAATTTTTTTCTGAATGCTACAAAGTTTGATACTGCTTTGAAAAAAAATCCAACAAACGTATTCCTAATGTTTTGAAGTCCATTTCCTGAGTTAAGAAATTTTGATAGCCTAAGAAAAACCGGCTTTGAAAAGGTCAAGGGGACAGGGGGTTCCTTTATCACAAAAGAAATCACTAAATAAGCGTATATATAAACAACCAACTTTTAAAAACCAAACAATTTTCCAGTATATAATGGCTTTATCTTTTTTTCACCAACATAGAATCTTAAAAACAACATAGGGACTTCCCTGGTGGTACAGTGGTTAAGAATCCCCTGCCAATGCAGGAACACGGGATTGATCCCTAGTCCAGGAGGATCCCACATGCCACGGAGCAACTAAGCCTGTGCACCACAACTACTGAGCCTGCGTGCCACAACTACTGAAGCCCGTGTGTCACAACTACTGAGCCCACAAGCTGCAACTACTGAAGCCTGAGCACCTAGAGCCTGTGCTCTGCAACAAGAAGCCACTGCAATGAGAAGCCCACGCACTGCAACGAAGAGTAGTCCCCACTTGCCGCCAACTAGAGAAAGCCCACGCGCAGCAACGAACGAAGACCCAATGCAGCCAAAAAAAAAAAAAAAGCAACATAAACAAATAGGTCTACTTCCCAGCAACAAGTGAATTTATTGTTATGAGCTTTAAAGATTACAGTTGGGTATCACTGGTCAAATACTTACTATTTTTCTTATAAAATATTGCAGGTTATTTTACACCAGGGAATAATAAGCAATGTTCATATAGACACAAGAACAAGGCCAAGTCAAAACATAAATCTTTTTATTCCTAGAAGATGAGTTTCTTATTTGAGTCTGCAAAACCAATAATTCTCCCTCAAAGCAGGGAGAATTAATTCAGGACAAGTATGCTCCGGAGTTAAATTTAAAGGACAATTATCAGGGAAGCCTTGAAATCAGATGCCACACTGCATTCTATACGGTAGACTATTACAAACTGCAAATTACAAATCCCAAAGTTAGAATATCTGCAACTGGAGTAAAACCAGGAGGCCAATCATTCCAACACATCTGAAAATAATCCTTGTAAGACAATTTACTGACTAGATGTTATTTTAGCATAAAGCAACTCAAATGCAATGTCTTCCTTAATAGTGTATCTCCAAATCATACCATTATGAAAAGGTCATATGCCATTTTCAGAGAATGACCAAACAAAATCAGTTCTCAGCAGTCTCTGGTTCTAAATATTGAATATTCCACTTTATTTATTTATTTATTTATTATTTTTTGTGTGTGTGGTACGCGGGCCTCTCACTGTTGTGGCCTCTCCCATTGTGGAGCATAGGCTCCAGACGCACAGGCTCTGCGGCATGTGGGACCCTCCCGGACCGGGGCACAAACCTGTGTCCCCTGCATCGGCAGGCAGACTCCCAACCACTGTGCCACCAGGGAAGCCCCTGAATATTCCACTTTAAAATAAATAAGTTATTGGGTGACTGTCAAGTACTTATTTAGCAGTCATCAGATGTGATCACAGATAAAATCAACAGAAAAAATAAGGTTATTTGCTCAGAGAAGAAAAATATCACATTCCATAGACTTTAAATTAACCCTTCTAATTTTATGACTAAGAAATATGAAAACCATAGTAATTTTCAAGAGAGCAGGCCTGAAATCACAGAAGAGAAAATTTCCTGGCAGCCAGGGCTATACCTGTCTCTGGCAAAGATAGTTTGGAAACTCAAGGAGTTTTATTAACTACCTTAAGTCCTCTAAAACACCCAATTTTTAAAAAAAATTTTTTAAGATCAATGGACAGAAAATATTAGGGTAGAAAGTTATGATTGATAAGCTTCTAATTTTACATGTCTGTCACATATGGGCATTCTAGATAAACAGGCTTATTTTATAAGCAATAAAATGCCTACTTTGCTACATTTAAACGACACTATTTTAAAAGAATCAATTTATTATCAACATATGACAACTTTGCCAAAGGTAAAAAGAATAAATGAGAAAGAAGGAAGTGTATTATTAATTTCCTAAAACGATACCAATTTGCATGTATTTATAGCACTTTCTAGTTTTATGTTCAAGTCAAACATGGTATCCCCTTCCCCTTCCACACTCAAATGGCGGGTGGCGGAGGAGATCCTCTGTCAGCTGTGATTAGATGCTTGAACTACAAGATCATGCAGACTTGTGGGTGGAGACTGCTGCTTTGGCTCTTTGCTATAGACAGAGCAAGGAACGGAGCTATCACACAGAGCTGAGAAGAATCTGCTACAAGAGACAGGAGAGCAGCCTCGGTCACTGCCTATCCAGATCTCTGTTCACCTTGTTCTTGGCTACACATCATTTAATGCTCTTTTGTCTCAAGGCATTTTTTGCATTACCACCACCCATTATCCCATTTTCTTCATTTTGCTTGGTCTTGAGTGGTTCTCTGTGCCCTCTAACAAAGTCAGGTAGAGGGGCAGCTATTAATGACCCTGTTTTACAGCTGAGAAAGCAGCTCAGGGGGAGGCTACTTGATCAAGCTTTAACGATGCCTATTCGATGTAAGCATTACTGTCCACCATCCATGGCATCACGTATGATGAGGACCATCAGAAGTAGCTCTGGACTGATAATCAGAAGGCTTAATTCTAATCTTAACTACTCTTACCTGGGTATGATCATAGCCAAGTTACCTCTAGTTTCAGGCTGTTTTGAAAATAGGGGTTGGTTTTAGCTCTGGTTAAGATGGGGTAAACATTTTCCACCCTGTCTATCCTACTGAATGCAACTAAAAACCCTGGAGAGAATACATAAAGTAGCAATCTGAGAACTGAAATGAGAAAGAGCCAAATCCACAATTACAGTTGGCAGACAGGGCTATAACTGTCTCAGTAACTATTAGAACAAGCAGACCCTAAATAAACAAACAAATAAATAAGCAATCAAGGTATAGAAGTACTGAACCAATTCAATCAACCAATGCCATCAACCAACCGGATCTAACTGACATTTATAGAACACTCCATCCAGCAACAGCCAAAACACATAGCCAAGTGCAGACAGAACATCACAAAGATAGCACCACTGGGTCATAAAACAAATCTCAATAAACAATTTAAAAAACTGAAATCATGCAAAGTATGTTCTCTGACCAAACTGAATTTGAATTAAACTAGGAATCAATAACAGAAATTTAACAAGAAAATCTCCATATACTTTGAAATTAAACAACATACTGTACTTCCAAATAATCCACTGGTCAAAGAGGAAGACTCAAGGAAAATTTTTAAATATTGTGAACTAAACAAAAATGAAAATACAAAATATTGAAATGTATGGGATGGAGACAAAGTAGGGCTTATATGGAAGTCTGCCCTAAATCTTTACATTTAAAAAGAGGAAAGATCTCAAGCCAATGACCTAATTTCCCACCTCAAGAAACTAGAAAAAGAAGAACAAAATAAACCTAAAGGAAACAGAAGAAACAATGAAGAACAGAAATCAGTGAAATTGAAAATAACAGAAAAATCAATGAAACCAAAAAAAGCTGGTTCTTTCAAAGGATCAACAGAATTGATAAACCTATAGCCAGACTGGCAAAGAAAATAAAGGAGGCAGATACAAATTACCAACACTAGAGAATATGGCTACAGACTCCCCACAAACACTAAAAGGATAATAAGAGAATGCTACAAACAACTTTTGCATATAAAACTTGACTAACTGGATAAAATGGACCAATTCCTTAAAAGCCACAAACTTCCAAAATTTATCTAAGAAGAAATATATAACCTAAATAATCTCACATCCGTTAAGAGAAATTGAGTTTGTATTTTAAAACCTTCAAAAAATTAGCTGAAAAAAAAATTAGTTGGCTGGACTAGATTAAGGCTTGGCAAACTTCTGTAAAGGGCCAGATACCAAATATTTTGGGCTTTGGGGGCCATTCCATCTCTGTCACAGCTACTCAACTACGCGACTGCAGTGGAAAAGCAGTCATAGATTGTAAGTAAACAAATGGGCATGGCTATGTTCCAATTAAATTTACAAAAACAGATGGCAGGCAAGACTTTACCAGAGAAGTTTAATTTGTCAACCCTACACTATGATAACTAATGTCACTTCAAAATTCTAAAATGTATAATTCTACATTTCCATGGTCAAAAATCACTGACAAATAGTTCAAGAAAAGGATAATGCAAGTACTATCACACAGAGATAACTGACTCTGTTTTGACCAAGACTTTCTAGAAGTATATACTGTAGTAAACAAAAAACCCTCCCAGACAACTCACCACTTCAAACTAGTCCTGAATGAATCATTACCTCAAAGACGAATCACCTTATTAACGTGAAAAATCTTCAGTGTTCTCAAATTAATAGTACTTTGGAAATAAGCAGAGTATATGATTATGAACAAAGCCTAAAAATCCATGACACATAAAACTAAGGGTCTAAGTTTATTTCTAAACTTGTGTCATAATGACCATAAGAAACATTGCCAAAAATGTGGGAGGAACTACAGAAGAAAATTTATATTGCCTATTATCCCACCACCCAGTGATAATTACTAATATTCTGATATATTTAGAGATTATTACTACCGTTTAATTTAGACACATTTTTTTAGATATAAAAGCTCTTCAAGCCCGCCTGACATCTAAAAAGCATAAATTAATACCAAGGACAGTCTAACAGCAGTCTCCTGTAGGCTAAAACCTGATGCATCTGCAGCCTGACGCTGGGCAGGCTTCGGGGTCTGCCCTATCATCCTGATTTCTAGAGACCATTCTACTACTGTTCCATTAAGCCAGCGCCATTTTATATAAACATGCATCTTTCTGCATATAAAAGGTTAGGAACTTGCCTGTTAAATACTGCAATCCATAATGCCAGAGTGGCATATACAGGAAGCACCTCAGGCCTCTTAAAAAGCAACATAAAATATAACTAGGGTGAGATGTCCTCCTCAGACTTAAGAAGTTCTCTTAAACCTCTCATTTCACACCACAGAAAATCACACAATTTTTGACAAAGAAGCTTTCCAAATTAAATAAATGCTAATGTCAAGAGGACTAAGTCCTAAACATGCTCGAATTCTGCATTCAATGAAACTTCTATTTATACCTAAATTCTCCAAATACGCTAGGCAGCTCACCGAAAAGCTTACACCAGCAAATCAATAAAATCATATAGCTACAGAACTATGGACTAGCAATACAGGCAAGAGTCTACTGCAGGGGCTTCCCTGGTGGCGCAGTGGTTGAGAGTCCGCCTGCCGATGCAGGGGACACGGGTTCATGCCCTGGTCCGGGAGGATGCCACATGCCACGGAGCGGCTGGGCCCGTGAGCCATGGCCGCTGAGCCTGCGCTTCCGGAGCCTGTGCTCTGCAACAGGAGAGGCCACAACAGTGAGAGGCCCTGCATACCACAAAAAAAAAAAAGAGTCTACTGCAGGAAACCCAAGGGTTCACACAAAGATGAAAATCATAGCATATCATATTAACAAAACTCAGGCCCTGTAGCTGCACATCAGAGCCAACTGAAACATCTATGACACTCAAGTAACTCCAGAGAGTCTAGCTTGGGAGAATACTCTAAAAAAGCTTTCTCTTCTTGTTCAGCTCACTTCAAGCAGCTATACCAGACCTGGGTTTACCTTATTTAGTGTGAAGTATTTAACTTCAGTAATAAATTTCAGTAATAAATTTCATTTATAAAGCTATACAGTGAAAAAACCCATGATTATTAAAAGATGATGATGTAAAATCGTATTTGCTGACTTACAAAGATACACTATGATAAAAGTAGTAAGCATTCAGATTTTCAGGTCACAGGGATCTGAGTTCAAATCTCAGCTATATGAGTATTTTTGAGCAAGTAACAATTCAATAGGGTTATTATGGAAGTCAAACAGGTAATAATGTATGTCTCTCAGCACAATGGCTAGTATATGGTAAGCAGTATAATAGTAAAGACAATCCTTATTTCTGTTGTCAAAAAAGAAGAAACAGTAAGAAAAGAACAGATAAATGTGTACATACACACATAGAATGAACTCTGGAATGCTATATACCGAAAATGGTGATATATAATGAACAGAGAACTTTATAATCAGAAGAAAATTAACCTATTCTAATTTTGAAAATAAGAAAATGCAGCCACAAAATAATGCAGTTAACAAGCTCTTCGAAGGAGTCCTTCAAAGGCTTGGAAGCTTTGGCTCCCCAAAAGTGGTTCCAGGAAAGCATTTGCAAAACTGAGAAGAGATTAGCATCTAGATTAAGTGCTTCCCCTCACTGCAATAACAATATATCTTTGAGAGTGAACATTAACTGCACCTTATTCATATATTCCATATCTAACTATTATCCAAATCAGATAAAAATTTTATACCTGATATGCTAACATAATCAAACCCCTGAAATACAGGCCCAGTCCAATACAAAAAATGTCCAGTTACTTCATTACTCTTTTAGGATCCTACAACCTCCAACGTTTCTGGGCAAGAGCAAAGATAAAATTTAACCTTAAGCAACATCATCCTCACCTGGTCCTAAGCTGTACCAATTTTCTTCTGCCTAAAACTAGTTTAAGGTATAAAAAATACAAGCTACAATAGCTACTATGTAAGTTACCATTCTGGACACTGAAGGAAGAAGTTGGGACTTCCCTGGTGGTCCAGTAGCTAAGACTCCGTGCTCCCAATGCAGGGGGCGGGGGTTCGATCCCTGGTCAGGGAACTAGATCCCACACACTTCAACTAAAGATCCCACATGCAGCAATGGAGATCCCGCATGCCACAACTAAGACCCAGCACAGCTAGCTCAATAAATTAATTAATTTTTTTAAAAAAGGAAAAAGTTGATGCTTAACTCTTATCTACTCCCCTTAGCTGATTGGTTACCCAATAGTCAGAATTATCCAAGAGAAATATAATACAAGCAAGAAACAAAAACTACATATATAATTTAAAACTTTCTAGTAGCCATAAGTAAAAAGAAACACGTAAAAACTAAGAACAGATTTTATTTAACCCGATACATCCAAAATATTATCAATGAGATACTACTGAGATATTTACAGCTTTTTCAGTGCAGTAAGTCTTGGAAATCTGGTATATAGTTTACACTCACAGCACATCTCAAATTGGACCTGTCACCTATTAAGTGCTCAATAGCCACATATGCCTACTGGCTACCACACTGGATGGAACAGAGCTAAAGCTACTCAAGCCCAAGGCATGTGTTTCTTCTCACCAATTATAAATTCTAATTCTAGTCAGTCAGCATATGACCATGAACTGCTGGACAAGATTGCTCAGGTCAAAACCAAATGGAATTCATTTCAAAGACTGAGGGTCATTTATGTTTCAAACACTGCGTTAAGAGTTTTCAGATTGGGGTCAGGGGGAGGGGGGTTAAAGTGGAGAGTTTTGTTCATTTGTTTTTTGAGGGGAATATGAGTGTGATAAAAGAGACAAATAAATTTGGTCCCAATAAATTCTACTGCAGTACTGGGAAAAACTCAAAGCACATGCCCTAACAAAGGGAGAAAGGACCACATTAAGGATCAGCATATCCCTTAGCAGAATGAATAGTGTGAAAGAAAGAATTCAGCTGTACCAGGTACAGGGCTCTTCAGAAGGAGACTTTTCAATGGCATTGAAATACTATCTTCAGAGTATTATAACACAGAACTGGGCTCCAAAGTCAACTACACATTTAAGAAACAGAAAGTTTAACCTATTAAACTAGTAGTTTGTTTTAACCCATTAACCTAATTGTTTGTTTTTTTAATTTTGTTCATTATTTTTTTTTTACTATGTTTATCGTATAACATAACATTTACCATCTTAACCAATATTAAGCATATAGCTCATAGGTCTCAAGAACATTCACATTATTGCGCAACCATCACCACATCCGTCTCCAGAACTTTTCACTTTCTCAAACTGAAGTTCTCTCCCCATTAAACAGTAACTCCACATTCCCATCTCCCCCAGCGCCTGGCACCCCCATTCTCCTTTCTGTCTCTGTGAATTTGACAACTCTAGGAACCTCATGGAAGTGGATCATACAGGATTTGTCCTCTGTGTCTGGCTTATTTCACTCAGCATAATGTCTTCCAGGTCCACCCATGTTGTTGCACCATTAACCTAATAGTTTGAATGTTATACGAATATTTTGTGTCTATGCGGAGAACATTAAGAGGGTTAAAACTATTTTAAAATTTAAAAACACTCTGCATACAAGAACGGAGACAAACTGGAAATACATATACCTAAATGTTAATAGTAATGGTGGGTCAACAATTTAATGCACATGTATGATTTTCAACTACAAAAAAATAAACAAAGTGGCAATAACTTTTTTCAAATTCAATTACATTTCACTTTAATTTCAATCCATTCACTTTTTTTTTTTTTGGCCACACCCCGCAACACGTGGAACTTCCCCAACCAGGGATTGAACCTGCACTCCCTGAAGTAGAAGTGTGGGGTCTTAACCACTGGACCACCAGAGAAGTCCAATCCATTCACTTTCTTTTTTTCAATCCATTCACTTTTAAACCCATCCAAGCTGTTTTTCTTTCTCTAGAATCCTCATAGGCAGAGTAACCTTAGGCTGATAGAGCAAGAACAAATTAAACATAACCACAATAACTACATTTCATTTCAAGGAAAGCTGGAAGTCATTTGTGAAACAAAGATCTACTGAACGGTCAAAAACCCTCTGCTGTCAGGCAGAAATGCTGAAGCATTTCCATAATGTTTAAGTAAGTAGGGGTCAAATGCATTACCCTTAACATCAGTATCTCTTAGAGCATCATACAGTAAGTTAGTGATAGATCTAAGACTATCTATCTCTAACTCTTCAAACTACAATGCAAGTAGAAGCATTAAGGCTGCTGGCCTCCTGGCCCTTGGAGCCTTTAAAAGGGAGTTTGGCCCTCACCCTATGATCTAACATATCACTTCCATTCACTGCTTATTTCAGAGTATTAATTTTTTCCAAAAATGTCATCTGTATACCGAAAGAGCTAAAGGAAGTAAGGGTAAATCACCCATGGCCTCCTCCCCCATAACCCTCTAGAATGTAAGGTCAATAAGGGCAAGGATCTTTGTTTTTTCCACTAATATATCCCTAGTACCATGAATATCCCAAACTGTTCACTTTACCCATTCTCCCAATTCAGCGTGAGTTCGTTAAGCAAGCACCTATTGAGTATCTCTACTACCATTATACTAGACCCTGAAAGAATATTTTTTAAATAGTTCCCATCTTTCAAAAGCTTAAAACCTAGTTGCAGAAGTTACATGGATATAGGAAATACAATTGAGCAATGATTCAAGGAAGTAAACAATTGAGCGCAAAACTTCAAGCTACAAAGAAATAATGTAGAATGGTGTAGTCTGAAATGGCCTTCAGCAAAGAGATGGGGGGGAAATGTGGGCCTTGAAGGAAGGGCAGGTTAGGTTTAAACAAGTAGGAAGGGAATTTCAATAACACAATGAACAATGTCCTACTGAAGGCATGAGCTCAGACTGGCCTGAGCAGGCAGAACAAACTGAAGTGGAGAAAGTGAATACAGCCTGGAACAAGACAACAGCAGTGGAGACAAAAAAGGACAAATGCAATAAACCATCGTAGCACTTTCTCCACCTTAACTGCACATTGGAATCTCCTGGGGAACTTTTAAAAATACTGATGCCTGGAACTCAATTTGGTGATTCTGACTTAATTTGGGTACAACCTAGACATCAGGATTTCTAAAAGTTTCTTTTTCAGAAAAAGCTTTTTTTTTTTTTTTGGCTGCGTTGGGTCTTCGTTGCCGCATGTGGGCTTTCTCTAATTGCAGTGAGCAGGCTGCTCATTGCAGTGGCTTCTCTTGTTGCAGAGCACCGGCTCTAGGCACGCGGGCTTTTGTAGCTAGAGCACGCAGGCTCTAGAGCACAGGCTCAGTAGTTGTGGCGCACGGGCTTAGCTGCTCCGCGGCATGTGGGATCTTCCCGGACCAGGGCTTGAACCCGTGTGCCCTGCCTTGGCAGGCAGATTCTTAACCACTGCGCCACCAGGGAAGCCCCCCAGGGATTCTAATGTGCATCCAAAGTTAAGAATCATTGCCTTATCCCACCAACTGTACATTCTGGAAAAATAAAACTTTATTAAATTTTAAAAAGAAAAAGAATCATTGCCTTAGAGGAAACACCAATGTAACTTGATAAGTGGCAACACAGGATGAAGAAGGAAGGCTCAAGAAATTACAAGATTTTTTTAAAAGTATGTATCTATAAAAATCATGACATGACTGAGAGAACCCAGGAAATGAAAAAAAGTAAAAATACGTGAACCTTTCTGGATTTTACCACTCTGTCAACAAAGTTCTAAGTACTGAACCAGTTTTATTAATCCAGACTGTCTCAATTCTCCACATACCATAATTATTTATCTAATATTTTTCAAAAGAAATAATCAAAACTTAAAGTGAATCATTTTTTTAAAATCAAGGTAAAGCTCAATACAAAGATTATAAAATAAATACTCCATTCCAGCTAGAAATAATCTCATCCTCCTTGCAATCCCCATGGTATTTTAGTAGTACCTATGATGGTACTCCCAATAAATGTTCTGTAGAGATGCTGTATGTTTCAGAAGGGAGGGATCAATGCCTCATTCCTCCTTTTACACAGCACACTACTCTGCAGATGACACATACTCAATATGAACTGAGTGACAGGAAGATACTGCCGGTTAAGTTCTGTCACTGGAGGTTCTAACTGTTCTTGAATGCTTCATAAATAAGCAAAAATCTATCCCTAGTTGATTCTGCTTCTTGCAGACCCTTTTACCATTCTAAGCTTTCTTCAAATGTGCTTCATTGCCCTCCCCCTTTATCCTCACTCCATCACTTTTTGACAGGACACAGCCTGATCACTGTTATGTGAGTCAATTCAAGGAAACTAAATATTTTTATCTTTAGAAGAAATGTGTTCAGAAATCATCTTCTAAAATATATTTCTGAATACTGAGAGAATTTCTTTCAAAACCCCCACCATAATCCTTAAATTTCAGCCTGACATCAATCACTGTTCTAGTTTTCACTTACATAATAAAATGTTATGTAAGAGTGCTGTTATGGTCTCCTTATCTTCAGTATAAATGAGTATCTCCCACCATTACTTACATCCATGGCGCAAAATAGAAAGTACTTTTTGTCTGGCATTCTGGGGAGAATCTAGGAGGTACCTCATGATCAGAGATGGCTAGTCCAAGATGCGACCAACCCCAAGACTCAAGGAATATCTTTTAGACTGGTTAGGAAACTCTAGTATGGAGGAATGAGAACAGATTTATCACATACTCTTCCCCACAAAGGCTGTTTTTAAAGTGGTTTCCCAATCATAACTGCATTGGACACTTTCGTACCACTTCAGCACACGATAGTAGATAACTGATTCACATATATGCCATGAGTCTTTGTTTCCCTGAGCCAGTCTTCAAATTATTCATTTTTTTATATTTTCTGATTTTCAGGCTTATATATGCATTTTTAAATGTGTCCCACATTTTCACTGTGACTTATCAACCGCTTTTTCCATTTGATTTAACTAAGCCTCTAATCTCATTTTTCTGAGGTAGACTGCATACGATCAAAACATGGCAATGGCTTAAAAAAATTCAATATGCTTCACTAATTTCACAATATGGTAGAAACAAGATAAACAAAGGAAAGCATTCATCTTCACCCTAGGAATTCCATCATGACTCACCATTATATGTTCACTTATATAAGAACATAAGTGAACAAACAAGATGTATGGCAAATGAACAAATGAGAAAGTACCAAGGAGCTTTTTGTGAAAACTATTAAATAGGGAAAAATCACTAGTGAGAACTAATCTGCATTGTCCTTCTTCCCTTTAAAATGATTTTATATAATTTTTATTTAATTTATTCCTTCTTTGCCACAGTAAAATACTAGGTACAAGGTCTAAACTACACTAACCCTAAACCAGCATTAAATAACTGGAATGAAAGAAGTATTAGGGAAGGAAAAAAGAAGACATTAACAATACAGAAAAGAAATCAACAGATACAGTATTTTCTATGACAAAAAAATTGTCAGGTATCCAATTTCACAGCACTGGTTTTTAAACACAAACCTTAAAAATTAAAAAACACTACTCAGTTCACCTAATACACCTCTCTACTTGGCAATTACTTACTCTTATAGCACTGCACATGGCTTATTCAAATAACTTCATCAACTATGAATATTTTCAGCATTCCATTTTGCCCAAAATTAGATGGCCACCTACATGTGATAATGGAATTTTAGGGGTATTGAAGGTTACTATCCCTAGTAGACACATGCTGAAATATTTAGGTGAAGCAATACAATGTCCGCAACTTACTTTCAAATGTTTCATAAAAATAAAAAAGGTTGTATATGTGTATATATACATATACATGCATATATTTATACACACAAACATGCACATGTATTTACATGTTAATTGGTGAATCTAGATAAAGGGTTGATGGGTGTTCATTATATGATTTCTGTAAGTTTAAAATTTTTCACACCAAAATGTTGGGCAGAAAGGGGGCACTACAGAAAGCCATTTATCCATTCCTTGAAAAATTTTACTCCACCCAAGAGTCAAGAAGCTAAAAACATATTTGACATATATAGTTAAAACATATTTGACATGTATAGTTAAAACATGTATAGTTAAAAGACCTCTTAACATGTATAGTTAAGACCCAACAATTATTATGGAAAACTCCTGTTACTTCAAAGAAAAGTTCTGAAAAACACCTCAGATCCAACATCTGCTATAGAAAATTCCTCTTACTCACGTTGCCCATGTACTCCGAGAGCAGGTCCTGCAAGGCCTGGCGGACAGCATTACACTCTGCCACGATTCTCTCACGCCGGTCATCACGTGTGCAGGATGAATCAGCCATGAGGGCAGCCCCACTAATGATGCTTTCCAGGCGCTCCTCCAGGGAAGGCCTAAAGCGCTCCTCGCTGAAGCTCAAGGGGTCCACAATGATTTGTTTCTGCAAAGGAAGCATTATTGAATGCTAGTGTAATCTCTATCCCCTCCAATATTCAAGAAGGTGAGGAAAGTGTTGATTAGGAACACCAATATATAACATAAAAATTCCAATGCCTGAAACAAAGTTATACTTCTTGGCAGATGAGGGGCATCCCACACAAGTTGGCCTATGGTGGATTACTTCTCAAAGAAGACGCTGGAAGCAATACTATCCAGCGGAATGGGGCCTGAATAAGGTACAATACCACAAATGCAAACAGAAATATGTCGGCATAAAAATCATGTTCACATTACTTAATCTGAACATCTAAAGGTCAGCCTATGCAGTAATAGTAAGTTACCAAATGAGAATTACAAGGAAAATAAACATTAGCACTCTTGTTCTTTTCTATGTACTGAGTATAAAACTGCTACATGACGTTAGCAGAACTGTTTCACCACAAAAAATAAATAAAAACAAAACACTGACTTCTGTCTTCAAAGTTTCAGAAAGTAATGAATTTATAATCAATTTCAATTTTCTTCATCTTATACATTTCATTAAAGCTTATAAACAATTCAGTCTCAAATTTATCCTGTTAATTCCAAACTAGAGACTTGCTTTGCTGAAAGACCTCCAGGTATTCTGTAAGAGATGACAGGAACCTGTCCCAACAAAGCCACTCTCTGAGGTACAACTGCCCGCAAAAGAATAAATCCTTCCTCTGTCTTCCCTTCACTCCCCTGACTCCACTTAAATCCAGCTTTACCACTGATGAGTGAGGTCAGGTCACAAGTAAGCTATACGTACTAGGTCAAACATCAACACCCCCAGGACAAGATCTACTGGCCTTCCTCAAACTTCTCCACTTGATACAATTTATCCTTACACCAATAAATGTCTGTACAAATATTTTGCCTTTAATTTTTCTTTATACTAACTATGCTCTTATTGATCTCAGTTTAAATGCCAAGTTTTTTCTCTAAAAAAAGCTTGCCCTTTTCCAATAAGTACACGTCTTCTTTCCCTTCCAAAGAACCGTCAGTTTCAAAATTAAACATACAATTCCTTCGGTTTATTATTAACCTACACTTTAGCTGATTATTTTTTTACCAGATTAAGTTACTGCAGTATTTCTCTGGTCAAAACTGAATACATAACATCTTCTTCTCAATGACCAACAGGAATGAAGAATGAATGGTCAAAGAATTTTAACATAGAGTCATAGAACTTCAACAGACCTGTAACCGTTTAGTCCAACCCTGTCATTTTATGAATGAAGTTTCACTGTAGCCTTAAGAGGTTAAGTGACCTCTGATAGACATTACTCAACTTAGGGCAAAATGTAATCTGTACCGCCTTGAAGGGGGCAGTACCTAATACTACCAAATTTGAAGGGGAAAAACAACAGTGCCAGTTAATTGTAAGATATATCTTAAGAGTTTGCCATAAAGTCATTTAATGTTTAAGGCTCCAGGGTAAAAATTCAGTTCTAACATCATGGTCTTTAGGCTTAATACTGTCTTTACCCAAGACAAAGTAAAGGGGTGAGACAAAGGAAAGAAAAGTAAAGACCAGAAAAAACTGTTAAAATGCACTCCATTATATTGATTCTATACCTCAAAGCACTCCTGCTAATGAAAGGATGCTGGTCACCTGGAAGGCAATTTTCCCTTATGTTAATTAAAAAAAAAATAACATAACAGTTGGTCTAAAAAAACAAACAGAAAAAAAACCACTTTAAAAAAAATCTTAAACTGCTGCCATCTACTGGAAGCCATGGGGCATTGTGGGTAGGAATTTAAAACCATAAAACACACGCCCAAAAATTAAGATTAAAGTTGATACATAGGATAGTGTATACACAGAATATATACACAGAACAGATCTGGGGCATCATCTATAAAAGGTAATTATATGGCATTATGCTAAGGAAGTATTTTAATCCTAAATTTGCTTCCACTTGATTAAATTTTGTCTATTATTTAGTCATTGAGAAGAGAAGTGTATCTAGGCAGACAAGTCAGATTAAGATGACAGCACTTCTGCCGTAGTCACTTATGATGTGTCTGTATCTCTCACTGACTGTGAGCCCCTGGAGGGCAGAGCCTAAGTGCACTTTGCCTCTGTATCTCCCAGAACTTCATATCTACCAGAAGGTTAAAGTCTTGATTGAAATGAACCAAATTCATATCTTCACCAAAGAATGACCTCATAGGAAACACAAGTTGCATAAAAGAATTCAGAAGATTAAAACTAAAAAAGAAAAGAGAAGGGAAGGAGAAGAGGAAGAGGAAGGGGAGGGGGAAGAAAAGATAAAATGCTTTAGGCCAAGTCAAGGTCAAGTAGACTGATGGTTCATAAAATCTCTTTCAACTTAGACTACAAATCTAAGGAGAAATTGAGCTTTCATGAGAAACCTTGATCACATTTCCCCAGAAATCTGTTAACTTTGAGGGATGGTCAAGAGCCTGTAGTCTCCTCCCAAGTATAACTTACATCAAAGTTATTGAGGGCATATGCCAGTTCTCCTCCTCCACCCTGGTGCTGGGAGGCATCATCTGATGCAGTAGCCTGGGCGGCATTAGAAATGCCTGTGACCGCCTGCTGCAGCTGCTTATATATCAGGTCTCTGTTGGCCTTATAGGCTGCGACATCAGGGTGCTGTAGGCATGCCTGGGATGCAGTATAGAGGATTGGAATGTTTTTCTGCAGGATTCCTCTGGCTGCAGCCATCTGATCACGATGGCCCATATCTTTCAGTTCCTACAAGAGTAAAACAAGAATATGGGTTCTACTCATAAAAATTTGTCAGTGAATTCTGAAAAGTTAGAATTTCTACTAATTAGACAATATTTTCATTAACAGCCTGGCTTGAAAGTTCATCACAAAGGAGGCAGTATGGCTTAGTAGGTAAGAGTTCAAACTTTTCCAAAACACACAGACCTGAATTTGAATCTCCAGCTCTAATTTTTACTATTATGATCCTATTTAAACTCTCCATCCTCAGTTTCACCTTCTGTAAAATAGGAGCAATAATATTACCTCTTACAATTGTCTTGAGGATTAAATGGAACAATGCATGTAAAGCATCCAGAACAGCACTAAATAAAAAACTAAACAAAACTGACTAGCATCTTGATTACAACTTTATAAAGATGGATGTACCTATTCCAACCAAAATAGAAAAATCAGAGACACATTTAAACACAGTAAAACTTATTAAGAGGATTTCTTTTTTATTAACTTATAAAAGTTCACTGAAAGATTTTTATGAAATTTGGGATGGGATACCACAAGTTTACACAAACTACGCAAACCAGCCAGGTGAGGATGTGGCAGGCTGTTCTCCCAAGTACAGAACATCTCCCCTCCCACATCCCAAAGACCACCTTAGGACCCGGATTATTAAGGCATAAAGCTGAGGCTCATGGACTCCATGACTTTAATCCAAAAGGTTTGTATTTCACTGTAATACTCTATAGACATGTAGTCTTAGGTGAAACTGTCCTTTTTCAATTTCCTCTACCCCATAATTATAATTCAGAGTTAAAAGGATTTGAGGTTCCTAACATGGTTTCAACTACCAGCATCTACTTGGTAAACTGGGTGAATATGCTAAGTGATAATTAAGTGATACCAATAATAAGCAAGATGGAAAGGGGGTATTTCTGGTACCCCTATGTTACTGCAATTACTCAGAGAAAACTAAGTCTTCAGTAAATGTGGACTGCCACCACAGAAGAGAAATATAAGTGATAACCATAACTGACCACCAACTGTTCCAACTCTATTTTACGTGTGATCCTAGAATTTCAATGTTAATGTCACCAACTGAATCCTAGAGTACAAATTTAAATGTTTTTAAAATGAGTATTACATGTACAAACAGTAAGAGAAAACTGACTTAGAAAGGCCAAAGTCAATTACTCAACTTAAAGTCTGACAGCTGTTTAATGGCTCATCTTTCTAAATGAGTTCCTGATTAAGCATTAGAACACCAAACCTCCTCCCTTTTCCTGAAACTTCATCTCACTATATGTTTTAGGTTTGCATCTTTATTCAAACCTTGTATAATATGACAGCTTACTTTTCCTCCTAGAATTCTTCTCTCATTTGTAATCTGAATTTGCAAGCAATAGCACACAGCACTCCAAATGCCCTGTAGCACCATACATTAGGCTAAATATTCATAAACAGGACCCTGTGGATTTTGAGAATCAGTGATCATTTCAAGACTCAAGCTATGACAGGTGGTTGGGGCTCACCATTATGCTTAAACAGCTGGTGCACGTGTTCTGTATGGCATTGTCTAAATGTCTTGCCCTCACCACAACCTCAGGGACTTTTAAGTTTTCTAAGGAGGCATTTGCGTTTAAGCAGTTAATAATGTCCTTTGTTTTATAAAATGTTTTGCAATCAATTTTGGCATTCTTCCTAAGTATCTATAACCTAGATATCAGTACAGCCTCTTGTAAAGGTTAGCAAAGACACTTGTGGTCACCTAAAGTTATAATAGGTGCCAAAATTACTATTCAACATCTGACTTTCCTAAAGCCGCTGCCTGGCCTGGTATGATAAACTCCTACCTTTCCAAAGACTACATCAGGTTCAATACTCAGAAATAGGACCCCATGGATTTAGAGAGTCGACGATCATTTCAACTATGACAAAGGTCTAGGGCTCACCATCATGCGTAAACAGCTAGTGTACATGTTCTGTGTGGCATTTTCTAAATGTCTTGCCCTCATCTCAATGTATCTTTGATAGACTTCTTTTACAAGTACGGGGGATATATTTTAATCTATGATGAAAATGACAGCCACCATCGTTTGTCCTAACTGCTAAGGTGTTCTATTTTCTCTCTTTAGAATTGCTTTTGCCATAGGACAAAGAAACTAGGTTTTGTTAAGATAGGAAAATAGACATTATCACAAGGCAGCACGACTTACTATAATAATGATCAATCATAAGAATTCTTTTCAAGATATATAGTCCTGATAAGTAACCCAGATTAGTGAAAAAAAGCGAGCTATTAAGCAGTGTAATAGATTACTTAGAAAATTATAGAGTTCCTTGGTCTACTTCAGCCTTCATGATTCACCAATCTGACCAATCCAGTTATATTTCGAACAGACTCAGGAACAAACAGAAAACATAAAGTGGAAATGACCCCTTTCAACATAATTCGGACCAACTATCACATGCAGTGACCAAGAAACAGAAGCTAAATTCTAAGCAATCCATAACAATTTCTAACCAAGACCTGGAAATTCAAGTGAAAGTTTCCTCTCATGTCCCTCTTAACAATATAAAACTGTAGCCATAGATACTTTTTTTTTGGCCACACCGCGCAGCATACAGAATCTTAGTTCCCCAACCAGGGATCGAACTCCGTGACCCCCCCACAGAGTCTTAACCACTGGACAGCTAGGGAAGTCCCCACAGATACTTTTGATCAGATGTCTTCTCTTGGATTCAAATGACTATACTTAAAGAAATGGTCCATGGTCAAACCCATCCAGTACAGGTGATTTACACATAAAACAGTGGCAGTACTATCCATTACCAATTTGTCTGTTCAGGCTTTCAGAAAAATAATCATGAAAGAGTTCACAGACTAGGTAAGAAGCACAACATTTTTACCAAACCTATTTCAACAAACTCATGTACCTGGGTGGGTAGATTGTAAACATCAAAGTATTCCATCTTTAGCATATTGGGGAGGCAGAATTGAAAATGTAAGGCAGAGGTAGTCCTCTTCACAGGAACCAGGGTGGATTCTGGCAGATCCTTACCTCTGCCATCCATTTCACCCTTACAGTCAAATAAGAGCCTGCAGCCTAATAGAAATTCAAAACTTCTAGTCAGCAAATAATATTCTAGCCCAAGAAAGTAACAGATTATGGTCACACACAGAATCCCATTCCAGGATGGATCTGCAGTACAGCAAAATGGGTTATTCTCTCTTTAGTTAAACAAATATTTATTGAACACTATTGTATCCAGGCAATGTTCTAGGCATTAGGGATTATAGTAGCAGTTTAAACAAAATCCCTGTCCTCTGGAGCCAGACAAGCCTAGGTTCAAAACCTGGCTCCACCACTTACTAGATGAATGTCCATGCCAAATTACTTAACCTCTCTATGCTACATACAGTTCCTTCACGTATAAAAACTAATATCTGATCAATTATAGGATCTACCTTATACTGTTTTTGTAAAAATTAAACAAATTCGTGTTTATCAAGGAACTGTAACAGTGTTTAGCACATAGTAAACACCTTTTTAAAGTTATTCATTATTATTTTCAGCAACATCCTCACCCCCACGCCATGTTCCAGAAAAACCTTAGAGACAAATAGGTAAATCCCAGAGTGCCTGTATATCTCATAAGGTTCAACATTTCCTCACTGGGTGGCTGTTGCTTAAATGGTACAAGGGAGGCTAAAGCATCCAAGTACACACATCACATCCAAATACTGCTCTTGAGGAAACACCCTTTTTCTAGACTAGGGCTGCCTGCAAATATAAAAGGCTTGATGAGGAGGTAAATTATTATACACCAAACCCGGGAAGAGAAGGAAAGGTCAAAGGTGAAAATAGTCCAGAGTACTAAGCATACAGCAGTAGAGGAATTCTGCCAGAAAACACATGTGCAAAATTGTGACCAGTAACTGAAGGAGGCCAATGGGCAGTATCTAAAAGGGAGCATGAAATTTCCACCAGGCTGTTACTTTAGGATAAAATGAGTTGAGTTTAATTCCCAAAAACAGCACTAGTTTATAGAAATATACACCAAGGCCCAGGCCCTATAAAAAGTCACTTTACGATCAGAAGGCACACAGGCACCCACAGCCAGCCTATTCAACAAATTCTACTGTAGGAGGCTAAGGCTAAAGGTTAAAGAATTAGGTCCAAGGAAAACTATAAATGACCATGACATACTACAAACCCAAGACAAACTTTAAAACGTATCACTCAAGATACCAGCAGAGGGACTTCCCTGGTGGTCCCAATGGTTAAGAATCCACCTTCCAATGCAGGGGACGCGCGTTCAATCCCTGGTCTGGGAACGAAGATCCCACATGTCGCGGGGCAACTAAGTCTATGCACCACAACTAGAGAGCCCAAGTGCCGCAACTAAGACCCAACGCAGGCAAACAAATTAATTAATTAATTAATTTTAAAAAAAAAGATACCCACAGAAAACAGATGGTAAAATCAAGCTGGGCAATTCAAAGATGGTTTAGGGACTATGCTACAAAAGGTATGGGCAAAGTTCAGGAAAACCACAGGCTATTAGGGCACTTAGGCCCAAAGAGACAAAACGAGGCAGCAGTTACCAGAACCCAGGAAGTGAGGTGTGGGGAGAATACCACCCAAGAGAGGCTATGACTTTTAGCAACCCAGGGCAACCAGCAGGGAGGGATAAAACCCTATCCTCACTGTCCTCTGATCTCCTAATAGCGCTCCCAGTGGCCAACCCAATCAGAAGCCAGAGAGCAAAGAAGCCCCTGGATGCAGTCCAGACAGGTCAGGTCCCTGGGGCAGAGAGCAGGGTGACCAAGGTCAGAAAACAGACATGGAGGTGCTAACAGAAGATCATCTGGCATGTTAACTAATAATTTCAAGATTTTTATGACATCTTATTTGGGAAATGTTTGAAATTCACTACTTTTTTTTTTTTTTTTTTTAAATACACCAGGGATTATGAAGGAACTCTTCATGGATTCATGGCACACAGAATTAAAACTCAGGCAGCATTACTTTCCAGTAAGTTTCTCCAGTAGCATACAAAATTCTGGACTATTATTGTGTTTATCTCAAGAACATCATCAATTTACTTATTCCACCATTTTGCAAAGATATGCAGTAGTGTCAGTCTAAATGTTCTCACTTTCCTCAAATAATATTAAGTCTTGGGGCTTCTCTGGTGGCGCAGTGGTTGAGAGTCCGCCTGCCGATGCAAGGGACACGGGTTCGTGCCCCGGTCCGGGAAGATCCCACATGCCGCCATGTGGCTGGGCCCGTGAGCCATGGCTGCTGAGCCTGCGCGTCCGGAGCCTGTGCTCCGCAACGGGAGAGGCCACAACAGTGAGAGGCCCGCATACCGCAAAAATAAAAAATAGTAAGTCTTCATAAGTCAAAATCAGACTAGGTTTTAAGACAGTAAGACTATTCACCAAACTTTATTTTTTAAATATAACTAACATTCATTTCACATATTCAAAAGAGAACTTATATCAAGAATGTTAAGTAAAATAAATTGTGAACATAATTTGGCCAGCTTGCCATATTTATAAAATTACCATACTATCATACAACAAGTTCTTCTTCGGATCAGTCAGCCCCAGCAAAAAGAAAAAAACTCTCTTGCACTATTGGTGGGAATGTAAATTGATACAGCCACTATGGAGAACATTATGGACGCTCCTTAAAAAACTAAAAATGGAATTACCATATGACCCAGCAATCCCACTACTGGGCATATACCCAGAGAAAACCATAATTCAAAAAGACACATGCACCCCAAAGTTCATTGCAGCACTATTTACAAGAGCCAGGTCATGGAAACAACCTAGATGCCCATCGACAGACGAATGAATAAAGAAGATGTGGTACACATATACAATGGAATATTACTCAGCCATAAAAAGGAACGAAATTGGGTCATTTGTAGAGACGTAGATGGATCTAGAGACTGTCATGCAGAGTGAAGTAAGTCAGAAAGAGAAAAACAAATATATATTAACACATATATGTGGAACCTAGAAAAATGGTACAGATGAACCAGTTTGCAGGGCAGAAATAGAGACACAGATGTAGAGAACAAATGTATGGACACCAAAGGGGGGAAGTGGCGGGGCGGGGTGGGGGGGGTGTGATGAATTGGGAGATTGGGATTGACATATATACACCAATATGTATAAAATGGATACGTAATAAGAACCTGTAGAATTCAAAAAGAAAAACCTACTTGTGATTTATGTGATGGAAACATAAGCCAACACAAGGACAAATGATAAAAGCACACTGAGCCTATACTAACTAAATTACTCAGGCAATACAACAAATCTAGCTATATTATCAAGTGTAATATTAAGTACTGGAAATGTAAAACCAGGGTGTCATATGTACAGATTCAGTCTGATCACACCTTACAGCTTAAAATATGAGCAATAACTACTATTCACCAACTGCCCACTGCTGAGGGCCTACTGAGTGTCTGGCACTATATTAAATACTTCACACACATTCTTTAATTTAATTCTCTCAACCCTGTGGGGTAGAATTTTATACTAATGTAAATGTAACCAAATGAAAGCTGAAGTCTCCAAAGCTGAGGCTGTCATATATTGGACATTTACAGTATTGACCCCATGTTCCTCATGCCTGTCAGAGTTCTATTCTCAGGAAGGCTACCACTGTCACAGACAAGAAGGCAGATCTTCATTACTCTGAGTCAGATAGAGTTAACTGCTTTCCTCTTACCAATGATTAGTAAGGAATGGGTATGTTATACAATCCATATTTAGGGCGAATCTGTTAGAGGCTTCTAGATCATTTGCTTATAACGAGAGACATATGGAAGAAACAGTCTTTTTTTCTCACTGGACATATTGATGCGTGCAAATGTCATACCTAGAGCTTCTACAGCCATCCAGTGCCAGGCACACTGAAGATGGTAAATGCTGGAAAATGTCAAGAAACTGAATGCTTGATGATACTGCAAAGCCTTTAAATTTAACAACCCTGAAGTCACTTAACCTAACTTGGGGCTTCTAATTAGTGAGAATATAAACCCCTCAATGTTCAAGCAGTTTTGGAGCTGGGTTTTCTGTAAACTGCAGCATAAAATATTTTAACCAATACAGGTATTGGCTAACAATAATAAGAATTCGGGACTTCCCTGGTGGCGCAGTGGTTAAGAATCCGCCTGCCAATGCAGGGGACACGGGTTCGAGCCCTGGTCCAGGAAGATCCCACATGCTGCAGAGCAACTAAGCCCGTGAGCCACAACTACTGAGCCTGCGTGGCACAACTACTGAAGCCCATGCGCCTAGAGCCCGTGCTCCGCAACAAAAGAAGCCCGAGCACCACAATGAAGAGTAGCCCCTGCTCGCCGCAACTAGAGAAAGCCCGCACGCAGCAATGAAGACCCAACGCAGCCAAAAATTAATTAATTAATTAAAAAGAAAAAGAATTCATCTACTCAGCGCTCTTTAAAAATAAGAATAGCACAAGCTTGACCAGGACTATGGAAATTATAAGAGCTGGATGGTGACACATGCATCCCCCCTAAGGAACACACATCTAACACACAGCATCCAGGAAGGGCACAGGGAAGACTTCAAGCACCCCAACAGCAAAATGCCAAAGGGCTAGCAAAGGCTGGAAAAATAAGAACACTGATCCACATACCACACAACACAAATTCCTAACACTATGAAAACTACTTGAATGGTAAGAAACACTTTAAAAGTTATAAAATATGGAGGGGGAGGTACTTTCTGGTATAGAAGTAATTCCAATGTTTTGACTAGTTTAAGGTTTTTAAAAGTTTGAATTAAACTCCACCACCAACTCAAGTTCATCCTTGAACACAGAGAACAAAAGCCTATCACTTCTCCAGACACTATCACAAACTGCTAAGCTACCTAAAGTAAAATTTTCACAGGAATCAAAATAGGAGCAAAACATGAATACAACTCAATACTAACTTTATTAACAATACTGAAAGGACACATCATAAACTAAATATTTTAATGGAACTATATTAGCAGAGGGAGATATTGGTACCTTTTGAAAACTTAGGTAAAATCGATTTTTCCCACTAGGTAATAATATAAACAACTTAAATGTATCCCCAAATCATGGTTGTACCTGTTGTCTTTTGGCTGCCATAATGTTCAGCTTATCCACTTCAGGTTTCAGGGCCTTATATTGTATTCCCAAGTCCTGTTCATTGCCAGCATTCCTCAGTTTCAAGATACCATCTTCTACCTATAAAACACACACCCCCAAAAGAAAAATTCTCAACAATACAAGTCTGTACATAAAGAAGATCTAGAATTTTTTATTCCTTTCGACAGCTACTCACGTAGCAATCCAAACTTCCTCTTCAATTTACATGGTCCTCAAACATTTGAGCAGCTACTACATGGGAGTTTTATGGGAGGTGGGGAAGGACAGCATTATTGTGACTTCCATCTAAAAGGATACAATTTAACATATCTTGATTTCTCAACTCTGGAACTCTACTGGTACAAGGAAATGTTTAATCACTACCACAAAAAGGGAAGGAGTCGAAACAAAACCTTTTCTGCAAATTCTTTATTAGAACAAAGACAACACAGGTTCACAGCAGAGCCAGTATGATGTTCACTTGGAACAGAGGAGTGAGTGGAAATTAAAAACATTCCTGGTCCATTTAGGTAAACCAAGTTCAAAACCAAACCAGGGCTTCCCTGGTGGCGCAGTGGTTGAGAGTCTGCCTGCCGATGCAGGGGACACGGGTTCGTGCCCCGGTCCGGGAAGATCCCACATGCCGTGGAGCGGCTGGGCCCGTGAGCCATGGCCACTGAGCCTGCGCGTCCGGAGCCTGTGCTCCGCAACAGGAGAGGCCACAACAGTGAGAGGCCTGCGTACCGCAAAAAAAAAAAAAAAAAAAAAACCAAACCAAACCAAACCCTAAGAAATGTTGAACTAAGTATGGCCAGCAGCAGCCTCGCTGTGATAGAACAAATTACAGACACAGGCCTATACTTACAACTTTCAGCTGAACAAGTAATTTGTAGACATCTGCCATGTCAGCCAAAATAAGCAGCCGGGTAACAGCAGAGAGCAAAGCTCGAGCTGCCCGAACCATGTTGCCACGCTTCACGGAAGAGCAGGGATCATCTGCAAACTCTCCGGCAGCACTCTTCATCAAATCACCTGTTTTACAGAATAGAAAAACAAACTCAGCAGAATGAACCAAATAACTGGTCTACATTTTAAAAAAATAAAAATAATTCAAACTTTGTATATTTCATGTGCAGAATTTAGTTTAAGGATTTTTATTTTTGTTGTTTTGTTTTCTAGCTGTCCCTAAGAAAAAGCACCTTCATACATCCCTGGTAAAAGCACAATATCTAGAAAGTGATTTAGCACTAATGTATCAAGAGCCTTAAAAATACTTCTTTCCATTGATCTAATAATACTCCTTTCCAAGAAGGACCATTATATGTATCCTAATGGAAAAAAAAAAAATTCAAGATTTGAATGGGAGAAAAAAATGGATCTAATGCAATCTACCCTCACATCCACAAAATGATACAGAAACACAGCAACCATTATGTAGGACCATCATACTTCATTAACCATCACAACTACCTAATGCATACAGCTCAAACAGAAACTCACTGGTATGTTCAGTCACTGACTCATTCATTTTCCTCATAGCAAAACACTTTCAACAGCTCAAATGCTCAACCAAGCATCTAGTTAAGTAAATTATGGTAAAGCCTACAATTGACTATTATGCAAATATTAACACATATATGGGAAAAAATGTTAAAGCTTATGATGAAACCTTAAGCAGAAAAAATAAAAGATGAAATGATAAATGTATGTAATCTGTGTTTAAAAAATACAGAAAAGACTGGAGTCAAAAGACAAACAGGGGGCTTCCCTGGTGGCGCAGTGGTTGAGAGTCCGTCTGCCGATGCGGGGGACGCGGGGATGCGGGTTCGCGTCCCGGTCCGGGAGGATCCCCTGTGCCGCGAAGCGGCTGGGCCCATGAGCCATGGCCGCTGGGCCTGCGCGTCCGGAACCTGTGCTCCGCACAGGGAGAAGCCGCGACAGCGGGAGGCCCGCGTACGGCAAAAAAAAAAAAAAAAAAAAAAAGACAAATAGGGACTTCCCTGGTGGTCCAGGGTAAAGAATCCGCCTTCCAATGCAGGGGACGCAGGTTTGATCCCTGGTCGGGGAACTGAGATCCCACATGCCGTGGGGCAACTGAGCCCGTGTGCCACAACTATTGAACTCAAGCGCCTCAACAAGAGAGCCCAAGTGCCACAAACCACAGAGTCCAAGTGCCCTGGAGCCCGCATGCCACAACCAGAGAGAGAAAACCCACACACCACAACTTGAGAGAAGCCCATGGGCCGCAAAGAAAGATCCGCATGCCTCAACGAAGATCCCGCGTGCGGCAACTAAGACCCGATGCAGCCAAAAAAAATAAAATAATTTTTTTTAAAAAGACAAATAATAGTTATATTAGGTTACAATCTGACTCTTTACATTATTCTGTACTTGTGAAAACATTTTCTATAACAGGTATTATATCCATAATTTTAAAAATTAGGCTAAAAACATACATTTTACTATAGTTATTAGGAATATCCAACTTATACAATCCCGGCTTCAACAATGCTAAGAAGTTACTTATAACATTTCCTAGAAACTTGTAAAATAACTTATACTTTTTTGTTATCTGTTTCTAATAACAATCATTTAAGGTGCCTATCGTTTCTCTTTTCTTATAGCTGAAAGCAACTGTAGGGCCAGGGTTGTGTCTGTTCCACAAGTTATACCGACAGTGCCTCTATGGTGACTATCTTTGGATTCCTGGAAAATTACTCCCTCCCTTGGCTGAACATGTCCACTTCAGATTAAAGCCTAGAGGCTATTCACTCTCTCATCTCTTCCACAATGTAAAAAAAGTGCACTATCAAGAAGCCTAGCTACTTCTTTTTTTTTTAATTTATTTATTTTGGGCTACATTGGATCTTCGTTGCTGTGTGCAGGCTTTCTTTAGTTGTGGCAAATGGGAGGCTACTCTTCGTTGCGGTGTGCGGGCTTCTCACTGCGCTGGCTTCTCTTGTTGTGGAGCACTGGCTCTAGGCACACAGGCTTCAGTAGTTGTGGCTCGCGGGCTCTAGAGTGCAGGCTCAGTAGTTGTGGTGCACAGGCTTAGCTGCTCCATGGCATGTGGGATCTTCCCGGATCAGGGATCGAACCTGTGTCCCCTGCATTGGCAGGCGGATTCTTAACCACTGTGCCACCAGGGAAGTCGCAGAAGCCTAGCTACTTCTGAAGAGACCTACCAAATTTCTCCTAGCTATCAAATTTAGTTGCAGAATGTGAGATTAGGGGGAAAAAGTTAAATTCACCCTCAGATTCATGTATTAATTAGGCTAAGAAGCACAATATAGTATTAAGAGCAAAGACAAGCTCTGCGTATTTGTCAGGTCAGAAATAACTCACAATGAAGAAGTTCATAGTTAAAAGTTTTCCTGGATCTAAGATACAGACATATGACAATTACGTGGATACTTAACAAAAATGTTATTTTATGGTACTTAAAAAGACAGAGCTCAGCCATTCATTTATCTATTCAACAAATATTTGAGCACCCACTATACATTAAAGGGCAGCGATATAGTGCTCAAGAAACAGTCCATGTCCTCATGGAGCTCTATGGAGGGGGTAAGACAGACAAGCAAACAATTAAAAGCTGATTAAGACAAGGCGCCTGTACTCAAAGGGCCTACAAATTAGGGAATATTACAATGCAGTCAAAAATTACAATAGCACTGTGGACAAGGTGCTATGGGAATATATCAGGAAAAGTTAGTTACTCATGTAAGAAGTTGTCCCTAAAGCCTTGCAGAAAAAGATATTTGCCTAATATTAATTTTAAGCAAGGGATATTAAATAAGAAATATTGGCCTTATACAATAAAAAGAATTCCACCTATTTATTGAGAGCATATTACACAAATAAATCCAGTGCCACGGATAAGAAGCTGAGCAAGACTTACCTCTGCTTTCAAATGGTTTATAAACCAGAGAAGAAGAAAGTGATCATACAGAAATTATGTGGCATTTTTAACATACGAGCTTTAAGAAAGGCACAGAGTAGCATAGGGTCAAAAAAGGAAGCACTAAACGACCAGTTTGGGGTATAAGTGAAATGCCAACAACAGTTTTATTGAAGACATGGTCCTCTGAAATGGACTCTACCCCCAAAGGATAGGAAGAACTTGGGACAGTAGAGTTAAGGGAGCTGGCACCTCAAGCAAAGGGAACAACAACATAGTAATATCTAACATTTATTGAATGCCCACTCCATGGCACTACACTTATTTTATTTAATCCTATGAACCACCTAGAAAGTAGGTGGTATTAGCCCTTCTTTACAAAAGAGATAACTAAAGCTTAGGCAAGTTAACTAACTTAACAGTAACTAACTTAACTTGATTAAGTTAGTTACTATTTCACCTAATAGTAAATGAGAGAGACAGGATTTGTAATGCTTAATGCCTATGTTCTTAGAACCACTTAACAAGCTGGGTATACAATAAAAAGGCATGTTTGAGTTCTCTAGTCTAACTTGGAAGTAAAGGATGTGTATAGAAGCATCAGATGATCGGGGGGTGGATATGATGATGGGTAGAAAGGCCATGGACAAACAGAGTACAAACAAGAATCCCTGAGCCAAAAAGGGAAGTCAAGGTCAACCTAACAAAAGCATATATAATAAACCTGGCCAGTAGTATGGGTCAGAAAGCCACAGTAAGAGCCCAGGAAAGAACAGTAGTAAATTATAAATGCAGGGGTCAAATGATATGATAACCTTTGATTATTAAGAGGGAGGGAGGGAATTCCCTGGCAGTCCAGTGGTTAAGGACTCCACACTTTCACTGTCAAGGGCCCGGGTTCAATCCCTGGTTGGGGAACTAAGATCCCACAAGCTGGGTGGCACGGCTAAAAAAAAAAAAAAAAGTAAGGGAAAAGAAAGCATGGTGGAAGACTACTTAAAGGATTCAAGGTACAGCTGTTCTGAGACGGAGAGGAGAGCCAGGGCATACTACATGTATGCACATGAACTGGGGAAGATTTTTTAAAAAAAAGCTGCAGCCCTTGAGACTGTGGCTTTAGGAGTAAGGGAAAGAAGACTCTGTGACAAGAGAAACAAAGAGACCCAAGATGACAAACTGTCTAAAACAAGAAGATAAGCATTTGCAAAGGAAAGTGGTCAACAAAATCAAATATATACATATAAATCACTGGAATAGAATTGAGAACCCAGAAATACAGTAAATTAATTTTCAACAAGGCTGCCAAGACCATTCAATAGGGGGAAAACAGTGTTTTTAACAAATAGTACTGGGACAACTGAATATCCACACGAAAAACAATGAAGTTGGACCCCTACCTCATGCCATATACTTTCAAAATAGATCAAAACCAAATGTAAGAGCTACAATTATAAAACAGAAGAAAACATTGATAAAGTTTTCAAGAACTCTGATTAGGCAATGGTTTCTTAGCTAAGACAACTAAAGTGTCATATATAAAGAAAAAAGATAAAAACTGGACATCATCAAAATTTTAAATTTTTGTGCTTCTAAGGACACTATCAAGAAAATGAAAAGACCCACAGAATGGGAGAAAATTTTTGAAAACCATATATCTGATAAGGATCCACTATCCACATTATATAAAGAAGTCTTAAAATCAACAATAAAAAGACAAATAATCCAATTTAAAATAGGCAAAGGAATTATACCACACCTCTCCAAAGAAGATACATAAATGGCTAATAAGCACATGAAAAGATGCCCAACCTCATTTGCTGTAAGGACAATGCATATCAAAATCACTAAATATAATCATTCAAGAATGAAGGCAAGGAGATTGGTTCAAGATGGAGGAACAGAAGAACGTGCTCTCAATCCCTCTTGTGAGAACACCAGAATCACAACTAACTGAACAATCATTGAAAGGAAGACACTGGAACTCACCAAACAAGATACCCCACATTCAAAGACAAAGGAGAAGCCACAATGAGTCGGTAGGAGGGGCGCAATCACAATGAAATCAAATCCCATAACTGCTGGGTGGGTGACTCACACACTGGAGAACACTTATACCACAGAAGTCCACCCACTGGAGTGAAGGTTCTGAGCCCCATGTCAGGCTTCCAAACCAGGGGGTCCAGCCACGGGAGGAGAAATTCCTAGAGAATCAGACTTTGAAGGCTAGCAGGATTTGACTGCAGGACTTCGACAGGACTGCGGAAAACAGAGGCTCCACTCTTGGAGGGCACACACAAAGTAGTGTGCATATAAGGACCCAGGGGAAGGAGCAGTGACCCCAGGGGAGTCTGAACCAGACCTACCTGCTAGTGTGGGACGGTCTCCTGCAGAGGTGGGGGCGGTGACTCCATCTCACCGTGAGGACAAGGACACTGGCAGCAGAAGTTCTGGGAAGTACTCCTTGGCATGAGCCCTCCCAGAGTCTGCCATTAGCCCCACCAAAGAGCCCAGGTAGGCTCCAGTGTTGGGTTGCCTCCGGCCAAACAACCAACAGGGAGGGAACCCAGCCCCACCCATCAGCAGTCAAGTGCATTAAAGTTTTACTGAGCTCTGCCCACCAGAGCAACACCCAGCTCTACCCACCACCAGTCCCTCCCATCAGGAAACTTGCACGCCTCTTAGATAGCCTCATCCACCAGAAGGCAGAAAGCAGAAGCAGGAACTACAATCCTGCAGCCTGTGGAACAAAAACCACATTCACAGAAAGACAGACAAGATGAAAAGGCAGAGGGCTACATACCAGATGAAGGAACAAGATAAAACCCCAAAAAAACAACTAAATGAAGTGGAGATAGGCAACCTTCCAGAAAAAGAATTCAGAATAATGACAGTGATGATGATCCAGGACCCTGGAAAAAGAATGGAGGCAAAGATCAAGAAGATGCAAGAAATGTTTAACAAAGACCTAGAAGAATTAAAGAACAAACAAACAGAGATGAACAATACAATAATTGAAATGAAAACTACACTAGAAGGAATCAATAGCAGAACAACTGAGGCAGAAGTACGGATAAGTGACCTAGAAGACAGAATGGTGGAATTCACTGCTGCGGAACAGAAGAAAGAAGAAATAATGAAAAGAAATGAAGACAGACTAAGAAACCTCTGGGACAACATTAAACACAACAACATTCGCATTATAGGGGTCCCAGGAGGAGAAGAGAGAGAAAAAGGACCTGAGAAAATATTTGAAGAGATTATAGTCGAAAACTTTCCTAACACGGGAAAGGAAATAGCCACCCAAGTCCAGGAACCGCAGGGAGTCCCATACAGGATAAACCCAAGGAGAAACACACCGAGACACATAGTAATCAAATGGACAAAAATTAAAGACAAAGAAAGATTATTGAAAGCAGCAAGGGAAATATAACATACAAGGAAACTCCCATAAGGTTAACAGCTGATTTCTCAGCAGAAACTCTACAAGCCAGAGGGAGTGGCATGATATACTTAAAGTGATGAAAGGGAAGAACCTACAACCAAGATTATTCTACCCGGCAATGATCTCATTCACATTCCATGGAGAAATCAAAAGCTTTTACAGACAAGCAAAAGTTAAGAGAATTCAGCAACACCAAACCAGCTCTACAACAAATGCTAAAGGAACTTCTCTAAGTGGGAAACACAAGAGAAGAAAAGGACCTACAAAAACAAACCCAAAACAATTAAGAAAATGGTCATAGGAACATACATATCGATAATTACCTTAAACGTGAATGGATTCAATGCTCCACCAAAAGACAAAGGCTTGCTGAATAGATACAAAAACAAGACCTATATATATGCTCTCTACAAAAGACCCACTTCAGACCTAGGGACACATACAGACTGAAAGTGAGGGGATGGAAAAAGATATTCCATGCAAATGGAAATCAAAAGAAAGCTGGAGTAGCAATACTCATATCAGATAAAATAGACTTTAAAATAAAGAATGGTACAAGAGACAAGGAAGGACACTACATAATGATCAAGGGATCAATCCAAGAAGAACATATAACAATTATAAACATATATGCACCCAATACAGGTGCACCTCAATACATAAGGCAACTGCTAAAAGCTATAAAAGAGGAAATTGACAGTAACACAATAATAGTGGGGGACCTTAACACCTCACTTACACCAATGGACAGATCAAACAGAAAATTAATAAGGAAACACAAGCTTTAAATGACACAATAGACCAGACAAATTTAATTGATATTTATAGGACATTCCATCCAAAAACAGCAGATTACACTTTCTTCTCAAGTGCACACAGAACATTCTCCAGGATAGATCACATCTTGGGTCACAAATCAAGCCTCGGTAAATTTAAGAAAACTGAAATCACATGAAGCATCTTTTCTGACCACAACGCTATCATATTAGAAATCAATTACAGGGAAAAAAACGTAAAAAACACAAACACATGGAGGCTAAACAATATGTTACTAAACAGCCAAGAGATCACTGAAGAAATCAAAGAGGAAATCAAGAAATACTGACAAGACAAATGATAATGAAAACACGATGATCCAAAACCTATGGGATGCAGCAAAAGCAGTTCTAAGAGGGAAGTTTATAACTATACAAGCCTACCTCAACAAACAAGAAATATCTCAAATAAACAATCTAACCTTACACCTAAAGGAACTAGAAAAAGAACAAACAAAACCCAAAGTTAGCAGAAGGAAAGAAATCATAAAGATCAGAGCAGAAATAAATGAAATAGAAGCAAAGAAAACAACAGCAAAGATCAATAAAACCAAAAGCTGGTTCTTTGAGAAGATAAACAAAATTGATAAACCATTAGCCAGACTCATCAAGAAAAATAGGGAGAGGACTCAAATCACGAAAATAAGAAATGAAAAAGGAGAAGTTACAACAGACACCGCAGAAATACAAAGTATCCTAAGAGACTACCACAAGCAACTCTATGCCAATAAAATGGACAACCTGGAAGAAATGGACAAATTCTTAGAAAGGTATAACCTTCCAAGACTGAACCAGGAAGAAATAGAAAATATGAACAGACCAATCACAAGCACTGAAATTGAAACTGTGATTAAAAATCTTCCAACAAACAAAAGTCCAGGACCAGATGGCTTCACAGGTAAATGCTATCAAACATTTAGAGAAGAGCTAACACCCATCCTTCTCAAACTCCTCAGAAAAAATTGTAGAGGAAGGAACACTTCCAAACTCATTCTATGAGGCCACCATCACCCTGATACCAAAACCAGACAAAGATACTACAAAAAAAGATAATTACAGACCAATATCACTGATGAATATAGATGCAAAAATCCTCAACAAATACTAGCAAACAGAATCCAACAATATATTAAAAGGATCATACACCATGATCAAGTGGGATTTATCCCAGAGATGCAAGGATTCTTCAATATATGCAAATCAATTAATGTGATACACCATATTAACAAACTGAAGAATAAAAACCATATGATTGGGCTTCCCTGGTGGCGCAGTGGTTGAGAGTCCGCCTGCCGATGCAGGGGACATGGGTTCGTGCCCAGGTCCGGGAAGATCCCACATGCCGCGGAGCGGCTGGGCCCGTGAGCCATGGCCGCTGAGCCTGCGCTCCGCAATGGGAGAGGCCACAACAGTGAGAGGCCCGCGTACTGCAAAAAAAAAAAAAAAAAAAAAAAACCATATGGTCTTCTCAAGAGCTGCAGAAAACACTTCTGAGAAAATTCAACACCCATTTATGATAAAAACTCTCCACAAAGTGGGCATAAGAGGGAACGTACTTCAACATAATAAAGGCCATATACGACAAACCCAGAGCAAACATTCTCAATGGTGAAAAACTGAAAGCATTTCCTCTAAGATCAGAAACAAGACAAGGATGTCCACTCTCACCTCTATTATTCAACATAGTTTTGGAAGTCCTAGCCATGGCAATCAGAGAAGAAAAACAAATAAAAAGAATACAAATTGGAAAAGAAGAAGTAAAACTGTCACTGTTTGCAGATGACATGATACTATACATAGAGAATCCTAAAGATGCCATCAGAAAACTACTAGAGCTAATCAATGAATTTGATGAAGCTGCAGGGTACAAAATTAATGCACAGAAATCTCTTGCATTCCTATATACTAATGATGAAAAATCTGAAAGAGAAATTAAGGAAACACTTCCATCTACCACTGCAACAGAAAGAATACCTAGGAATAAACCTACCTAGGGAAACAAAAGACCTGTATGCAGAAAACTATAAGACACTGACGAAAGAAATTAAAGATGATACCAACAGATGGAGAGATATACCATGTTCTTGGATTGGAAGAATCAATATTGTGAAAATGACTATACTACCCAAAGCAATCTACAGATTCAGTGCAATCCTTATCAAATTACCAATGGCATTTTTTACGGGAACTAGAACAAAAAATCTTAAAATTTGTATGGAGACACAAAAGACCCCGAACACCCAAAGCAGTCTTGAGGGAAAAAAGCGGAGCTGGAGGCATCAGACTCCCTGACTTCAGATTATACTACAAAACTACAGTAATCAAGACAATGTGGTACTGGCACAAAAACAGAAATATAGATCAATGGAACAAGATAGAAAGCCCAGAGATAAACCCACACACCTATGGCCAACTAATCCATGACAAAGGAGACAAGGATATACAATGGAGAAAAGACAGGCTCTTCAATAAGTGGTGCTGGGAAAACTGGACAGCTACATGTAAAATTATGAAATTAGAACACTCCCTAACACCATACACAAAAATAAACTCAAAATGAATTCAAGACCTAAAGTAAGACCGGACACTATAAAACTCTCAGAGGAAAACACAGGAAGAACACTCTTTGACATAAATCACAGCAAGATCTTTTTTGATCCACCTCCTAGAGTAATGGAAATCAAAATAAACAAATGGGACCTAATGAAACTTAAAAGCTTCTGCACAGCAAAGGAAACCATAAACTAGACGAAAAGACACCCCTCAGAACTGGAGAAAATATTTGCAAACGAATCGACAAAGGATTAATCTCCAAAATATATAAACAGCTCATGCAGCTCAATATTAAAAAAACAACCCAATCCAAAAATGGGCAGAAGACCCTAAATAGACATTTCTCTAAAGAAGACATACAGATGGCCAAGAACCACATGAAAAGCTGCTCAACATCACTAATTATTAGAGAATGAAAATCAAAACTACAATGAGGTATCACCTCACACCTGTTAGAATGGGCATTATCAGAAAATCTACAAACAACAAATGCTGGAGAGGGTGCGGAGAAAAGGGAACCCTCTTGCACTGTTGGTGAGAATGTAAATTGATACAGCCACTATGGAGAACAGTATGGAGGTTCCTTTAAAAAGTAAAAATAGAATTACCATATGACCCAGCAATCCCACTACTGGGCATATACCCAGAGAAAACCATAATTCAAAAAGACACATCCACCCCAATGTTCACTGCAGCACTACTTACAATAGCCAGGTCATGGGAGCACCCTAAATGCCCATCGACAGATGAATGGATAAAGAAGATGTGGTACATATACAACGGAATATTACTCAGCCATAAAAAGGAACGAAATTGGGTCATTTGTAGAGACATGGATGGATCTAGAGACTGTCATACAGAGTGAAGTAAGTCAGAAAGAGAAAAACAAAAATCATATATTAACGCATGTATGTGGAACCTAGAAAAATGGTACAGATGAACCAGTTTGCAGGGCAGAAATTGAGACACAGATGTAGAGAACAAATGTATGGACACCAGGAGGGGAAAGTGGCGGGGGGTGTGGGTGGTGGTGTGATGATTTGGGAGATTGGGATTGACATGTATACACTGATGTGTATAAAATGGATGACTAATAAGAATAAAAAAGAATGAAGGCAATAAAAAGAAAATCACTAAATATTTCTTGAGACCTAAGATATGTTAAAATAAAACTATCCTTATACTAGGATAGTTATAATAAAAAAGACAAATAACAACAAATGTTGGTGAGGATATGGGGAATCTGGAACTCTCATATCCAATTGGTGGGAATATAAAATGGTACAGCCACTTTGGAAAACAGTCTAGCAGTTCCTCAAAAGATTAAATGTAGAGTTACCATATGACCCATCAATTCGACTCCTAGGTATATACCCAAGAGAACTGAAAACAAGTGTCTACACAAAAACATATACATGAAGCTCTATTCATAATAGTTGAAATATGGAAACAATCCAAACATCAATTAATGAATGGATAAATAAAATGTGGTATATCCATATAATGAAATATTTAGCCATAAAAAGGAATAAAGTACATGCTACAACATGGATGAACCCTCAAAGCATTATGCTAAGTGAAAGCAGCCAGCCACAAAAAGCCATATATTGTATTACTCCACTTATATGAAATGTTCACAATAGGTAAATCCAACGGTAGAAACTAGATAAACAGTTGCTAGGGGCTGGGGCAGAAGGGAAGAGTGAGGACTACTAACTGCTAATAGGTATGAGGATTCTTTCTAGGGTAATGAAAATGTTCTGGAATTACATAGCGGTGATGGCTGTACAACCTTGTAAATATACTAGAAACCACTGAATTGTATGCCTTAAAATGGTAAATATTACGGTATGTGAATTATTATGACTCAGAAAATAAAAAGATAAATAAGAGTATCAAATGCAGTGACCTGAAAATGCACACACCTTGGAGTTGGAGGTAAGCTTGAGTTTTGACTTTTCCACTTACTATGTGACTGGACTCCATAGCCTGTTTCCTCTTCTGTAATGCTTAGAGAATAACTTGCTGTGAGGGTCAACTAATAAGAGGCCTACTTTATTACCTTGCATTAGGAGACAATATAGGGTTGGTAGAAATTATTAGTATTAGGTAAAACAAGATGAGAAGACAGAGAAAAGATCTTCATTGCGTTTCCTGAGTATTCAAATCTGTTCACCAATGACCCTCAAGGGCATCCATACCTTCTTTCAGCAAGTGTTACTGAGTGCCTGCAATGAGCCAGGCGCTATTCTAAACACTTGGGATAGAAATTAACCAGACAAAAATTCCTGGCTCCAGGGAGCTTATATTTTAATGAGAGGAAAAGATAATAAACGTAATAAATAAATCAATTATGGAGGGAGAGTGACAGAAAGAAGGACAGGGAGAGTGGGGATATAAGATACAATTTAAAATATGGGGATCAAGGCAGGCCTCACTGAAAAGGTACCACTTGAGGAAAGTCTTGAAAAAGGCAGCACAGGAGCAATGTGGCTAACTCAAGGCAACATTCCAAGCAGAGGGAACACCAAGTCAAAGACCCTAGGGCAGATGCACACTAAAATGATCTTGGAAGACCAAGAGAGCCAGTGTGGCTGGCATGGAGGTAATGAAGAATGATTCTGTGGTAGGTGCAAAAGCCAGATTTCAAGGATAACAGAACAAGTTAGAAATAAAACTGCTCTTTCAAGAATTTGGTCTGCTACTAAGAAGAAAAGACAAGGGCCTACTAAAGAAAATTCTTTTGTTTTTTGTTTTTATTTTTTGTAGGATTAGCAGTATAATGGAAGAGAGTATGATCATGAACTTAAAATCAGACCGAAACTGTAGCTTCACCACTACACAGGTCAGTTTCCACAGCTGTACAACAAATAATACAGGTAATCCTTACTTTGCACAGTAGTGCTGGTCTGTAAAAATGATCACACAAACTGAAACAATGCAATGTGATCTTAATCATCAATGGGAAAAATTACAATTGTCTTGTGACCTTTAAAATTTTTTGTCAACAGGTTAAAAGCTCCTTACTATTGATTATAAATATACAGGGAAATTAAACAAAAATAGTACAACTAATATTTATTTAATACGTAACTTAAAACATTATGATAGTAACACTGAGAATGAAAATGTTTTATTTCCTTGTAAGAAAACTACTCAAAAGTAGTTTCTGAACAATGCTTACCTTTTTCAACATGATACAGAGTACCTTTTTTATCCCTTCACAATTATCCTATTTTTTTCTAAGTCTGGATCAGTTTCCAACATTTCCTTTGCACTTTCAATGTTATGAACTATCTCCAAGAGTTCCTTTAATGTGAAGGTTTTGATGACATCACTTTCTCTTGGACATCATTATTCTTTCCATCACAACTACTTTTCTCATTCATGTCAGTAAGTTTGCCTTCACTAAGTTCCTCTGACTGCATATCTAAAGTCTCTTAAACAGCAGCAGTGTCAACATTTCCAGGCAGCTATTTCTTCTGTAACTTGGATTTATCACTTTTTCTTTCTTTGCTGTACTTTCATCTTTGTTAGCAAATTCCCTCTTTCAATGATCTCTTCTTATAAAATGGCTCACGTGGGTTTATCACTGAGAGACAAGGAGGCAACACAACTACACACTTTGCATGAACTGAATAGTTGCAGTGACCAATCAATCACTAACAGACCTTGAAAGAAGAGACATGATTGGTCAGTGATCGTGATGCAGACCTGTTATTTATGTAGTGATTTGTACACTTCAGAGCTAGCAGTAAAGTCTGTACTGTATACAATCACTCAGTTAATATACTAAAATTTGAACCATGTTATTGGGGAACTGGTATTATGAAACTGTAGTAACAAATTTGTGCATACTGGAACAGTGCAAAGTAAGGACTGCCTCTATGTACCTCCCAGGTTTACTGTGGATATGAAACCCAATGTTCAGGAGAGAGGTTAGAATAGTGCCTACATTCCCATGCTATCTTTTATCACTATGGAATTAGTTACAGACAGATTGAGGGGGTAAAGGAGGCAAAAAGACACCAAAGACACATAACTAAAGAATGAAAATTCTAGATCACAGACAGGAACACACATAATCAGGACCACAGGAGGAAGTGAGAGCCATGGAGTTCTTGTACCCTCAGATGAGAAGTGAAAGCAGAGGTAGCAAGATGCTTCCAGGCAGTATGAAGTTTAGCATAGCTAGAGAATCTATGTTCTCAGAGGCAGTAAATGAAGCTCTCCTAAAAACTGAACAGGATGGTAATGGAAATGAAGGTTTGAGGAGGGTGGAAGAAACTCTGAAGCAGCTGCTACAGGAAATGGAAAAGTGAATTAACCTGAGGTAAACGAAAGAACTGTGGGAAGAACTAAAGGCCCAGAGTAAGCCAAACAGGATGAACTTACCGTACATTCTTAAAGCTATAGCCCATCTAAATGAATCAAACCTCTTCGATAATTAGCTTACATTCAAATGCACAAGCATAAAGTCTTACAAGTTTAAATTTAATTACTTAACCTCACTGTAATAATCCCCCAATTTATCCCCAACTCTAATCTCTCTTTATACCATAACCCCCGCCTACCAAATTCTCACTCCCTCCCAAGTTCCTCTTAAACAGTTTCATGCCTCTACAGCTAGCATGGTATCATTCTAAATTAGTATCAGGTCAAACGATAAGTGGAACTGAAAGGAAGAAGCACAGTAAATTACATATATTTACATCCACCCTCATCTCTTCTAGCTCACAACCATAATGGCAAACCCTTAACTTCATGGCTAACATATGGTATTAGTAATGAAAAATACATCAGAAAACATACTGTGTGATGGAGTAAAACATACAATTTTAA
Source organism: Pseudorca crassidens (assembly GCF_039906515.1). Lineage (NCBI taxonomy): Eukaryota > Metazoa > Chordata > Mammalia > Artiodactyla > Delphinidae > Pseudorca > Pseudorca crassidens. The sequence continues at coordinate 115,859,246 of NC_090298.1, read as the reverse complement.
CATACAATTTTTTCCACTCAACTATGAATAGTAAATAAGCCATTAGCTTTTTTAAAAATAAATTTATTTATTTTAGTTTATTTATTTTATTTTTGGCTGCATTGGGTCTTCGTTGCTGCACACGGGCTTTTCTCCGGCTGCAGCGAGCAGGGGCTACTCTTCGTTGTGGTGTGCAGGCTTCTCATTGTGGTGGCTTCTCTTGTTGGGAGCACAGGCTCTAGGCGTGCGGGCTTCAGTAGTTGTGGCACACGGGCTCAGCAGTTGTGGCTTGCGGGCTCTAGAGTGCAGGCTCAGTAGTTGTGGCGCATGTGCTTAGCTGCTCCGCGGCATGTGGGATCTTTCCGGACCAGGGCTCAAACCCGTGTCTCCTGCACTGGCAGTCGGATTCTTAACCACTGCACCACCAAGGAAGCCCCAATCCATTAACTTTTAAAAAAAAGGGGGGTGGACCTCAAATTTCTGCTAAATGGTCATCTCTATAAAAGGAACATGATATTTTAAGACTGACTTGAGATGTTTAATAACGTAATCAATCAACCTTTAAAAACGATAAATGTAACTATCAGTTAGTTTACAGTGCATACTTGTAAGAGTTATCAAAAGTACTCTTTCTGTACACAAAAAAAGGCAAACTAGGAAAACTGAGGCAGACAGGCAGTCTGTCCAAGGTCACATGATCAGCAGTAAAGGCTGAGAATATAACTGTGTCTTCTGGAACCCACTACTACTGTTCCATCAGCCATGAAATCAGATCTGTCAACATGTCCATCCCCTGGCATTTTCCCCTAACTAAGCTGGGGATAAAAGTTAAGCTCTTCTGGAGTTCAAAACAAGGACAAATCGCAACTGTAAGTAAAATAAACCAAAAAACACCGTTCTACATTAGAAGAGGACAAGATAAAGGCTCTTCTGAAGCATCAAATACCTTGAGTAAATTCCCTTCAAAGCAATCCAACTTTTTATAAAGTTACGGGTAAAGGACAGGTTTGAAAAGTGTGTGTGGGTGTGTGTGTATGAGAGACACACATACACACACGAAGTAAAAAAAGAGAGAGGATTGTTTTTTCTTTTTTAACTTGAGCCTAGGAAACATGAGATATTCTATTATGCCACTCCTTTAAAACAAAGGATGTTGCTAGGTAATATTAATGAATATATACTCTTCTCCCAGAACAATGTCTGGAGTAGATCAAACAAGGTATTGGAACTGGTCTGAATCCCAGCTTTGCTATTTGATGGCTGTGTGACTTCGGGTTGCTTCAGCTCTAAGTCTGTTTTCTCTTCTGCAAAATGAGAATACCATCCCCCACCCCACTGGGCTGTTTTGAAAATTAAATGAGGTAATAAATACGAAGCTCACAAATACTTCTGTGCCCCTTCCACTTTCTCATCTACTTTCTCCAATTCTTAAACCTATTCAGAACATTGTCATTGCTCACACACCAATCATTTCTTATATTTTCAGAAATAAGGTCATACTAGCAAGTTTCTCAAAGGATGAAGGAAAAATTGGCTTTTAATTTGTAGTGATGAAGTAGTAAAGGAGGCACCTCCTTCACTCCCATCTCCATAGTGCAGAAAGTGGTAAAAACCGGTCCTTTTGTGATAATAGCTACAAACAAAGCTTGACTTAGTTCCCCCCTTGCTGGGCTTTAGTTTTTCCAGCTGGTTTTTAAAATTAAAAGAGAGAGAAAGAGAGAGAGAAATTATACCAATCTGAGGTTCCTTCAAGTTTTTAAAAACTGGTCATCTCCCTCATATATCCTATTTACAACTTCCCATCCCCAAAAGCCCATGCCATACTCTAAAAATGGCTCCTAATCACAATGCCATAGCAGAGGGCACCAAGTCCTCAGAAATTCAGCTATGGAAACATCTCTATAAGCCTTCAAAAGTTCTCCAAGGAGACTCAAAATATAGAGCAAAGTTATATTTTCCCTAAAAACAATACTAAGGATATTTCTAATATGCTCCTTGGCCAGAACTTTTTCTATCTTTAGGTCCAGAAAAAGACAAGAACTCGGCCAGCCCAGCAGAGGAACATGGTTTATCTTCTGTAACTTATATAATCTACCAGCTCCAGGTGTCTTTATTAATGAGAAAAAAAACCTTTTTTTTAAATTTCCACCTTAAATAGCAGATATACAATAATCTGTACTGCACAATGAGAATGGAAATCACAAAGTATTTATGTCATGGGGGAGACTACACCAACATACACGAAAATATTAACAGAGGTGGTATAGCATAAGGTTGTATAGCCCGATGGGTGATTATTTTCTGCTCCTTGTGTGGGTTTTCTTTTCTAACTTTCTATAATGAATATCTTTTTAAAGAAAAAAGTCTTCAAATAATTTTAAAATGTAAAATATCCTTAATCCATGTCTGTGATACATAAAACTGAGGTTTTCCTAGAAACGAGTAACTTAAAGCACTCCAAGAAAGTCTATATGCAAATTTTCTTTTTTCAAAGGTATAAAAAAATCCCATGGCTACTAGTGTCACTGCAAAAAGGAAAAAGGAAAATTAGCATACATTATGAAATAAAAGCTTTGTAAAATCAGCTATCTTGAGAAGCTTATCCAAAATATGGGAAAGCCAACTGGTAAAATAAGGGGCCCATCTGCACACCCAATCTTATTGTCATTATTTTTTTGTTTAGTTGCTGCAGGAGAAGCTCAACTATTATACAGACCCTAACTAAACACTTCTTAAATAGAACATTTTATAAGACCATATTGTTTGTTATCAACTGCCAGATCCAAAAGAAAAGATATTTTAAGACATCCACCTGAATATGCTTTTGAGGACCAGCAAACACAGCCCTGTGTTAAAATGACAGAAGCTTCCAGGAGAAGAGTTAAAAGATTCATCATCTTAAACATGTTCCAATTATTTATTCATTTCATGATCAATTTCATGTCCATATGTGTAATTCTGATTCCCCCTCTCCCACTAATTTCCTGGATAACCTTGGTCAAGTCACTTTGATCTCTTTATCTCAAAATGATTTTAACTGTCTAAAATTTTTCATTCTCTCAGATATCTCATACTATCCTTGTTAACAATGGCAGGCTTCAGTCTTTAAAATAAAAACTGTCCTATTTACCACACTCCTTTTAAGTTTTTGAAAAGTGAATAAAACTCTGGTCATAAATATATTAAAGAGAGGTCTTTAGTTTTCTGGTTCAAAATAACCTTCTTAAATCATATTACTCTATAGAGGATATTATTCAGCCATTAAAAATTATGTTGTAGGAAAGTACTTAATGATAGTGAAAGATGTTCAGGACCCATTAAGTGAAAAAAATAAATGAGCAAAACATAGTGCTACCCATGTGAGTATATTCATAAAAAACAAACTGGAAGGGTCAAGACCAAAATGTTAACCATTGATTTCATCTCTGGGTAACAAAATTATAGCTGATTTTTACTTCTCTTTTGCTCTTACTATCAAAAACATGTTCACTGCAGAAAATTAACTTTTGTTAAAGGAATGTTTTCAGTTCTACCCAGAGTAGCCAGACGAAGAAGAAGGAAAAAAAAAAAAAGAGCAAGCAACCAACATCACAGGTAAGTCTTTTATAAACCACCCTGTACTTAACAGCTGGGCATCTTTTTACACAGTAGAAAGCCAAAAAGAAATCCAGCCCTGAATTTGAATACAGGATTCCTAATTCTTGAAAGTTACCTTTTTATTGCTTTAGCTCCACTGATAAACCTACTTTATATCAATTTCTCTTAAACATATCTGATTAAAAGATCTCACCAAAAAGTGATATACCTGTTCTTACTTCTTTGTTATCATTCCACCAACTTTCTTTTTACAAAATAATAAATTGACAGGACCAAGTCTTCATAAAGTTATTTGCCAACTTCAAGATAATCAAGGATTAACATGCATTTCCCAACCTGTCCCAATCCCTTCCCTCCAACACCCAAAATTTTTTAATTCATTTTCCATGATCTGGTAACAAAATAAGACATCTTCCACACTTGTCGATGAAGACAAACTGGCAATATAGTTGCAAAGAATAACAGATTTTATAACATAGTCCTTATGGGAAGGAACCAAATGGTGGAATATATCTGGTGTAACTCACTCACCCTGTGACATACAGATGAATATGAACAAAACACTTCATGCTCTCCACCTTCACCTTTCCATTCATCAATGGGTGATATTTCGCAAAAACCACAGACCCCTAGATGACACCTCCATAACTATAGAAAAACTGACAATGATTCAAAGAATTCCTGACAGATGCTTTAAGAGAACTTCCCTGGGGTGCCATTTTTAATCCACAAAACTGTTTAGTTTTTGAAAATCAACCCAGAAAAAAAAACATTTAATATGTTATTTAAGTACTGTCGGCCCATCTGAATCAGTTCAGGGAGCACCCAGAAAAACTCTCAATCTACACCCTTCCCCACCCACTCTGGGTAAGAAAAGGAGTTTTGAAATTTCTACTTTTTCTAGTAGATAGAATGGATCTTTTTAAAAAATTAAAAGAGTACCACACATATTCATGTTCTCATCTTCCTTACTAATTCAAGTGTGCCCTGCTGCTATTCAAAAACACTCCAAAGAGAGGCACTTACTTCCTGATTACACATTCAAATAAATGCATAACACGCATTTCAACTTGGAGTCACTTTCTTAAAAAATTAACTAGTAGCAACCACGTTTCTACATCATGGTTGAAGTCATGCCAAAGTCAAAAATTCAATACCCAAGATAACTTCCTTAGCTACACTGTACAAATATATTAAGGCAGAAATATTACCCACTGTATCTTAAAAGTATTATTATCCTGGTCAGTGTCATTATTTTTGTGAGTTTAACAAGATAGACTTTAAAAAAAAAAAAAAGCAATTTCAAAATGACAGGAAACATTAGAATTTAATAACTTCATTCTCCTTTCCTCACTTCCAAGCTGGCTACACCAGAACCCAAGTATTTGCAAAGCATATGCTCACACAAGGGTAGTGATCCAGAAGCAGACAGCATCCCTGACACATCCCAAGTCAAAGAAAGTGTAGCCTCCAGCCTACAGACTTACAGTTTAAGTCAGACAGACAACTTTAAGACATAAAACACCCAGATGCCAACCAGTTAATGACTTTCTGGAATTTATATTTTGCTTTTCCTGCTCAAGTTAAATGAACAACAACAGAAAACAGATTAAATAGTGAGAGCGGAGGAAGAGGGGTCAATAATGAACAAGTTTTAAATTAATCACAGTCCTCAGGAACATACGAAGGGTAGGAATTGGAGTGGGAGCACTTCTAACAACAGATACAGCCATCACGGGATCACACGAAAAGAGATATCCACAAAAATAAGCAGCGAAAACAGGACGAAAAATCTACCAAAATAGCAAGGGGAAAAGGCAGGATAACAAATGACAAGCCAGAACTTAAAGCAAGAGTATGAGAAAAATCAGCTGATTTCTTGTTAGATTTAATGAAGAAAGTGATTACACTAATCTGAAAACCTAATTAACTTAAATTTAATCGTTTTCAAAACGTTTCTCTGCTATTGCTCTTCCATAGCATAATTAACATTTTTTGAAATCCATACTCAATATTCCAGGGTAGGAATACTTGTCATTTTTTTCCTGTGAAAAATTAAAGATCCCATATATAAGATCAAGCTCATGATTTCAACATGAATAAAACCACACTAACAAGACCAGACAAATTAAAATGCAGTCTCACACACCCACACAAAGCTCCTCAAAGCTATGTTTCAAGTCTTCACATCATGAACTTAGCAAGCCCAGATTTCGCTCTGTCTCCTGTCTACCTCTCAAATCCTACTCGAAACACGCACTGACAGCTGCTTTGTCCTGATTACATCTGCCTTCTAACATCTATCTTGCAGGCTGACTATATTAGATGTGGGTATACCAGTCTGAAGCTGTCAACATCTGCACTGGACAGGAGACCAATTTTCACCTCCTTCAATCTGACTCTAGTTAGTTGCCAGGGAGAAAATTATGCCTCAAGAGCCTGATAGCTTGTGCTCAATATTCTTTTGTCAGGGATAAAACACATCATTATTTTCCTTAAAACTGCCTTGCCAAGATCTACAATGAAAAAAAAAATATATATATATATATACACACACACACACACACACACAAACATATATACACACCACAAAAATATGTACACACACACACACACACACATATATGCATGCACACACACCTCTCCATATGTATATACTATTTTCTCCCTGTATACAAATCATTCAAACTATAACAAGGAAGAAGGCCTCTACGTCCTCAATTTCACTGCACAATTACTGAGATAAATAAAAGAATGTCTCTTAATATCAATTTACAAGCCTCACTGACTATTCCTTCTTTATAACAATGTCCTTAAAAGACCATCAGTTTTATCTATGTAATTCTGTACTTTCAAGATTTAAAAAAAGCTGAGAAGATATTTGTGCAACAAGTCCATTAATGAATATGGTCACCAACGAACTGTAACTGCTAAGATCACACAGATCTTAGCAAACTCAATAGTTTTAACTCTATTGTTTTAGAACACCAATATATACTGCTTTCTTGCTCTAAAAGTTACAAGACACTTTCTACAGAAAAGATGGTTCTTAGAACAACTGAAACTTAGTACTGAACAACAATGATTGCTCTCAATAAGCTGAAGTCCTACTTCTACTCAAGAACAATGGGCTTGCATTACAATCAAAGTTTACCTGAAATGGAATACTGTAATGATCCCAAAGCCAGAACTTGAAATGAAAAGCCTCCAAAGAAATTTTAAGACAAATACTGCCTGACATAAACAGACATGAAAGGTGGGAAACTATAAGCCAAACGTTAAAATGTTTGCTTTCTATTTACTTGTCAAGGATACTTAGTAAAAGGATTTACTCTATTTTTACCTTCTATCGATTTGGGGAGATGGGGTATGTAGATATTACTATTAACTGTTTTTCCAATATTGGAGAGGAGGCCGCAGTGAATTATCCAGATGTTTTCATGTTGTCCACCATGTGAATAACAGCACATACATGAGAGATGACTGGGTGTGGTTAGTAGTATGGCAGTCATGGAACAAAAATCAAACCACATGGTCTGGGAGGCAGAAAAAGTCACTGGATTTAGCTGCAATCTTTGTTCTTTTCAACTGAACTCAACCACCTTTTCCAGGACTACCATAAATCAGGTCCCACCATTAAAATCATTACAGACACACACAATCACGTCTTGATTCTCCAACTCCAAGTTAATACTACCTCTGCATACCAATAGATTAGTGATGAGAAACCTAAAAGATTAGCACCTCTGGTCCAATAAGCCATGTCACAATTTTTGAAAACCTGGCATAATTCCAATCAATAAGAAAAATAACAGGGATTCAACAAATCAACAAAGGAGCACTAATGTTTATAGATACTTATCACTGCCCTAGGGGCTCTCACAAGCATCATCATGTTTAAGGTACAGTCATAAACAAACACAAAAAAATGGTCAACATCAATTACTCCAAATAATGCAAATTTAAAAAAATAAAGTAGCATTTTACACCTCTAAAGATAGTAAAAGGGCTTCCCTGGTGGTGCAGTGGCTGGGAGTCTGCCTGTCAATGCAGGGGGGACAGGTTCGAGCTCTGGTCCGGGAGGATCCCACATGCCGCAGAGCAACTGGGCCCGTGTGCCACAACTGCTGAGCCTGTGCTCTGGAGTCCGCGAGCCGCAACTGCTGAAGCCCGCGCGCCTGGAGCCTGTGCTCCACAACGGGAGAGGCCACCACAATGGGAAGCCCGCGCACCGCACTGAAGAGTGGCCCCCGCTGGCCGCAACTGGAGGGGGCCCCCGTGAAGCAAAGGGGATACGATGCAGCCAAAAATAAATAAATAGATTTTAAAAAAAAAAAAGATAGTAAAAAATTTTAATGGACTATCCCATTACTTGTCAAGAAGGATAATTTGCTTCCATTGAACATCGTATTATTATATCCCTTGTTCCCTAGGAGAATGCTCCACCATTCCTCGTGTCCTGGGGTGAACATGTGATCCACACTGGCTAATCAATCTCCTCTGGAGATAGAAACTGGTTTAGAGCCGAGCGTGACCAAAGCAAAGCTAATCAGTCCCCTCCGTGACTAAGATATAAACACTAAGAAAGAAAAGTTTTATCTGCTGGGATGACAAACTAGGATGACCACCTCAAACTAGAGGTGGGCATCTTGTCCAATATGTATATATGAAAACAGAGGTAAACAAATACATGGAGGCAAGTGATGAAGGAAGCTTCACATCCCTTCAGTCAAGTCACACTGGCCATGCCTGAACTCAGGATCTACTCCTGGAACTCCCAATTACTAAGACCCGTTAACTCCCTTTTTGCTTAAACAAGTTTGAGTTGAATTTCTGTAACCTGTAATAGGTGAGGTTACATGAACACTAAGCAAACTAGATAGACAGACAGATAGATAGATAGATATAGCCCTACTGGAGAACTATTTAGGACTACATTTTTAAAGTCCTAAAATCTATGTCCCTGAGGAAACTTTCTGAATGGTAGTTACATGAGTATACATATATGTAAAACTTCTTCAATCTGTACACCAATTTGTGTACTTTGCTGTATATAATATAAATTATACTCTAATTTTTTTAAAAAAGATCTGTGCCCCTATATTCCTACTCCGGGAAATACATCTTAAAGATATAATTTTTTGAATAGGGGAAAACATTATATATACAGGGTATTCACTCACTACAGCATTATTTATATCAAAAACATAAAAATAACCTCTAAGCCTAATAATAGGGAAATGATGTAATAGAAAGTACATAGTTTGGTTTTTTTAAACAAATTTATTCATTTATTTTTGGCTGCATTGGCTCTTTGTTGCTGCGCCCAGGCTTTCTCTAGTTGTGGTGAGCAAGGGCTACTCTTTGTTGCAGTGCGCAGGCTTCTCATTGCGATGGCTTCTCTTGTTGCGGAGCATGGGCTCTAAGCACGCGGGCTTCAGTAGTTATGGCACACGGGCTCAGTAGTAGTGGCTCGCGGGCTTAGCTGCTCCACAGCATGGGGGATCTTCCCGGACCAGGGATCAAACCCATGTCCCCTTCACTGGCAGGCAGATTCTTAACCACTGCACCACGAGGAAGTCCCAGAAAGTACATAGTTTTAAAGATAATAAATTCCAAGGTTATACTAAATCATAAAAAAATGCCTGTAATTAGTGTTAAATTTTTTTAAAGAAAATAGTAAAATGATACCAAAGCTAGAAATAAAACTAGGGTAAAATGCATATGCGTGTAGCCAAGGACTTGAAAAGAAACACAAAACTAAATAAATATAAAATACTATTTATAATAATTCAAAAAATAAAATAATGTAAACTAATAAAACATATAGAGGATATATATATTATATATATATACATGGTGCTATGCACTAATGAAAGAAATAAAAAAGATCTAAATTGATGGAAACATATTTTGTTCATAGAAGACTCAATATAGTAAAAATATCAACTCTCCCCAAATTGATTACAAGTTTAATGTAATTCCTACGGAAATTGCAGCTTTTTTGTAGACATAGACAAGATTATCTAAAATTTATATGGAAAAGCAATAAAAACTAGAATAGCTAAAACAATTTAGAAAAAGAATAAAGGGGGAAGAATCACTCTACCCACTTCTAAGACTCATAGCTACAGCAATAAAGACTGTGTGAGCATTGGCAGAGGGACAGACACATAGATAATACAACAAAACAGAGAACCCAGAAATAATCTCACACAAGTACAGGTGACTGATTTTTAACAGGGTGCAAAAGCAATTCAATGAAGGAAAGACAGTCTTTTCAACAAATGATACTGGAACAGCTGGATGTTCGCAAGGGAAAAAAAGAACTGAACCTAAACCTCACATTTTATACAAAAACTAACCCAAAATGAGTCTGAGAGTTAAACATAAAACATAAAACTTCATGAGCTAACATAAAGCTTGTTAAAGAATTCTTAGGAAAAAAAATAAAAAAAGAATTCTTAGACGTGACACCAAAAGCACAATCCATGGGGTTCCCTGGTGGCGCAGTGGTTAAGAATCTGCCTGCCAATGCAGGGGACACGGGTTCGAGCCCTGGCCCAGGAAGATCCCAAATGCCATGGAGCAACTAAGCCTGTGTGCCACAACTACTGAGCCCATGAGCCACAACTACTGAAGCCCATGCACCTAGAGCCTGTGCTCCACAACAAGAGAAGCCACCGCAACGTGAAGTCTGAGCACTGCAACAAAGAGTAGCCCTGCTCGCCACAACTAGAGAAAGCCCACACGCAGCAACAAAGACCGAATGCAGCCAAAAATAATTTTTTTTAAAAAAAAGCACGATCCATAAATGGGGGAGGATATCAATAAATTGAACTTCATCAAAATTAAAAACTTACTATACAAAATACCTGTTAAGAGGATGAAAAGACAAGCTACATCCACACCATGGAGTACTCACAGACAAACTACTGACAGACACACCAACTTGGATGGCTCTCAAGGACAACATGTTGAGTGGAAAAAAAAAAAAAAAGCCAATTTCAAAAGGTCATATACTCATATACAGTATATTATACTGTATGATTCCACTTATACAATATTCTGGGAATGACAGAATTAGAGATGGAGACAGATTAGTTGCCAAGGGTTAGGGATGGGAATATAAGCAACATGGGTATGACTATAACGGGTAGCATGAGGGAAAGCTTCGTGGTGATGGAATAGTTCTGTATCTTGATTGCAGAGATGGTTACACAAATCTTCACAGGTGATCAAACCACAGAATTACTGTGCCAACGTCAGTTTCCTGATGTTGATACTGTACTATAGTTCCATAAAATGTAACCATTAGGGGAAACTGGGTAAAGGTATACTGGACTGCTCTGTATTATCTTTGCAAATCCCTATGAATCAAAATAAAAAGTTAAAAAAAAATAATAATCTGTTAGTTGACTTTTTATTAGTGTAAATAAACACTGAAGCAAATAATGTAATGGAATTTTTTTCAACTTGATGGAAAACTGCACACCAGAATCTTAGAATGGCTCTAAACTGAGGAGAGTATGCTAATTTTAGGTAATTCACCTGGAGTTTTTAGTAGCACACACTGCCTCAATATATACCCTAAGTGATTCAAGTCTGAGGAAAATATTATAATTTTTCACATACCAGGTCCCTTAGTTTTATCTATGAAGAAAATTAGCCATTTACCACAGGCCAAGGGGGCAGTAAACCTGCTTGACAACTGGTCAACTCTCCCTTTCCACAGTCTGTTGCAGCAGTCCTGTCCTTAACAGCACCATCTCACTGCCCACCACCTTGATGGTTTCCTGACTGTTGGTCTGGCCTCCAGGCTCTCCCCCAACCACTTTAACACTTCCTGTACACACCTGAGAAACTAATCTCTCCCAAACACCACTTTTCTTCATATTCTGTGTTACCCAGATGGCAGAAATTCTTAAAACAGGAACAAAGTTAAGGAGACATATTTCAGTTTAATTTAAGAAGAAAAAAGCTTTAAAAATAAACACAAGGCTGGAAAAAGCTGCTTCCAGAGGTAGCAAGTCCTGAGTCACTATATATATTTAAATATATGGGAACCTGAACCTGGGAGACCTGTTCCAGCCACAGAACCCTCTAATCCTGTATCATTTCCCGGATTGTGCTCCCTTCTTCACCTAGCATTCCAAGCCACCCTCTAAAATCTAGCTTCCAAGCTCTTTCTTATCCAACCTCTCCTCCCAGCACTCCTCTCCAGTCAGAACCCTCACTGTTCCTCACCCACATCTTGCTCTGTCTGCTGGTTTTCTTACCTGAATGACTTCTTCCCCTCCCTTCTTTCACCTTTCAAGATCCACTACTGCACCTTCAGGAAGCCTTTCTAATCCCATGCTTAACCTCCTAGTCCACTCCATTCTTGGCATGACACTCATGCTATTATTAATTTACATTTCCATATGTCCTGATTATAAGCTCCAAGATGAAACAGGAAAAACAGCCTCCTGTCTGTCTGCCTTTTTTCTTTTTGGCCGCGCCGCTCTGCATGCAGAATCTTAGTTCCCTGACCAGGGACTGAAACTCGGCCCCCTACAGCAGGGGTCCCCAACCCCCAGGCCACGGACCAGTGCAGCAGACTGTCAGTAACCGGGCCGCACAGCAGGAGGTGCGGGCAAGGGAGCGAAGCTTCATCTGCCTGCTCCCCGTCGCTCGCATCACCACCTGAACCATCCCCGCCCCCATCCGTGGAAAAATTGTCCTCCACAAAATGGGTCCCTGGTGCCAAAAAGGTTGGGGACCGCTGCAGTGGAAGCACTGAGTCCTAACCACTGGACTGTCAGGGAATTCCTGAAGACGGTCTCTCTGCATCAGAGACCACACATGGTCACCCAGCCCCTTCCCCACTCTGGTGTCTCTAAACACAAGCTTCTTCCCAGGAAATACACTGTTGCGCAGTACACCAATCATTGGACCCTTTACCGAACAGAGTATCATTAAAAGCCGTGCGGGAATACATAAAGGTGCACGTCAGATTCTTGGGGCCTTCTCCTCCCTCCTCCACCCAGAAATGCCCAAGAGCTGTAGGGAAGAAGTCACTGATGCAGCAGCAAGTCTCTGTTCTTGGCCTTTGAGATCTAACTGTGAATTGTAACTAATGGATTAAAAAACCCTGTTCTAGTAGAAACTATTCCTCATCAGTCAATCTCCAATTTACCATCACTGGTCCTCCTTTTTTAACGTCTCCCCCTTTTCAAACAAGTTTCATTTAGGCTTTCCCATCTCTGTCCCTTGGATGTCCCCTAATCAGTTAAGGGCCCTCTTTTTCTCATCAGAGCCCTATTCAAGGACTCACAAATACTCTTTTCCAGGTATCGTTAAAATACATCAATATATGGGCTTCCCTGGTGGCGCAGTGGTTAAGAATCCGCCTGTCAATGCAGGGGACGTGTGTTCGAGCCCTGGTCCGGGAAGATCCCACATGCCACGGAGCAACTAAGCCCGCGAGCCACAACTACGGAGCCCACGTGCCACAACTACTGAACCCCGTGTGCCTAGAGCCCGTGCTCCGCAACAACAGAAGCCACTGCAATGAGAAGCACACGCACCACAACGAAGAGTAGCCCCCGCTCACCACAACTAGAGAAAGCCGCGCACAGTAACGAAGACCCAACACGACCAAAAATACATAAATTAAATAATTTTTTTTTTTTTTTTTGCAGTACGCGGGCCTCTCACTGTTGTGGCCTCTCCCGTTGCGGAGCACAGGCTCCAGACGCGCAGGCTCAGCGGCCATGGCTCACAGGCCCAGCCGCTCCGCGGCATGTGGGATCCTCCCGGACCGGGGCACAAACTCGTGTCCCCTGCATCGGCAGGCGGACTCTCAACCACTGCGCCACCAGGGAAGCCCTAAATAAATTTTTTTTTAAAATCAATATATGTATAAGGAATGAATGCTAATGGGTATGAGATTTCTTTTGGGGGTGATGAAAATGTTCTGTAATTAAATAATGGTGACAGCTGCACAATTCTGTGAATATACTAAAAACCACTGAATCATATACATTTTAAAAGGGTGAATTTTATGTTAAGTGAATTATATCTCAATTTCTTTTTTTTTAAGGTAAGATTCTCCACTAGTATCCCTGCATTTACATTTGGCAGTGGGGAGGAAACTCACCTTAAATTTTGGAAAGAGCCTTTTCTCACATAATTCTTGGAGAACATAGTCAATTACCTTCCTCAAACATTTAAGTGCCTATCATAGAACAGGCACCATGATAGCTGCCACAGAGAACAGTCACCAGACCAGCACAGAACCTACCCTGCTGGAGCCTAGAAAGGGGAAGACAACCAAATATTTAATTGTCACTGTGCTAAGAGCTAGGAAGAAAAAAGTATAAAGTAAGAATGACCTAATCAGGGAGGGGAACATGGGGGGTGGGCAGGGTCCCAAAAAAGCACATCTCTATGAGGCACATGTATGCCTCAGCCCATATAAGGTAGTTAACAACTAGTTTGGGCTGACTAGCAGTACAATGAAATCCCTAGATCACAGGGGTTTGGAGGCCATGCAATTGATAATTGGCTCCCACCCACCACAGGAGACTCACCTGATCTTGAGGTAAAGTGACCCTGCATTTATGTATGTGAATGTTTTACCCACTGACAGTGTTACGATAACATTTTAGTGTACTCACAAATGTTTGTGTTTATTATTCATGTAATCAGGGGCAAATACAAAAAGAAAATGAAGTTATGCTGAAAAACTGCATGCATTCAAGTCTCTGGTTATTAATTATGACTGCACAGAAAGCACAGGACTTGTACAAACTCAAAAGATATAGAAGGTCCAATTTTTGGCTCAAAAGCATTATAAGTACCTAAATCAATTATTTATTTGAAAACAGTAAGCTCATATCTTTAATTCAAGATCAGAGGTCAGCTACCTACAGCCTGTGGGTCAAATCTGGCCAACCCCCTGTTTTTATAAACAAGTTTTCCTGGAATACAGCCATGCCCATTTGTTTATATACCGAATAGTTGCTTTCCCAACACAACTGCAGAACTCAGTAGTGTCAAGAAAGACCTTATCGCCAATAAGGTCTAAAATATTTACTACTTGAACGTTACCCCCCCCCCAAAAAAAAGCCAACTTGTACTAGGCAAAAGTAGCCCACATTGATTTGGAACAAAATAATCTTTTTATACATCCTTTAGGGACTTCCCTGGTGTTGCAGTGGTTAGGAATCCGCCTGCCAGTGCAGGGGACATGGGTTCGAGCCCTGGTCCGGGAGGATCCCACATGCCGCAGATCAACTAAGCCTGTGCACCACAACTACTGAGTCTGCACTCTAGAGCCCGTGAGCCACAACTACTGAGCCCGCGTGCCACAACTAATGAAGTGCATGCACCTAGAGCCCAGGCTCTGCAACAAGAGAAGCCACTGCAATGAGAAGTCCGCGCACCGCAATGAAGAGTAGCCCTGCTCGCCGCAACGAGAGAAAGCCCATGCCCAGCAACAAAGACCCAAAGCAGCCAAAAATAAATAAATAAAAATAAATAAATATACATCCTTTAGCAATTAAGTGTTCCAGTGGATAAGCAACAGACTTGAAATGCAAAGGATTCTAACTCTACTTAATAAGTCAATCTGCTATGGAGCGCTAGATAAATATAATTACTCTACATTTTATATGCCAGTAAAATTCAGAGCAGTTAGGTCAGAGTTTTGCATAAGTGCTCAGAACGACTGAAAGCGGGCCTGGGAAAGGTTTTTGCATTAATTATCTTTCCCTACCCAATAAATTACCCCAAAGTTTGGTTGCTTAAAATAAATATTATCTCCCCAAGTTTTCTGTGGGTCAGGAATTCAGGGTTGATTGGGGCTGCCATCACCTGAAACTTGACTGTAGCTGGGGGATGTGCTTCCAAGGCAGATTACTTATATGCTTGGCAATTTGGTACAAGAGACATCAGTTCCTTTCCACAAGACCTCCTGAGTGTCCTTGTAACATAGCAGCCAGCTTCCCCAGAGTGAATAACCCATGAGAAAGAGATGAGGATACAACACTCTTTTTATGACTTTGCTTCGAAAGTAAATAGTATAACTTCCACATCACATTCTATTCTTTATAGAACCAAGAGTCTCTAAGTACAACACACATTCAACAGAATCAAAGTTAGACGCCACTTTTTAAACGGAGAGGTGTCAAAGAATCTGCAGATATATCAACATCACTTCAGGGTTTCAAATGATGAGTAAACAGCTTCAACAACATAACCAACAAGGTTTGGCTGACTAAAAAGGATCTGTGCTCAACCATTTTCATACCACGTATTTTCTACTTATGATAGGAGAGAGGCTGCATCACCATTTGTTAACAATCACCAAAGAAAAAAGTAAGCCAACAGAAAAAAGGCAAGGCACTTCAGCTTTTCACACCTGATACAGTAACGATGATGACAGGCAGTTATATATTTGCTTTAGTTTTACTTTTGTTTTGTTTTGTCTTCCTGCAAGGAGAAGGAAAATTATGGTGACTAAATCATGAATAGATCAAAAATAATTACAAAGCTGGACTGGGACGAACAAGTATTTATGATTCAGAGCCACATAAAAGATTTTCTCAGATATAAACAAAAAAACACAAAGAAACAGAAATTTAGATATGCATTCATAATAGGGGGGTGCTTGGGGAGAGTGTATTATACCATGATTGCTACAGATTTGTATCAGAGTAACTTCTGAAACAAGGAACATATACAGTGGGAAAAAAAGCTACTTACAATAATTAAGCTTTATTTTGAAAATAAATGTCTTAAGTCACTAGACAATGAACACTTGACCAAATTCACCTGTTAAGATTTTGAGTTTCATTAGAGGAGGCAAGAAGGCCTAGGAAACAAAACTTTCTGAGGTCAATGAAGTAACAGCTGTCCTGATTTCCTCAATAGGAAGCTCAAAAATTGTCCTGAACTGGAAAATTAAACCACTTTAAAATAAATTCATTAAAAACCCACTCTACCAAGTTGATAGTGTCCTGCCAAAATTCAAGTCCACCCAGAACCTGTGAATGTGGCCTTATTTAGATATAGGGTCTTTGCAGATATAACCAAATTAAGATGAGGTCACACTGGGTGGACCCTAAATCAGTGACTAATGTCTTTATAAGAGGGAACTTTGCAACACAGAGATACATGGAGAATAAATACCATGTGACAAAAAGAGCCAGATATTGGAATGATGTGTCTATAAGCCAAGGAATGCCAAGGATTGCCAGCAACAACCAGAAGCCAGGAAAGAACATGGAACAGATTCTTCATCTGAGGCCCCAAGAAAGAATCAACCCTGCTGACGCCTTGATTTCAGAACTTCAAAAAAAAAAATTTCTATTGCTCTAAGCTACCAAGTTTGTAGTAATTTATTATAGCAGCCAGAGAAAACTAACACGTCCACCTAGCTAGTATTACGGAACTTAAGTAATCTCATCATTTGCAGTATTAAAATATTTATTCACAAACTCAGAACAATGGGAGATAGCATCTCCATTGAATGCACTGCTCTTTTTGGGTACTGTCACAGGGATGAATTTGACTTAAGATTCCAATGGACTTTGTACATTGCTGTCAGCCATCAGAGAGCCACTGAGGTTCTCCCAAGAGCCAGTAAAGCACATGCACAGAGCAGGAGGTCAGTTCACCTTAGATGATATCCAACAGCCGTAAAAAAACCTATGTCTTTGTTGAAGTCCTCCTGCTGGACCAGAAGTTTAACACAAAACTGCAGGTTTCAAGAAGTTAATCGTCCAGGTTTAAAGTCCTCTTATCATGATAACCAACAAGGACCTACTGTATAGTACAGGGAACTCTGTTTAATATTCTGTAATAACCTAAATGGGAAAAGAATTTGAAAAAGAATAGATACATGTATATGTATAACCGAATCACTTTACTGTACACCTGAAACTAATACAACATTGTTTATCAACTATATTCCAATATAAAATTTAAAAAATTTTTTAATAAAATAAAGTCCTCTTATATTGTGCTTATTACATCATAGCGATGACAGTTTTTCTAATAGTAACTACTGATAAGCTGTGGGTTACAATTTCACTTTTTACTACTTCTGAGTTTCCAAAAATAATGTTTCCCTTAAGCTCCATTTAAATTATTTTAAACTCAAGCCAGTGCAAATATGCATGGCTGATTTTACATACCAGTCTGACAGAATGAAGTGGTTTCTAGTGCTTTCTGAAAAGAATGGCTGGACATTTTTCCATTTTATCACCCTTACATCTGTCGGCACAAACTAAGAGATATTACATAGGATGAAATATAAACTTCTGCCCCATTTATTTCCTATCAAATTGTGTTATAACATTTCTAAGACTCAACTATTATTTGGAACACCCAAGGGAACTGGATTCAGAGTCTCCAAAAAAGAAGTTCCTTTGTTAATCTCTCCTGATTAAAGCTTAAGCCAGTACAACTTAATACATCTCCACTAAGTGAATATTCATAGTTACCTGAGCAACTGGCAAGCATATAAGAATGAAAATACTGACCACAAAGTCACCTTTAAGGATTATTTTTCTAGAAAGCCCTGCCTCTCTATATATAAAAAGCAATATTGACCTACCTTGTTTTCGAACATCTTCTACAGCAGCCACAAGCTCCTCCTTGAGAAACTGACTCTCCTTTGCAATTTTATCCCCCTTCTCCAAGAAATTCTCAGTTGCCTGTTCAACAGATGCAGCCAAAACATGGGCCTTCTTAGAACGACCTCTCTTCTTATTAGAGGGCCCCTTGCTATTGGTGTTTACCAGGGTTGTAACCTAAAAGTTTCATTTTTGAAAATTAAATTGTAGTCAATTAAAATTTTAAAAAAAACAGAAAGACTAACATCTTTAAAGGTAGCAAGAATAAATTATTCATAATAAAATGAAACATCACACTTATGAGATTCCACTAAGCATTAACAAATAACATACAACTCTCTCCATATTTAAGATATTCAGGAATGATACTCTATTTAGTTTCCAAAATAATTTAGCTATCTCAATGTGTAAGCTAAGAAATATAATGAATATTTTAATTCTTCAAACGTGATCATTAGGTTTTTAAACTTCATTTTACAAATTAAAAACTGGTAACAAGTTACGTCTCTACTGCACGTCATCAAGAAGGTTAGAAAGAGGTTAACAATGAATTTATTAGATCTGCCTGGAGGTCACATTTTTCCATGTTTTCAACCTATGCAAAATGTTTTAAGATAACTTGCTTCTGAAATCTTTTCAGTGTATTCACACAAATCGCAATTAATTAGGAAAGGCCCTTAATAAAGAAAGGAACAATTGCCCAAAGCAGCCTACTGTGATGATGTTTTAAGTCCCAGACATTAACCATCATTAACACATATAATAATGATGACCTGTATAGGCTGAAGATGACTAAACATTTATTAGTGTAACGCGGTCCACAGAAGACCTGAGAGCTGCAGTAGATGGGCTCCAAGAAAGTAAATATTCTCGAGTATTACCACCCACTCCTACTTACTTACTTATAATACTAGTTTATATTTATGAGCTAGAATGGAGTTTTTTAAAAAGATAGCACATGCCATTACATCTCATTTTCATGCTAGCACAGTATCTGTCTGTCTGTCTCTCTCTCTCTCTCACACACACACACACACACACACAGGAGTAAAATGTGCCAAAACACTAAAAGTGCATAGCTAGTTGCTAACAGTTAATGAAATGTCATCACACTGTGATATTTGTACTTGTAACAAAACATACCAAACCTACACTCTCAAGTTAAATGACCTGTTAATCAATCCTAGACAACAAAAGGTGTGTTAAGCAGGGTGAAGAAGCTTAACAGTCAAGGCTCTGCATCCTATCTTTTTTTGAAATACTTTTAAGTACTAGTTGCACTACATACACTAGCCCCTATTACTGCCAGTAAGACTGAAAAAATGGCAGCAAATGTGTTTCTAAAGGGCTAAATGAATCCACACATCAATATTTAACTATTAGCGGAGCCAAACTGCCTCATTACTATCAGCCTAAACTCAACCACTCAAATTAAGGCTTTGAACTAAATAACCTTGCCCTGTGTTTATTACCTGGGCCCATTGCTATGGAATCATGTTACAACAACTACGTATTTGTTTGCAGATTCTTACCTGGGTAACAAGAGGCTCCAGCAGTCTTTCAACTGCCAGAGTCCTGATCTCTAGACTTTTGGGGTCCCATTTGAAGTTTATGTTGCCTGCGTGGACAGCAGTCATTTCTGAAAGAGAAAGAGACAAGGTCAGGCAAGTATCAAACACAAACATGAAACATATAACAAGTCTTCTCCTACTTAAGGACTTTTATACCAGGAAAGCTACAATCACAAGATGAAAAAAATTCTTACCAGCCTGCACATGAGGGCCCATAATTCTTACAACCTCTTACACTTAAGATTTCGAGTTTACAAACATTAGGGCTACTGTAAGAGGGCATTCCCAAACACAGAGCTTTTCCCTTTTGGCTTCTCTGGCACCAAGACACTTCTACCTCGAGTTTTTCCACACTGACTTAGAATTAGGATGAAAAGCTAAAGTGAAAGAAGACTAATACAGAAGATTCTGGTTTTTCTTATTCCAAAATATTTATAGTACACTATTATCTAAAAGGTAAACCTCACTTCACTGTTTGATGGATTCTTAGAGAATATCTTCTCTTACTGTATTAAAACATAATGCTTAAGCCTACTGCCCTCTGCACCTACAGCTATTATCACTTGTAGCCAGAAGAAATTTCAAGTCACACACTTAGTCAAATATCACTGTATCAGTGTCAAGGTAAACTTCCATTAGACAGAGGCTTTAAGACTAAGGGAAAAAGACTTCAGCCAAAATACCAAGCAGCTGGTGTTTGCTTCTAAAAGTAGTGCCTCAAAGATTAAAGAAAAACCAGAAAACCAGGTGAGACATGTAGCTGAAGTAAACACTAAAACTTTCCAGACAACAAACTGTTCATAGAAATATAAAACCTTTTAGGGTGCATTTTTGTGAACAAGAAATTCTACCTCTCAATTTTTATTCTAGGAAAAATTAAGGTACATGTAAAAACTTGGATACAATGATGTTCACATCAGCACTGTATACAATCATTAAAAACTGGAAACTACCTAAATTTCAAACAGATCACTGAATAAATCACACAACCAACCACACAAGGGGATACTGTGCTACTCTTAAAAAGCTATACTGACAAAATTCAGAAAAAAACAAAAATTAGTGTTCTCACTGCCCAGGTCTTCATTTCTATTAAATACTATTTCCTTAAAAAAAAAAAAAAAAAGGCTTATTAAAGGTCTGATACATCCTGTTGCGCAGAAAGCAAGGAAAGACACAAAGACTAACAAGATCATATCAACAAGATACTAGAACCAAGGGCTCCATTGGCTAAATTCACAAGTTGAGTATCAAGAAGAATAACTCTAACTGCCTATTAGATAGCTATCCTACGACCACAGGGATCCTCAAAAGAAAGGGGATGGGAAGAGAATTTCTGTACCATAAATATAGAATAGAATTAGAAAATGACCATTTTGTAAACCCCAGTGGGATAACTGATTCAAACACGGATTATCAATGAATGTTAACACCATTAGGTGATAGGCTATTGGGGAACAGGGTATTTGTAAGGTGCCGAAGTACCACCTGAACAGGCTACTTACTAATTACAAAGCGGGGAGGATACACCTTTACAGTGTTGGGATCTAATAATCATCCCCTTAAATAACTAAACTTAGTATTGCTAATAATGCAACTCTGATAGTATATGCCTAACCCAATGAAATATGAAGTGCCCTATGTTTCCTAGAAAGTACTCTTAATGAAAAAAAAGTTTTAAATGTTTTTCAAGAGCCTCTGTATTACTATAAACTGAGCAAAATTATCTGTGCAACAGCAAAATTAAAATTAAATGTTTAACCTGAGTCTAATGAAGCCTCTGCACAGGGATTCTAAGCCTTTTTCAATGTACGGATCCCTTTAGCAGTCTATAGACTAATGTTGTCCAATAGGAATATAATACAAGCCACCTATGTAATTTAAATTTTTCCAGTAGCCGTGTTAAAAAAGTAAAAAGAAACTGATGAAATTAATTTCAATAATATATTTTATTTAAAACAGTATATCTAAAATATTATCATTTCGTTATGTAATCAGTTTTTTTTAATTAGAGACATTTACATAAGTACTAAGTATTGGAAATCTGGGATGTGTTTTACACTTAAGGCACATTTAAATTCAAACAAGCCACACTTCAAGGGCTCAATAGCCACATGTGGCTAGTGGCTTCAGTACTGCACAGGGTAGCTATAGACCTTTTCTCAGAACTTTTTTGAAATGCGTGAAATATAATTCAAAGGATTACCACCAAGGGGGCTTCCCTGGTGGCACAGTGGTTGAGAGTCCGCCTGCCGATGCAGGGGACACAGGTTCGTGCCCCGGTCCGGAAGGCCCATGAGCCATGGCCACTGAGCCTGAGCGTCTGGAGCCTGTGCTCCGCAACGGGAGAGGCCACAACAGTGAGAGGCCCGCATACCGCAAAAAAAAAAAAAGGATTACCAAAGAAACACATATATTGAAATTTAGTTATAAAAATACTTTACAAATGTGCGATGCAGTAATATATATGCTCTTTATTAACATATTAAATAAGATGTCAAGGGACTTCCCTGGCGGTGCAGTGGTTAAGGATCTGCCTGCCAATGTAGGGGACACAGGTTCGAGCCCTGGTCCAGGAAGATCCCACATGCCGTGGAGCAACTAAGCCCGTGTGCCACAACTACTGAGCCTGTGTGCCACAACTACTGAAGCCTGCGTGCCTAGAGCCGGTGCTCCGCAACAAGAGAAGCCACCACAATGAGAAGCCCGTGCACTGCAACAAAGAGTAGCCCCCGCTCGCCGCAACTAGAGAAAGCCCGCGCACAGCAAGGAAGACCCAACACAGCCAAAAAAATAAATAATTTTTTTTTAAAAATGTCAAGGGACTTCCCTGGTGGCGCAGTGGTTGAGGATCTGCCTGCCAATGCAGGGGACACAGGTTCGAGCCCTGGTCTGGGAAGATCCCACATGCCGCGGAGCAACTAGGCCCGTGAGCCACAACTACTGAGCCTGCGCGTCTGGAGCCTGTGCTCCGCAACAAGAGAGGCCGCGACAGTGAGAGGCCCGCGCACCGTGATGAAGAGTGGCCCCCACTCGCCACAACAAGAGAAAGCCCTTGCACAGAAACGAAGACCCAACACAGCCAAAAATAAATTAAAAAAAAAAAAGTCAAGAAGTCTGATAACTACTTCAAAGTAATAATGAACACGCACTTTTTCAAGATACATTACAATTGCTACATATATGAAAAGCACTGAGATTCCTACTAGTGGGACAAAGTTAGAGGTTCAACTGAAAACTGGAGTTGGTTTTCTATTGTTAATAAAAGAAGGAAATGCTAAATTCCTATTAACAACAAAGACAAAATTTTTCCAATTCAAATTCAATGCAGGTTAAGAAACCCTAACCTAGACTGTATTGCAAGTTTATATGAAGTATAGAAGTTTATAGGGGATACACATGCATGTTAAACAACACCATGAGGTAACAGACAAGTCCAGAATGTAAGGCATCCTACAAGACAACAGGACATTAACTTGTCAGAAAGTCAACATGGGGGGGTGTGGGGAATATTTCAGACTTTAAGGCTCAGGAGACATAAGAATCTAATGCAACACATGTATCTTGTTTGGATCCCAGTTTGAAACAAAAAGCTATTAAGAAGACATTTGCAGGGAAATTGGTAAATTTTTAATATTTATATTATGGAATTACTGCTCAATTTCATAGGTGTGATAATGAATTGTGGCTATATAGAAAAAGGACTATTTTTAGGAGATGCATGTTGAAATATCTAGGGGTGAAATGTCAAGATGATTGCAACTTTCAAATTCAGCGAAAGTAAAAATACATACACATAGAGACCAAGGAATTATGAAAAGATATTCATAAATGTTAAATTAGATGGAAGACATGTGTGTGGCTGGGTGTGTATATCTGAAATTTCTCATTTTAAAAATGGGGAAAATGTAGAGGTTTATGAGAAAATGTTCAAAATACATACTACTGAAGACGGAAAGGGGATTTTGAAAACAATATGAAGTATAACTGCAGGGGGATATATAAACCAAAATATTAACAATGATGTTACCTCTAAGATTTGGGGATTATGAGTGGTTTTAACATTCTTTTTTATAATTGTATTTTATGATTTTATAAAATGACAGATATTTAGAAAGTTATTTTTGTAATGAAAAAAAGTACAATCTTTATTTTACAAATTGTAAGGAGGACAATATAATCAAAAGGCAGGCTTGACCATCACTTAATCACTTTGAACTTGTTTCCTCATTTATGAAATAAAACTATCATTTACTTTTTAGAAAAAGACTATCAGGGACTTCCCTGGTGGTCCAGTGGTAAAGAATCCACCTTCCAATGCAGGGGACACAGGTTTGACCCCTGGTCGGGGAACTAAGATCCCACATGCCATGGGGCAACTAAGCCTGCACGCCACAACTACTGAGCTCTCGCGTCTCAACTAGAAGGCCTGAGTGCCACAAACTACAGAGCCCACACGCTCTGGAGCCCATGCACCGCAGCTAGAGAGAAGCCCGCGAGCCGCAACGAAAGATCCCTCATGCCTCAACGAAGATCCACTGTGCTGCAACTAAGACCCGATGCGGCCAAAAAAATAAAGAAAAGAAAAAAAATAATAATAGGGGTCTTCCCTGGTGGCGCAGGGGCTAAGAATCCTCCTGCCAATGCAGGGGCCACGGGTTTGAGCCCTGGTCCGGGAAGATACCACGTGCCACGGAGCAACTAAGCCCATGCGCCACAGCTACTGAGGCTGCATGTCACAACTACTGAAGCCTGTGCACCTAGAGCCTGTGCTCCGCAACAAGAGAAGCCACTGCAATGAGAAGCCCGCGCACCACAACAAAGAGCAGCCCCGCTCGCTGCAACCAGAGAAAGCCCGCGTGCAGCAATGAAGGCCCAACGCAGCCAAAAATAAATAAATAAATACATACATTTATTAAAATAATAATAAAGAAAAAAAGACTATCATTGTCTTTAGATGGCTTTTGTGAACATTAAACAGACTGTGATCCGCTGAATGAGTCCACGCTAACATGAACAAAAGAGAAGAAAAGTTCCTCTGTAATAGGAAATTAACCAACAAATAGGGAAGGAATAACATATTTAGAAAAATCACCATTTAGGAAACATCATAATAATATTCAGGCAAGAATTATCAAAGAATGCTAAAGCAAACAGATGAAAAGTTTACTAAGAAACTGAGTACTTACATAGTCTCATAGTAACTCCCAACAGATTACTGATTACCAAGAGGGGAAATATAACTCTGTAGTACAGAAACCCGGCAAACACCACCTTAGCCAAGTGACAAAAATTAACATCCCTAATAATGGGACAAATGGACATCATGTACCCCCTGGTACAATGCACTGAGAAGGATACAGCATCACCTTCTGTGGTATTTCCTACCAATACTATCTAACCTCAATCTTGTCATGAGGAAACATCAGACAAACTCAAAGTGATGGATATTCTACAGAATAACTAGCTACAGTCTTCAAAAATGTCAAGGTAGGAAAAACAAAGATAGGCTGAGAAATTCTTCCAAATTAAAAGAGGCTAAAAAAGACATGAAAACTAAATGCAGTCATTCTGGACTGAAAATTGTATTAGGAGGGAAAAAAAATTGAGACAACTGATAAAATTTGATCAGGGACTCTGAAATAGATAATAAATAGTAATGTATCAATGTTAACTTTTCAAATTCCCATCATTATATTGTAGCTATGTCCTTGTGACATGTAATGGGAATGATGTCTGCAACTTATTCTCATATGGTTTAGAAAAAACTAATGTATTAAATATATGCATATATACAGAGAAGAACGGAAAGTGGGAGGAAGAGTGGGAAGGAGAAGAAAAGAAGGAAGAGAGGAGAAAGACAAGGAACAGGGAAATTGAAGGGGAAAATGAGAGACAGTATGGAGAAAGGGAGGGGTAGAAGAAGAGAAGAGAAGGGAGGAGGAGAGGGAGAGAACAAGGGGGGAGGGGAGAGGAGAGGAGAGGGAGAGATGTCTTGAAATGTGGCTAGTGTAGCTGAGAATTGATTATCTTTATTTTATTTCATTTTAATTAATGTTAAATAGCCACCAGTGACTACCTTATCGGACAGCACAGTTCTAAACCCTCTACAGAAAGCAACATCAGACATCTAAATCCTATATTTGAATGATGACCAGGACAAGGTAGAAGTGCGCATGTCTGTGACCAGTACACTCCTAACAACTTTACTATAAAAAATATGTTTGTATCCTCTCCCATAAATGCATGCTTGAGGCACAAACAGGTAGACTCCTTTAGATATAGCTGAAAATATTACTGGAGGCATCATCTAAAAATTCTAGAATCGCTGAAGATGGAATGCCAAAAGGAATGTGGATTTGCTTAATCTGGTAACACAAAATGCCCATTTCCAGGGAATTTGTTTCATTTCAAGTGGGCAAATTTGCTCTCTACACTCATATTATGTCAAGCCTATACTTTGGTTTTTAAAGGTTATTTGCCCACTAAACATCAGCCCAAGTGAGCAAACCCTAGGAGATGGGAGTCCTTTAGATTGCTACAGGACTGACAACAGCTCAAGCAAATGTCATCAAATGTCAAAGATAAGACATTTCAGAAGGAATGATTTTTCCCCATGGATCCCACATTTCTGTATCCTAGCATTCCAGCCACTGTATCAACACAGAACAGAAAATCTTTCAAAGGTTGCAGAGGGAAGGAGTCAAAAGACAACTTAAGTGAAGTTAGCTGCAAGAAGACATGTGGTCACATTTGGATTTTAATTATTAAACAAGTACAACATACAACAATTCACTTTCCCAAAGAAACACACCTTTTCATTTTTTTCTTGAAATAAAAAGCCTTCTTGAAAGGAGCTCAGGGAAAAGCACTTAGCCCAACCCCTGCCTGAGGAAAGGCACCTGGCCTGAGGACTTGATTACTTTTGAAAACCAGCAAACAAGATCCAAACACCATACACATGCATTCTTATGGTTTTAGAATCCATTGCTCAGGCCCAATGAGCAAAACTGGAGAGGATGAGAGTCCTGAGCTGAGAGAGAGACAAGGTCTCAAGCCACAGGGAACCTGCCGAGAAGAAAAGCTGTTTGGAGGTAACTCAAAGAGGGAGCAAGCTGCCCAAGGTGAGCCTGGGAAGACTGGACCAGTCCAGTAACGGGGAAAAAGGCTTCAGACACTTGGAGAAAAATTAGGACTGCCTTAGAGAAAGAACAAGAGTCCCCTGATGATCTGTACACATGTTGATTGATAATAAATTTTAAATTATCAAAAAAACAGTCTTTTTGGTCTTTTGTTTTCCCAATTACAAAATAATTTCACTTTCTTATTAACTGGAAAAGAAGGCAGAGTGTAAGCACACTAATGAACTGCAAACGACCCTGACCTCTCTGGGTGTGGGGAGACCCACAAGGGACTGGTAAATGGGAAAAGCATGTGCCCAGCTTCCCATGAGCTCCAGGCAATCTTTATCATGCACACCTCTGGTTAGCAGATCATTCGATTTTTTAAGAGATCCAAACTTGCAGATTTTTACATTAAATCTCCCAACTTTAATGTTAGAAACTTGTTCCAAAAGATTTTACCACTGTATGGGACAAACACGTTTGCCCTGTTGGTCACCACTTTGCAATCACTAAACAAGATTCTCCCCTGAAGTCCTTTCTGATTGATTCCACATCCCAGAACTCCACATCCTCTTAAGTACTGTCTCTGAGGAGGGAGGTGTTAAGGCAAAAGACTCAAATCACTCACTTCCATTGAGAAACTTGAAATATACTGACACTTGAAAACTGAGAACCCATTCAGTGTGTTTTCAAGTCTTTCAATAACCATGATGGAAGCAGACTGCCTTGTGAGGCATCTTTAATCAAAGGCCCCTCCAAGAGTGACACCAAATGTTATTAAACTATGCTACAGAATCAAGTTATGCTCTTGGTGACCCCAACCCTACAAGGATTTCAAACAGCAGAGGTAGAACATTTAAAAATCTAATGAAGGGCTTCCCTCGTGGCGCAGTGGTTAAGAATCCGCCTGCCAATGCAGGGGACACGGGTTCCAGCCCTGGTCTGGGAAGATCCCACATGCCGCAGAGCAACTAAGCCCGTGCACCACAACTACTGAGCCTGCGCTCTACAGCCCACGAGCCACAACTGCTGAAGCCCATGTGCCTGAGCCTGTGCTCCACAACAGCAGAAGCCACTGCAATGAGAAGCCCGTGCACTGCAAGGAAGAGTAGCCCCCACTCACCGCAACTAGAGAAAGCCCACGTGCAGCAACGAAGACCCAACGCAGTCAAAAATAAATTAAATAAATTAATTTTTTAAAAAAAGAATACTGACCTCTTCAAAGTTTAAAAAAAAATTTAAAAAATAAATAAAATCTAATGAAAATACGTTCTCTGGAAAGAACATGGCTCCCGGAACCAGCTTCGTCATTTATTTATTCTCTGACCTTGGACAAGTGACCTCACCTTTCTGGATCCTCAGTTTTCTCATCTATAAAATGAAAGGGGTTGAATTCTAAGCTCCATGTCCTTCCAGCTCTGAAATTCTAGTATTCCCTTCATTTAAATGGTCTCTCAGTAGCCTCTGAAGTGTTTCATTGAACATAATTGATTTTTCCCAGGTTTAGCCTGTGGTATTCCTACCTGTATTTTAAGTTTTAACCTGATAACTATGCTTATGTTTCTTTATATGCCTTAAGTTGCTAGCAAGGTACTTTATGCAAAGATGCTTTATGCAGAGCAGACACAGTATTAGTTGAATTAAATTTATGCAATCTGATTTTGAAATATTTACAAGCCTACCAAGACAAAGTTCCTGCTTCAATCTTAGTTATAGCTTCTGCTTCTCTACAATTAATGACATTGTTTAAAGTAACTAAACAAATAACTTTTAAACTCTTGGCAATTTCTAGTTTTCCAATTAACTTACAGAGCACTCCTTCACAAGACCTATTACAAAACCTACTAGAGCCAGCCAACCTTAATGAGTTACAGCAACCTTAGGTTTTTCCAGGAGGGATCACGCTTAGTGGAATGAAATAAAAAGTTAAACTGTAGTTACTCAGTCTTCATTACCTTATAAATAGCAATCCTGGCTATAAAGCAAAAGTTCACTATAAATTCAGACAGGGGCAGAGATGGTGGGCATGTGACTAGCAATATTCATGACAGAAAGAGAAATGGAGAAGCAACAAGCAGAAAATAAAAGCATAGTTCCATCAGAACCAAGGAGGCTGACTGTTGGCAAACTGTCTCATTTGTGCAAAGAGCTATATACCTTCTCCAAAAATATTAAATGTTCATTTACAACAGAATGGCCACGTTATTCTTAAAATCTGTCTGCTCCAAAGCTTTAGAATATCCGCACCTAGCTACTAAATGCCAATTTTTTTTTTAAACAGCAAGGTTAAGTTAATGCAGTGTTAGAATGGTTCATTTAAATGCAAATTAGGAAATTTAGAAATTAAAGTACCCACAGTAACGTTAACTGCCACAGTGCACAAGATATAGGACTGTGGATTACTCAGGGCAGTCGTAGGGATGCCAGGTTGCATCTGCATTAAACAGAGTTACCACAGCTGGTGGAATCTCAACTCTCAAATCTCCCAGTTACTGTCAAAAAAAAAAAAGGTAACCTTTATAATTAAAACTCACTCCAGGGACTTCCCTGGTGGCACAGTGGTTAAGAATCTGCCTGCCAATGCAGGGAACATGGGTTTGAGCCCTGGTCTGGGAAGATCCCACATACTGCAGAGCAACTAAGCCCATGCGCCACAACTACTGAGCCTGCACTCTAGAGCCCACAAGCCACAACTACTGAGCCCGCGTGCTGCAACTACTGAAGCCCTCGCGCCTAGAGCCGGTGTTCCGCAACAAGAGAAGCCACGGCAATGAGAAGCCTGCACACCGCAAGGAAGAGTAGCCCCCGCTCGCTGCAACTAGAGAAAGCCTGTGCGCAGCAACAAAGACCCAATGCAGCCAAAAATAAAATAAATAAATTTATATATTAAAAAAAAGCACAGATTCATGTAAACAAAAAGAAAACCTATTCCCCTCCAACCACCACAAAAAAAAGCACAGTCACTTTCTAATCACAAGTACAATATCATTGTCCAAAAAAAAAATGCTTAGCCTTGGTCAAACCTGAGAGCCAAAACACAATCAAA
The DNA here is from genome assembly GCF_039906515.1 of Pseudorca crassidens. Taxonomy (NCBI): domain Eukaryota; kingdom Metazoa; phylum Chordata; class Mammalia; order Artiodactyla; family Delphinidae; genus Pseudorca; species Pseudorca crassidens. The sequence goes on along the minus strand of NC_090298.1, from coordinate 115,829,305 downwards.
GTAAAAAGTTTCCATCTACAGCAGAATACTGGATTACATAAACCAGTGATCAACTCATATACAAATACATTTTATATCAGGAACTTATATGGCACATAGTACAAGTTGTCACTCCACTTCCAGGTATATATAGATCTATAAGAAAAAGGACACTTGGCTAGATCTTTATTATTTTTTTAAGATTATAATTATGATCACTTTTATTATTATAATTATTTTTTAAAGATAATTATTTTTAATCATAATAAAACATACCATCACTCTCATTTTGTTTCTTATCTTCTCTAGAGTACCAAAGGCAATGTGGAGGTACTTCCCTGGCAGTCCAGTGGTTAAGAATCTGCCTTCCAATTCAGGGGACTCGGGTTCCATCCCTGGTCGGGGAACTAAGATCCCACATGCCACTGGGCAACTAAGCCCGCGAGCTCCAGAGCCCGTGTGCCACAACTAGAGAGAAGCCCGCACGCCCCCACAAAAAAATCCCACAAGCCGCAACTAAGACCCAACACAGCCAAATAAATATGTATTTAAAAAAAAAAAAACAGGCAACGGGGGAAACACAGGGAACAACTGAATGAAAGAACTTCCATGCCACAAGCGTTAGGAGACACAATGATTACCAAGAGCACTAAGCAAAGGACAAAAGGTAAACCTAAAAAAACAATGTTCAGTCCACCATTTAGCCACTCAATCAGCAAATATTTTAGTGCCTTCTCTGTATAGACACTATTTGAGACCAAAAACTCTGCCTTCGTCAAACTACGCTGTAGTAACAGTATAAATAAGTAAACAAATAAGACAATATCTGTGCTAGAAAGAAAATTAAGCAGGATAAAGGTAATGCAATTAGGTAGGGTCCTTCCAGGGCCTTTCTGTCTGGGTAACACGAGCTGAAATCTGAAAGTCAAGGAAGAGCCAATCAAGTGAATTATTTGGGGGAAGAGCGCTGCAGGCAGAGGTAACAGAGACAAGGCAGCATCACCCAGGGCTTAGAGAAAGCGGTGGCCAATGTGGCTGGAGCATAGAGCAAGAAGAGGTGAGAGAGATCAAGTGAAGGAAAAAACAAAAACAAGCTCCAGAGCTGCTGAAGTAACTGCAGTGTGGTCTGGATATCTTTGTTCGTTTACTTAGCTTCCACTCGACATGGTTGAGACCATCAACAAAGGAAGTGTTTAAGAGAAAACTGCACTAAGCCCTCTAACAGGCAACTGATTATGGATACACAGGAAGTCCCTGTTTCCATAAGAAACTGGATGACTCTGGTCTGAAAAACAAAGATGAAACCAGCATGTGGACTGGAAGCACAAGAGAAAAGAGACAAAGGGAGAAAAAAGAGGGTTTTGTTTTACAACAATGGGACTAAAAGGCAGAGAAACTTCTCACACAGCTGAGAAGTGCGCAGGAAGAAGAGGACTGTACTTTTCTTGGAGAGCCAGGAGAAAAGATGCCGGAACTTAACTAGAGTATAGGAAGTTACCCAGACTGAGTAAGAAAGCAAGAAAGAACTATCTCTAAAACTTGTAATGTATACCTTTGATGACCTAGTTTGTCATTCACTTGTCAATGACTGACCAATTACCACATCCTGGGGATCCTGCTAGGTGCCAGGGACACAAAGACTAATTAGAAATCCCTACCAGATCATCACAGCAATTAATTATTAAGTACAAAAGGAAAAAGTTGCCTTTAAATGGAACAATCTGGCAGATGCCACTTAATCACAAGTGTTTAAACTTAGCATCACCACCAGTAGAACAACCTGACAATCATTTCAATGCCCTGAGAAAAGTATATCATCACACATGTACTGTTCCTGCCAAAAGTGGCAATAATAAGACAAATCCAAACTGTGGACATTCTATAAAACTGGCTTAAACTCTTCAAAAGTGTCCATGTCATGGGGGAAAAAAAAGACTGAAAATCAAAACTAAAGAGATACAGGGGGCTTCCCTGGTGGTCCAATGGTTAAGACTTCATGCTCCCAATGCAGGGGGCCCGGGTTCGATCCCTGGTCAGGGAACTAGATCCCGTATGCCATAACTAAAAAGACCCCGCATGCCACAACTAAAAAGACCCTGCATGCTGCAACAAAGATCCCGCATGCCGCAACTAAGATCTTGTGCAGCCAAATAAATAAATATATTTTTAAAAACAATATAATTTGGAAAAAAAAAAAAGAACTAAAGAAATGCAACAACTAAATGAGGTATGGGATCTTTTACTGATTCCTGGATTAAAAAAACTATGAAGGACATCACTGGGACAACTGGTGGAATTTAATATGAATATGGACTGTACATGAGATCAGTACTTCTGGGCATCTTGTTAAAAGGCAAATTCTGAATCAGTAGGTCTAGGGTAGTACGTAACAGTCTGAATTTCTCACAAGTTCCTAGGGAGAGCAGACACTGGTTCTTGGACCACTCTTTAAAAGAAATCATGTTACTATATCAATGTAAAATTTCTTATATAGTGTAGTTAAGTAAGGCAATGTCCTTACTCTTTGAAGTTACATGCCAAAAAACCTAAGGGTGAAATACTTGGTGTCTGCAGTCTACTTTCAAATTCCTCAGAAAAAAAGTTTATATAGAGTAATGGAGCAAATTTGAAAAATGTTAACAATTGATGAAACTAGGTAAACTGAAGAATCAAGTGCTCGTTGTATTACACTTTTACAACTTTTCTGTACGTTTGAAGAATTTCAAAAACAGCTGGGGGAAATGCTCACAGTATAGAACGGAAAATAGTTACAATAAAACAGAAAGTATAGAGTTGTACAGTGAACCACCAGTGCAAAGAGGAGCACCCAGGAGGGAATCCCCAATGGCCAGAGAGTCCTCACTGAAGATTCGATGTACTGGGAGGGAGGGAGGGCGGTTGTTTCAGTTTGTGCAAAGGGACCAGAGAACTTTGGCACCTTCCAAGAACCACAAGTGTAAATGAAAAATATAAGACAGATAGTGAAATGGCAGAAGATAAGGCTAAAAGATAAGCAAAGAAATTAAGAAGGCACTGGAAGTTATCTTTCTTAACTTGAAAATACCATTCTATAATACTTGAAAAATCCTGAAATGCACACCTCGCCCCAGAAAAAAACCCTCAAAGACAAAGGAGAAAACCCCACCTCTTACAGTAACCATAGTAAAGACCAAAAGCCAACAGCAAGTGCCTTCCTGGCCAGAGCAGCACTGTCCCAATCTAAAGGACTTCACGCACATGACCGCAGAGCTCAGTTCCTTAAACCCCACAAGGCTCGAGCCAAGCATTTTCCTCCCCATCTATTCCCCCTTGGCCTTCCTCATCTCCCCCTACCAAAGCTCCACCAAACCAGGTCCCCTAGAAGGAGACTCTAGGCCCCTTTCCTCCTCTTCCCTCCCCTCCTCTGCATCTTAGTAAATATCTCACTCTACTAACCCTTCGCATTCTCAGGGGTCTTCTCATTTCCAATCACTCTCCAGACAGCCCCAGTTATCACTGTCATGGAATCGACTCTCCTCTGAAAAGAACTTGGCATTGCTTCCCCACCACAGGCAGGATGAAGCGGAAACTCCTACAAACCTTACTCACAATGGCCTGCCAACCTCATCACCTGCCTCTACTCCAAACTCTTCTCCAGATAGTATAAGTCTCCAGACTTTTATATAACCCCTATCCTCTGCCCAGAGCACCCCTCCAGACTCTTCCATCTTCCTTCAAGGCTCACACAAATGTCCTCTGCTTTCATAGAAAGAGCTGTTCCCTCTTTTCTGGGTTCCCCCATCACTTTACAAGCATCTCTATTTCAGCACTTGCCACATAGCACGATAACAGTGTGTCCATCTCCCATAAAGCTGAGAGCTCCTTTAAGTACAGAGATCATGCCTTTTTTGAGCATGGTAACTTTCATCTAACAACATTCTATAAATGATTAACTGAACTGGCTCGACTGTTTTTAGATTTCATCTAGCAACACCGATGTGTGTGCAAAGAAATCTCTCTCCCGTTATAGATTAGCAAAAAAAAAAAAAAAAAAAAAAAAAGGGCAGGCTTAATAAATGCATTGTATTTAACTGAACCCTTCCCCCTGCAATTGAGATACAGCAAACTAAACACGACCTTAGACCCTAACTCAATAAAGATACCTAGAAAACATTACCTCTTTCACAGGTCTTAATGACACCAAAGAAGCTTAAATTTCTCTCAAGGGTTGCCATCTTCCATTTCCTTGAGTTTTTTCCCCTCCTCCCAAGGGATCAAGCTCACATTTCACTTATCCACTTCTGTGCAAAATGACAGGTTTCTAAAGATACACTTCAAAGTCAGTCCAGAGCTTTTCTGAGAACATGATGACCCCAGGTCCAAGGAAGCAAGAAAATGGTAACAGATGATTATAAGAAACCTTTGCCAATTTAGAGATCCCCAGAACAGAAAACCCCCAAGAACACTGACTCGTCAGTAATAATAATCTACCCTTTCAGCTCTGCCTTATTCAGTGCACTATCATTTTTCACAAACCATGATTAAGAGTCTAGATTAATACTGAAATATTTAACATAATGAAATATTCAACATACCATGAGAGAATAGTAACAATGCATCTTTGCTTGGAAACAAAGCACGTATCAGAGTTGCACAGGGCAAATGGACTATTAGCAAAGGCTCCTATCCTCCGTGTAACTTGAAATGGGTCACAATGAATGCGTTTTCTGAGTTATCATAGCACTTTCAGTTTCAAGAACAGTCTGCAGTCTAACCTAATAAACCAGTATATGTAATCTGATAATTAACCAGGCTTTCAACACACTCTTCAAATCATAATGTCTAATACTAACAAAATAAAACATAGCAATAAAACATTTTCAAAATACAACTGATGAGCCACTTACTTATGACAGTATTTAATAATGAAATCTCAGAACAAGAAAAAGAAGGAAATCCACAGCTCAGTATAATGAAATGGAATAGCCAAAATGAAATAATCCAGAAAAGAACTACCCTTTAAATTAGCAATTAAGGAATTACATCAGTTATCTAACACTAAGATTAAATTGGATTAAATTACCTCATCACAAAAATTAAATGCAAATGATAAATTTTTTCTTCTGTAAAGCCCTCTAAGTCTTTTTTTTTTTTAATTCTTACAGATGATGGTGGGAATGTAAGTTGGTGCAGCCACTACGGAAAACAGTATGGAGGCTCCTCAGAAAACTAAAAATAAAATTACCATATGATCCAGCAATCCCACTCCTGGGAGTATACCCAGATAAAACTATAATTCAAAAAGATAGGGACTTCCCTGGTGGTTCAGTGGTTAAGACTCCGCGCTGCCAATGCAGGTGGTGCAGGTTCCATCCCTGGTCTGGGAACTAAGATCCCACATGCCACATGGAGTGGCCAAAAAGATTTAAAAAAAAAAAAAAAAAAGATACATGCATCCCTATGTTCATAGCAGCACTGTTTACAATAGCCAAAACATGGCAACAACCTAAATGTCCATCAACAGATGAATGGATAAAGATGTGGTACATACTCAGCCATAAAAAGAAACGAAACTGAGTTATTTGTAGTGAGGTGGATGGACCTAGAGTCTGTCATACAGAGTGAAGTAAGTCAGAAAGAGAAAAACAAATATCGTATGCTAACACATGTATATGGAATCTAAGAAAAAAAAAAAGTTCATGAAGAACCTAGGGGCAAGAGGGGAATAAAGACACAGACCTACTAGAGAATGGACTTGAGGATATGGGGAGGGGGAAGGGTAAGCTGTGACAAAGTGAGAGTGGCATGGACATATATACACTACCAAATGTAAAACAGATAGCTAGTGGGAAGCAGCCGCATAGCACAGGGAGATCAGCTCAGTGCTTTGTGACCACCTAGAGGGGTGGGATAGGGAGGGTGGGAGGGAGGGAGACGCAAGAGGGAAGAGATATGGGAACATATGTATATGTATAACTGATTCACTTTGTTATACAGCAGAAACTAACACACCACTGTAAAGCAATTATACTCCAAAGACGATGTTAAAAAAAAAAAAAAACTATCTCTGAATGGAAGCATTGGGTTTAATCAGTTCTGAATTTGAACAGTCTCTTTGTTTCTCTGTACCACTAGAAAGAGTGGTGTGTTGAGCAAATATTGTTAATATGCCTGAAAGTCTACCTTCAAAGTCTCTACAGAGGTTTAACTGTATATAAGCCAAGGGTCACCCTTAGGATTCTGGTTTTAGTCCATTTTATAAAACTAAGACTGTAGTGTCCTCTGTATTCTTTTAGTGTCATCTAAATAAAGTTCTAACTAATATTCCCAAATGTTATGTTATCTTACAGGTGAAGGGCAATCACAGGTTTAAATGAAGGCAAACTGTAACCATGCAGGCCGTTCTTTTTTTTTTTTTTTTTCCCAGTACGTGGGCCTCTCACCATTGTGGCCTCTCCCGTCACAGAGCACAGGCTCCGGACACACAGGCTCAGCGGCCATGGCTCACGGGCCCAGCCACTCCGTGGCATGTGGGATCCTCCCGGACTGGGGCATGAACCCGTGTCCCCTGCATCGGCAGGCGGACTCTCAACCACTGCGCCACCAGGGAAGCCCCTGCAGGCCGTTCTTGTGTTGGAAATGTGACTGTCAAAATTCTCTCAGTAAAGTTTTGCAGTTTTGTCCCCCTCAAAAAAAAAAAAAATAAAATGTGATACACATATACAATGGCATACTACTCAGCCACAAAAAAGAATGAAATAATGCCATTTGCAGCAACATGGATGGACCTAGAGATAATGATACTAAGTGAAGTAAGTCAGAAAGAGAAAGACAAATACCATATGATATCACTTATGTGTGGAATCTAAAATATGGCACGAATGAACCTACCTACAAAACAGAAACAGAATCACAGACATAGAGAACAAACTTGTGGTTGCCCAGGGGAAGGTGAGGAGGGAGAGGGATGGACTGGGAGTCTGGGGTTCGTAGATGCAAACTATTACATCTAGAATGGATAAACAACAAGGTCCTAAGGTATAGCACAGGGAAATATATTCAATATCCTGTGATAAACCATAATGGAAAAGAATATTTTAAAAATGCAAAAAAAAAATTCTTACAGATGAAAATTACAACTTCCACAATAAAATTCCCTCTCTTCTTTTTTTTTTTTTTTTTTTTTTTGCTGTACGCGGGTCTCTCACTGTTGTGGCCTCTCCCGTTGCGGAGCACAGGCTCCGGACGCGCAGGCTCAGCGGCCATGGCTCACGGGCCCAGCCGCTCCGCGGCATGTGGGATCTTCCGGGATCGGGGCACGAACCCGTGTCCCCTGCATTGGCAGGCGGACTCTCAACCACTGCGCCACCAGGGAAGCCCCCCTCTCATCTTTTACTACAATGGGACTACTAAACAGATGACAAGAAATTTTAAAAATCTAATCACACTACTCATACAATACTTGCTCCAAATCTTTGTTACAAATATTTAGAATGACACTCAAAGTTGCCTTGCAAACTGTATTTACCTTATATGCATTGCTCCAAACTTGCAGCCAGTGAAAAAGCACAAATTAAATCCCAATCAAAAGGGGGTCTGATAGATGACAGCCCATCAACAAGTAAATAGAAATGCATGGTAATTTCAAGCTCCATTAGAAATGGAGTTGGGGGTATGCTTGCACACAGAGAAAGTTTGATAGTTATAAAAAAAAAAATAAGGGGGAAAATAATGAACATTTAGAGGCTCCAACAGAGAAAGGGCAATGCTGAAGTTTTATTTTGAAGCACAGTTATTTCTGCACACTCTGAACTTTCAATAATGGATAAATTTAGTATAGTGCTCTTGCAAGTGAACAAAACAGCATGAGACAGGGCAAGTAAAGCCAGACTGTTCACCTCCCTACACAGTTCGGCCCATTCAGCCCAGGCCCACAACATGGGGGGCTGAGCTGACCACCACACTGCACAAGCAACAAATACCACCCTCAATGTCTGGGAGCAAGCACAGTGGCACCTAGGCCGGACAGGTGCCACTGTCCGGCCTAGGTGAGAGATTAGTATCCAGAATATATATAGGAACTGTTGCTCTGTGAGACTCTCTACAATGCCTGATGTAACTTTTTTTCTTAAGAGAAAACAGAAGGTACTAATAAGACAAATCCTCCAACACATAAGGTATAACCAAAATTCCTTTAAGACTTCTAAGTGTGTGGCTTCAGTCCCTCAAGAGGAAAAAATGATTTGGGCTGGGAAAGCAGAAAGGATAATTGATTTCATGTTTTTCACTATTTGTTTATCTCTATACAGAAGGTCAAACTTGCAAAATACATATTTTTTGAATGAATTTGTTTTTACCTGCTTATTTTTTCACTTTTTATATGCAGTAAAATTCACTCTAGTATACTATCCTATGACTTGTGACAAACTCAATTGTGCAATCACCTCCATAATAAAGAGAGAGAACAGTTTAAAGAATTTATTTTATTTTCACAACAGCACACACATACAACTAAACCATAGACCCTAACTGTACAAAAGATTATTCACTTCAAGAGCAAATTTGGCATCAAATTACTGCAAAGCTACAGTAATCAAAACAGTGTGAAAAAAAAAAACAAAACAGTGTGGTACTGGCATAAAGACAGACACAGAGATCAATAGAACAAAATAGAGAACCCAGAAACAAACCCTCTCATGGTCAAATGATTTTCGACAAGGTGTCAAAACCACTCAATGAAGAAAGGACAGTCTTTTCAATAAGTGGGGCTGAGAAAACTAGATATCCACATGTAAAACAATGAACATGGACTCTTACCTAATATCATATATAATAATTAACTCAAAATGGATCAAACATCTAAATGTAAGAGCTAAAACTATAAAACTCTTAGAAAAAAAAAAATCACAGGGGGACTCCCCTGGTGGCACAGTGGTTAAGAATCCACCTGCCAATGCAGGGGACACGGGTTCGATCCCTGGTCCAGGAAGATCCCACATGCTGCAGAGCAACTAAACCTGTGTGCCACAACTACTGAGCCTGTGCTCTAGAGCCCGCAAGCCACAACTACTGAGTCCGCGTGTCACAACTACCGAAGCCCACTTGCCTAGAGCCGGTTCTCCGCAACAAGAGAAGCCACCGCAATGAGAAGCCCACACACAACGAAGAGTAGCCCCCACTCGCCACAACTAGAGGAAGCCCACGTGCAGCAACGAAGACCCAAAGCAGCCAAAAATAAATAAATAAATTTTTTAAAAATCACAGGGCAAAAGTTTCATGACATTGGGCTTAGTAATGATTTCTTGGATATGACACCAAACGCACAGGTAACAAAAGAAAAAAAGAGATAAACTTCCTCAAAATAAAAACCTGTGTGTACCAAAGGACATTATGAACAGAGTGAAAAGGCAATCCAGACAACAGAAGAAAATAACTGCAAAACATATATGTGAAAAGAGATTAGTATCCAGAATATATAGAAAACTAAAACTCAACCAAAAAAAAAACAACTCAATGATGTGCAAAACACTTGAATAGACATTTCTCCAGAGATATACAAATGGCCAATAAACCCATGAAAAGATACTCAATATCACTAATCATTTGGGGAATGCACATCAAAACTATAATGAGATACCATCTCACATTCATTAAGATGGCTACTATCGGGGCTTCCCTGGTGGCGCAGTGGTTGAGAGTCCACCTGCCGATGCAGGGGACACGGGTTCGTGCCCCGGTCCGGGAGGATCCCACATGCCGCGGAGTGGTTGGGCCCGTGAGCCATGGCCGCTGAGCCTGCACGTCCGGAGCCTGTGCTCCGCAACAGGAGAGGCCTCAGCAGTGAGAGGCCCGCGTACCGCAAAAAAAAAAAAAAGATGGCTACTATCAAAAAAAAAAAAGAAAAAAAAAGAAAATAACAAGTGTTGGTAAGGATGTGGAGAAATCAGAACCCTTGTGCCCTGCTGGTTGGAATGCAAAATGGTACAGCCACTGTGGAAAACAGTATGGCAGTTTCTCAAAAAGTTAAACATAAACTTACCATATAATCCCGCAATCCCATTTCTGGGTATATATCCAAAAGAACTAAAAACAGTGTCTCAAAGAGATATTTGTATACCCATGTTCATAGCAGTACTATTCACAGCAGAACTATCCAAATGCTTATTAGCAAATGAATGGATAAGCAAAATGGGATATATATAAAATATTATTCAGCCTTAAAAAGGGAAGGAAATTCTGATATATGCTACAACATGGATGGACCCTGAGGACATTATGCTAAGTAACATAAGCTAGTCACAAAAAGATTAAGATTCCACTTATACCAGTTACCTAGAGTAGTCAAAGAGACAGAAAGAAAGGTGGTTGCCAGGAGCTGGGGTAAGGGGGTAATGGGGACTTGAAGTTTAATGGGTATAGTTTTAATTTTACAACATTAAAAGACTTCTGGAGATAAATGGTGGTGATGACTGCACAATATGAATGTACTTAATACCACTGAACTATACATTTAAAAATGGTTATGTTGGTAAATTTTATGTTATGTGTACTTTACAATTTTTTAACTTAAGAAAAAAAAGGAAGGGAAGAAAATTCTGACACATGCTACAACACAGATGAACCTCAAAGGTTACATGAAATAAGCCAGACACAATAGGACAAATATATGATTCCACTTATATGAGGTACCTAGACTAGGCAAATTCATAAAGAAAAAAAGTAGATAAGAGGTTACCAGGGGCTGGGGAGAGGGCAGGATGGGGAGTTACTGTTAAATGAGTAGAGTTCCTGTTTAGAATGATGGAAAAGTTCTAAAATGGATGGTGATGAAAAAAATAAAAATAAAAAAATAAAATAAAATAAAATGGATGGTGATGATGGTTGCACAACATCGTAAATGCACTTAATGCTTAAAAATAGTGAAAATGGTCAATTTTATGTTATATATATTTAACCCCAATTTAAAAACATTATTTTAAGAGTAGCAAATCTTTTCCCCCAGGAATTCCACTTCTAAGAAATTTCCCTTAAGAAGTAAGGACAGGCAAAAGATTCAGCTACAAATTAAAGCAGCTCTGGAAGCAAATGAAATGTCCAACAGAGGACTGATTAAAGAAGCTATATTGGAACAGTAGGGGATCATTAATATGCTATGTTAACACTGTGAGATTAACCATATTTCATCAATTCTAAAGCATACATATTTCACATCTTCAAGTCTCTAAAATTTGGATGTGTCTTACAATTGATGGCATTTCCTAGTTTATTTGGCAGTGTTTATTTTCTTAGTGGTACATAAAGGTTAATCTTAATGCTATTAATGGGGAAATGTTCAAGTATGATAAATGGACGGCAGATTACAAAAGAGCAAATAAAGTAAAATCTAGTTTTTATAAAAGTTATACAGTCAATACACATACCTAGAAAAAAATACCACAGGATGTACACCAAAATGTTAACAGTGTTTATCTCTAGGTGATATAAATATGAATTTTTTTTATAAAGTTGTTGACTTTTTTTGTTATTGTTTTTAATCTTTCAGCCATGCCGCGCAGCACATGGGATCTTATTCCCTCGTCAGGGATCAAACTCTCGCCCCCTGCATTGGAAGTGCGGAGTCTTAACCACTAGACCGCCAGGGAAGTCTCAGTGGTTTTATTTTTTTAAAAAACTTAAATAAACTGGATGTAAAGCCATGCTGCCTCCACCCCCATATCAATCTGGCACAATCCTATATATAGCATATCTCCTCATATTAGATATGAGTCAGGTATCACAAAAGACTAAAAGATACAAAAGAATGTAATTGCCTTGAAGGAGCTCAGCATGTAACAAAAGAATTTATGGTCCACAAGAGTCTTTACAAAGGTAAATCAGCAACTCAGTGCTATGTAAATAACTGAACTAGTGCACTGGTTTTACTGATAAGACAACTTAATATGAACCAGATATATGTCCTGTCCAGCAGTCCATAACTAAAAGAATAAATTAGCATTCTATCATGTTAGACATTAAAATAAATATCCTTTATAAGTCACCTTAGTCATTACATAGATGACAAAGTTCAAACTCTCCAACTGAGACTCATAAGATTAAAAACCCCTAAAAGCAGGTTAACATCATAAATCATCAGATAATAGACACATAATCAATGACAAATTAGCAATAGCAGGAAACCCCCTACCATACAATTATTGTTTGCTATGACATTTTAAGAACTACATTTAAAAAAAATTCTTTCCAGAAGTTAACTACAATAAAAACTTTACTTCCTGCCCTCAAAGTAGACAGCTCAGCTGGGGCGGGGGTAGGGAGAGACACACAGGGAAAAGCTCTATGACACTGGATTTGGCAATGACTTCTTAGAAGATACCAAAAGCATTAGCAACAAAAGAAAAAACAAATAAACGGGACTTGATCAAAATTTAAAGCTTTTTAACATCAAAGGACATATCAACAGGGTAAAACTGAGAGAAAATATTGCAAGTCCTCCACCTAGTAAGTGATTAACAGCCAGAATATACAAAGAACTCTATAACTCAACAACAAAAAAACCCCAAACAATTAAAATGGCCAAAGGACGTGAACAGAGATTTCTTCAAAGAAAATATACAAACAGCCAATAATCACATGAAAAATGCTCAACAACACTAAACATTAGAGAAATGCAAATCAAAACCACAATGAAACATCAACTCACATCCATCAGGATGACTATTATTAAAAAGTAAATAAATTTTTTTTTAATTAAAAAACAGAAAATAACAAGCGTTGGTGAAAATGTGAAGAACATGGAACACTTACACATTGCTGTTAGGAATGTAAAGTAACATAGCTACTGTGGAAAACAGTATGGCAGTTCCTCAAAAATTTAAGCGTAGAATTACCATACCAACTGACCTAGAAATTCCACTTCTGGGTATATACCCAAAAGAGCTGAAAGCAGTGACACAAACACGTAGTTGCACACCGATGTTCACAGCAGCATTATCCACAATGGCCAAAATATCGAGGCAACCCAAGTGTTCATCAATAGATGAATGGATAATGGAATGTTACTCAACCTTAAAAAGGAAGGAAATTCTGACACATGCTACAACATGGGTGAACCCTGAAGGTATTATGCTAAGTAAAATAAGCCAGGTACTTAACATAGTTAAGTTAATAATTCAAAGTGACAGAAAGTACAATGGTGGTTGCCCTCGGGTTGGGGGGAGAGGAAATGGAGAGTTATTGTTTAATGGACATGGAGTTTCAGTTTAGGACAATGAAAAATTTTTCTGGATATGGACAGCGGTAGTGGTTACACAACATTGTGAATGTACTTAATGCCACTGAAGTGTACACATAAAGATAATTTAAATGGTAAGTTTTGTTATGTATATTTTATTTTAAAAACTAATGAGAATGTCATAATCAGGTGCAAATTTTAGAATTTCAGGTAAGTTAAAGATCACTTTCAGCAACGATGATCAATGTCTGAATAGAAAAACCGTTATCAATCAGCCTTCGGATGGATAGCATTCGTGTCAGAGAAGGATGGAGTATTCCACAACAAATGCCTGGCAGATGCAGAGACATGTAGCAACAATTCACAATAGAAAATAAGGCTGAAAAATAAGTTGGGGCCAGGACTCAGAAGGTGCTAAATGCCCATCTAAGATTCTGACTAGTGCAAAAAGACAGCAGTACATTTCCCAAAAGAAGAATGAGTACTGCTTATGTGTAAAAGACTGAATGGTGGAGGGGAAGATAGTAAGAAATTCAACTAACTTCAGCAAACACTTACAGAGCAACAACAGTGTTCCAAATTCTCAGATTATAAAAACTGAAGGGAGAGGAGGGGTGGGTAGTGACTGCAAAGAGATTTCTGGAGTACTGGTAATTTTCTGTTTCTTGATCTGGATGGTGTCTATGGGTGGTGTTCACTCAAATAATTCATTAGACAGGTACTGCTATAATTTGAATACTTTTCTACATGTATGTTATACTTTAATTTTTTAAAGTTTTATTAAAAATAAAGGCTAAGACCCAACTTCTAAGAAACCCCCAGCTGAGAGGAAGTAATCCATAAAAATATTTACCAAATGACATGAAAGATGCAACCACAGAATATGTACAAGGTACCCAAGAAGCACTGAGATCCAACAGAGAACCCAGAGGCACTAACATCTAAGGTGATTTCTAAAGAATAAACAAGTTTGTCAGATGGATGAGAAAAACAGTGCTCCAGGCAAAGGAAAAAATATGAAAAAGGCACCAAAGCAAACAATAGAACAATTTATCCAGAGAACTACAAGTAGTTTTGATAGTTCAAAAATAAGAAGATGATCTAAACTAGAGTGGAAGCAGGGAGAAGGGAAAACAGGAATTTATGTAAGAGGAAGATCAGATGTAAAGGATTTCATCTGATTAGATCTGGGTGGAAAGGAATAAGAATGGAATGAGGATGGTTCTCAATTTGCCCATAACAGCAACTTGGTCATCAAGGCCCTCCATAATCTGACTGTTGCCTCATCTGTCATAGTTCCAACCACAAGCCAGACTCCAGACAGAAAAGACTCCTTCCTCCTTCATTCAACGTGCACCTAATTTTTTTCTTTAATCTCCAGGCCAGGTACCATGCCGAAGGCTAAGGCTCACTTTCTAGAGGCAAAGGCAAACAGGGATATCAATAACAAGGTACAGTACAGTGGAGTATACCAGCTAGTGGGAAGAAGTTTGCTACCAGAAAGGAAAGTGTTAGCTTGAGTCTTGTGATAGGACAAAGAGCTCATTATAAAAGTGATGGAATACAAATTGGGAGAGTGGGGGAGAACAAGGTGCGTGACTGAGCAAACAACAAAACAACAGTAACAGATAATCCTAGGCCCCTACATCCAATTTATATGTAAGGCCTATCTCATTTCTCCAAAATACAGCTCCCTTTATCCCACCACCTTCACTCCCACCATCTTCCTAGCTCAACTCCCTACCTTCCACTTGTACACATATACAAGCCTTGCAAGCACTAGCAGGAGCAATCTTCTTAAAAAGGAAATCAGATCATGGAACTTCTTACAATGGCTTCTTACAGCTCTTAGAAGAAAATCCAAACATGTGACCTGGAGTTTCCTGGCAACCTCACGTTAAGGCCTTCTCCCCATCCTAAAAGTATTCAAGCTACACAAGTCTTCTCTTAGGTCTCTAAACACATGTTGTTCTCTCCTGTCTCATGACCCTTATTTACACAAGCAGAATATCCTGTTCCCTCTGTCTAGATCTTCATCAGCACGCAAACCACTACCCCCAACAACCAGGTCTGTCTGTCACGTCTCACACTACTGCTACTTTCTCAAAGAAATCCCAGGACTCTGCCAGTTACTGCCTATCTCTACATCTGGTTTAGGTCTAAAGAAGAAAAAGGTTTCTCATTTTGGTCCTCTTGAGTTTTTTTGGTTTTGTTTTTGTTTTCTTTTTGTCTGCGTTGGGTCTTCCTTGCTGCGTGTGAGCTTTCTCTAATTGCGGCTCATTGCGGTGTGCCGGCTTCTCATTGCAGTGGCTTCTCTTGTTGCGGAGCACAGGCTCTAGGCACACAGCCTTCAGTAGTTGTGGCACGTGGGCTCAGTAGTTGCGGCGCACGGGCTTAGCAGCTCCGCAGCATGTGGGATCTTCCCGGATCAGGGCTCAAAACCCGTGTCCCCTGCACTGGCAGGTGGATTCTTAACCATTGCGCCACCAGGGAAGCCCGGTCCTCTTGAGTTTGAGATGCCCCTGGGGGCACCCAAGCAGCTCTCCAGTGCACAAGTGACCATGTGGATGAGGTGAAACATCTGTACTCAAAATAGAACTTCCACTTTAGCACAAGTATCGGACTTTAGCATAAGTTTGATGGCAGGGAGACTGCACAGAGAACTGCTTCTCAACTTGGAGGGAGAGGGCACCCCTGATCTCTTAAGTCACCATAGGAATGTTACTGATGGAAGGAGGGTGATACCACATCAATGGTGTGAAACACTGAGATATGCTGGACAGAATCCTGGATATGAGTGTACTGAACAACAAAAAGACTGAGAAACAAGAGCCAAAACTATAAGGAAAACCAGGAGAGATTTACATCACAATTCCACAAACTCCTTCGCCCTTTTATGCTTCCTCCCAACCAAACCCTACTCCTGTTTCATCCAGTTCAAATGCCATCCCCTCCTGGAAGCATTAGCCCCCACTCCACATCTCCACCAGTTTTTATCATTATTATTATGTAAGACTGACCCATGCACAAGTTTCTCAACAGTAGTGTTATGGTACTGAACGCCATCAGCCTCGTACTACACCTGGGGTGTGTGTCTCTCCTCCTTATTACAACTGTGAGCTCTTGGGGGCAGAGACCATTTCTTAATCAACTGTGGTCCCTTAAGAAAGTGGATAAATTATTTTTTAACTTGGTAAAAGTCAAAAAGGGTAAATAACTGCGCAGAGGCTATGGATAATTTCTCAACCCCTCCCTCTTGTAAAATAAAATAACACATCTTAATTTGATTTATAAATTCATACTTTCCCGAAGTAACATACAGCTGTACAGTCTTTAAGAATCACTGCTACACAAAATATCCTCTCATCGAAATGCCTTTCCTGTTGCAACAATACAGTGGTGTAATCATTTCCTTCATCATAAACATGAAATGCCCTTAATTTAGTTGGAGACTTAACATATCTTACTCTTTTCTAAATTATCCTAAGTTTTGTACAAAACAAACACACCAAAAAAATGTTACATAGACGCGCGAGTACATAAGAGGTTGTCAGTCCTGGATCTGAGCCAACTGCCGCCTGCATTATTGGGAAGCCATTCCTGCCAAGCCAAGGTTAGGCATTCAGTCAACATTTTTTCCAACAAGCGCTTCGCACACGCACACTCCTTTAAAAGTCAACAACAAAAACGTTCCAAGGACATTCGTGAAAACTAGTACTAATCAGTGTTAAGTGCGTCCAATTAACCAGCACAAGAAGTCTGAGTAATTTCACAACAAAGGTTAACACGGTGCACGCCAGAAGTCCACACGGGCGTGGCTGCCCTTCCCAGCCAGACTGTGTCAGAGAAAAGGGCCACTAAAAACTTTCACATACGCTCGGGCCGGGAATGCGGGGCTGCGGGCCCAGCAAATGTCCTGTCCACCCGACCAGGAAGTTTCGGTGGCGGGGGCGGGGGTGCGACCACAGAAACCACAAACCACACGTACTTCAATGGAAAACTCAACTCCAGGACCCGCCCGCACCTGGAACAACGCGCCGACTCTTCCCTACAAGGAAGGCAGCCGAGGGGGCCCAGCGCGGGCCTGGCGCGCGCACCAAGCCCACTTGAACAAAGTTTAGAAACCGGGAGAAACTTTCAAGTGAGGAAGCGCCGCGGCGGCGCGGGGCCGGCGGCTCGCTCTGCTCCAGCCGCCGCGGCCCCTCAACTTCCCGAGCGCCAGGAAACGCCGGCCCCGCCCGGCCAGGGCCCAGGCCCGGGGCGCCGCCGGAGAAGAGGGCCGGAGGCCGCACCAGCGCCCGTCCGGAGCCCGATTCCGGGCGGGGTTGTGGAGGTGACCGCGCCCGGCCCGCCCACCCGAGAAGCCCCTCGGCCCGGCTGGGGAGCCCGCACCCGCACGAAGACAATTACCTGCGGCGAGCTCGGCGAGTGCAGGAAGATTCCCGAAGCCCGAAGCCGACTGCCGCCGCTTTGTCTCCGCCTGTCCGGCTCCGAGGAGGAAATGGGCCGCCCGGCGCCCCCGGCCCCGCCCGCCCTTCCCAGCACCTCCCTCCGGCGCGCTCTTCCCGGCGCCTCCCGCTGCAGCCCAGCTTTCCCGGTCCTCGATTTGGAGAGAGCCCTCGACCAAAGAGCCTGGCGGTGCCAGGCCTGGACCCCCAACAGGACCTCTTGCTCTCCGCCCCTCACCCCTGAGTTACTTAATTCCAGGCCCCTAGTGATCTAGGGATGGGAGTGACCCCCCCCCCCTCCTAGAGGAAGGAGGAGCGCTGACTCCTGGAACAGCCCGCGAGCGGGGGAGGGCAGGTGAGTCACCGCTCCGCGCACAGGTGAGTCTCCGGGCGCGGCCTGCTCAAGCCCCACCCCCCGCTGGTGCCCCAGGGACCGGGTGAGGCGCTGAAGAGTGCCACAGGTGCTCGGAGTAACAGGCTTCCGGAAAAGTGCTCTAGGTCCACCCACTGGTTTTACAGAAGGAGAAACTGAGGCCTCACAGCTTGAGGCGAAGTGGAAGTAGAATCCGACTCTAGGGAACTCATAATGTGCGATGGAAGCCCTTCTAGAAGTCACCTAACTCATCTGTCACTTGACAGATGGGGAAACCGAGAGCTCTCCTGATGGAGGACAAGAGGCTTCTCACATCAGTGTCCCCTCCTGAGATTGCCCCCCCCCACACACACACACACACACACACACATACATACACACAAATTTGAAGAACCTAGCGTCTATTCCTATCCTTCTGGCCATTTACGGAATTTTATTCCCACTCTTCCTTATCTTCCTGATGAATGTTCCCCCAAAAAACTACAAAACAAAAAACAAACCAGATACATATTCACTATCATCCTGGTATAGAAAACCCTAATGACATTTTATCTTCATCATGGGATGATGAACGAGGTTGATTTCAGTATTGATCTATAAATCTAAAATAATGCAAGACAGTATCCACTGCTTGTTTGGTGCTGAGTACTGAACAGGGTGCTAGGGAGACTTGCCTTCAACATGTTTACCCTTTACTACTTATATCTCCCTTTCCCAGGAAATGCAAACTCCTGCAAGACAGGAGCTATATCCCCTACAGCACCCAGCACAAGGCTTATCCCCTAGGCAGCGCCCAGTTAATGTCTATGGGTGAACGTGCCCACTGTAATTCAAAGCACTATGGATTTGTGCTAGTTAAGAGTTGCTGACAAAAGGAAATAGGACCATGAAGGGAGAGAATAACCTTCAAAAGACATACCTTAATGAGGCCATTCTCTTTCAACCACACCCCATTCTGTTTCTAGCTTCAGAGCCTTTGCTCCTATGGTATCCCCTGCCTGGGGTGGCTATGGCTTCCCCCCACTACACTTAGCTACCTTAGAACATAATATTCAGTCAATAAATATTTGAACTAACAAGAGACAGAGTTAAAGGATTATGCTCCATAACTTAGTATATTCATCACTTCACTCAAGTAGCATTTACTTAGTTTGCAAGGCCCCGTGTTCAAAAATTACTAACAATTTCAAGAGAGCAACATTGGAGCATTAAACCAAGCATGGGACCTTTCTAAGCGTGGGGCCCTGCTATAGACTGAATGTTTGTGTCCCCCAAAATTTATATGTTGAAAACCTAATGCCCTAGGTGATGGTATTAGGAGATGGGGCCTTTGGGAGGTGATTAGGTCATGAGGGCAGAGCCCCCATGAATGGGATCTGTGCCCTTAAAGAGGAGGCCCCAGAGGTATCCCTTGCCCCTTCTGCCATGTGAGGACAGAGCAAGAAGGCTCTATGAACCAGGAAGAGACCTCTCACTAGAACATGATCATGCTGGTGCCTTGATCTTGGACTTTCCAGCCTCTAGAACTGTGAGAAATAAATTTCTGACATTTATAAGCTACTCATTCTGTGGTATTTTGTTATAGCAGCCCAAACGGACTGAGGCCCTAAAGATGAAAGAGTGTATTTGTTTGAGAAAAAGAAGGATTGGGTGACAGAAGAAGAATATGAGAGACTTGCAGTGTGCCCTGTAAGTTATGGGGAGTCAGTTCCTGACCCCTGAGAAAGCATGAAAAACTTACTAGGGGCAACTTGAGCATTCACTATGTCCTATGTGCTGGAGAAGCAGTAGTGAATAAAACTGACTTTAAAATTGAGATAATAAAACTGAGATCCCTGTTCTCACAAAATTTAAAATATAATGGAAGAGACAGGTATTAAAACAGGTAAACTATAAAAAAAGAAGGTCAAATGTGAAGATAGGGAAGAGATACAAGTAGATTTAGGGGGAAATTAACCTAGTCTGGGGTTCAGTGACCTTTATGCTGTGACCCACTCCTGCCAGAGTTTCACACTCACCTCTCCACCAAAACTGCTTTCATCAAGGTCCCTAATGACCTCCGTGACGCCAAATCCAGTGATCAGTCTCTGCCCACAGTTGACTTGTACCATCAGCAGTGTTTGATCACTCTCCCCCTTAAAATACTGTCTTCATTGGATCTCCAGGGCACCAGGCTCTTCTGATTTTCCTTCAGCCTCCCTGGATGCAACTTCTTAGTCTTCTTTAATGATTCCTTCTAAATCTTCCCAACCTCTAAATAGTTCTCAAAGTTCTCAAAGTGCAATCTGAGGACTCCTGAGACCTTTCCAAGGGATTGTAAGATAAAGACTATTTTCATAGTAATACTAAAATATCATTTGCCTTTTTCACTCCCAATATCTCATGGTGTACAATAGAGAGTTTTACAGGTTACACGATGTATAATATGGCATCACACAGAATGCAGAAGCAGA
The DNA here is from genome assembly GCF_039906515.1 of Pseudorca crassidens. NCBI lineage: Eukaryota > Metazoa > Chordata > Mammalia > Artiodactyla > Delphinidae > Pseudorca > Pseudorca crassidens. Next base: position 115,808,842 of record NC_090298.1, on the reverse strand, counting down.
TACAAGAATACAGCTACCTTGTATTAAGCCAGACATTAAAGAAATTTGCAAAAATGCAAAACAAGGACACTTCTCCCCCTGAATTTTCTTTTGTTTCAGAAAACATTGTTATTTTTCTTTTAAAAAATGCTATTTTAGGGCTTCCCTGGTGGCGCAGTGGTTGAGAGTCCGCCTGCCGATACAGGGGACGCGGGTTCGTGCCCCGGTCTGGGAAGATCCCACATGCCGCGGAGCGGCTGGGCCCGTGAGCCATGGCCGCTGAGCCTGCGCGTCCGGAGCCTGTGCTCCGCAACGGGAGAGGCCACAACCGTGAGAGGCCTGTGTACCGCAAAAAAAACAAACAAACAAAAAAATGCTATTTTATACTTTAAACCAACGCCTATAAAAGCAAGTCTACCAAAATAAACTTTGACTTTCTATGTTTTAAAAAAAAATCTATTTTGATAATGTAATAGTACAGTCAATATTGGTAGATAAAATTCACCTAAACGAAAGCTCTTCAAGATCCTCAAAAAATTTTAAGAGTGTAAAAGGATCTTGAGGTTAAAAAGTTTAAGAACTACTGTTAGAGTGTCCCAGGACTCCATCCTTGGACCTCTTTTTCTGTCTACCATCAACTCATCGGTGATCTCATCCAGTCTTTTGCCTTTAACTATGCTGTCAACTGTAGGTTTATATCTCAACCTGAACCTTTCCCTCTGAATTCTAAACTCCCACTTTCAGCTCCCTACTTGATACCTTGGTATGGATATCCAGTAGGCATCTCACACTTTATGTCTATATGTCCAAAATTGATTTCCTGATACCTTTGTCCAAACCTATTGATCCCACAGTTTTCTTCATTTCATAAATGGCAATTCCATTCTTGTAGTTGTTTAGGCCAAACTTTGGAGTCATCCTTGACTATTTTATTTCTCTCACACATTTCATACCTGATTCCTGGCAAATCCTGTGCCTCTCTCTTCAATGTATATTCAGAATCCACCAACTTTTTACCATGTCCATTGTTACGATCCTATGTCAAGCTATTATCATCACTTAGCTTGAATTTAACAGGAGCCTCCTAACTGGCCTTCCTACTTCTGCCCTTGCCTCCCTCAGTCTAGTCTCAATTCAGCAGCTGGAGTGATCCTGTTAAAATTTTTAATAAGTCCAAACATGTCACTCCTACTTTGCCCAAAACCCTCCAGTGGCTCCTATCTCACTCAGAGTAAAAGGCAAGGTCCATATGAGGGCCTCCAGAGCTCACCTGCCCCACCACAAACCTGACACACTGGCCTCTACAATTTCTGGAACACTTAGAGACAGGCTTTCGGCTTAGGGCCTTTGCTTTCTGCCTGGAATGTTCTCCTCCAAATAGCTGCCTAACTCACTCCCTCACCTCCCCCAGGTCTTTTGCTCAGCTGTCACTTTCTTGGTGAGGCTTCCTCCTGGCCACCCTATCTAAAATTGCATTCCCTTCCCTCAGCATCCCATCCTTCCTTCTTTGCTTTATTTTTCTCCTTAGGGTGGATCGCCATCTGACATATAACGTTGTACAGTATATATCTACACATATATTTTTTAAATTATTGTTTTCTCCTGTCTTCCTCTCACTAGAATTTAAGCCCCATGAGGGATAGAATTTTTGTCTGTTTTGTTCAGGGCTATGTCCTTGGTACCTAGAATATATTTCTAGAAGAGGACCTGAGGGACATAGATCCCTCAATAAATATTTGTTAAATGAATGAAAGAAGGAATACATGGAGTCTATAGAAAAGCCATTGACAAGGTGGATAGGGAGGGAAGGAAAGAGTATTTCTAGACAAGGGGACAAGCAAGTTTGAAAGCCCCAAGTCCCACTACAGGAAAAGAAGTCCTGTGATTTGAGAGCTGTAAAGGGAGAGGCCAGACTGGAGAAGGCTTTGTAAGGCTTCAGACTTGATTGTGAGGGAATGGGCACCACAAAGGATTTCAGACATAAAGAGAAAAAGATGATAATATTTCGGGGGTTTTTAAATTCACTTTGGGTGACTTCCCTGGCAGTCCAGTGTTTAAGACTTCGCCTTCCAATTCAGGGGGTGCGGGTTAGATCCCTGGCTGGGGAGCTAAGATCCCACATGTCTCAGAGCCAAAACACTAAAACATAAAACAGAAGCAATATTGTAACAAATTCAATAAAGACTTTAAAAAACATTTTAAATAAATAAAATTCACTTTGGAAAAAAGCAGATTGTAAAGCAATGCATATAATATCCCATTTACGTTTTAACAATGAATACATATTCGTTTTAAAGCTCTTTTCTCATAGCATCTGAGCCATTTAAAACCTATCATCTGTTCAAAACCCTCCAGTTCTTCCCATCTTACTCTAAATAAAAGAGTGGTAGTCTTACCCAACAACCTCAGACCCATCTTTGGCTTTTCCCCTCCATCCTTTCACTCCAACTCACACTGGAGTCCCAGACATTCCCATAACACAAGGAAGCACTTTCCTTCCTCAGAGCCTTTGTGTTTCGAGTTTCCTCTACTTGGAATGGTCTTCTCCCCCATAGCTCCTTAGCTCACTCCATGGCTTTGTTCAGATCTCTGCTCAAATATCACCCTATCCAAGAGTCTTTCCCTAATTACCCTTTGTAAAATAACACTAGCACCCACTTCCCTTCCCGCCTCTCTCCATTTTATTTCTTTACCCTGCTGTACTTCTTAGCACTTGTCACCACCTAACACATTCAGTGTTTCCATCACCTGGTCGGAGAGACCTTTCCTGACCACATCTCCCACACCCCAGTCACTCTCCACCCACGATACTGCATTTCTATTCTTTATAGCACTCATCCCTCTCTAGAATTGTCTTGTCTAATGGTTTATTTTCTGTCTCCTCTATTAGACTATATACTCCATGAGGACAGGAATCTTGTCTGACTTTTTTACTTCTCTGCTCTGATAATGTAGCACAGTGCTGAACTTCCCTGGTGGCGCAGTGGTTAAGAATTAGCCTGCCAAAGCAGGAGACACGGGTTCGAGCCCTAGCCCGGGAAGATCCCACATGCCGCGGAGAAACTAAGCCCGTGCACCACAACTACTGAGCCTGCATTCTAGAGTCCACGAGCCACAACTACTGAGCCTGCGTGCCATAACTACTGAAGCCCACATGCCTAGAGCCCGTGCTCCGCAACAAGAGAAGCCACTGCAATAAGAAGCCCACGCACTGCAACCAAGAGTAGCCCCTACTCGCCGCAACTAGAGAAAGCCTGTGCGCAGCAACGAAGACCCAACACAGCCAAAAATTAAAAAAAAAAATTTAGCACAGTGCCTGGAAGATAAAATGCACTTTAAGGGACTTCCCTGATGGTCCAGTGGTTAAGACTCCATGCTCCCAATGCAGGGGGTACAGGTTCGATCCGTGGTCGGGGAACTAAGATCCCAAATGACGCGTGGCTCAGCCAAAAAAAAAAAAGGCACTTAAAAATATTTGGAGAAAGAATGAGTGGCCATAGATATAGGAGGAAATCCAAGTGTCATTGAAGCCAAGGACTTGGTCACTAATGTCAATTGATGATATTTGGATAAACTTCAGGTTTCAACTTCAGGTTGCTGAACATAGTGTACATAATCATGAGGATTAAGGTGCATCAAGAATGTTAAGGAGGGCTCCCTTGGTGGCGCAGTGGTTGAGAGTCCGCCTGCCGATGCAGGGGACACAGGTTTGTGCCCCGGTCCAGGAAGATCCCACATGCCGCGGAGCGGCTGGGCCCGTGAGACATGGCCACTGAGCCTGCGCGTCCGGACCCTGTGCTCTGCAACGGGAGAGGCCACAACAATGAGAGGCCCGTGTACCGCAAAAAAAAAAAAAAAAAAAAGTTAAGGAGAAAACAGTCCAAAAAAAGTCAATCAGCAAGACTTCCCAGAGTATTCTGAAAAGTAACATAAAATAATGTCAAAATGTCAATAAAGATGAACCATCAGAGATCATTTTAGAGACTCTTTACATTATGAGGACTTCATTATTATTTATCTTCATGTGCTGGTAAATAGCTTTACAGTTTACACAGCACGTTCCTGTTTATTATCTCATTTGAGGAAGGAAGAACCAAAATGAGTAAAGATCCGAAAATAATGAAGATGAGAACAGACTTGGCAGCTTTGAAATGAAAGTTTGGAAAACATTTACCTCTTGTTGCCATGAAATGATGAGCCACCCTCCCCCAATAAGACCCATAGAAGAGACCAAAGGGACTCTTGGATTAGCCTGGGAAAGCCAACAAAGGGGATCAGACTGGGACAGGAGTCAGAAAAAACTAAAGGTCAAACCTAGGTGTGGTGGGCTTCCCTGGTGGTGCAGTGGGTTAAGAATCCGCCTGCCAATGCAGGGGACACGGGTCGGGGAAGATCTCAGATGCCGCGGAGCAACTAAGCCCGTGCACCACAACTACTGAGCCTGCACTCTAGAGCCCGTGAGCCACAACTACTGAGTACGCGTGCTGCAACTACGGAAGCCTGCGTGCCTAGAGCCTGTGCTCCGCAAGGAAGAGAAGCCTGCGCACCGCAACAAAGAGTAGCCCCCACTCGCCATGACTAGAGAAAGCCCGCGCACAGCAACGAAGACCCAATGCAGCCCAAAATAAATAAATAAAACCCTAAGTGTGGGACCACATCAGGGTCAAAGGCAATTGGATGCCTAGTGGCACTGGTTGCCTTTCCGTTCCCTTTCAGATGGCTGGGGGAAAGCAGTAAAGCCCTGCCATCCTGGCAGTTTTGTCTGTTAGCTTAACTAACACCAAGGTATTTTCCTCATTTCTGTGTAGCACAGTAAGTCACAACCCTGTCTGCACCTTAGAATCACCTGAAGAGCTTTTTAAAAATATGATACCCAGGCACCACCCCGCGGGCTCAGATTCAGTTGTTCTTAGGCAGGGACTAAGCTTTTTTTTTTTTTTTCGGTACGCGGGCCTCTCACTGTTGCAGCCTCTCCCGTTGCGGAGCACAGGCTCCGGACACGCAGGCTCAGCGGCCATGGCTCACAGGCCCAGCCGGTCCGCGGCATGTGGGATCTTCCCGGACCGGGGCACGAACCCACGTCCCCTGCATTGGCAGGTGGACTCTCAACCACTGCGCCACCAGGGAAGCCCGGGACTAATCATTTTTAAAAATCTCCCTGGGTGATTCTACTGTGCAGCCAGAGTTGAGAATCACTGATAACTTGTCTAAGGTTGGACAGAAAACAAAGTGAAGTCAAGTATACTTAAAATTCATTCATTAATTCATTTGTTCACACAATTGTAATTATTTTAATACTCAGTGACTGAAAATAATAATAGCTTGTATTTACTAAGTCTTTAGTACATGCCAGTTTCTGTGGTAAGAGCTTCACATGTCATCCAAACCTCTCAATAATCCTAAAGAAGTTAGGATTATTGTATTTCTCATTCTCTAAGTGAGAAACAGAAGCTTGGGTCACACTGGGAATATGGCAGTGCTGGGACCCAGATCTACCAGAATCCAGAACCAGGCTCTTAACCTTGCCCCACTTAGCCTCTGAAATGTCAACGGCTTTTTTTTTCTTTTTAATTTTTTTTTTTTGATAAATTTACTTATTTATTTAGGCTGCATTGGGTCTTCGTTGCTGCGTGTGGGCCTTCTCTGGTTGTGGCGAGCGGGGCTACTCTTTGTTGTAGGTTGTGGAACATGGGCTGTAGGAGCACAGGCTCAGTAGTTGTGGCCTGCGGCCTCTAGAGCACAGGCTGAGTAGTTGTGGCTCATGGGCTTAGTTGCTCCACGCTATGTGGGATCTTCCCGGACCTAGGGCTTGAACCCGTGTCTCCTGCATTGGCAAGTGGATTCTTAACCACTGTGCCACCAGGGAAGTCCCATGTCAATGGCTTTTAAAAATTCTTTGTTGACAAGCTACTGTCAGAATAGTTTTCATTTTAAGGCTATACTATGATGGAGGTAATTTAAATCCCTGGTTGTTATACTGTTACATTTTGTCTTTTTACACAGCTTCAAACAGTGTGATAAGTGAGGCTGGTTGGGAGCTTCTTTTGGGTGTGGGGTGTACCAGGACAGGGGCTCACTTGTATCCTTTCCAGGGCTCTTCTAATAGAGGATGCTGTTGGCTTTATTTGGTGAGTTAAGTTTTAAATAAAAGAACCAAACTTAGGCCCTTGATGCTTAAGAAACATGCGTAAGGTTCTCTTTATTCATGTTATTCACCTTCCCTGCAGAAACTGAAATCAAGATTTAGTTTTTAAAATCAGTCAGCAGTGGATGTTCACGATTCTTTCCTCTCTGATATGATCAAAGATGAGTACACAAAAACACTCCCCCCATTTCATGCTCGTATTTTTGTTGATAACAGTAAAGAAAGAGAACCTGAAAAGATAAAAGTTAAAGACTGTGACAACCAAGCACAATCGTATCCAAAAAGAAGTCTTTTAAAAAGGGAGGGAGGGACTTCCCTGGTGGTGCAGTGGTTAAGAATCTGCCTGCCAATGCAGGGGACATGGGTTTGAGCCCTGGTCCGTTAGGATCCCATATGCAACTAGGCCCGTGCACCACAACTACTGAGCCTGTGCTCTAGAGCCTGTGAGCCACAACTACTGAGCCCACATGCCACAACTACTGAAGCCCACGCACCTAGAGCCCGTGCTCTGCAATAAGATAAGCCACCGCAATGAGAAGCCTGCGCACCGCAACAAAGGGTAGCCCCCGCTCACAGCAACTAGAGGAAGCCCGCGCTCAGCAACAGAGACCCAAAGCAGCCAAAATAAATAAATATTTTTTTAAAAAAAGAAAGAAAAAAGGGAGGTAGATAGAAGAGGGTTGTTTGTGCTTTATTTTTCTCTTTAAAGTATCAGTAGGCTTTATTATGGAAACCTGGTTCTTTGTATTCACCATTCTAAATATTCCTTTTATGTCTGGCATTTTTAGATTTTTATAAGAGCATGAAAAGTGCTATCAAAATAAGAATTGTTGCATTGTAATGTAAGCTCAATTAAATTAATATACTTTAGATTTCAGATGTAATAGTGAATGAGTCATTTGTCTCCATTCATTGCTTTCATTGCTTAACAATTTTTCTAAATTCCAAGAAACTTTGAGAAAAAGCAAACCTATTTGAACAGAGCAGGGAGATACATCTGCCAAGAATCTTTACATGCCCCTGTGTGTCCCCATATGGGCATTCTGAATACAGGAAAACTTAAAGTGGAAGCTGGGGCAGCCTTTGTCTTTGGTTTGCCCAGAGTGAATTTGATTCTGAGTTGACTAGAGTCAGGCAGTCTAGTAGACCCTGAGATTCCCAGACTCTATGAGCTCACAGTGGAGTCTGGCAAACCTACATTCCATCCTGTCTGTCTCCCTCCATCAGTTCTTACCAGTCCAGCTTCTTTATTTCTTTAGTCACAGTAACTCACTCTTCTACCTGCCTGTAAGTTTGGCAGGTGTTGCCCCTCCATCACAGAAGGCTATTACCATATTCATTCATTCATCCATTTTTTTGCTCAATCAACAAATATTTTGGAGGACCTACTATGTGACATGCATTGTACTAGACCCTGGAGATACCGTAGTGGGCAGCCCTCATGAAATTTACATTCTAGAGAAGGAGAAAGACAATAAGTAGGTAACAGTTAAATGAACAATGTGATTTCAGGTAGGGGTAAGTGCTAAGAGTGACCGGAAGGAGGCATGCTTATTTGGGTAGAAAGGTCAGGAGAGGCCTCACTGAAAAGGTGAGCTTTGAGCTGAGACCTGAAAGACCAAAATGAGCCCTGTGATGGGGCACAATATCCCACAGGAGGAAATAGCAAGTGTAAAGGCCTGAGGGTGGGAATAAGGCTGGTGTATTCAAGGAACACAAGAAAGACAAGTGTGTGAGGGGTAGTAAATGAGGAAAAGATAATACTACATAAGGTCAGAGGAGTAGGCAGGGGCCAAATCATGTAGGACCTTGTAGGTGATAGTAAGGACTTTGGGTTGTCCTTTAAGAGCAATGCAAAACCCCTAGTAATATTAAGAAATGAAGTGGTGACCGTGATCTGATTTGCATTTTTAAAAGGTCACTTGACTGCTATATTAAGAATGAAGTGTGGTTGCACAGCAAAGGAAACCATAAGCAAAACAAAAAGACAACCCTCAGAATGGAGAAAATATTTTCAAATGAAGCAACTGACAAGGGATTAATCTCCAAAATATACCTCATGCAGCTCAATATCACAAAAACCAAATAATTCAATGAAAAAACAGGCAGAAGGCCCAAGTAGACATTTCTCCAAAGAAGACATAGAGATGGACAACAAACACATGAAAAGATGCTCAGCATCACTAATTATTAGAGAAATGCAAATCAAAACTACAATGAGGTATCACCTCACACAGGTCAGAATGACCATCATCAAAAAATCTACAAACAATAAATGCTGGAGAAGGTGTGGAGAAAAGGGAACCCTCCTACACTGTTGGTGGGAATGTATATTGCTACAGCCACTAAGAACAGTATGGAGGTTCCTTAAAAAACTAAAAATAAAGCTACCTTATGACCCAGCAATCCCACTCCTAGGCATATATATGGAGAAAACCATAATTCAAAAGGATGCATGCACCACGATGTTCACTGCAGTGCTATTTACAATAGCCAGGACATGGAAGCAACCAAAATGTCCTTCAACAGAGGAATGGATAAAGAAGATGTGGTACATATATACAATGGAATATTACTCAGCCATTAAAAAGGCATGAAATAGTGCCATTTGCAGCGATATGGATGGACCTGCAATTGTCATACAGGGTGAAGTCAGAAAGAGAAAAATATCATATAATATCGCTTATACGTGGAATCTAGAAAAATGGTACAGATTAACTTATTGGCAAAGCAGAAATAGAGTCACAGATGTAGAGAACAAGCTATGGTTACCAAGGGGGGAAGGGGAGGGTGGGACGAGCTGGGAGATTAGGATTGACATATATACACTACTATGTATAAAATAGATAACTAATGAGAACCTACTGTTTAGCACAGGGAACCCTACTCATTAATCTGTGGTGACCTAAATGGGAAGGAAATCTAAAAAAAAGAGTGGATAGGGCTTCCCTGGTGGCACAGTGGTTAACAATTTGCCTGTCAGTGCAGGGGACACAGGTTTGAGCCCTGGTCCAGGAAGATCCCACATGCCATGGTGCAACTAACCCCATGCGCCACAAGTACTGAGGCTGCGCTCTATAGCCCATGAGCCACAACTACTGAAGCCTGTGCGCCTAGAGCCCGTGCTCCACAACAAAGAGAAGCCCATGCACCACGACGAAGAGTAGCCCCTGCTCGCCGCAACTAGAGAAAGCCCACGCACAGCAACGAAGACCCAACTCAGCCTAAATAAATTTTATTTTAAAAAAAGAGTGGATGTACGTATACGTATAACTGATTCACTTTGCAGCACAGTAGAAACTAACACAACATTGTAAAGCAACTATACTCCAATAAAAATTAATAATAATAAAAAAGTAACATGAAAACAAAACAAAACAAAAAGAATGCAGTGCGGGACTTCCCTGGCGGTCCAGTGATTAGGACTCTGGTGGGAGAACTAAGATCCTGCATGCCATGCCATGTGGTGCGGCCAAAAAAAAAAAAAAAAAATGAATGAAGGGTAAGAGAACATGAATGAATGCTTGTCATCATACATTAATTTATTCACCTATTCAAAAATATTTTTTGAGTGGCTAATTACCAGACAGTATGCCAAGCACTGGGAAATCATGGTGAGCCAAACATCATTCCTCCCCTCAAGGAGTTTATAGGATAGCTGAGGAACAGAGAAGTACATAGCCTCTTATAATGAGCTGAGTCCTATGCTGGGAGTAATCTCCATTTGTTAAGGGTACCATTCATTCATTCATTTAGTAAGTATTTATGTGCCAAGCTCTTGGGATACAATGATGAACTAAACAGACAACATACATACCCCCATGGTGTTTACAGATTAGCGGAGGAGGCAGACATTAATTAAACACTCTCATGGACATGTCATTACCCATTGTGATACGAGCTATGAAAGAAAAATAATGTGAGAATGTATAAGAGGGAAGCTTGGATTAGTCTGGGAGGACTCAGGAGGCCAGAAGGATGAGCTGCAAATAAAGAGGTAGGTAGGTAAAAAAGGAAAGGAGGATTGTCAATTATGTCTCAATAAAACTGGGAAGAAATTAAAAAAGAAAAAAAAAGGAGGGGAAGAGTGCTGTGGCCCACTGAGCTCTAACCCTAGCTCTGCAGGGCAGGAAAGACTTTCTGACATCTAAGCTGAGTCCTGAAAGGAGTTAGCCAGGTGATGTGGTGTTGGAGGTGAAGGGAAGGCATTCAAGAGCAAGGGAACAGCCTGTGCAAAGGCACAGAGGCAACAGAATATAGTGGATTCTGGGGGAAAGCAAGATGTTCGATATGACTGGGCTGGGGGACTTCCCTGGCGGTCCAGTGGTTAAGAATCTGCCTTCCAATGCATGGGACGCGGGTTTGATCTCTGGTCAGGGAATTAAGATCCCACATGCCACAGGGCAACTAAGCCTGCGTGCCGCAACTACAGAGTCCATGTGCTCTGGAGCCCATGTGCCACAACTAGAGAGAAGTCCAAGTGCCGCAACAAAGACCTGACACAGCCAAAAATACATAAATAAATAAATATTTTTTAAAAATGACTGGGCACAGCAAGGTCAGAGAGAATAGAGAAGCGAGCAGGTTAGAATCATGCCATGCTAATAAATTCTTTTGACTGGTAAAGGATTTTAAGCAGGGGAATGACCATGCCAGATGGAGTATTAGAAACATCTCTGGACACAGAAAGGAGACTGGGCTGAGCCCCACACAACACGCCACACTTTATCTAGAACAGCTGTTCCTACTGAAACTGAGACTGGGCTGAGCCCCACACAACACGCCACACTTTATCTAGAACAGCTGTTCCTACTGAAACTGGGCATTATGCCCTCAGTGAAACCCTTCTTGGGGTTTTCTGGGTTGAGCAAGGTCCAGTTTAGCAAATGAAATTGGCTACCCCATTACTGCTTTTCCCAGCCTCCACAGCCCAGTCCAGGACCAGCAGGAATCATGAATTCGGAAGACATCCACCTGCTGTGCTAAGCAACAACACATCAGTGCCTCCAACACTGGGCGCACCAGTTTCCTCTGCCTCCTGGGCCATAATACAGTGCACAGAGCAAGGTCCCCTTAGATCGCAATGTCTTATTCCTTTCATTAATTTGCTTAAGGTGAGGTTGTGACTCCCTGACTGCTATCATTTGCCCTCAGCATTTTGAGCTTTCAGCCAAACCTCTGGCTCTCTGGACCAAAGCCCTTTTTACCTGGTGGTGAGCAATGTCTTCTGACTGCCCTGCCCATCAAAGGGTATTCAGGTTTAGGGGTTTAGGGGGTAGGTAGAAGGTGTCCTGTGTCTTCACTGAGGCTGAGGCCCAGGAGACTAGGGTGAGATTTCCAAAATGTGGCCCTGGCAGGTGCTCCCTGCCTCAGGTTGCTTACCGTTGTTACAGGACAAAACCTAAACAATTTAGCCTGCCTACAGGGCCTTTGGGGATCTGCTCCTTTCTACAAGCTGTCTCCCTGCCAGGTAGGCTCTTCTCCCAAATCTCCCTATGGCAGTGCCTTCTTATTGTTCAGGTCTCAACTCAAATGTCACTGCCTCAATTCAGCCTTCCTGATCACCCACTCTAAGGTAGCTGGATAGTCACTCTCTATCCCATCATCCCATTGTATTTTCTTCATAGCACATGTCACCATCCAAAGTTATTCATTTGTCTACTTACTTATTATTGGTCTTCTCCCTCTAGGATGTAGCCTGACATCTTGGACCTTGTCTGTCTTGTTCACTATTTTATTCCCAGTACCTAGAACAATGTCTGGCACATAGTAGGTGCTGAATGGATGAATGGTGCTGGTCTATCTTTCCAACCTCATCCCACTCAATTCCTGAGATTTGGAAGGATGGGGGTTTATGAATGTTTTTAGACCTGCTTCACTAATCAAAGCCTCTAATTCCTTCAGCTTGGAACAACTTTCCTCCTCTCCTCACCACCCACCTTCCTACCCCCACAGTTATTCTCTTTTTTCTTCCAGATTCTGATATCCTCCCAGATATTCAAGCCTGGTACACACATCTGTCAAGGCTTATCTCACTGTATTGCAATGACACATTTACCTGTCATCTACCCCACTAGCCCATATCAGTGAGCTGCTCAAGGAAGGCATCCATTCACCTCCTTACCCCTAGCACACAACACAATAACCAGCACATAATAGGTACTTCACTAATGTGTGTTGACTGACTAGATAGAAAAATGTGGTTCAGAGAAATATGAATTAGGAAACGGTCATTTTTATGGCAGTAGTAGGAGGGGTTGTCATAAATCTAGACCTAAAGCAGAGAGGCAGCCCCTTCCTATGGGCCAAACCAGGAAAATAACACCATATTAAATTCTGATAACTAAGAGCAAAAGGCAGAGGGTGTGGCCAAAAAGATCCTACTTCTCATCATCCATGTACTCCCAAGTGGGCAAGAGCAGTGAATTCACAGGTGAGAAGTACAGGAGCATTCTCACTATCAACTCTGGCAGGATCAATCAAAGAGGCCTGGGAGAAGTGCTAGCTAAAGTTTGCACAGAGCTTCCTAATCCTCCAAGCATGTCCTCAAACCTTATCTCACTATGGTCTGGGGGGAAGGAAAGTAGATTTTATCCTATCAAAAAGGCTCAAAGGGGCTTCCCTGGTGGCGCAGTGGTTGAGAGTCCGCCTGCTGATGCAGGGGACACGGGTTCGTGCCCTGGTCTGGGAAGATCCCACATGCCCCGGAGCGGCTGGGCCTGTGAGCCATGGCCACTGAGCCTGCACGTCTGGAGCCTGCGCTCCGCAATGGGAGAGGCCACAACAGTGAGATGCCTGTGTACCGCAAAAAAAAAAAAAAAGGCTCAAAGAAGTTCACAGCCTGCCCAAGGAGACATCACCAGTTGTAAGTTACTCTATAGCTGTGCCTTTATCCTGCTATTTGGGAGCCCTTAATGTGCTCATCAAAGCATTAGCTGCTAAGCTCCTAGAAGTCTGTATAATTATTGTCTAAAATACAGAACAGCAGAATGTGTAATTAGATGCTTTTAATAAAGGCCTCTTGGATGCTGCTGCTGCTGCTGATGATGAAGATGATGGCAATTTTGATAATGGTGATGATGAAGATGCTATATTTGAGGACAAGGGCCAAGATGGAACCCTTATCTTGGAATGGAGCAAGAGCCAGTGTCACAGGCAAAGGGCTGATCAGGTTACAGCATTACCTAGTTAATTGTCTGGACTCTTGAGCTGGGCCACCAGTGACCTCCTCAGGGTTTCACTTCTAATTGGCTGTGTAGCCTCACCAAGCCTCAGTTTCCCCATCTTTAAATGGAGAGATTATTACCTCTTAAGTTGTTGGGAGGCTCTTTTGAAGTAATCAAATAAGCTCATTATCACGGAGCCTATGTCACAGTAAATGCTTCATGATGATACTAGCAAATTCTTACAAACAGCATACTTTACAACTGGCAATGTTCTAAGCACTTTACCTATATTAGCTCATTTATGTAATACCCTATAAGGTAGGAACTAACATCATTACCCCTTTTTTATAGATAAATAAACTAAGGCACACACAGGGAAGTTGAATAATTTCCCCACAGTCACAGAGCCAGAAAATGCCAGAGCTGGGTATTGAACCCAGGCAGTCAAAGTCCAGAGGCATTACACAGCTATGGTGACCACGGTGGCCATGGTGATGTGCTGCTCAGATTTCCCTTTGAGAAACTGCTGTAGTGAGCAGAGTTGGCTGACCTCAAGATCTATCACAGCATCCACACCAAGGCCATGCACCCTCTGGGCTGCTCTCAGCCTATGTCTGAACCTAGCAGGGGTACTAGAGTTGGGCCTTTCCTGCACAACATGGGACTGTTCTGATGGACAACTTTTTTGTGTGTGTGGTAAAATATACATAACATAAAGTTCATCATTTTTTTTTAAAGTTCATCATTTTAACCATTTTTAAGTATACAGTTCAGTGGCACTAAGTGCATTCACATTATTGTGCAACCATTACCACCATTCATCTTCAGAACTTTTTCTTCTTCCCAGACTGAAATTCCATACTGATTAAACATTAACTCCCCACTCCCGTGCCCCCAACTGAAGCTCCTGGCAGCCACCATTCTACTTTCTACCTGTATGAATTTGACTACTCTAGGTACCTCATATAAGTGGAATACTACACTGTTTGTCCTTTTGTGACTAACTTATTTTGCTTAGCATAATGCCTTCAGGGTTCACGCATGTTATCAGGTGTCAGATTCCTTTCCTTTAAGATTGAATAACGGACTTCCCCGGTGATGCAGTGTTTAAGAATCTGCCTGCCAATGCAGGGGAAATGGGTTCAATCCCTGGTCCGGGAAGATCCCACGTGGCGCGGAGCAACTGAGCCCGTGTGCCACAACTACTGAACCCTGGGTGCCCTAGAGCCTGCACGCCGCAACTACTGAGCCCACATGCTGTAATTACTGAGCCCACGTGCTGCAACTACTGAAGCTTGTGCACCTAGAGCCCATGCTCCACAACAAGAGAAGCAACCACAATGAGAAGGCCGTGCACCACAACGAAGAGTAGCCCCCACTCACCGCGACTAGAGAAAGCAGCAATGAAGACCAAATGCAGCCAAAAATAAATTTTAAAAAAAGATTGAATAATATTCTGTGTTTTGTATATATGACATTTTGTTTATTCTTTGATCAGATGGCCAACATTTGCTCAGGACTCTCAGCAAGCCTGGCTGAGACTTTTTCAGAACTGCACTTCAGTCTGAAGCTCTTCCAACCCAATCCTCCCTCATTGCCCATCTCCTTTTCCAGATTGTCAAATCTGCATTGTAGTCAAAAGACTCTCATCATCTTCCCCAGCTTCCTCTCTCCCTTTATCCTTCACAGATGCTCCCTCATTAATCTCTTGCATGCCTGATCTCATCTTGGTGTCTATTTCTCAGAGGACCATACTGACCCCACAGCTTCTTAATAAACATTATTTATCATTACCATTACTTCTTGGGATGGGGAAGATGCATTTAAAGCAAATTTATAAAAAGAATTTAGGGGCTTCCCGGGTGGTGCAGTGGTTGAGAGTCCGCCTGCCGATGCAAGGGACACGGGTTCGTGCCCCGGTCCGGGAAGATCCCACATGCCGTGGAGCGGCTGGGCCCGTGAGCCATGGACGCTGAGCCTGCACATCCGGAGCCTGTGCTCTGCAACGGGAGAGGACACACCAGTGAGAGGCCCGCGTACCGCAAAAAAGAATTTAGGACAGTTATATAGCATAATTGTGCATGGTAACTTCTTTTGGTATATATATCTCATTGTAGAAAAGTTAGAAAACACACACAAGTAAAAAGAAAATTCAATTCACCTATTATTGTACTATCCCATATTGTTTTCAACTATTACTGTCATTACTGTTTCATTTTGGGGTAGATCTCTCTAAATGTTTACCTCAACATATGCAATATCAGTTTCTTTTTTTGCGGTACGCGGACCTCTCACTGTTGTGGCGTCTCCCGTTGCGGAGCACAGGCTCTGGACACGCAGGCTCAGCGGCCATGGCTCACGGGCCTAGCCACTCCGCGGCATGTGGGATCTTCCCGGACTGGGGCACGAACCCGTGTCCCTGCATCAGCAGGCAGACTCTCAACCACTGCGCCACCAGGGAAGCCCTCAGTTTCTTTTTAAGAAAACTGGTTTCTTCTACAGAATGAATTGAGTGAAATGACCATGGATTCTATAAAATGACTCAGTTTAGGAATGCATTCATTTATTCACTCATTCACTCACTCATTTAATACATATTTATTGAACAGCTACCAAATATCAGGCCCTACTCTAGGCACAAGGGATGTAAGACAGACACAGCTTTTGTCTGCAGAAATCATACAGTCTAGTGAAACCAAAGACACATCTCCAGGCAATTACAATATACTGCTATATAGACACAGAGCAGGGACACCCAGCCCAACCTGGTTTCTTGGAGAAGGTGGTGTCTCAGTCAAGACCTGAGGGATGGCAAGGAGTTAAGCGCCAAAAGAGAGGAAATTTTAAGAGGCATTGTAGGTCTAGAACCTAGGCAAAGGGGGTTATGTATAGTAGATTTGGTTGCTTGAGGAGCAGCTGACTCTGCCCACAACTGACTCTGTGTGTGTGTGTGTGTGTGTGTGTGTGTGTGTGTGTGTGTGTGTGTCTGTGTGTGTGTGTGTGCTTAGCAGCCACTCAGACTGAGCAAGGGATAAGGCCTTAACCAGTCAAGGAATCTTGGGCAGAGGTTCTCAGTGGAGATGGCAGAGACCCAGGAACCCACTGGAGGAGAGTAGCTAACTGATCCCCAACCTTAGATTGGAAATCTTGGCCAGTCATTAAGTTCTCCAAGGCCAGGGATGGCAGCTACTCCACCTCTGTGGAGTCTTTAGGCCCAAGACAAAGCCAAGTACAAAGAGTATCCTTGGTTGTAACTGGTGCCCATGGATTGTTTTTTCTCAGCCTAAAGAGGTCTCAGGCTACAGAATGACACTCTGGGTAATTCTGGCATCAACATGAAGTATGGAGTCCAGGGTCTTGGAAGTAATGCAGAAAAAATACGAAAGCCTAGCCTTTCTCTGAGATCTGAATTATTTATCAACAGAAGTAGCAACACTACCCATCACAGAATTTCCAAGAGAGGTTAAAGTTCAGCAGAACGTGAATATTGTTTCAAGAATTGTTTTGATATAAACTTTTTTTTGATAGGCAGCAGTTGATGTCTTATCTTCTGCATCCTATATTATTGTTGGCCAAGTTCTATTTTAGCATATGCATATAAATAAAATCATTCAATGAGATAATATAAAAAGGTCTTGAAGTGTACTGACAGGCACCATCATCTCATTAAATGTGAATATAACTTGGATTTTTGAGGAAAAAAAGTGGTAGACAACCATGGTGTGGTATTTTTAGGTACGTAGGTGAGGCAGGCGCCCACACATGCCACCATATCCCTCTGAACAGTAAAGACAGCTCTTCAGTTCTCTTGGGCTGGGAGGGGATGGGCTGAGGTGACCTGGCAGTACTTCCTCAGTGTCACCTTCCTTGAGTGTCAGCAAGCCCCCCCCCACCACTCCACCTCCCAATTCGATGCTTAGCAAAGCAGCTGCCAGCAGGTAGCCTAGGGAGTCAAGGCCCATCTCTGTGGTCAGTGAGGCCTTGGCACTGAGATGGACAGGCACACACCCAGTCCTGGCAGCTGGACCCCCTAAGACAGGCAACCACAAAGACCAGTACTGACCAGGGGTCTGATCTCTTTCCCATGCGAGAAATGTCACCACCTCCCTCAGGGACAGGACTGGGTGGGGGCTGTCACTGGGTGGGTGGGTGAACACCCACTGGTCTCAGACAATTTGTCAGTCAGGGTAAAAATAACACCAGCCGCATCATTTTCCAAAATTAAGGGCAATGCTATAGCAAATGTATGCAGATGTATACAGACACAGATGGGAACAAGTGTATTTAATTGTAAATGAGTCAGAACGGAGCAAATGAGATTTCCCTTATATTTGGGTTCCAAAAATTACAGAGAAAATGTGCCTGAGGCAGAAACAAACCAAAAAAACCACCACACACACACACACACACACACATAAAACCAGGGGTAGGTCATTGATGCAGAAGCCACATGGGAGGGAAGTTTGGACATCCAGAAGGCTGGGGTGGCTTTGGTCTTCTCTGGGGGTTATGAAAGTGTCCTGGCTCCCAGAGGCCCTAAAGTGACCAAAGTGCTAACGGAATAGACACAGGCATAGACGGCAGGACTCACGGTGCCCCAGTCTCATCTGGCCCGTAGGTGCCAGAGAAAGTGGGGAAAGGAAGGGAGGGCTGCAGTGGGCTGTCCGCAAGGAGGGAGCCAAAGGCCAGCTTTTGTCACCTCAGAGAACCGGCTGAGGCAGAGAAAAGAGAGAGGGAGAAAAAGCATCTCTGCCTAGCTCCACGTGGCCAAAGAAAGAGGAATGACAACAGAATACTTCTTGTTCGGAAAGCACCATCTCACTTCAACAGCTTTAAGGAAGCCACCTAGTAGAGTGCCTGGCGCTTGGTAGATGTTCAGTAAATACTAAAAGAAGGAAAAGAAAGAGAAAGCATGGAAGGAAGGAAGAATATATCCTGCGAGTCCGTCCCATTCCGTGGACTAAAGTGTTGCTGGAGTGAAGAATGAGGAAGCAAGAAGGCAGATTGCCCAAGTAAAAGGGACAGGCTTCAACAGGCATGATTGTGCCCTCTCTTGGGGTTCAGGGAATGTGGGGGACAGGCAGGAAAGTGAGGCACACTGATCCTGCCAGGCCTCCTCCCTCTGAAAGCTCATCCTCTCTACAGGCAGCAGTCTGGAATTCACATCTACCCCCTGTGCCTGAACTATTGTAATTTGCTCCTCAGAGAACAGAAAAGATTGTTTCACCACAGCAGGAGAGCTATCCTTAAGGGCAGCAACCTGACACGTAAGTCAGGAAGCTTTGTGTATCTGGGCCGCCTCTGAGCTCAGCACCTCTAGTAATAAATGCCTGCAAGTAGATGAATGTATGAATGGAAGCATGCATGAATGAATGAACACAACAAAGACTCTTTCCCCACCCCAAAACGGTGTAATTCTGTGGCTTAAGCCCTTTACCTCTCCCTCCCCAGGCTTGTTTCCTCTGTGTCTTGATGATTCTCTGCCTCCCAACCTCGAGAAACAACAAACCCAGCCTTTTTACTTGGGTCCAGGCCCCTGCCAGCAGAATTCCAGGAAGGCATGAAGCACAAAGTCTCCTCTTGGAGAAAGGGCAAAGGGAGCTTTCATCCCCAGCCACCCTGCATTCTTTGTCAGTTTTGCAATCCTTGCATTCTCTCCCCAGAAAACCCAGAGGGCTAGGTTGGCCTTCTTGACATTTGACCTAAATTCCCCCCCACCCCGGCCCGCTCCACCCTAGCCCCACTCTTGCCTCTGCTCCACCCCCAGAATATTAGCCTTGAAGAAAGCCAAAACTGTGTGTCTAGGGATCTGCAGTCAGCTCCAGGGAGGGTTCTGAGTGCCACACCCCAGAAGAGCATATTTCTCAGCTCTGCAGGTCCTCTGAGCCACCCCTGCTAGTTGCCAGAAGATACAGAAGCAAAAGAGGAAACTGAAGAAATGCCTCACAGCATCACGCAGCACAGCTGTGAGCAACCCAGCATCTTGACTGCAGCTCCAGTCTGCCACATGCCAGCCTGGTGGAAGAGTTACTTAAAATGAAGTCAAGGAGAGTTGAAGAACCAGCTTCAAGCGAAGGCCTGTGTCTGCTATTCACAGGCTGTTTCAACACTGGCTTCCTACAAAAGTTCAGTGCCCAACTTCTGGCTACTTTCTGTAACATGCCTCCCATAACCCTGCCCTTGCCTTTTGTGCCCAACTCTGCATTACTTGTTCTACGTTAGAGACCTTCCATCTTCCTTCCTCTGTTTGTCTTCTCCTTCCCCCTCCTTCTTCTCCCCCTCTTCCTCACTTGTTCCATTTGCTTAACAGTACAGTTTATGAAGCTCTTTCAGACATGATGAGCTCCATGGCATATGTGACAGAGCAGGGACTGTGGCATACACCAAACTAGGGAGTTAGAAGGCAGGTTTTGAAAAGATGGAGAAAGAGACATTGTTGGAGAAAAGAGATATTATTGTTAGCATAATAACTACCAGAGCTATACCATAAGAGGGAAAAGCATCTTGTAGACACTTCACCCTGACTCTGGGCTCTGGAAAAGCAGCCCTTGTCTTGCATCTCCTCCAAGCAAGACCTAAATATCTATGCTTGAATTTTGTGAGACATCTTGTTTTCAGTTCCCACAAAACAAACTCTGAAACAGGGATTCAGGTGCACATAGTTTATTTGGGAGCTTCCTCACTCTCCTTTTCTCTTGTCCCTGTGGACTTAAAAGGTCCCTCTTATCCACCTCAAAATGTCTTTGAATCTCCACCCATGTTTTTTCCTTTGCTTTGGGCTTGTAATATTTTCCTTCCACCTGAGCTTCTGTATGCAGGCACATATGTGCCCATGCACGTGTGCATACTCACACACACACACACACACACACACACCCCTCTTGCTTCTTTCAAGACTTTGTTCTGTTATCATTTACCCCCCTTGACTGAGGAGCAGGAATCCTGAAGAGAGAGTATTCCAGGCAGCAGAAGCCATAAGAGCCTGCTCATAAACTAGGTCTAAGGGTGCCCTCCCAGTGGCTTCACATCACCCAGGATACAAAATTCCTGAGCCTGGAATTCAATGCTTTAATCCAATACACCATTCTTTACCTAATCTACTTCTGTCTTTTCCTATGCATCTCATTATTCAACAAACATCAAGGGCTTTACTATGTAACAAGCATGGGCCAGGCACCAGGGAAGAGCAGTGAATAAGACAGACACAGTTACACAGTCTCAGTCCTCATAGAGTTTACAGCCCATTAGGGGTGCAGAAGAGAAAGATGGAGTGGAGATCCTAGGAAGATTGCCCTTCTTTGATCCAAAAAGCATTCACTTTCTTCTCAAGTGCACATGGAACATCCTCCAGGATAGATCACATCTTGGGTCACAAATCAAGCTTCAGAATATTTAAGAAAATTGAAATTGTATCAAGCATCTTTTCTGACCACAACGCTATGAGATTGGAAATCAATTACAGGAAAAAAAATAAAAACCACAAATACATGGAGGCTAAACAGTGTGCTACTAAATAACCAAGAGGTCACTGAAGAAATCAAAAAAGAAATCGGAAAATACATAGAAACAAATGACAATGAAAACATGATGACCCAAAACCTATGGGACACAGCAAAAGCAGTTCTAAGAGGGAAGTTTATAGCAATTCAATCTTACCTGAAGAAACAAGAAAAATCTCAAATAAACAATCTAACCCTATACCTAAAGCAACTAGAGAAAGAAGAACAAAGAAAACTCAAAGTCAGTAGAAGGAAAGAAATCATAAAGATCAGAGCAGAAATGAACGAAATAGAAATGAAGACAACAATAGCAAAGTCAATAAAACTAAAAGTTGGTCCTTTGAGAAGATAAACAAAATTGATAAACCCTTAGCCAGACTCATCAAGAAAAAAAGGGACAGGACACAAATCAATAAAATTAGAAATGAAAAAGGAGAAATCACAACTGACATCACAGAAATACAAAGGATTATAAGAGACTACTACAAACAACTATATGACAATAAAATGAACAACCACGAAGAAATGGACAAATTCTTGGTAAGGTACAATTTTCCAAGACTAAACCAGGAAGAATTAGAAAATATAAACAGACCTATCACAAGTAATGAAATTGAAACTGTAATTAAAAATCTTCCAACAAACAAAAGTCCAGGACCAGATGGCTTCACAGGTGAATTCTATCAAACATTTAGAGACGAGCTAACTCCAATCCTTCTTAGACTCTTTGAAAAAATTGCAGAGGGAGGAACAGTCCCAAATTCATTCTATGAAGCCACCATCACCCTGATATCAAAACCAGACAAAGTTATCACAAAAAAAGAAAATTATAGACCAGGATCACTGATGAACATAGTTGCAAAAATCCTGAACAAAATACTAGCAAACAGAATCCAACAACACATTAAAAGGATCATACGCCATGATCAAGTGGGATTATCCCAGGAATGCAAGGATTCTTCAATATACTCAAGTCAATCAATGTGATACACCATATTAACAAATTAAGGAATAAAAACCATATGATCATATCAATAGATGCAGTAAAAGCTTTTGACAACATTCAACGCCATTTATGATAAAAACTCTCCAGGAAACGGCCATAGAGGGAAGCTACCTCAACATAATAAAGGTCATATATGACAAACCCACAGCAAACATCATACTCAGTGGTGAAAAACTGAAAGCATTTCCACTAAGATCAGGAACAAGACAAGGATGTCCACTCTCACCACTATTATTCAACATAGTTTTGGAAGTCCTAGCCACGGCAATCAGAGAAGATAAAGAAATAAAAGGAATAGAAATTGGAAAAGAAGAAGTAAAACTGTCACTGTTTGCAGATGACATGACATGATTTTTTACTCTACGTAGAAAATCCTAAAGATGCCACCAGAAAACTACTAGAACTAATCAATGAATTTAGTAAGGTTTCAGAATACAGAATTAATGCACAGAAATCTCTGGCATTCCTATACACTAACAACAAAAAATCAGAAAGAGAAATTAAGGACATAATCTCATTTACCATCACAATAAAAGGAATAAAATATCTAGGAATAAGCCTACCTAAGGAGGTGAAAGACCTATACTCAGAAAATTATAAAACACTGATGAAAGAAATCAAAGATAACATAAACAGATAGAGAAATATACCATGTTCTTGGATTGGAAGAATCAATATTGTGAAAATGACTATACTACCCAAAGCAATCTACAGATTCACTGCAGTCCCTACCAAACTACCAATGGCATTTTTCACAAAACTAGAACAGAAAATTTTACAATTTGTATGGAAACACAAAAGACCCTGAATAGCCAAAGCAATCTTGAGAAAGAAAAACGGAGCTGGAGGAATCAGGCTCCCTGACTTCAAACTATACTACAAAGCTGCAGTACTCAAGACAGTATGGTACTGGCACAAAAACAGAAATGTAGATCAATGGTACAGGACAGAAAGCCCAGAGATAAACCCATGCACATATGGTCACCTAATTTATGACAAAGGAGGCAAGAACATACAAGGGAGAAAAGACAGCCTCTTCAATAAGTGGTGCTAAGAAAACTGGACAGCTACATGTAGAAGAATGAAATTAGAACACTACCTAAGACCATACACAAAAATAAACTCCAAATGGACTAAAGACCTAAATGTAAGACCAGACACTATAAAACTCTTAGAGGAAAATATAGGAATAACACTCTTTGACGTAAACCACAACAAGATCTTTTTTGACCCACCTCCTAGAGTAATGAAAATAAAAACAAAAATAAACAAATGGGACCTAATGAAACTCAAAAGCTTTTGCACAGGGCTTCCCTGGTGGCGCAGTTGTTGAGAGTCCGCCTGCCAATGCAGGGGACACGGGTTCGTGCCCTGGTCCGGGAAGATCCCACATGCCGTGGAGCGGCTAGGCCCGTGAGCCATGGCCGCTAAGCCTGCGCGTCCAGAGCCTGTGCTCCGCAACGGGAGAGACCACAACAGTGAGAGGCCCGCGTACTGCAAAAAAAAAAAAAAAAAAAAAGCTTTTGCACAGAAAAGGAAACCATAAACAAGATGAAAAGTCAACCCTCAGAATCAGAGAAAATATTTGAAAATGAAGCAATGGACAAAGGATTAATCTCCAAAATATACAAATAGTTCATGGAGCTCTATATCAAAAAAACAAACAACCCAATTAAAAAATGGGTGGAAAACCTAAACAGACATTTCACCAAGGAAGACATACAGATGGCCAAGAGGCACGTGAAAAGATGCTGAAAATCACTAATTATTAGAGAAATGCAAATCAAAACTACAATGAGGTATCACCTCACACTGGTCAGAATGGCCATTATTAAAAAATCTAGAAACAGTAAATGCTGGAGAGGGTGTGGTGAAAAGGGAACCCTCCTGCACTGTTGGTGGGAATGTAAATTGATACAACCACTATGGAGAACAGTATGGAGGTTCCTTAAAAAACTAAAAATAGAACTACCATATGACCCAGCAATCCCACTACTGGGCATATACCCTAAGAAAACCATAATTCAAAAAGAGACATGCACCACAGTGTTCATTGCAGCTCTATTTACAATAGCCAGGACATGGAAGAAACCTAAATGTCCATCGACAGATGAATGGATGAAGAAGATGTGGCACATGTATACAATGGAATATTACTCAGCCATAAAAAGAAATGAAATTGAGTTATTTGTAGTGAGGTATATGGACCTAGAGACTGTCATACAGAGTGAAGTAATAAGTCAGGAAGAGAAAAACAAATACCGTATGCTAACACATATATATGGAATCTAAAAAAATTGGTACTGATGAACCTAGTGGCAGGGCAGGAATAAACACGCAGACATGGAGAACGGACTTGAGGACATGGAGCAGGGGAGGGGGAAGCTGGGGTGAAGTGAGAGTAGCATGACATATACACACTACCAAATTAAAATAGATAGCTAGTGGGAAGCAGCAACATAGCACAGGGAGATCAGCTCGGGGCTTTGCGACAACCTAGAAGGGTGGGATAGGGAGGGTGGGAGGGAGGCTCAAGAGGGAGGGGATACGGGGATATATGTATGCACATGGCTGATTCACTTTGTTGAACAATAGAAACTACCACAGCATTGTGAAGCAATTATACTCCAATAAGATGAATTTTTCTTTAAAAAAAAAGCATTCTGGAAGAAGCCCAGATCCAACTGCCTTCCTGGTCTCTGTGCCTCTCCCATCTGTATCCAGCCTCCAATTATTCCTGTCTTCTGGTATTCACACCTGGTGTGGCTCTTCCCACACTGTGCCAGAGTCAGTCTATGTGACCAACAGAATATGGCAAGGACTTCCCTGGTGGTGTAGTGGTTAAGAATCCGCCTGCCAATGCAAGGGACACAGGTTCGAGCCATGGTCCAGGAAGATCCCACATGCTGCGGAGCAACTAAGCCCCTTGCACCACAACTACTGAGCCTACGTGCTGCATGTACTGAAGCCCACATGCCTAGAGCCCATGCTCTGCAACAAGAGAAGCCACTGCGATGAGAAACCCGCACATTGCAATGAAGAGTATCCCCCACTCTCTGCAACGAGAGAAAGCCCATGTGCAGCAACGAAGATCCAATGCAGCAAAAAAAAAAAAAAAAAAAAAAGAATATGGCAGAAGTAACTGTATATCACTACTGAGATTAGGTTATAAAAGACACTGCAGCTTCTATCTTGGGCTCATTTTTTTCCTCTCTCTCTCTCATCATTTGCTTTGAGATTCCACTGCCATATCATAAGCATCTCTGTGGAGAAAATGAGACTTCCAGAAAACAGCCATATCAGTGACATCTTAGAAATAGATCCTCCAGCCTCAGTCAAGCCTTCAGGTGACTCCAGTCCTAGGCGATGAAACCTCCTGAGAGACCCAGAGCCAGAACCATCTTGCTAAGCTGTTCCCTGATTTCCATCCCTCAGAAACTATGGGAGATAATAAATGTTTAAAGCTGCTACATTTGGCGGGCTTCCCTGGTGGCGCAGTGCTTGAGAGTCCGCCTGCCAATGCAGGGGACACGGGTTCGTGCCCCAGTCCGGGAAGATCCCACATGCCGCGGAGCGGCTGGGCCTGTGAGCCATGGCCGCTGAGCCTGCGCGTCCAGAGTCTGTGCTCCACAACGGGAGAGGCCACAATAGTGAGAGGCCAGCATACCAAAAAAAAAAAAAAAAAGCTGCTACATTTGGGGGGTAATTTGTTACACAGCAACAGATTAATAAACTGCCTTAATATACCACCTTCCCCTTGATATCCAGGGCCTTTCTGCTTGTCCCATATGATTCTCATTGTCCACCTGCTCACCAGCATCTCTTGGTGGGCCTGGTGGAAGGCATCCCAACATGATTCCCAAGGTGTTTTCAAAGCTTCAAAGTTGGCTAAAACCCTACACACTTTTCTTTCCCTTACCAGTTTTTTCTCTTAATTTATGTTCCCTTATATACAATTCAAGGGAAAAACGAAGCCATAAGTTCCTGATTCATTTATACTCACTTCATCCCCATGGCCTTATGAATGGGCTTTTGGTGTGAGAGAGGCATTAAATGAGCCTTAAAACTTCTACTCTTTCTGTGAACAAAAGAAGTGAGCTTGCCAAGAGTAAAGAAAACTTGGACCTCAAAACGTTGGAGTTGGATTCTGAATCTGGAATTTGTGTTCTCTGAGTGGACTCCAAACCTGGCAGCTTCCTTGCCCTCCTCTGATTCAGTCCCTCTGCCTCATTGGGCAGCTCTTTCAGTCAGAGATGCAAACACTCCCAGGGTGATTTCCTCACAGAGTATGAAGGAAATACACAGTCAAATACAGACTTATCTTAAAGCTATAGTGCAGAATTTGGACATGCTTAGCATTGAATTGCAGGGCTGGATTTCCTATCAGCAGAGGAGTCAAGCTCTGAACTTGGTTTTGCCCTTTTGGTTTTATAATTGTTCTTTTTTATCCCCCCTCAAATTTATTTATTATTTTTTAAATTTTTGGCTGCGTTGGGTCTTTGTTGCTACACACGGGCTTTCCTCTAGTTGCTGCAAGAGGGGGCTACTCTTCGTTGCAGTACGCGGGCTTCTCATTGTGATGGCTTCTCTTGTTGCAGAACTTGGGCTCTAGGCGCGCGGGCTCAGTAGTTGTGGCACACGGGCTTAGTTGCTCCACGGCACGTGGGATTTTCCTGGACAAGGGGTCGAACCCATGTCCCCTGCATTGGCAGGTGGATTCTTAACCACTGCACCACCAGGGAAGTCCATCTCCTTTTGGTTGTTTTTTGGGTTTTTTTGGTTTTAATTTTCTATCCTGAGAAGTAGCTCTGAAAATTCCCATGGGACATTAAATCACCTACCTGCCCCAGGTTACCGCCCTAAGAGTCAGCATTGCAGGACCATTTCTCTAGGTTTTGTGATATTCCAGAGTTGGACATAAACCAGAAAAAAGAGAAGCAGTTTTGGTTATTTTGGTTGTGCTCCTCTCCTTTGGAGTGAGTGCAAATTGTTCTGAAAGGCCTAAAGGAGATAAAGAGAATACAGAATACTATTTATTGAGCCCCTACTATGTACAAGATTGTTATTTCATTCCTCACAGGAAGCGAGTGAGGGAGGAACTGATGGCAGTTTGAAAGCAAGACTTCAAATTCTTAATCCTCCTCTTAGCAAGAGGTGATATCTATTCTATGTTCTCTCCACTTGAATCTGGGCAGGCTGGCGACTTCTATGACTGTGGAGTATGGTACGAATGATGCTATGTGAATCCCATGGCTAGATCATAAAAGGCCATGAAGTTCCTGCCTTGTTGGCTGGGACACTCATTCTTGGAACATGGAATCATCATGTAAGAAGTCCCAGAGGCCACCATGCTATGAGGAAGCCCAAACCATGTGGAAAGGCCATGGTCAACAGTCCCAAATGAGCCCAGTTTCAAATCATCCCAGCTGAAGCCACAGACATCATGAAGCAGAAACAACCCATCTCCACTGTGCCTTGTCCAAATTACTAACTTACAGAATCTGTGAGCATGACAGATTGGTTGTTTTTTAATGCCACTAAGTTTGGGGTTGTTTGTTATACCATAATAGATAACCATAATGGTATTATTATTCCTGCTGTACAGATGTGAAAACTGAGACTTGGAGAAATTAAGTTTTAAGTCTAGTTAAGTGGCAGAAGGATGATTTGAACTCAGGTCTCTGACTATAAGCCCCACTGTTTTTCCAGTAGGGACCCAATCAGGGATGAGATATCAGGACAGCTGGGTTGTAGGGTCAGGGAGAATCATATGATTGCACTTTTCCTCAATTGAACCACACCCCAAATCCTGCGTTTACCTTTCCATCTCAGGGCAGACATGCCCACATACTTCATCCCCTGGGACATTTGGCAAAGATGAATCCAGCTTCTCTGACTGGCTATTGTCTGATGCTGAGCGTGAAAAGCTGGAGCGGGGTTCCTGGGTCTGGAGGACTCATCTGCATACAGGTCAGAGCTGTGAGCTGGTGCCTGATTGACCCATTTTTCAGGTATATCCTGACCTCCAAGAGATGTTGTGAGCTAGGACTTCTTTGAGGACCAATCAAAAGCTCTTTGAAGACTGGCCTAAAAAAATCTGGATCTACCGGTAAGGTGGAGGTTAGGCAAGTTTGGTCCTTTGTCTCCTACGGTGAGGGGGTATGGCATCTAGTTTTTCAACTCTCTTTCCTGTTTACAGTGGTGCTGAGGGTTTCATTTCACTAGTTTTATAAAGTCTCTGGAGGGTGTCAGGTGCCAGGTGTTGTAATAAGTGTGAAATATAGCTTTTTTATCAAGATTAAAAAAATCCAGCCTCAGAGATTCAAGTACTAGGAATTTGGTTGTTAAAGGCAGGAGCCCTATTGTCGACTTTAAATAAATTGCAACTGAAGCATGATTGAGCACCGAATTATCACTGCAAGTCCTCTCAGGAATTCTCTAGCAAAGGATAGGCAATAAGACCTCAGTCTGGTCCAGAAAGGGGGCCAGATGGAAGCCATAGTCCTGCTACCTCTCATGACTGGGGGCTGCCATGGCCTACCTTTTTTTTCCTAGAATGTACCATTCTCCCTGTACAGGTTCACCATCCCACTCCAGAGACCTTCCTCAACACCCTCCCCACATCCTCTCAAGCTCACTTTCCTTCACAGCAATTTCTGGTGAGTGCTGTAGGCCGAGTTTTCCAAAGGTAGAGCCCTGGCCATTAACCTTTAAAGAGCAAAATGCCAAGACTGCTGCATCATAGGGAGCACACCTTCTATTTACAGCTGCTTTTTCAGATCACAAGGTACGAGGCAAACAGAGAATTTTTTTTTTTTTAATAAGAAGTGCTTAGCATTAATGCAGGGGAGAAAAAGCTGTGATGTGATCTGAGCAAGCCATGGAGAACCCAGGTCGAACAGGAGATGCTGGGCAGCACACCACAAGAAGGTTCTGGGGCTGAAGCTACAATGAGCAACTCCGGGCAATTCTATAGGAAGGGGAAATTAGCATTTACTGAACTCTTCCTATTTGTCAGGTGCCATGCAAGATATTGTACATACATTATTTATTCCTCATTTCAGACCTGGGTGGTCCCGTTTTATGAATGAGTAAACTGAGGCTCAGAAAAAAGTAATTAATTAACTGAGGTTAATTGCCCCAAATCACACAGGTAGTGTGGGAGGGACCTGGGATTCAAACCCAGATTTGTTTACTCTGAATTCTTTATTTTACCTACTGCGTGTGAGAGGTATATCCTTGCCTTGGCACAGATATCCCAGCGTGTGACTCCCACCCTCCTCAAAATGAAAAACGGAACGATTAAAGGTTATTCCTAACATGTTTATAGAATGACTTGAATGAAAGGATCTTTTACACCCCTTGGGAAGTTTACAGAAGGCACTGAAAGTTGACTGTTGGACTTAGAATCTAGAGTCTATGGGGTAGAAGCATCCACCATTCCTGACTCCGCCTCCTAATCCCCCCAATCTCCCTCACAGCCATCCACAATGCCTCAGCCCATCCACAATGCTTCTCATGTACCTACACTTCTTTCTCTACCTTAAATGCATGTAAAGATGACTCCAAATACCCATCTCTTGAGACTGGCAGAACACTGACATCCAGCCATTTTGCCCACCTTCATGAAGCTCAGTGTCTCAGGCAGGGTCGGGGAGATTCTTCCACATGTCAGCCATCCAGGCCACCACTGACACATCCGTCATCCCAGCCCACTGGTCCCTTAGGATCAGGAAGCTCTGCTGCTTTGGGCCCAGACTTGGGACAGAGTGTTCTTTGGGGGCCGGCTTCTCTAGTGCACTCTCTCAGAGGTTCTGCAAGGGGTAGGGTTTAGGTTTACACAATTTGAAATATTCCTGACTTTAGATTTCTTCCCAACCTGGCTGCATTCCAGGGCACCTTCCTCTCTTCCACGCACTCTAGGACCCTGGAACAGCCTCATCAGGGAGCTTAGGTTTGGGGGAAAAAACAAAACAACACAAAATGGAAACTTTCTGTTCATTCCCAATTATTTCCCATGGCAGGAAGTGAAACCACTGTTCATTCAGTCGCAAGCCAAAAACTTAAGAATCATTTTCAATTCCTTTCTTTCTCTTATGCTCTATAATATTTAATCCATCAGCCTGTTGCCTCCACCTTCGAAATATATCCAGAATAAAAATATAACCACTTCTTTATCACCTCCAATGCTACCACCTCAGTCCAAGTGACCATCACCTCTTATTTGGACTATTGCACTCCTATCAGTCCTCCTGCTTCAATTCTCACTCCCTTTTAGTCTATTTTATGCTCAACATCTAGAACTGCACTAATATACTAGCCACTAGCCACATGTGGCTACTCAAATATAAATTCAAATTAATTCAAATTAAATAAATTAAAATTTTACTTCCTCAATCATACTTACCACATTTCAAATGCTCAATTGCCACATATGGCCAATGGCTACCACACTGGGCAGAGTAGACAGAACATTTTCATCATTGAAGTTCTTTTGGACAGCACTGATCTAGAGTGAGTTTTTTAACACTTCAGTCAGATATCTCTCACCTGCTCAAAACACTCCAATGACTTCCTATCACACTTACTAAAAAAAAAAAAAAAATCCATAGACCAGACCATGACCTACAGACATTATGTGACCAGGTTCCTGCTATGCCTCCTATCTAGTTTCCTATTGCTCTCTATATCTCTCAATCCTTCCGGCCTTCAGCCTCTTTGATATCCCTCGAATGTATCAAGCATGATTCTTCCTCAGAGGCTGTGCACTTGCTGTTCCCTCTGTCTTGAACACTTTTCCCTTAAATAATCATATGGCCCACTCCCTCACTTCATTTAGATCTCTGCTCAAATCTCCCCTTTCCCACCACTATTTCATCGATTTTAAAGGAGTCATGTCCTCTCCCTCCACACCTAGTCACTCCCTCACCACTTATTCTGCTCTATATTTCTTTACAGCACTTCTCACTGCCTGACATTCTATTATGCATTTATTTGTTTTTTGTCTGCCTCTCCCACTAGAACACTTACTCCATGAAAACAAAGACTGTGTGGGTTGTTCACTGCTCTATCCCCTTGTGTGTAGAACCCTGCCTGGTGCATAGGAGAGACTCATGAATGTTTATTTATTGATTGAATGACTGCATGTTTTCTGTTCTGCAAATGTCACAGAGGCAAAGAATTACAAAGAACTTGGCCACCTTCTTGGAATGGAGAAGAGGAAAAAAATGTAGAGAAAACAAATGAATTAGTTTCTTAATAAATTATCTGGTTACAAACCGACATTATGGAATTTGGTGTATGTATAGAGAGTCTTATGTTTCTATAAGGCTTGTTTTGAAAACATGAATTTGTTCCTAACTGATTGATATATTAGGAAACAATTTGGACAAAAATGCAAATTTCACATTTGCTTCTGTACAACTTCATCCACAAGAAACACTAGGTGAGTGCAGAAAAATACACCCACCTGGATCAACCCATGTAGAAATACACAAAACACAACACACACAAACACCACACATGTGCTAGGAACCATACCCATCCACATCTGGTGTTACAACTTTCCATCAAATTTCAGATAACCTGGGCTTCCCTGGTGGCGCAGTGGTTAAGAATCCGCCTGCCAATGCAGGAGACGTGGGTTCAAGCCCTGGTCTGGGAAGATCCCACATGCGGCGGAACAACTAATCCCATGCGCCACAGCTACCGCGCCACCATTACTGAGCCTGTGCTCTAGAGCCCACGAGCCACAACTGCTGAAGCCCACGCGCCTAGAGCCCATGCTCTGCAAAAAGAGAAGCCACTGAAATGAGAAGCCTGCGCACCGCAACGAAGAGTAACGTCTCTCGCAGCAACTAGAGAAAAGCCCGTGCACAGCAACAAAGACCAAACACAGCCAAAAATAAATAAATAAATAAATTTATTCAAACAAACAAACAAAATTTCAGATAATCCTCCTTCCTCCACTTCACAATAACTCATGAGCTGTGACTTTGCCAACACCCATTTCCACAAGCAAACTGCAGGTTTTTTCCAAATCAGAGTGCTATATTTACTATAGTATTTATGTTTTGCTTAACCATTTAATATTTGTAAAGCTATGTTACCATTTTTATCAGGTTCCTGTCTTTTTTAAATGTGTCACTGGTGAAGTTTTCACTGTTGTGAAATCCTAGGTTTTCTTATAAGCGCTGAGGGATTTTGCAAAGCTCGGTGATATTTAGGAGCATATATGTCACTGTTGGGGCCCAGGTTAGGCCATCCCAAAATGTGCCTCAGTGGCATATTGCTTATTTTGAATTAAAGTTACTTAAAAAATGGCCAACACAAGAGGGACACTGTGACTTTCCTTTCTGTCTCCTGAAAGCAGGAAATCAGTCTCTCACGTGACAGATGTTCTCCCTGCATCTGGAAGTAAAAGGACACCCTTATCGCCCAAGATAGGGAATTCAGGCCAAGAAGTGTATATAAACCATGTTACTTCTTTAAAATGCTGTTTAGATTCTTCACTAATTGGGCACCCAAAACCTAAGTTTCTTTGTCCTGTCAATTCCTCACAAATTTATTGTTTCCTTGTCTAAAAAGTATAAAAGCTGCCTGCTTTGGCCACTTCTTAGGTCCCATTTCTATAAGACCTCCATGCGCATGAATTAAAATTTTTTTCTTTTTCTCCTGTTATTCCGTTTTATGTCAATTTTATTTATCCAGCCACAAGAACTCCAGAGAAGTAGAGGGGGACATTTCCCTCTCCTCAACATCACCTTCTAACAGAACTGACCCTATTAGGTTACATCTACCCTCCCACCCCAACCCACTCCCAACTATACAGAAAGCACCTGAAGGGCACGAAGAGATTTTTATTCCTTTTCTAATCCCCAAAGCTCCCCTCCCTGCAAGACAGCACGCTGTAATGTAAGGAAATGTGCGTTGCTCAGTTTATTCCACCCTAGCCTCCTTTCAAATTGGCCTTGGAATGGGGGTGGCCAGAAGGAACTCCAAAGAAACTGCCCAGGGAAGGTCTTTGTTGGCAACATTTCCCTCCCAGAGCTTCCGGGAATCCCACTTCAGGGAATCATTAACTTTCATCTGAGCAGGCGGGAGCCAACCCATCCCCTACCAACATCCCCAGGCAGTGGAGAAAGGGTATACACAGGGCTCGGGAGGTCATGCCAGCAGGCAGCCCCCTGCTCAGGCCCTGCAGCACCCAGCAGACGGAGCAACTCGTGCGGTGAGGAGATCCTGTAAGATATATTAACATCACAAAAGTTAATGGACCAGAAAGGGAAAAAATTAACATAAATTACCTTAGCCTGAAATCCTGCCTTCCTTGGCAGCTAGAGAAAAAGTTCAACGTGGTGCCAGAGGAAAATCAGGCCTGGGGAAGCAGAGGCTTTAATGGGCTAAAATATCACCTCCAACCCTCCCTCAAAAACAATAAATCCCTGATCATCTGGGCCTAGTAACAAATTATGTAAGGCAAACGGCACAAAGAAGCTAGTTTTACTCTGCTGCTCTCTGGCTAGTCCTTTGTGCAGTGGGTGCTTTATGTAGCTTTTGCTGGGTATGCAATGCATTCCTTAGGAAGATGGTAACTTCTCTCCATCCAGGGAAACTTGGGCCTCCTTGAGTCCTGGTAGCTAGAGCCCTCTTTAATAGAAAACAAAAAAAAAGGAAACCAGCTTCAAGGGCTCTCTGGATGCAAAAGCTATTCTCCCTGCCTCTCCCCATGCTGCCCTGCCCCCCTCATGTGGGGCTTAGATGGCTACTGTGAGGCTTAACGAGAACAGAATTCCACCGTGAAATTTTGAGTTTCCAGGATGAGGGGCTGGGGAAAGGCGAGAGGAGATGTGAGAAAGTGTTGATGGAAACTGGGTATACAGAGCAAGGCAGCAAGCTGGCATTAGAGAAGAAAAGTTGGATGGTAACTGAGAGATGCCTGGTGGCAAGAATGATCAGGGGACTTTAAAGAACAACGATGCTCAAGATACAATTTTAAGTTATTGGCTGAGCTATGTGGCATGTTTCCTTCAAGCTTTTAGCAAAAGTCTGCCACACATCGCTTTGAATTAGGGATGCTTTGGAGAGTGAAAAGTTTTGGCAGCATGAGAGGAGAAAGGGATGAGGGGCACAGTAGGTCAAGAATTCAGCTGAAACAGGTAATAAGAGCAATTTTTTTTTGTTTTAATTTTTTTACTTTTGGCTGCGTTGGGTCTTCGTTGCTGCACGCTGGTTTTTCTCTAGTTGCGGGAGTGAGGGCTACTCTTCGTTGCAGTGCACGGGCTTCTCATTGTGGTGGCGTCTCTTGTGGAGCACAGACTCTAGGCACGCGAGTTTCAGTAGTTCTGGCACGCAGGCTCTAGAGCGCAACCTCAGTAGTTGTGGCGCACGGGCTTAGTTTCTCCGTGGCATGAGGGATCTTCCCGGACCGGGCCTCGAACCCGTGTCCCCTGCATTGGCAGGCAGATTCTTAGCCACTGTGCCACCAGGGAAGCCCCAAGAGCAAATATTTTTATAGCCCTTATGGAGTGGTAGATACAGTTTTATGTGCTGTATATTCATATATTACTGGTAGCTCATTTAATGCTATGAAGGAGGAGCTCTGACTATTCCCATTTTATATACAAGGAAACTGAGGCACAGAGAAGTTAAATAACTTGTCCAAGGTCATACCATCAATAAGTGGCAGAGATAGGATGTGAACCCAGGCTCCAAAGCCATTCTCTCAAACACTGCACAAGAATTCCCAAAGACACAGAGTTCAGGACATGGGGTTTCCTATTGTCTTTGAGGGTGGGGAGCAGCATAAGGTGATTCTTCCTAGCTGAACATGGGGGGAAAGATGACCCCAGGAGGCTGGGAGACTTGGATAAACCCAAGAAGTTGATAGTTGGGTTACATTTAAATTAGGAGGGGAGGGCCAAGTGATGCCCAAAGTTCTTTCCTACATTAAGGGTCTGTGAGACCAAGACAGGGGTCCTGCCCTGGAAGAGGTTGTGGTGTCATTGTGAAGGGGACACATATCTGGGACAAGTAAAATAGCTTACTGTGGAATAAACAGAGAGCCTACAAGCTAACAAGGATCCAGTGATCCAAGGATCC
Source organism: Pseudorca crassidens (assembly GCF_039906515.1). Lineage (NCBI taxonomy): Eukaryota > Metazoa > Chordata > Mammalia > Artiodactyla > Delphinidae > Pseudorca > Pseudorca crassidens. Next base: position 115,773,946 of record NC_090298.1, on the reverse strand, counting down.
AGGTCTTTGGGTCAAAATGATATATTTTGGATGAAATGCTTTAGGGAAAGAAGAAACCAGGGAGACTTAATGAAGGAGGTAGCCTCCTGCAGAACAGTAGCTACAATCACAAGGCTCTGGAGTCTCATTTCAAGCATTTCCCAGTCCTAGCCCCCTTCCTTCAAGTCCCTTCTTCATTCTCTTTCCTTCCATATCCCAGAATTCCTCTTGGAATGGTCAAAGGCTGGGTTGGTCAGTCAGTAGGAAAATGACCTACAGAAGCTCTGGTTCCCAAAAACGGTCTGCAGACCGAATCTAAAGGAAAATTTGGATTTCCCATCCCAAATCATCGTTGGTTAACTTTTTATTTTTTAATTGAGATATGATTCACATAGCTTAATACTCACTATTTTAAAACATACAATTCAGTGGTTTTTTTAATATATTCACAAAGTTGTGCAACCATCACTACAATCTGAATATTTTCATCATCCCAGAAAGAAACCTCGTGTCCATTAGCAGTCACTCCTCATTTCCCACTCACCCCAACCTGGCCACCACAAATTTACCTTCTGTCTCTGTGGATTTCCCTATTCTGGATACTCATATCAAGGGAATCATATAATGTATTTTTCTCGTGACTGGCTTCTTTCACTTAGCATAATATTTTCAAGGTTCATCTATACTGTAGCATGTATCAGTACTTCAGTGCTATTGGTTCCTGGCTCCAGCAGCTTCTTCTTTAGGTAAAGTGGTCTGCATTCTCCGCATTCACCTATCTCTCTAGTTTTTAGGGTGGTCATTTGTCCTGTGACCTCAGTTTCTGATGAATCTAAGAAAAGTTGTTTCTTTTCAGTTTGTTTAGTTTTTTTCTTGTTGTAAGGCAGCTGGGATTTTAATAGGAATTGAATTGACTGTGTAAATTAATTTAGGGAGTAATGCCACCTTAACAATATTGAGTCTTCCATGAACATGAAACCGAGGGCAGTCATCAGTTAGATCCCTTAAACTATAACTTGCTTAATAAATATGATCCTGTAACCTGTCTTTACTAACTAAACTTGCTTTAATTGTTTTTGCAAATTGCGTACCCTCTAAGCTTCACATAGCTTAGACAACATATCACAAGACTCCTTTAACCACCCCTCTATAGATAACACCTCTGATGTATATTCCGCTATAGCAACTGTTGTTTAAATTGTTTTTCAGAAACATAGAGCTAGCCTTGCCCAGTTCAAACCAGTCAAGACCACCAACCATTCAACTGGGTCTGCTTGAGTGTCTGAAGGACAACATTGGGTATCAGAGGGCCAAAAACTCCACCCTCATGCTAATGCAGCCATTTTCTGAACGTGTATCCCATGAAGGAGCCTGTAACTCAGATATGCCTACGCAGAACGCCAATTACTTTACCTTTTTCTTGCCTCCAATTATCTTTCCCCACATCTCAGACCACCCTGCTTCTTTTTTTTAATAAATTTATTTATTCATTTATTTACTTTTTGGCTGCATTGGGTCCTCGCTGCTGCATGCGGGCTTTCTCTAGTTGGAGTGAGCGGGGGCTACTCTTTGTTGCGGGGCGCAGGCTTCTCATTGTGGTGGCTTCTCTTGTTGCAGAGGACAGGCTCTAGGCGCACGGGCTTCAGTAGTTGTGGCACAAGGGCTTCAGTAGTTGTGGCTCGCGGGCTCTAGAGCACAGGCTCAGTAGTTGTGGCGTACGGGCTTAGTTGCTCCACGGCATGTGGGATCTTCCCAGACCAGGGCTCGAACCCGTGTCCCCTGCATTGGCAGGCGGATTCTTAACCACTGCACCACCAGTGAAGCCCCCACCCTGCTTCTTTATCCCATAAATATCCCAAGCCCCTCACCTTCAGGAAGGTGGATTTGAGACTTGTCCTCATATCTCTCGCTTGTCTGCCTTGTAAATAAACCCTTTCTCTGCTGCAGACCTCAGTGTCTCAGCGTTTTGCTTGCTGTGTGTCAGGCAAATGAACCTGGTTTGGTAACAAACATGGGATATATTTTCATTTATTTAGGTTTTCTTTCATTTCTTTCAATAATATTTGTATTTTTCAGCGCACCTTTGCTTAACTTTTGTCCTTCTCTGGCTCAGCTGCTGCAGAGTTGAAGGGTTAAGATGAGGGAAGAGGTAGAGGGGATTGTTACTAGTTCTCAGCCAGGAGCAAGACCAGGACTCTCTTAGGATGACCCATGCTGGGTGTTGGGCAGTTACCAAAGGGCCTTCACACTGAAGTGTTGGGCACAGCTGTTGGTCAGCATGCACTTGGCACTGTCCCACTCTGGGCCACTCACTGACTCTCAGTTCTTGAAATGCTGAGATGGGAAATCTTTCAGACTCATTATTCCAGGAAAGCATCTTCTTTTTGGGCCAGCCTTGGAGCAGCAGCCCCAGTGACCCTGAAGTCTGGTCCCCAGCTCCTATCTGCCCTTGGAATTTCTCCTGCCAGGAAGGACAAGATGCCTTCTCCAGGAATGTCATTGGCAGAGAGGACAAGAACCATGCAAATTACATTTCCAAGCCTTTCCCTAATCATATCAAAGTCCTTTGCAAGGAATCTTCTAGCCTAACTGGAGTTTGATAATTATAAATTATTTCTAGCAGAAATGCTGATTGTGGGAAAGCAGGTTAGAGCAAATATGATTCATATTAAAGCCATGGTCAGATCATCATGAACCTACAGGATATTTATTTTTCCACCAGCTCCTCCCTGGTTCCCCCACCTCCTTTTTTGGCCTGGCTGAGCTGGAGACTCGCCTAATACAAATAACAGCATTAAAATAAAATCATGTGAAAGCTCAGGGGAACACTCCTGAGTAATGGAGAGGATAATAAGCTTGGACAACCACCCCAGCCCTCTCCTCTTACTCCCTCAAGGCAGACGAAAGTTCACGACTGATTTGGGATCCCTTCTAACAGCAAACAGGAGGGAAACTAGAGCTTAAGTGGTTTAAGAAAAAATTGTAATAATGTACCAGATCGCTTTCACTCCACTAATACTCAGTCCCTGCATCTCTGAAGTAATTTCCACTTTCTAAGTTATGGTGGTGGAGCTGTGTGTTGAACAGAACAAAAAGACAAAGCCATGAGAAATAAACCAACACAGAGGTGGCTTTGTTTGTTCATTCATTCATTCATCAAACATCTAAGAGCTGACTATCCCAGGCACTGTGCGGGCTGCAGGAGATGCAGAGGTGAAGGAGGTGGCAACACCGTCCCTGCCCCTCGTTCTTAAGGAGGGAGGTAGATGTGTAGCCAAATAAGCCACAATACCAGCAAATTTCTTGCTTCCAAGAATCTGCAGCTTAAGACTCTTCCTCTCAGCTTGGGTTGGTAGGGCAGGGAAGGTGGGGAGTGGTCATCTCACCTTTGCCTCTGGGGACTGGAAATTAGAACTTCTAACTCATCTTTGAAAAAGAGAAAAAAAAGACGGGAGGGAAGGAGAGAGAAGAGAGGAGGGTTGTCATTGATCTTGTAAAGGAGGGTTTTTCCACCCATCTTGTAGCTTTGGAATGGACAACTCTGTTGGTCTCAGAGATCTGATTCTTTGGACATAGGGTCTGGCTTGAGGGTGAGGGAGGTGATCAAAAGATTATGAAGCAAAACCAAGAAGAGTGTCTGAACCTAAAAGGTAACATTTGGCAGAAGCTGCTGCCCATAACATGAAGCTCCTCCCAGCCTGCCTTCCCAAGAGATGATAAGAATAAGGAAGAGGATGGCTAAGAAGGGTCTTGAGGTATGTGGAGAAGTGTCAGGCTCACAGCTTTCATGCCAGCAGCAACAGCAGCATTCCACTGTGGGGCAAATTACTTGGAGTCACCTAGGGGCTGCTTTACCTTATTATCACAAAAATGCTATGGTTTTTATTATTGGGTACAGTGGCCATGTTTTTGGCTCCTCCACGGCCTGGGTGTTTGGTGAGTCATCCCTCAAATCTTCTCTCAGTGTGAAATGGATTGCTGCATTTCCAGGGCTTAATTGTCCGCACCAGCTAAAAGCACTCTGCCAGTAATGAAAATACATTCACTCTTTTTATCAAGAAAAAAGGATAATAACTCAGCCAGCTTTAGCTCACATTTTATTGAACATCAGCCCAGCTTGTTTCTAAGGACATCTCTGATGCGAAGCACAGAAGACTGTCGGGGGAGGGGGGAATGGGGGACACTGAGGAAAGGTCTGGGGGGATGAAGGGCAAAACAGAGCTCAAGGCCGCCCTCCTTACCCCCTCAGAGTACTTTCCAAAATGACAGCTGTCCCTTCCCAAGGAGCTGGAGGAGGTGACTACTCAAAATTTAAAACTGCTTTGTCTCTAGAGAACAGACTTGTGGTTGCCAAGGCGAAGGGTGATGGCGGAGGGAGGGAGTGGGAGTTTGGGGTTAGCAGATGGCAAACTATTATACATAGAATGGATAAACACAAGGTCCTACTGTATGGCACAGGGAACTATATTCAATATCCTGTGATAAACCATAATGGAAAAGAATATGAAAAAGAAAGTTTATATATGTATAACTGAATCACTTTGCTGTACAGTAGAAATTAACACATTGTAAATCAACTACATTTCAATAAAATAAATTTAAAAAAAAACCTTTGTCTTTCATTGAAGATGAATGACAGTAACAGCAATAATAATAACTACGGGGCTTCCCTGGTGGCGCAGTGGTTGAGAGTCCGCCTGCCTATGCAGGGGACACGGGTTCGTGCCCTGGTCCGGGAGGATCCCACATGCCGCGGAGCGGCTGGGCCGGTGAGCCATGGCCGCTGAGCCTGCGCGTCAGGAGCCTGTGCTCCGCAACGGGAGAGGCCACAACAGTGAGAGGCCCACATACCGCAAAAAATAAAAAATAAAAAATAATAATAACTACGGTACTTTATAGTATTCAAAGGACATGCAGAAACTCTTTGATTTGATCTTTACAACTTTCCTGAAGAGCCAGTTGGACAAATGTTATTGTGTCATTGCTGTAGATAATGAAACTAAGCTTAAGGAAAGGAAGGGACTTACCCAGTGTCATCAGCTAGTGTTAGACTCAGTGTCTAATACTTGAGTTGGGCAGCCTTTCTAGAACTCTACACCCAGAGGTGAGGTGGTTCCTTGGGGGAGTGACGGGAAGAGGGACAGCACTGGAGAGAGTAACTAGTGAAAAATGGGGTAAGACCTTAGGGACTTACATGGATCTGAAAGATTACATTTGAAGAACCTAAAACAAGCTCTGTATTCCCTCATTCCATCTCCATAACCTTCTCTTATACCAGTACTCCAGCCACACTGTCCTCCTGCGGCAATATTCTTGAGCACCAAATTACAGTCAGCCATTCCCCACTTCTTCCTTGCTCACAGAAGCCTAATTTTACTCTCAGAAGCCTGGCTTTTGTCAGAAATTGGTAGCATTGGTTCTTCCATGAAGTTCACTAGAAGCTAGACTGCTCCTCTGCCCAACTCTACACCAATCTGTGTCATTCATTCTCCTTGCTAATGACCAGTTTAGGAATGCATATGTGATGAAATTTTTGTTATGTTCTGAGATATGAAGGGAAATCTGCACAGTGTCCAGGGAAGGGTTTCCTTGTTTTGAAAAGGGAAGGGTTTGCCCTCTTCCTCTCTTCCTGGACATTGTACCACTACAAGGGAGTTGTATGAAGTTGGAGCTTTGGCAGCCATCTTGGCATCCAGAAGGACCTCAGCACAAAAGGGTGACTGTGCAGAAAGAAGGGAATAGTCTGGCCCTGGATGATGTTGACCAACCTTACAACCCTACCCCCTCTGCCCTCAGCCTTCTTTATATGAGGTAATACAATTCCTTTCCTTTTTTTTTTTTTTCCACTGAAAGCATTCAAAATGCTACACCTCCTTTCTGTTCCTAAAACCTTTCAAGTTCCTTCTCATTTCAGGGCTGTTCCCACTGTCTGGGACACTTTTCCCCCAGATGTTCACCTGGTTGTCTCCTTCCAATCATTCAGGCCTCAGCTCAAATTTCACTTTTCCAGAGAGACTCTCTATGAACTACCCAATCTAAACCAGTTTTCCAATAACTATATTTTCATTTTAGCACTTATTAGTAACAGAAATCATGCTTGTATTTATGTGTTTACTTGTTTATTGTCCATTTTCCTCAGGAGAGTATAAGCTCTATGTGAGTAAGAACTGTGCCTGGCTTTCTCACCACTGTATTCCTAGCACCTGCACAGAGCCTAACACATAGTAGGTGCTCAATAAACATTTGCTGAATGAATAAATGAATCCCAAAGACAATCTCACCATGCTGCTTCCCCGTCTCCCTCTCCCCAGTAGCTGTTTGGGTAATGTGTCTATACCTTTGGCTTTTCATCAATTCCTTTTACAAAAATCTAAATCGCAGGACCAGTAAGAAATAAAGAAGGCAGCAGAGAAGAACATCATAAAAGCAAAATTATTTTAGGCTTAAATGTAAAAGGAGAGCAGGCTGATTGCATAACATATGTAGATCTATGCAAATTACCATGCAAGTTAAATAGCAGAGAAGTTTGAAGTGGTGAAGTCCAGAGTCCCATGTTGGGTGTGTTTTCCTTCCCATCAGGAAGTAGTATCAACTCCTTAGATGCAGAAAGTGGGGATGCTGACATACAGTGAGAGAAAAATTAACTGAGAGTTACACAAGTAAAAAAGAATTTAATTTAGTTTCTGGGCTTTTCTAAAAGATAAAAATAAAAAACATTTCACATATCTACTTTAAAGAGTAGAAATAGGAAGCATAAAACTCTGTCCAGTTTTACATGATGGCCAACTAAGATTACAGAGGAAGGAGAAGGGAAATGAAGAAAATAAGGGTAGGGCTTCCCTGGTGGCGCAGTGGTTGAGAGTCTGCCTGCCGATGCAGGGGACACGGGTTCTTGCCCCGGTCCGGGAAGATCCCACATGCCGTGGAGCGGCTGCACCCGTGAGCCATGGCCGCTGAGCCTGCGTGTCCGGAGCCTGTGCTCCGCAACGGGAGAGGCCACAACAGTGAGAGGCCCGCGTACCACAAAAAAAAATAAAAAATAAGGGGAAAAGAGAGAATGAGAAATAACCCTGAAGTTACCCAAATCCTTCAGCAGCAAGAACCTAATCTATATAATAATCCATAATTTTTTATGTTCACAGAAAACAAACAAACCAACAGAAAACAAACTCACCGCCATCACCACACGCAAACAGCCCTCCGGTTTAAAAAAAAAAAAGTATATATACACAGACACACAGACACACACACACACACACACATATATATATACACACACAATTTCAAAGTTTGTTATTAAAACTCTGTTTAAATCCCTATCTAAAGTATGGGGGAAAGGTACTCATGCATTCATTTTTTCAACAACTATTTTTGGAGTATGCATGCCCTGGACCTAGAAGTAGCTGCTGGGGAACATCTGAAAACAGGATGTGGACATAGCACCTGCCCTCATAGGGCTTGCACTCTCTCAGTTCTCTAATATTCAATGGAGAAAATAGCTTTACTTCCCTTCTCTAGAAAGAAAAGATTATTCATCTCATTTTACAGAGGAAAAGGTCCATTTCTTGGAGCACCACACTGTGGGTGGCCCCTGTGCTGTCATTAAGGATTTGAGGTCCCTGTCCTAGGACCACCAATGGAATTGCCTTTTTTCAAAGATGTCAAGGAGGTGCTGACCTTACATGCTGAACTTTCTAAAATATTACTGATTTTAAACATTTTGAGCCAATTTCCCACATCACCTGCTCTTCAGCCCTCACTCTGGCCACCACCATACCTCACTTAGTAACCACAATAAATCTCTTGTCTCCCTGCTCCCAACCTTGCCCTCTTTCTGCCTATGCTCCACACAGCAGCCACAACCATCCTACTAAAATCTAAGGGAGAGCTTGTCTCTTCTCTGCTCCATCCCTCTGCTTACTTCCTGTTCACTCAGAGAATGATCTGAAGTCCCTATTATGGCCTATGATCCCTCTCTTCTGACCTCCTCTCCTCCTCTTCTTCCTCCTGCTCACTCTGTTCCATCTGCATACCACCTACAACTACATATCAGCCTTTGCATTTGGCACTGCTCTGCCCGAGTGCCCCCCCTACCCCGCACCTCCCATATCCTCATGGCTCAGTCCCTCACCTTTGCAGGTCTTGACTCAGTTGTCACCTTCTCATGGAGGCCTTCCAAACTGCCCTATTTAAAAATCACAAATCCCTCTGCCCTCCACATTCCCTATCCTCTTTCTCGGCTTTATTTTTCTCCACAGCTCTTATCACTCTCTAACTTATTGCATATTTCACTCATTTGCCTTATTTATTGTCTGTCTCTTCCGCATAAAATAAAAGCTCCTAGAGAACAGAGATTTTTGTCTGTTTTGTTCATTGGTGAATCCTCAGTCCCTTGAAGAGTGGCTGACAAATTTAAAACTGTTTATTAACAGTCTTTTAGTTTGAATTGACTTAGTTTTATGAAAAACATGACTTCCTACTTCTCATTTTTGTGATTTTACAGAGGACCAGTGAAAACTTCATCAAAGTCTCAGGCTGGTCCTCACACTCATGCTTGGGAAGCCCTGGCCCAGAAGCTGTAAGTCCCTGGAGACAAACCCTGGTCCTGAACCCCCAGAGCCAGTCCCAGAAAGGGTGGGTCCTCATTGATACTCGGCTCGTAACAGCTAGGTGTCTGAACAGCAAATGTCAGAGCCTCCTCCTAAATGCAGGCAGATTTACTTTGCAGACGGTGAGGATACATTTTAATTTGTTGATGTGAAATCTTAATTGAACTAAACTGCTAGAGGTAGTCTCTGTTCTCTGTCATAGTCTTAATTTAGTTGGCAAAACAAGATATCATCAGAGGAAAATCACAGGCGAAGATGCCGTTGCCCAAACGCAAACACCATTCTGCATTTGGAGGTGGGCTGGTGCGTGATTGGCACAAGCGTGAATCCTAACCACACAATGCAGGATGCCAACTTGGCTTTCCAGGGACACTCACGGGGCATGACATGGGCTTAGACACATGGGCCCTCCCAAAGCAGCCAGGTTAGACATGGCTCCCATCCTGGTTTCAGTATTCTATTTTTGAATTTTCAATGTTTTATTTTCTATTGTTAGAATAGGGATGAGATGGGGGGGGTTCTCACCTGAATGTACAGAAGTATGAGAGGTGCCAGCTCTTTCACTCATGGCTGGGGACCTTGAGCAGGTAACTTCCCCTATCTGGCCTTGGATTCTCCATCTGTGCAACAAGGAGGTTGGAATCCACATCCCTAAAGGCTTCCATCACAACATGCCATGTATGACACTCCGAGGACCCTCAGGCCTGTGTCAACGTCTAAACTGAGACTCCTGACTCTTGCCCACCAAATCTCTGCTGAGTCTCTGCCATGGCAGATGCTCACACCAATGGCCTCACTGTCTTCTACGGGGGGTCAGGCTATAGACGTTTCACTAACATAGCCTCATCCTTGACTGACAGAATCTCAGGTTGCAATTATGGCAAGGAGGAGGCCTTAGGAATCATTCTCTTTTTTTAAAATTTATTTATTTTATTATTTTATTTTATTTATTTATTGTTTCTGGCTGCGTTGGGTCTTCGTTGCTGCACGGGCTTTCTCTACTTGCGGCGAACGGGGGCTACTCTTCGTTGCGGTGCGTGGGCTTCTCATTGCAGTGGCTTCTCTTGTTGTGGAGCACAGGCCCTAGAGCTCACGGGCTTCAGTAGTTGTGGCACACGGGCTCAGTAGTTGTGGCTGGCGGGCTCTAGAGGGCAGGCTCAGTAGTTGTGGTGCACGGGCTTAGTTGCTCCGTGGCGTGTGGGATCTTCCTGGACCAGGGCTCGAACCCATGTCCCCTGCATTGGCAGGTGGATTCTCAACCACTGCGCCACCAGGGAAGCCCAGGAATCATTCTCGTGATGAGAGATGTTCACTCCATCCCTTTCCCAGACCTCCATCCCCAGGATCCTTCTATGCATGCTATTTGTCCCACCGCAGCAGCTTCTATCTGCTTGGCCTCTCCATATCTGGAGAAGCTCCTGCCGGAATGTTGCTTCAAGCTCACCCTTGCTGTGGCGCCCTGAACAGGCAGAGGCAACTCATCAGTGGAGGCTGGTGGGAATTGGCCCCCTGGGCAGTCCAGCTCAGATTTTTGCATTATCTTATTTCAAGGACAGTCTCTGAAAGGGAGTTTCCAGGGAAGTGACTCAGGCCTTGGTATCTCTCTTTGAAGCACAGCTGTAGAAGGGCTGGGGGAAGCTGCCTTGAGGGTTAAGTTCCTGAGCTAGCAGATCCCCACTCTGGTGACTCATGGGCTGGAATCGAGGGTTGCAGGTCCCAGTACCTACATTTAGTCACAGGTTTGTCTCATGCTGGGAATTAGGTGACAGAAGGTTTAGCAAAGAGGCAATGTCACATAGAAGGAAGACCACAGCTTTGCAGTAGAAACCACCTGGCAAGTCCCTTCTGCTCACTGAGTCTGTTTCTTCATCTGTTAGGTGGGGATGATAATACCTACCTCAGAGAACTGTTGTGAGAACTAGATGCTATAATGGTTCTAGAATGCCTAGCCCTCTGCCTGGTCCAGATTACACTCCCCAAATGGCAGCAATTGATGCTTTATTATTATTAAAGTCCTAGCACAGTGCCTGGCATCAACAGAGGACACACAGAGCTACAGATCTCCTTTCAATTTTGGGGGGATGATGGCAAACTACAGATCACACAGACATCCCCCTGAAGTCCCTCTCTCCTTGAATTCTTCTGTCTTGCTCTGCTTCCCCCTCAGTCTGTGAGGAGGCCAGAGTCAGGGAAACTATGATAGCTGGTTGGTGGCGTGATGGCATTTGAGAGATAAACTGTGAGCTCTGCCTCCCTCTACCCTTGGTGGAAGCTGGATATGACCTTTTCTCATCACAGGACGGAAAGTTTGAGGATGCTAATCGAAAGCCAGCAGGCTTCTTGCACTGGAAGAGCATGGACTTTTGATCAGTCTTCCTTGGGGTGTGGTCCTGTGTAGAGATTGGGCTTATTAGCCTTTGATAAGGCAGGACTCTTTCTACTGGAAGTGTCAGAAACCTCCCTCAAATTCTTAAGTAAAAATTGAGTGCTTTGACTCCCAGATTTGAGGAGGATTCTAATCAAAGGATTGAAGGAAATCCAGGACCAAGGGACTGGAACCAGGGACTTGGCGTGAAAGGACGTGCTCTCGCATGAAGAAAATCAAACCTGGTGGTGTGGTAGAGTCTGGGCCCACTCTTTATTGGGAGGTCAGGAAAGGTGGATTATGGACAGATCTGTGGATAGGGCAGCTCCAGGCAGAAGTAGTATTATAGCTGGTACAAAAGCCCAAAGTCAGGAATAAGCTTGTGCAAGGAACAGAAGGAAGCCAGTGTGAATGGAGAGCAGTGAGCAGGAAGAGAACTTAAGAAATGACAACAAAGGGCTTCCCTGGTGGCGCAGGGGTTGAGAGTTCGCCTGCCTATGCAGGGGACACGGGTTCATGCCCCGGTCCGGGAAGATCCCACATGCCACGGAGTGGCTGGGCCTGTGAGCCATGGCCACTGAGCCTGCGCATCCGGAGCCTGTGCTCCACAGCGGGAGAGGCCACAACAGTGAGAGGCCCGCGTACCGCAAAAAAAAAAAAAAAAAAGAAAGAAATGACAACAAAGAAGGAGGCAGGGGCCAGAGCATGAAGGATCTTGTAGTTCAAGATATGGAATTTCTATTGCATTCAAAGGATTGTGGGAAGACTTTGGAGGGTTTTAAAGAACAGAGGGAGTTAATCTAACTTATGTTCTTATTTTATTTTTTAAAAAAATATTTATTTATTTATTTGGCTGTGCCAGGTCTTCGTTGCAGCATGTGGGATCTAGTTCCCTGACCAGGGATCAAACCCAGGCCCCCTGCATTGGGAGCAGAGTCTTAACCACTGGACCACCAGGGAACTCCTTAACTTATGTCTTTAAAAGAACCCTCTGGTTATTGTATGGAAAGCAGACCACGGGTCAAGGTAGAAAAAGGATTTGGGGGAATGGCAAGGGGGAGGAGTAGATTTGGGCACGGGAGGGGATAAGAGTTCTCTTCTGGTCATGTTAAATCTGAGATTATGACAAGATGTTGCATTATTTCCTTAGGACTGCTGTAACAAGTGACCACAAACTTAAAACAACAGAAATTTATTCTCTCATAGTTCTGAAGGCCAGAAATCTGAAATCAAGGTGTCAGCAGGGTTGGTTCCTTCTGGGTGCTTTGAGGGAGAATGGGTTCCATGTCCCTTTCTTCTAGCTTCTAGTGGCTGCCAGCAGTGCTTGGCTGTAGACACATCACTCCAATCTCTGCCTCCATCTTCACATGACAGTCTCTCTGTTTGTCTCTATGTCTTCCCTTCTTCAGTCATAGTGGATTTAGAGCCCACTCTAATCCATATGACATCATCTTAACTTGATTATATCTGCAAAGACCCTATTTTCAAATAAGGGTATATTCATATGTATTGGAGGTTAGGATTTCAACATATCTTTTTTTTTGGCTGCACCATGCACCACATGGGATCGTTCCCCGACCAGGGATGGAACCCACATCCCCTGCATTGGAAGCCCAGAGTCTTAACCACTGGACCACCAGAGAAGTCCCTCAACATACCTTTTTGGGAGACACAATTCAATCCATAGCAGACATCAAGTGGGCTGATAGGTATAGAAGGCTGAAATTCAAAGGTGAGGTCTATTTTGGAGATACTAGTTTGCCAGTCATAAAAAAACAGCCATGGGACTAGATGTAGATAGAGAACAGAAGAGGTGTTAGGCTGAGGTCTGGGACTGTCTAATATTTAGTGGTTTGTGGAAGAGAATGAGCCAGCATAGGAGACTGAGAAGACGTCAGTGAGGTAGAAAACCAGGAGAGTATGGAGTCCTAGAAGTCAAGGGGATATCATGTTTCTTTCTTTCTTTTTTTAACCTCAGTGGGGTTTTTTTCATTTTTTATTTATTTTAATTTTTATTTTTAATTAACTTTTATTGGAGTATAGTTGCTTTACAATGTTGTGTTAATTTCCGCTGTACAGCAAAGTGAATCAGTTATACATATGCATATGTCCACTCTTTCCTAGACTTCCTTCCCATATAGGTCACCACAGAGCATTGAGTAGAGTTCCCTGTAGGTTCTCATTAGTTATCTATTTTATATATAGTAGTGTACATATGTGGGAGATCATGTTTCAAGTTGGAAGTGAAGTCAACCACGTTGAGAAGTAGCTCTCAGACCTGGCAGCATGCTGACCATTGATGACACTAACATTTTAATTTCAGTGGAATGGTGGGGATGGAAGCCCATCTGAGGGGCTGAAGAGAGAACGTGAGGGAGAAAGTGGAGTTAGGAACTATATACAACTCTTTCCAGAGGTTTTGCCATGAAGCACAGTAGAAAAATTGGGTGGTGATACAGGAGAACATGGGGTAATGGGAGGGTTGTTTATTTATGTTTTAAAGCTGGAATACATTAGAGAATATGTGATACTGAAAATGTTCTTGTATAGCAGTTGGCCGTTGATGGAAGCAGGGACACTCAAGCCACTGTATGAAGAGGGAAGGTAGATCATATGAGGACACATACAGGTAGGTAAGTAGAATTGCTGCTAGGAAAATGAGGGAGCACTTCTCTAATTGCTTCTATTTTCTCCATGAGTCATGAGGTGAGGTCATCAGCTGGAAGTGAGTGGTGAAGAGAGTGAAAAATATTCAAAGACAGGAGAAGTTATGAAGCAGAAGTTTTGAAGAGTGAGAAAGTGAATATATTAGAGGAGTATAAGAGGATTACAGAACAGTTAAGTGGCCTCTTTAGAGTTCCCATTCATAGTTGGGACTCTTTCTAGACATCTTTCTTCTGGGTCTATACCTCCACTGGCCCTATTTAGGTCTTATGCTTATCTCTGGTCCAGTCACTGTGCCCAGAGGATGAGATACTGTAATCAGGCAGACCTGGTCACATACTTAGCCTTGTGACTAGTGGGGCTGGTGTTATGACTGGCAGCCCCACCAGAACCACATGCAGTGGGGGAGGGGTGATTCCCCAAAGAAATCAGAGATGTTAGACAGACAGAAAGCAACAGATGTCCACTCTCCCTTACTGCTCTCACAGGGTTGTCCTAAGGTCCAGTGAGACAGTGTCTGTGAAACTGCATTGTGGGTTGCATAGCACTACACAAGGTGAGGGATTATTAGAGTAGCACTTAGTAATTGATAGATTTTTTAACTTGTTCACTCAGTGAACAGTTACTGAGCCTCTAAAAAAGGCTTTGTGCTAGGTTTATGAAAGAGAAGAAACAAATCATGAATCAGATATGATCCTCCCCATAAATATGCTTGCACTTTAGTAAAGATGTATTAGTCAGCTTTTTCCAGGTTATGATGTGATAACAAACAACATCCCAAACTTTGTGGTTTATAACAGCAAAGGTTTATTTCTTGCTCATCAGCTTCAGGTTAGCTTTGGCTCTGCTTCAAGAGTCTAGTACATGTCATTCTTGTGGCAGAGGGTAGAGGATACTGTGATGGCTCTGATCACTTCTATTCTCAATTGATTGGCCAAAGCAAGTCTCATGACCAAACCTATGACAATGGGGTAAGGAAATATCCTCCCTCTACAGGGAGGTACTGAAAGTCACATGCCGATATCTGGCAATTTATATTACTTTTACAGAGAGGAGAAATGAATAATTGGGAAAAATAATATAATCATCATAAAGGGGTAGAAGAACATGAATACTCATTATACAATAGAAAATGATCAGAGCCCTATGATCCAGGGCATTAGGAACTCAAAAGGAAGAGCAATACTCTCCACCTGGGGAGACCAGAGAAGAATTCTTGAAGGAAGTGGCTTTTGGGCTGGGTTTTGAACAATACCAGAGGATCTAGGTGGGTATAGAAGAAGGCAGGGCATTCCAATAGAGGAAGAACAGCATGAGAAAGCTATAGAAGATAGAAAGTAAGATACTTAGACAGGGAATGGTGAATGGTTTAGTTAGCCTAAAGCAGAGAAGTTGAGAGGAAATAATGGAAAGATAGCAAAATGAGTATGTCTGTTGGCCTCCAAGAGCATACAGAGGGTCTCATCCCCACCCCATCCAACTGCCCAGCCAAGGGTTCCTGGACCAGGAGAGTGCCTGCAATTGCTGGTAAATGAGTCCAGAGTAGATGGGCCTTTGACTAGGCTCTTCTGCCCTTGTTGGCTTGGTCAAGTCCAGGTCCTAGCCCAGAGTCAGCTTCTCCCTCTCTCAACAATCTCTTTCAAAGTTTTGTTAGAAATTGGATTCCTAATGTTCTTATAAACATTTCTATGGGTTTTCTGTTGGCTTCCTCTGCCTGTGTCAGCCAGCCTGCTATCCAGAGGATACTCCCAAACTAGGAGACATTAAAAAGAGGTCTCTCGGGCTTCCCTGGTGGTGCAGTGGTTGAGAGTCCGCCTGCCGATGCAGGGGACACGGGTTCGTGCCCCGTTCCGGGAAGATCCCACATGCCGCGGAGCGGCTGGGCCCGTGAGCCATGGCCGCTGAGCCTGCGCGTCCGGAGCCTGTGCTCCGCAGCGGGAGCGGGAGAGGCCACAACAGTGAGAGGCCCGCGTACCACAAAAAAAAAAAAAAAAAAAAGAGGTCTCTCCAGAAGCAGTAAGATGGACAAGATGACCTGGTGGAGCACCCAACCTTGCAAAGAAAGCCTCAGGCTTCATCCTGCTGGCTTCTCTTTTCTAGTGCAGCAGTAAAATGGGTTTTGGTTTTGTTTGGTTTTGTTTTGTTTAGAATAAGATCCCATAATTTATTTTGTTCATAATGTCATAAAAGACAAATATAATGGCTCTTTATATTTGCATGTATTACAGTATGAATTTCATTCTTTTTGGATTCAGCTTATTATTACAGCAATGATTTGGGTTAAATGTTATATAACAGAAACTTTCTGCTTCTTATTGTGTGATAAGAATGTGATGCTCAGTAAAATTAATTTTGTAACAATCTTGTTTGTTTTCTTTGTAGTTATCAAATGCAGTACACAGATGGAAAAGCTTTGTGAGAGTGGGTCCTGGCTTATTAGAATTAATGAGCTGCCCACATGGTGGGCGTGTGGTCCAACTGATACTGGCCCTGGACAAGTTTGCATTTTTAATCATTAATGCCCTGAAGCCTGCTAGAAGCATGAAAAGAAACAGACTGACTAGAACATGCCAGAAGACAGGGGCAGGGCCACAGGGAGGCCTCCCACAGCTCAGGAGGGGCCTGCCTGGAGACATAAGTGGAGCTCAGGGCCCTATTACTAGGTACAAACCTTGGTGGTCCTGTCTCAAGAGAGGCAGGGAGATCTCTCCCTTGGATAGCCTCCAATGTCAAACATCTCAGTAGGTGCCAGAGCACATTTCAGGCCTAAGGAGAGGCTTGCATACCACTCATTCCATCATTCATTCACTAAAAAATATGTATTAAGCACCAACTCTGTGCCAAGCACTGGATACAGTAATAAACAAAAGAGACAAGCTCTCTGCTCTTTCAGGGTTTCATTTTAGAGAGGGAAGCAGACAATAAACAAGTTAAGGAATAGATCAGTAAGATAAGGTTAGTTAGTAATAAGTGCTGTGAAGACAATAAAAGGGTGAGGTGATAAGACTGCTTGGGTATGGGGTAGGTTTACTCTAGACTTCTAGCTGAGGAAGGCTGCTGTGCAAAGCTGACGTTTATGCTGAGACCAGAGGCATGGGAAGGAACCTGCTTTGCAACTTGCTGGCGGAAAGCATTCTAAGCATTGAGGACAACAGGAGCAAAGGCCCCAAGGCAGGAAAAGACTGCAATTATTTGAGGAACAGAAAGGAGACAAGTGTAACTGAAGCATAGTGAGCAAGAGGGAGAATGACTGGAGTTGATGTTGGAGAATTAAATAAAGGTCAGGTTATACGAAGTTTTGTAAAGATAAGTGTGTTAGTCAATAGACAATCAGGAGAAATCAGGAATCACTCTAGAGGACTTCCCTGGTGGCGCAGTGGCTAAGAATCTGCCTGCCAATGCAGTGGACACGGGTTCAAGCCCTGGTCTGGGAAGATCCCACATGCTGCACAGCAACTAAGCCCGTGAGCCCAACTACTGAGCCTGCGTGCCACAGCTACTGAAGCCCATGCGCCTACAGCCCAAGCTCTGCAATAAGAGAAGCAACTGCAATGAGAAGCCCACACACTGCAATGAATAGTAGCCCCCTCTCGTCGCACCTAGAGAAAGCCCGTGCAGAGCAACGAAGACCCAACGCAGCCAAAAATAAATAAATAAATTTATTTTTTTAAAAAAGAAATCACTCTAGGTATTTCAAGTAGAAGGGATTTAATTTGAGGAACTGGTAGCAAACATGTTGGAAGGGCTGGAGGAACGAAAAGAGGGAGATGAGATTTTCCAAAGATTAGTAATCACAGGAAGTCACTATTAGCCCTAAGGTGGAAGAACAAAATGGGCAACGGTTATAACCATAGCTAAAAACTGCTGTGCCATTGAGGCTGCTTTTAGGAACTAAATTGCCTGAGAAGGAACACAAGAGCAAGCAATGCGGCCATTGCTAGAGGTGCCATCAAGATGCGGAAAAGAACATGGCTTCTCCCTTACTCCTGCCTTCTAGTCACCAGCCAGTGGTTTCAACTGGAAGAACATAACAGGAAGCCAGCTATCAAAGGAGTATAGGAAATGTGAGTTGCAGGCTCCTAGGTCTTGGGGGACAGTGTAGAGGGCAAATGTGGAGCTAGACAACAACACTCACCATCACACCAGGGTAAGGGTATGGATATTATTCTATAGGCCCTCCTTCATGAACTCTGCATCTGATATGCAGAACAGGATGCATGGGCAATTTGATCACCTCACTTCACATCTGTAAAATGGGAATGACAATAGTCTTGGGTTTGTTATGAGGATTCAGGGATATAATGTATATAAAATACTTCACACAGTGCCTGGCACTTAGTAAGGTCTCAATGAATGTTAGCTATGTATGAAGCTATACTGAAAGTACAACCATGTCATTTGGGAGACACTCAGCCTTTTAGATGAGATAAAGGTCTTTCTTAGTACTCGGGAAGGTTGGGAACCAACGGTCTTAGGAGAGCTCAGTCTAGACAAATTGATAGGATCAGAGAATCTCCATTTCCAGTTTGCTCCTACAGGGCTCACACAAAAGACCTTTGCTGTGCTCTGCTTCTGCAGTCTCTACTGGGGCCTCAGTGGGAAATACAGAGTATAAGGAGTCTGATGGAGGAGCTGGATACCAGAAAGGATAATAAGTATTGTTCCAGTTATCTACTGCTGTGTAGCAAAATACTTGAAAGGTTAAGAGCTAAAAACAATCATTTTTTTATGCTCATGAGCCTGTAGATCAAGAATTTGGATGGCTACAGTAGGGGATAGCTTGTCTCCGTTCCACAATGTCTGGAGCCTCAGCTGGTATGATTAGAAGGTTGTAGGTCCCTCAAAAGCTGGGGTCTGGAATCACCAAATGGTCATTCAGTCATGTCTGGTGCCTTGACTGGAGGCCAGAGTGCCTATATATGGCCTCTCTAGGTGGTATGGCTTCCTTACAACATGGTGCCTGCAGGCTAGTCAGACTTCCTATATGGTGACTTTGGGCTCTGAATCATGAGTTTTTCAGCTAATGAGGTGGAAGCTGCATTTCCTTTATGACCAAGCCTCAGAAATTTTTCAGCACCACTTCTGCTGCAACCTATTGGTCTATAATCTGTAAGGAATACAAACCCTGGACTCAAGGGGAGGGGAAATATATTCTACCTCTTGATGGGGGAATGACAAGTTCTAGAAGAGCTTATGGGATGGGAGATACTACTGTGGCCATTTTCTGAAAATATAATCTGCCAAAGGCCTGCAGGTTAAAACCCACACTTCCCATGGGCCTGGGACATTGTCAGACATTCTAGGAAAATAAGGTCTGAGCTCCTGAGGAAGATGGGGTCAAAGGCACATGCCCCTGTCTGTGCCCTGCCTTAATCGTCACAGGAAGCCTCCCAAAAACCCCCAAAAGGAGGTGATATGGCCCAAAACAATTCCTCAGAAGTCCTCAGAGAGTCCAATGGTAAAACTCAGGGGGCACAGGTCATATTAGAGAGCAAGAGAGCTGGAAACTATGCTAGGCCATCTCATCTGAGACTAGATAATGATGATGATAGTGATGATAAGATATTTAATGAGTGCCTATTTAGGACCAGGCACTTACATATGTCTTTTTTATTTAAGCCTCCAAAGGAAATATAGAGCCTTAAATGTGCATCTTACAAAAGAAAAAAGATTGAAAATTAATGAGCTAAGGATCTTTCTTAATAAATTATAAAAAACAGAGCAAAATAAACTCAAAGAATGCCGAAAGAAGGAAATAGCAAGATGAGGAATAGAAATTGAAGAAATAGAAACCAAATATGCAGCAGAGAGTATAAGCCAAGCCAAAGCCGATTCTGTGAAAACTGAAAAATCTCTCGTGATATTGATCAAGGAAAAGTTGAAAGAAGACAAAAATAAATAATGTCAGGAATGAAAAGAGGGATATTGCTATGGATGCTTCAGGCATTAAAAAGAAAACGAAAGGATATTATGAATAATTTTGTACCAATTAAACTGAAGATAGGGACTTTCCTGGTGGCACAGTGGTTAAGAATCCGCCTGTTAATGCAGGGGACACAGGTTCAAGCCCTGGTCCAGGAAGATCCCACATGCCGCAAAGCAACTAAGTCCGTGCGCCACAACTACTGAGCCTGAGCTCTAGAGCCTGCGAGCCACAACTACTGAGCCTGTGTGCCACAACTACTGAAGCCCGTGCGCCTAGAGCCCGTGCTCTGCAACAGGAGAAGCCACCACAATGAGAAGCCCTCGCACGGCAACGAAGAGTAGCCCCCGCTCTCCACAGCTAGAGAAAGCCTGTGCACAGCAACGAAGACCCAGCGCAGCCAAAAATTAATTAATTAATTAATTAAAAACTGAGGATATATGTGAAATAGACAAACTTCTCGAAATTTGTAACTTGCTAATACCAACTCAACCTGAAATAGGAAATCTGAAAAATCCTATAACCATTAAAGAAATTGAATCAGAAGTTCAATCTAAAAATCTTCCCATAAAGAAAACCTACACTTTACCGGCAAGTTCTAATTTTTCAAATACCCCATGGAAGAATTAGTATTTCCTTCTTCAGATGAGGAAACTGGAATTCTGAGAGTTCAAGCAACTTGCCTAAAGGCCAGAACTAGTAAATGTCAAAGCCAAGATTTGAACCCTGGTTGGCCTGGCTCCAAAGCCAGGAAGTTTAGCCATTAACCTCCCCAGCCTACTCTTCAAATGCTATAACTAACAGCATATATATGTGAAATGAAGGACAAAGCCCTGATGCAAAAATGTGAAAGAGATTCTAGATTTACAGAGATGGAATGGAAAGCTCTTTCTTTCTGGGGGAACCCTAGAAACAAGAATCTAGTTATGCCTACACGGAGAAAGAATCTCAGGATTATTCCCAGGACACCATCCCACCATCTTTCAAGATCTATTCAAATGCTACCACTGCTGCAAGGCACCATAAGCCCTGCCCTAAGCCCCATAGCTGCCCCTGCCTCCAGCACACTTTGATGCCCACTGCACTGTATCTGGGCCTCTTCTATACATTGTCTGCTGTGTACCACTCTCACTAATGTTATCCCATCTTGAAAACACGTCTTCCTAAGAATACAGACTCTAGTTTGAGAAGCCTGCATATAAAGTTAAATATTGGCACTCTAGGTGATCACTGGGGCTTTGAAAATTGTAAGGCAGCTATCATAGTCATCTAGACCATCCAGAGTATGTTCTTGTTAAAAGGTATTTTTAAAATTTTCACTAAAATAAAAACTAAAAATTTAAATATTCACATAGCAAATATTCACATAGCAAAAGTTGTAGTCTCTGAAGATAGATTTTTACCTCTGTAATAGGCATGAACTGTTCCATGATACATTGTAAGATTTCATTCTCTCTCTAAATCCAAATTAAATTCAGTTTAAATTCTGTGGAACACTAGATAACATCTCTTTGCTTCCTCCTAGGTAATAGGATTATAAATCCACATTCTTTGCCAGGTAACTTTGCAGATTTGTCCTGTGGGTGGAGTGTATTTCTCCATCCCTTGACTCGGGGCTTGGCCATATGATTCATAAGACCAGTGGCATTTTATGAGACTTGACACGAGCAGGGGCTTAAAATGGGCTATGCATTGGGGCTGTTACTCTTGTATTCCTTTGTCTCCATGAGATGAACATTCCCTGACTAGCCTGCTGGTCCTGGAAGGAGGATGAGAGACAAATGGAGCAGAGCCAAAACACCCTAGCCAAAATCAGCCCACAGCTGATCTCCAAACACAAGTTAAATAAATGCTTACTGTTGTGTGCACTGAAATTTGGTGGTTGTTATACAGCATTACTGTGGTCATAGTTGACTGATATAAGCACCTTCTTATCAAGATTACCAGGTCCTCAGATCATGCCAGTTGCTGTACCCCCTGCCTGGGCTGTGAGGTACATCTGAAAGTGAGAGTTCTCAGGCAGCTCCATGCCCTCTGTGACAAGTTCAGCCACAGCAACCTTGCCAAGACTCCCCAAACTGTGGTCCTTTGTACTCAGACCTCACAGGCATTTATGACCCTCAGTGACTGCCTGGATTTGATTCTCAGACCCATAACCTTGAGCAATTCATTTAATCTTTCTTTACGTCATCTGTAACATGGAAACCATAATATTGCTTACTTCATAGAGGTCTTGTGAGAAACAAGTGAATGCACAGAAAGTGCTTAACACAGTGCCTGGCATACATTAAGTGTGCAATAAATGCCAGCTGTTACTGTCATCATGTATTTGTTCACCTAAATATTCTTCCTCCTAGGCCCTCCTATCTCAGAGGACTTGCATTCACATGAGCTCAGGTTTCTGCTCTGATGGAACTAATACCTTCATCCCCTTCATTCCATCCAACCCTCCTGAATTGGGACCAGCCCTCTTCAATGTGAGAAGCATTAAGCCTCCAGCCCTAAGCTCTGTTAGGAAAGGCTTTATGGAAGTTGTCTTCCATGTAGCCTGATGCTTGCAGCTTCTCCTTTCTACCCAGAAACACACAAACCTTCATGGGGGTCAAAAAAGTCCAAACCTCAAAGACATAAAGCTTGGCTCTCCTCTCAGAATGGGTGAAATGCTTTTCATTCCTTTGAGGTGAGCCTGCAGCTGAGGAAAACTAAACAGGGTTATTTTCCCAATGGGTCATTCTGCTACGTCTAATTCTCAATAAATCTTCAGTTCTAGACTGTGATTTCCTTGGCTATGTTTTATTTACTGTGTACCTCCAGAGCTTAGCACAGAGCCCACACTTAGTAGGTGCTTGATAAATGTTGGGTAAATGAATGAATGAAGAATATGTGTTATAGGACCAAGAAAATTTCCAAACTAGGGATGGAGAAATAAACATCAGCACCCACTGTGTGCTCAGCCTCATGTCCAACGCTGAGGCCCATAAGGTAAAAGTACTTGAGCCTTAACTCAAGTCCTCAGAGACTTAAGTCTACAAAGGAAACAAAGCTCAACCAAACAAATCATTTTCTCTGTTCCATGTCAAAGAGAGCCCACAGACGTGCTTGGTTTGGAAGCTGCTGTGGGCTTGATAGTGCACAGGAGGCTTAGGGAAGGAAGAGGTAGGATGTGGCCCACGGTTTGAAGGTCTGAGAGGGGTTCAGGTAGTCAGCAGAGGGCCACCAGCTTGTCACATGTCCAAGAACATCACGAGCAAAGGCACAGCACAGGAATTAGTGGAAAATAACAAGGAGACCAGGCTGACCTGGCTGTAGGACTTGTGACAGCGAGTCATGGGAAATAAGTTTGGCTATTTCAGGCTGTGACCTGAGTGTGGAGACATGCAAGTCAGGCTGGGAGTGGGTCCTGATGAGTCAGGCAACAAAGA
This sequence comes from Pseudorca crassidens, assembly GCF_039906515.1. Taxonomy (NCBI): domain Eukaryota; kingdom Metazoa; phylum Chordata; class Mammalia; order Artiodactyla; family Delphinidae; genus Pseudorca; species Pseudorca crassidens. The sequence continues at coordinate 115,750,984 of NC_090298.1, read as the reverse complement.
ACCTGTTCTTGAGATGAGGTGTGACACCATCCATTAACAGCAGGAGCTCTCTTCCCTCTCATTCCAGGACTAAATGAGATCTGAATTCAAGCCAGAGGTTGCAAATATGAGCCCACTAGAGGGGCAGAGCCCATAGCTCCTCTGAGAAAGAGGAATTTGTATTGGTGAAAATGTTTGGTTGCAAGCAACAGGAAAACTCTAGGTACCTTAAGCAAAAAATGATGATATTAGAAAGAAACGAGGGTGGCTTACATAATCAAAGAAAATACTGAAGAGGCTATCCCAGGAAGATGAAGAACCAGAACACTGAAATCAAGGGAGATGGGATTAAGCAATAATCTCTTCACGTTGCTGTCTTGACGATAAATGAATTCCATTTTCATGTTTTTCCACTCAAGACTGAAGGGAGGGGGACTTCCCTAGATGTCCAGTGGTTAAGACTCCATGCTCCCAATGTAGGGGGCGCGGGTTCAACCCCTGGTCGGGGAACTAAGATCCCACATGCCATGTGGCGCGGCTCAAAAAAAAAACAACAAAAGACTGAAATGGGTACTGGATAAGCCAAAACAGTAGTTTTCTACTACAAGGCATGTGCACTGGGAAAACCTAGGGCCCAGTTGGTCTTGGAGGTTGGGGAGAGAGGAAGGATGGCGCAGTTACCTGAACTGGTAGGTACATGTAATGGTTAATATTTTGCATCAACTTGACTGGGACACAGGAGTCCAGATATCTGGTTAAATATTATTCCTGGGTATGTCTGTGAGGGTGTTTCCGGAGGAGATTAGCACTTGAATTGGAAGACTGAGTGAGCAGAATGCCCTCTCCAGCGTAGGCAGGTAATAATGCTTAACCAGAAATCTGGGCATCCTATATCCCAGTCAAGATGACACATAAAATTAACCAAGCTGCTAAAGGCCCAAATAGAACAAAAAGGTAGGGGAAGGTTGAATCCTCTCTCTGCCTGACTGCATGAGCTTGGACAGCGGTCTTCTCCTCTCCTCAGCACTCCTAGTTCTCAGGCCTTCAGAACCAGACAAAAATCTACACCATCAGCTCTCAAGTTCTCAGACCTTCAAAGTAGACCACGGACTTCCCTGGGTCTCTGGTTTACAGATGGCAGATCATGGGACTTTTCAGCCTCCATAACTGTGTGAGCCAATTGCCTATAATAAGTCTCACTTCCCATTTTATATCTACATCTATACCTGTATCAATAGCTCCTATTGGTTCTGTTTCTCTGAAGAACCCTGAATAATGCAGTGTATATTTATGACTGGACCCCTAGGCTTCAGAGCTTAGAGTCCACCTCAAGTTCCTCTCTTAAGGGCCTTCAGAGTGACCAGGGTGAGAAATGAGCTAGTGGGAAGAAGGGACTAATTAAGGTTCAAGGTGGTAACCCAGGTCAGTATTGAGAAATGAGCCTATGGAATCTAATAATTTAATAGTTCTAAGGGGGAGGAGAGAGGGACTTGTCATTTCCAGGATAAGTCAAGCAGGAACAGGCCCTTTCTCAGTCTCTGAGATGCTAAGAGGGTCAGGGTGCTCTCTCAGCTTCCCCAAATCAAAATGGAATTTTGGAGGATAAAGGGCAGTGGTCAGTACCCATGCAGGGGAAGGCAGGGAGAAACTTCCTGCTTCATCTAGTTGACAGAGAGTCAAATGGAGGCAAGGGTTTGATAGGAAAGTATGATTACCCAGAATCCCTGTTCCTAAAGCCTAATGCAAGGAGAATGAGGCCATCCGAGAATCCTGATGCTGAACAGCCAGGCAGGAGGTAGTCTCAGGGCAACTGAAATCTACCCCACATGGTTGGAGCCTCCCCTGATCCTGGCTCCGACCTGGTCCACCTCAGACTGAGAGATGGGATGGCACAGAGACTTATAAGCTTTTCAGGAACTAGGTAGGGACGAGGTAGGCTTACAGGTGGGTGACATCAGGAGGAAGAGATAAGAAGGGTCTCGATTCACTCTCCATTCTTCTCTGCTCTACTCAGTGGCCCAGGAAGCTGGCCTCTATGGATAGTTTCACCCTGGCTCCTTGCCCTCAGCTCCTTGTTGGGTTTGGCCAATGGGAGGCACTGACAGGAGACAAGCCAATGGGAGGAGAGAGAGAGAGGGGTATTTATTCTCCACCCTCAGTCCCACTACTGGGCCTCGGTGTTGGCAGCAGCTGTGGTCCTTTACAGAAGGCTACCGCTCCTGGGGCAAGGGCTTTCCCACATACAGCTCTCACCAGGTTCTGGCAACACCACTCCTTCCTTTACCCCTTCCCCTTCCAGCCTAGAATTGGTAACAACTTTCTTCTGTGGCTAGCCCTTGGGTGTCTCTAGGTCCTATGTTGTTTACTGTAACCCCACCCAGGAAATATTCCCTTCATTGCCCCTCTTCAACTTACTCTATGAGTGTGCCATCTCTTTTCCGTAGGGCCCCTGCCAAGTACAGCCTCTCACTGTCGCACAGCAGCGTGGAAACCTCCAGTCACCTTAGCCCCTGGATGGGCATCCCTGCCTGGGGCTGCCTCAGATCAACCCACAAAAATCAAGGAATCTCAATCAAGTGTTCTCTGGTATTTGGCAGGACCCTTAAGAGATTATTTTGTCACCTCCCTGCCTCCACACATGGAGATCAGTAACAAGGCAGAGACCAGCCAGCCCAGGAAAGGCCGTCAAGCAAGCAGAGGTCCTCTGGCCTCAGTTGCCCACCAGAATGGGTTCTCTCCTCTTCAGGCCTGACTCAGATCCTCCTGCCGCTATCTCATCCTGTCCCTTGACCCTTCCATGGACTCTTCCCAGCAGGGAAGCCGGGTCCACCCTTTATAATCTACCCTTAAACATCAGCTGTTTTCCACTTGCCTCCTCCTTTGCCTAGAGATAATCCTTTTTTCTGTCCTCCCACGCCCTTCACAGCACGTGGGGAGCACAGAGGAAGGTTGGGACCCTTCTCTGAGCCTTACACTCCCACCCCAGACCTTGGTTTCCCCAGGAAGCAGCAGGCAGGGGGAGGCCTGTCTCAGACTGAAGACAAGACAGCTGCTCATTAGGGAAGCTGAGAACCGAGGGAGGTGACTAATGGTGTCAGGAGCAGAGCCCAACATGAGCAGAGAAGTGAGCAACAACATCAGAATTGACTGTGGGAGAAAAAGGAGAGGGTAGGAGAGTCAGTGCACAGAGCAAGCAGATTCCAGAGGATTCTCAGGATAAAACAAAACCAGCCTGACCTCTCCCTACTGGGAGCTGTCGTCTTAGGAAAGAGGACGCTCTTGTCACCTTGTGAGGGGTGAGGGGTTTTTAGAACATGGATACAGACAGGGATGTTTATTCATTTATTTCACAAACATTTATTGAGTGCCTACTTCACACTGGGGGCCAGCAGTGAACCAGAAAAACATAATCCCTGCCCTCATGGAGCTTGCTTCCTGATGCATTTAAAATGAAAACTCCCAGACTTCCCTGGGGGGCGCACTGGTTAAGAATCCGCCTGCCAATGCAGGGGACACAGGTTCAAGCCCTGGTCCGGGAAGATCCCACATGCCACGGAGCAACTAAGCCTGTGCGCCACAACTACTGAGCCTGCGCTCTAGAGCCCATGAGCCACAACTATGAAGCCCCCGTGCCTAGAGCTCTTGCTCCACAACGAGAGAAGCCACTGCAATGAGAAGCCCATGCACCGCAATAAAGAGTAGCCCAAGCTCACCACAGCTAGGTACAGCCCCCGCGCAGCAACAAAGACCTAATGCAGCCAAAAATAAATAAATTAATTTAAAATAAATAAAAATAAAATGCAAACTCCCTACTGTGGTCCACAAGGCTGCACTTGGTCTGGTCTCTGTCCTCCTCCCCATCTGCATTTTGTGCCCCTCTTCCTTGTCTCACTCTCTCTAGCCTCAAAGGCCCTCATGCTGTACCCTGAGCATGCCAAGTACATTCCTGCCTGAGAGCTCTTGCATTGGCTGTTCCTTCTGCCTGGAACGTTCTTCTCCCAGATCTTCCTTTCCAATAAAAACAAAAATAAACAAATGGGACCTAATCGTTTAACTTACAAGCACAGCAAAGGAAAACATAAACAAAACGAAAAAAGCTACAGAATGGGAGAAAATATTTGCAAACGATGTGACCAGCAAGGGCTTAATTTCCAAAATATACAAACAGCTCATACAACTCAACAACAAAAAAACCAAACAACTCAATCAATAAATGGGCATTAGACCTAACTAGACATTTCTCCAAAGAAGACATACAGATGGCCAAATAGGCCAATGAAAAGATGCTTAACATCGCTAATTGTTAGAGAAATGCAAATCAAAAATACAATGAGGTACCACTTCACATCAGTCAGAATGTCAAGCATCAAAAAGTCTACAGGGGCTTCCCTGGTGGTGCAGTGGTTGAGAGTCCGCCTGCCGATGAAGGGGACACGGGTTCGTGCCCTGGTCCGGGAAGATCCCACATGCCGCGGAGCGGCTGGGCCCGTGAGCCATGACCGCTGAGCCTGCGCGTTCGGAGCCTGTGCTCTGCAACGGGAGAGGCCACAACAGTGAGAGGCCCATGTACCACACACACAAAAAAAGTCTACAAATAACAAATGCTGGAGAGGATGTGTGGAGAAAAGGAAACCTTCCTACACTGTTAGTGGGAATGTAAGTTGGTGCAGCCACTGTGGAAAACAGTATGGAGGGTCCTCAGAAAACTAAAAATAGAATTACCATATGATCCAGCAATCCCACTCCTGGGCATATATCCAGACAAAACTATAATTCAAAAAGATACATGCACCCCTCTGTTCATAGCAGCACTATTCACAATAGCCATGATGTGGAAACAACCTAAATGTCCATCAACAGATGAATGGATAAAGAAGATGTGGTACATATATACAATGGAGTACTACTCAGCCATAAAAAAGAACAAAATAATGCCTTTTGCAGCAACATGGATGCAACTAGAGATTATCATACTAAATGCAGTAAGTCAGAAAGTGAAAGACAAATACTATACGATATCACTTATTTGTGGAATCTAAAATATGACACAAATGAACCTACTATGAAACAGAAACAGAATCATGGACATCGAGAACAGACTGGTGGCTGCCAAGAGGGAGGGGGTTGGGGGAGCGATGGAGTGGGAGGTTGGGGTTAGCAGATGTAAGCTATTATGGATAGAATGGATAAACAAGGTCCTACTGTATAGCACAGGGAGCTATATTCAATATCCTATGATAAACCATAATGGAAAAGAATATATATCTGTATGACTGAATCACTTTGCCGTACAGCAGAAATTAACACAACATTGTAAATCCACTCTACTTCAATTTTTAAAAATTTGATTAAAAAAATAAATAAAATTTTTGGGCTTCCCTGGTGGCGCAGTGGTTGAGAGTCCGCCTGCCGATGCAGGGGACGCGGGTTCGTGCCCTGGTCCGGGAAGATCCCACGTACTGTGGAGTGGCTGGGCCTGTGGGCCGTGGCCGCTGAGCCTGTGCGTCCGGAGCCTGTGCTCTGCGGCGGGAGAGGCCACAACGGTGAGGGGCCCACGTACCGCAAAAAAATAAATAAATAAATAAATAAAATTAAAAAAAGATCTTCCTTTCCATGACTGCCTCCTTCCAGTCATTCAGGTCTCAGCCAAGGGACTTTCCTAGTAGAGAGAAAAGCACTCCAGGTAGCAGAGAAAGGTTGTTTGACAGTCCTGAGATGGGAAAGATTTGAAGAGCTGGAAAAAAACCAGTGTGGCTGGGGGAGAGAGGGCAAAGGGAAAGGGGAAATGGTTTAGTCTGAGTTCCCCTGAAAGCCAACCCGAAGGCTGTAATCCAGGGAGCAGGGATGAGGATCAGAGGAGGGAGACCAAGGAGAGCCCATATGCGAATTGTATGTATTGAGTTGGTCACAGCTTCAAGCAATCGGGGAACATTCTGAAAAGACTTATGGAAGGGTCTCAGAAACATAACCTGGGAAACATTTATCCAGCGCTTCCCACCCTCCTTGTCAAGAGTCGCCTCCATGGTATTATCTACCCTGCACTTGGCTTTCAGGAAAGCCAAACAGTTCCCTGGCCACAAAGAAGCCCTAGGGCAGAAAGCCAGATAGAAAGGTCAGGGGCCTGAGGGGAAGGTGCTGTCAGGTTACACCCATGAACTGGTTGAAGCTAGGGTGAAGCTGTTTGTCACTGCAATGGCTGGAATAAAAGGTGAGGCTGAGAGAATTTGAAGTGGGGCACAAGCGGTGTCCCAATAGAGTAAGAGTAACACAATGCGAGACTGATGGGGGAGGCTGAAGATATGAGGGATGAGCAGTGCACATCAGAAGACGGGGGTGGAGGTTGCTCTGGGCAGGCAAATGCTCCTGACACAGGTGGAAGGGTAAACCATGGTGGTCTGAGGCCCCAGAGAGGACCTCCTCTTTGTAGGCTGCCCAACCAGGACACTGTCTGCCCCTTTGTGCGCTGAGGAGGCCATTTCTCACTCTTGGGGAATTTACTAAGTATCTTGCAGCATCCTCCCATGGAAAGGGTAAGAAGGCAGGGCATTTATGTGCTCTTCAAGGTACCCACATGTGACCTGTGTTGGTTGAAAGACTGGGAAGGATTCTCACAGTGTTTATCACAAGACTGCGGTCTGGCGCCTACGTATGCACATTCATTCAGGAATCACTCTCTGTGTACTGAGCATCTCCTATGTGCCAGACACTGTCCCAGGCACAGGGGATGCAGAGGTGATCAAGAGTGCCAAGGCCCCTGCCCTCACCGAGCTCACATCCCAGTGGGTGATATGCAGACTTGGTACATGTTCCACGCACATTTCTATGTGTATGTGGTACAGGTGTGTGCTGCCTGGTGGGGGCCTACGATGTTACTCTGCTTCCTCCATAATCTCCCCCTGTCCCCACACCTACCTCCTGCTTCCCCCAGCCTCACAATGAAGGCCCCAGGCAGGCAAATGATTCCAACCCCCTTGAGCTGGGGGCCAGCTCATTCTCATTTCTCAAGAAGTTTAATTTTGCCAACAGCCAGAGGCAATGAAAGCAGCTCTGGAAATCTGGCTGCTGGTACTCTGGGCTGGGACAGGCAGCCCAGAAATAATTGCCTCTTTGAGTGTTTTATTGGAATGTGCACGTGCTTCCTGCTTCTTGTGGGGACCATTCCCTCCCAGGGACACTTCTGAATGTAAGGAATGAATTAGGCCTGTGGGCTGCTTCAAGGTGAGGGTGGAGGGTAGGTGGGCCTCAGGGCTGTACCTTGTCTATCCTGCCCCTTCCTCCAAGGCCACGTTATTCAAGCCGGAATTTGGAGAACACCTGCAATCCTCTCACATGCACCAAAGTCTCAACACCCTGTGGTCAGACAATTTCCCCCAAGGTCTGCCCCAACTCCCACAGTGCCTTGGAAGCCCCTCGCTGTGCTGCTGAGGATGGTGGCCCTGCGACTTGGTCTGAGCTCTGAAGACTGCTTTGCTGTAAGAGCCTCCCCCTTGCTGCTGTCCTTAGCTCAAGATGCCTGCTTCTCCTTGCCCTGAGTAGGGAAACAGAATGTTAATGACGATGAGTCCAGATTTTCCTGGGTGCGGAACCAGCCAATGGATCCTAATGCCACATCCTGGCTCAGTCCACCAGATCTGTGATTGTACCAAGATGGCTACCTCCTCTGCAGCTGTTGCTGGGTATGAGGGGAGTGAACAGGCAGAGAGAGAGTGGAGGGGAAATGACCATAACGAAGGAAGAAGTTTCATTTATCTGCCCCAAATCTGGTGGGGTCCTCTCAAGGTCACTGAGACTATCTCCCCGACTCCAACCTAGTCAGTGCCTCCCAGCCTCCCCGGGGATCCCACCCCACACGCCTGACTTGCCGGGCCCATGGCTATGTCAATGAATGATCGGGGGAGGGGCTCCACTTCCATGCAATTATTTCAGCTCTGTGCCTCTGCTGAAATCCTCTGGAGTTATAGGCTTGTTGACTATTTTCTCTCTAAAATAATCACGCTTCATCTAGGTTACGATATGATCTTGAGTGATATAGGGAATAGCTGTCAGGGTAGGTGCAGGGAACCAGGGCCCTGTTGAGCATTTCCTGATGTGAAACACAAGGACCTCCAGGCCTGCGGAACTCCAGCTGATGCTGCTTGTGGCTCCAGTCCTCCAGGAGGCCCAGAGAAGTGAGTGCTATGCCATTTCATTCCTTCCCCATCTTGGCTCCTGGAAAATTCCTACTCATTCTTCAAAATCCTGATCAAAGATCACCTTTTCTCTGCAGCCTTCCCTGATCCCTTTTCAGGCAGAGCTCATCACTCTCTTTTGACTCAATAGTTCACTCTGCCAACAGACTGATCTTGAGCAAGTTACTAATTATTATGGAACCTCTATAAAATGGGGGTAATGTAGCCTTTGAAGGGTTAGGGAGGAATTAGAGATACTGTATTCTCAGAACTTAGAATTGTGTCTGGCGCATGGTCAGGGCTCAGAAAATGACAGTTCTTGGAGTGATGATGGCAATGATCACACTTTTTCAGTGGTCTATTTACACATCTGTCACCCCTAATAGATTGTGGACTCCTTAAGGACAGAGCCACAGTTGAGTCATTGCTGTACCCATAGCACCCTGGCTGGGTCAGAGTGAGCACCCAGTAAAGGGTAATAAATGTCAGCATTATCATTAGCATACTTAAACTAATACTAACCTTTAGTGAGTGTTTACCATGTGCCAGGCACTGTTCCAAGCAATTTAGCAGGATTATCTCAATCTTCACAACAATCCTATAAGGTAAGTGTTGTCATCCCCATTTCACAGGTGAGTAAAGTGAAGTTTATCAAGGTTAGACAATTTGCCTGAGGCCACACTGTCAGGAGTGAGGGATGGAGGCAGGTTTTGAACCAGGTCAGTCTGACTCCAGGGTTTTTGAACAACTCCATACTTCACTGCTGAGCGTGCTCTACACTATATCACAATCCTCAGTTTACCTGACAACAGGGCCTGGGTCTGTTTTAGTTATGCAGCCCCTGATCCCTGCACAGATTTTGGCATAAAGTAGGTTCTCCAGTTAATGTTTCTTGGATAAGTAGATGAGAAAAGGAGAGGGAGAAAGGAGAAGGTCAAGGGCAGATGAGGCCAGAAGAGGGCCAGGGAGAGAGCTGTGTCTTGGCCTTAAGGTTTGCACACCTTTTCTGGGGCCTGTGCCATTCCCACCAACCCAACTTCCAACTGTGTTTGAAAGGGTGTCCCCTTTGGGAACAAACTGAAGCTCAGAAGAAGGTGAGCGGAGGGCTCAGGTACTCCCTCCTTCCTAGGCAGCCCCTCCCCATGCCTAGGACCACTGGCCTGAGTTGTTGGGGACAGAGAGAGGTGTGTGGTACAAGAGTGAGCTAGCATTTGTGAGAAGAGGAAATAAAAGCAGGCTGCAGCATCTCTGTGCCTCAGAAGACTAGAATGTGGGGACTAGGGAGTCACCCCCGCATACCACCCACTCTCTGCTGCCTCTGAACTCAATATTCAAGGCCTGATCTCACTCAGCAGGGTTGTGTTCAACCCTGATGGAGATGAGTCTCCTTTTGATGGGGAGAGGACTGCCTCTTCTCATTGCTCCCAAAACACTGAAGGGGAGAGCCAGTCAGGAGCCATGTGACCTAGGGCAGCTCCTATCAACTCCGTGATCTTCAACTTCCTTATATTTAAAAGAGAGGTTGCCCTAATTACACCTAGAGCCACCCTGAAGTGCATGTGCCCAGAAGTGAGTGGGTGGAAGGTCTCTGTTCCTGTTGTCGTGTCAGTACCCTGGGGTGGGGGTGGGGCCTGCCTGCCCATCTGACCTCAGGGCCAAGGTTGTGGGGACTTTGACCAGCTGTGTCCTGGCCCAGACCTGCTTCTGCAAGTCCAGTTGGTGCTAGGGAGGGAGAGGGAAATTTTAATTTACATTTCTCCCCTTGATTCAGAGTCTGGGCAGCTCTTTTGACTGCTTCACTGGAATATTCTTTAATTCTGAGTTTCTTTTTCTCATTACGGCTGGAAAATTAAAATCTCTCTGCCTTGGGCAAGTGAAGGCTGAGTGAGGGATGGCTGTTGCCGCTGCACATTTCTTATTTAAGTCAATTTGGAAACACCGACTGTTTTCTCTCAGGGCAGGTGACTGAGAGAAGGGACAGGGCAGACTTTAGCCTCTCTCCTTCCCACAGCATTGACATTAATCCTCCCATTTTTCCTGTAGCCCTCACTGACCTGGCCTAATCACAAACTTAATAACACCCTGGCTTGTAAAGCTCTTCCCCATGCATTATTTCCAGCTGATTCTCACAACAGCCCTGCAAGGAAAGCAGGTGTTCTTGTCCTTGTTTTTATTAATGAGGGAACTGAGGGTCCAGAGCATTTTACGGATGAAAGACAAGCCTCTGAAATCCTTGGGAAGGGGGCAACCCCTTACCTTCAGGTCCCCTTGTTTCTGAAAAGACAGATGGGGCAGTGCTGCCTCTTCTCATTGCCCCCAGAACACTGAAGGGGAGACCCACTCAGGAGCCATGTGACCTAGGGCAGTTACTGGCTCCTCCCTGACCTTCAACTTCCTTATATTTAAAAAAGAGTTTGCCCTAAATTATGCCTAGAGCCACCTTGCAGCGCATGTGCCCAGACTCCAGGGGAAAGGACAGTTGTTCTCTGCTGCTTCACTCCATCTCTGTCCCTAGGTGGTGACTGCTCCTTCCTATGTGAGAACACCCAGCTGTCTTTGCCTTGCTCTGTTCTCTCTGCAGATCTCTCAATGATTTGCCCACAGGCTCTCAGAGGGCTATTTGATCCACATGTGTCTCCCATTAGAGCTCCAGAACATCCCCTCTGAGAGGGGCCTGGAGAAAGTCTGGTGGGAAGGTGGCTCCATGATTGCCTCAAAGCCCTAGCAGCACTCTGTTTTTACTGAGCATATCGGGAGGTGTCTGGGGTCTTCCAAGTTCTGGAAGAAGTTCCTTTCACTGGGGAACACAGGATCTAGGAATGCAGGCCGGGCTACATCTCAAGCAGCCTTAGAAGTTGTGACTGCCCTGTCAGCAAATGGCAGCACCAGCCTTCTAGGGGCACATGCTCTGGTGGGAAAAGAAGTTTCTTGTTCCTCCTTTGCCCCATTCGCAGCTCCCTCAAGGACCTGGTAGTTTCCACAGGCTTCTATTCCCTTTTGTGGAACTCTGGAGAACCAGGAGCCCCAGGTACCATGTGACCCTAAACCTCTTCAACAACCTCATGTTTTTGCTCCTGGTGTGAAATGACAGTCACTCTCACCTGCCTCTCTTCCTCCCTGGGAGTGGGAGCTTAGGGCAGACTGCTCTCTTCATCACCACCTCAACCCCAGGACCACAGAGGGAACTCCAAACCTAACCTGAGCCAGCAAGAGGGACGGTCTGGGCAACCAGTGGCTTCCTGGGGCTGGTGCAGGAGGGAGAGCTGAGGGAGGGAGGAGGGAATGAGAACTTTCTGAAGATGAAGTCTTTGAATAGCAACTCAAAACCTTTGGATTGGGCTTCCCCGGTGGCACAGTGGTTAAGAATCCACCTGCCAATGCAGGCAACACAGGTTCGAGCCCTGGTCTGGGAAGATCCCACATGCCGTGGAGCAACTAAGCCCGTGTGCCACAACTATTGAGCCTGCGCTCTAGAACCTGTGTGCCACAACTATTGAGCCTGCGCTCTAGAACCTGTGAGCCACAACTACTGAGCCCGTGTGCCACAACTACTGAAGCTCACACACCCTAAAGCCTGCGCTCTGCAACAAGAGAAGCCACCGCAATGAGAAGCCGGAGCACCATAACGGTGAGTAGCCCCCACTCACCACAACTAGAGAAAACCTGCGCACAGCAACGAAGATCCAACTCAGCCAAAAATAAATAAATAAATTTAAAAAAAAAAAACAAACAAAAAAACCTTTGGATTGTTGAGGTAGAAAAAATCAGACAGATAATGGGATGAAATTTCAGTTCTACCTCAAGCTGTGAAATCGTAGACAACCGCTGGAAACCTGTTTCCTCCTTCACTTTCCACAGTGGTGATTATTCCATATTGTTGTTGCAGGATTGAATGAAATAATGTACATAAGACACTTACCGAGGCCTCCAGCATGTATTAGGCACTCAGTAAATGGTTGCTATTATTAAGTATTAGTATCAGTATCAGTATTACGATGGAGATTTAGGAAGTGGGGATTGGAGACAGACTTTCTTGTTTGCAGGACACTCGGCCACAGTGAGTTAGTGGGGGGAGGAAATCTCCAGACAAAGGGTCTCCACCAGAAGTTCTGTGTGATCTTGTGAAAGCCCAGCCTCACCTCTCCAGTGCCATCTTGTTGACCCAGACATAGACCCAAAGAGGCTATTATCTTTCCTTGCGGCAGCTAACTTTACACCAGGAACAAACAGCACCTTGGGAAAATAGAGTCACAGAGACTGGGCAGTCAGGTTCCTCTCAACGTCAGATAAAGGGGCTCCTGTTCTGATTCCCATCAGTGGTGAGGGATGATGCTCAGGCTGCCACTGAGCACAAGGGCCTGGCCAGTTGGAACAATGGTTGGGCAGGTGCCAAGGCCTTGAAAAAAAACTGAGGTCCCAAGAGAGAAACCAGAGCTGCCCCAGTGGGCACTGCCTTCCCTTTATGCCTCTCACTCTTTGCTCCTCCTCACTGCCCTGTTTCTAGCCCCACCCAACCCCATTTCTGACAAGGAGAGTGGGACCAAGGTGAGACCTCGCAGGGTAAAAATTGGGGCTTCTCTCCCGGGGAGGGAGTTTAGAGAGTTGGGCTTCCCCCTACATCACTAGCTCCGGAGGCCCTAATATGACTGAAGGTCCAGGAAAATGGGGTCGCAATCCTAAGATCCTGAGAAGGGAGGGTCCACAGAAGTCAGAATCACCTCACCCCATCTCTCTTCCCCAATCCGGGGTCTTTGTTTCTTCTTTCTCTTTTGACTCGCTCCTTTCCATTCTCTTCTCTCTGCCTCTTCCTCTTTCTCCTCTCCTTATCCACAAGCTGGCTTTTCAAGTTTTCAACTTCTGTTCCTAGACCCCCTAAACTAGCAGCAGTGTCTCTCTTTTTGTTTCTCTTGTTCTCTCTCTTCTCTCTTCTCTCTGAAGCAGGAATTCCTGCGTTCTCTGATAGAGGCACGGGAGAGCTAAGCCCCAGGATTGAGCCTCAGACTCCTCAGGGGCACGTGGGGGGGGGGGGGCTGGCGCTGGGCTGTGTGGAAGAGGAAAGCATGAATTGGCTCATGCGAGCGTAAGGAAGGCATAGACAAATGGAATGCAGTATTGATTGGGCTCTGGGTGACTCACCACCCCAGAGGAGGGATCTAGGAGGGTGATGTCATTGCTGGAGTTGATGGTGACACTGCCAGCTGCACCTCATCCCTGCCCTGAGACATTCTCTTACCTTTCTAGCTTCTTTTTGCCTCCCCATTACAGGGCAAGACTGGGGAAGCAGACTTCACCTTTGGTGTCATTTAGAACCACAATGTGGTTTTCTTAGACTGAGACCTTCCTTCCCACAGCCTCACCTCCAATTCATCTGCCTGTCTTAGTAGATGTACTAATGTGCACATGGGCATTCACTGTCTCACACATGTGTGCACACGCTTACCTGCAAGAGCGCGTGCACGCACACACACACAGCACACACCACACACACTGAAATATACTCCCACCTGCCATCTGTTTCCATCAGTGAGGGGAATAAACTGGGCATCAAACAATGCTAGGGGACTCTAGGGGGTGATTCTCCCTGGAAGTGATCTGAGGAAGAGCTCCTGTGTGCTCATCTACTGGCATCTTGATACCTTGTGCCTCTTAACTTCAGGGGCCGCACGCTTGAGCCAAAGTAAGCCCAGCATTTGAATAGGTGAGTGTCCTTGAATATGTTCATTTCCAAATTCATAATCATGGGGAAATTGGGAAGGGATGTTGTTGGCAGGGGATGGGGTATGTGGAAGAGGACAATTTGAGTAGAGCCAGAGACTTTAGAAACTCTCCAAGACAAATTTCATAATATCCCCCTCTCCTACCCACCCCCAAATTGACTATATCTTTCCCTCTACATCCTGGGAAGAGAGAGAGTTGGATCGCCCTTGTTAACTAAGTCCCAGGAATCCAGCTTAAGCTGGGGCAGAGGAAGGGTTCCAAATATGAATGGTAATATTAATGCTATGTAAATCACATGCAAATACATTGAAACCAAAAATAAATAGCTTGCGGGTCTTGAAAAAAAAAAACAATTAGCCTGGGGTGAAGGCAGTGGAGAACCCACAGCCCAAGTAATGGGGTAACTTCCAGAGTCTGGGTGGAGGATGAGCCCACTGCAGTCCTCTGGAGACCCTGGCCTGTGGTGGAAATGGTTTGTTTTGGCCATAAGCAACAAACTCACAAGTATTCGTTCATTGCCCATTTGACATGGCGGCAGAGGTGGATTTTCCATAAAGCTAATGAAGCTTAAGCTTTGGGGCTACACATTTCCACAGGCCCCTTCCAAAGGCCGCCCTTAATTTTTTTTTTTTAAGATGTTGGGGGTAGGAGTTTATTAATTAATTTATTTATTTTTGCTGTGTTGGGTCTTCATTTCTGTGCGAGGGCTTTCTCTAGTTGTGGCGAGCGGGGTCCCCTCTTCATCGCAGTGTGTGGGCCTCTCACTATCGTGGCCTCTCTTGTTGCGGAGCACAGGCTCCAGACGCGCAGGCTCAGTAGTTGTGGCTCACGGGCCTAGTTGCTCTGCGGCTTGTGGGATCCTCCCAGACCAGGGCTCGAACCCACGTCCCCTTGCATTAGCAGGCAGATTCTCAACCACTGCGCCACCAGGGAAGCCCTGCCCTTAATTTTAATGTCTATAATTTTGTATTCTTTTTCTTAAAGAGAACTTCCCCAGATTGTATGAACTTTGAGACCCACAAAACCTGGGTCCACCTCTGCAGTGAAGAGAATAAATTCTCTATTTCTAATTTAATTAGCAGCCTCCTTTGAGATCATCTGTCTATCAGAGATGCCCGTCTGTCTACGTGACCTTATAAGCCCCTTCCTCTGGGTCGAAGACCCAGATGAGCTCCAAGGCTGCTCCTGGCTCCAGGACTCCACAGTTTCCTGCCTTGAGGCTGGCGTTGGAGGAGGATGAAGGTAACTGCTTTGTTGTTAAAGGGAATGTGGCCCTCCTGCCCAAAATCTGAACTTCAGGGAGCAAGTACCTGATATTGAATAATAATTATATCTTACATTTGTAAAGCCTTTGAGAGTTTCTAAAGGGAACACGGCATTTGATCTTCACAACAACCTTGAGGGAGGGAGGAGATATATTATGGAGATTTGTTATAGACAAGGAAACTGAGGCTAAGAGAGGTGATATTAAAATAATAACAGCTCACACTCACAACCTTGTTGTAACAGCAGGGATAATTACATGTATTATTATTGTGTTCTTTCAATCTGCATGACAACTCTATGAAGTAGGTACCATTATTACCCTTATTTTTAGAAATGGAGAAACTGCACAGAGAGGTTAAGGAACTTGCCCTAGCTAGACTAAAGAGTAGCAGAGCAAAGACTCAAACTCAGGCAGTCTGGCTGCAGAGTTCTTGATCCTAATCAGTTCACTACCGAAACAACTTGTGCGTGTTCATGGGCCACAATCTAAATCCAGGTCTTTCTGACCCCAGAGCCCTTTTTCATCTCTACTAAGCATGAAAACCTCTCTAATGAACTAGGAAGTGCCAGCCACTTGTGGCCAGGGGCCTGGAGGGAGGCACAAGGTGATTGGTCTAAGGTTCAGGGTCCTGCCAGGGAAGGAAGGATGAGTACCAGTGTTCCTCCTGTGCTGATTGCTCAGGGTGAGCCAACAATCACCAACCTGAGATAAGCCTGAGGAGGCTTCCTCCCTCCTGGGCCCTCAAGACCCCCAAATCTTTGGCCATTTCTCCCCACTCCTATAATTCCCTGATAAATGAGATCAAGATTATGGTCAGAGTTGTGTTTAGGAAGATCGCCACAGCAAAAAATAAAGGATGATGGATTACGGGTGAGGGTGTGTTAGGAAATGGTTACAAAAATCCAGGAGAGAAGTGATGAGGTCCTAAATGAAGCTAGTGACTATGATGTGGAGAAGAAAGATGTTGCAGGAGTGAACAAATGAAGGGTGAATAGGGATGTCTTCAAATGATACAGCCTACATTCAGGCACTGGTGGAAGAAGAGGGATAGAGAATGGGGGATGTGTAGGGGCAATAAACAATGAGGCCTGCAGGATGAGCAGCCCCTGGAAGCTGCCAGAGGTGATAACATTCTATCTTCCTGCTCTCTGGGTCCCCAGTCAGGTTGGTTCCCCCCCAGGTGCTGTGTGTATGAGTGTGCGTGCGCACAGAAGTGTAAGCCCTGGGCTCTAGGGCCACATCACAGGGAGGTGAGCTATGGGGAGCATCAGGTAAGCGTGATTTAGAGTCTCATTCCCACTGCCCTTCACTGTGCTGCAAGGACAGTTCAATGTAATATATAATTACCGCCGCCCAACAAGGCTGCACTGTACACAAAGCTCCCCACCTTCCCCCCGCTCCCTTCTGCCTGTGTTCAGACTATAAATCAGTTTTCAACCCTGAGTGCTACCTGTAAATGTTCAAGCTCAGGCTCCTTGCCTCATATTCCCGCATCCCTGGGGGGTGGTTCAGGCTCTGAGTGCCCCCCCTTCCCCTAGTCCTGATTCTGACAGCCTTCCTGTCCCCTGATTGATGGTAGGAGGAGCTGGAATTGGCTCTAGGGTCTCTGGGACCCTGGCTTGGGGAGTGGGGGTAGGTGGCTCTGTGTCTACCTGAGTTGGCCAGGCCTGAGCTGAACACTGCCCAGTGTGCATGCTCCAGATCACTTGGGCATGAAGGCAATGAAACTAACCACTCCTCGCAGAAAGGCACTCTCCTCCCAGTCCTGCAGGATGTGCCAGAAGGAAGCAGGTGGGGGCCTTCCCTGGAGAGTCTCCAGAAGATAGCACCCTCCTTATGTACTGATGTAGGGATGAGGAGGCACAAGCCATGGCTCTGCCCTGAGCTGGGATGGGAAACCCCATGGTGTACCTTGAGAGTGATAAAAGGACAAATCAAGAGAGGACTTCTTGAGCTTCCCTGGTGGCGCAGTGGTTAACAATCTGTCTGCCAAGGCAGGGGACATGGTTCGAGCCCTGGTCCAGGAAAATCCCACATGTCGCGGAGCAACTAAGCCCATGTGCCACAACTACTGAGCCTGCACTCTAAAGCCCGCATGTCACAACTACTGAGCCCAGGTGCCACAGCTACTGAAGCCCATGCGCCTAGAGCCCATGCTCCGCAACAAGAGAAGCCACTGTAATGAGAAGCCCGCGCACCACAATGAAGAGTAGCCCCCACTCTCTGCACTGCGCCCAGCAACAAAGATCCAACTCAGCCAAAAATAAATAAATAAATAAAAATTTTTTAAAAAGAGAGGACTTCTTGATTCCTTGAGGACTGTGATTCTCCTACTTTTAAAAAAAGGTAGATGCTTTCCTTTTCACCTTCCTGTTTCTCTTTGCAAGGATGACTGCAATGGCCTCCTCACCCCTCTACTTGCATCCACTAGTACCCTCCTAACACATCTTCCTGCTGAACGGAGGTGAGATCATGCCTCTTGCTTCCCTGATTAAACCTCTTTGTGAGCCTCCTTCTTCCTTTAGGATAACATCAAATTCCTTCCCATGGTTCACAAGACCTGACCTTGCCCATCTTAACCATACCAACCTCATTGGGTGCCACTCCTCCTTTTATTGCCTCACTCTAGCCACACTGCTTTCCGTTTCTCCAACACTCCTGCCACAGGGCCTTTGCACTGGCAGTTCCTGAAACCTGAAGTGTTCTTCCTCTGGCTCCTACTCTTCTAGGTCTCTTCCTATGTCACCACCCTTCGCTGATTACTTCATCTGAACTAGGTCCCTCTTTCTATGTCAGCACCCTGTTTGTTCACTTTATAGTACTTATTATATATTATGTAATTTGTAATTCTGTACTCCTCAGCTGGTTTCCTCTTTTTTTTTTTTTTTTTTTTTTGTGGGTTTCCCCCATGATACTGGAATCTCTGTAAGGGCAGGGGCCATACTGTATTGTTCACCACTCTATTCCAGATGCTTAGCATAAAGCCTAGCACACAGTAGGTATTAATTAAATATTCTCTGAATGAACTGAATGCATGGGAGGTGGTTGTCAGAGGAAGTCCTGGAAATTGAAGCTGACTCTACCAATACCCATAGCATCCTCATTTTCAAACAGCAAACAGATTCCCCTTCCCTAGGAGATCAGGCTTGTACCCAACCTGAGGGAACCAGCCGGGGCTCCCCCAGGGCCTCGACCCTCCTCCCTCTCTTTTGGGAAAACTCTCAGCTCTGGCCCTTTCTGGCTGTCCTTGGAGCTGCCCCCCTACCATGGGTCAGTGGCCAGAGTTCATCACCTCCTACTCCCCCTCAAGGTTCCTGGGTTGTTGCAAATCATGGCCCATCCCAAACTGATACCTGTGCCCACTGGTTGGGGCAGAGGACAGGAGCGTGGAAGGAAGAGGGGGTGTGTGGGCCAGGGACTCAAAATGGGAACAGGAAGGGAGACCGAGGAGGCAGCTCTTCCACACATTATAATATCCATGAAGTAAATGCAAATTAACTGAAAGCACCTTTTGAATAAGCAGCTTTTATTGAGGGAGCTGCTCTAATCCGTAAATGGCTTTATTGACCACACGGAGCTTCCTGGTGGGGGAGGGGGTGGGAAATATAAACCCGCTGTCAGGAATTGCTCCGCAGCGCCCTTGTCCCTGCGCTTTTAGATTCCAGACATGCTTCTTGAGGCTAATGGAACTGGCAGATCTCTAACCTCGGCTTCCACATTCCACTCTCCTCCCCCACCCCCAGTCTAGGGAGGCTGCCCGCTGGGTTTGCAGGAGTCTGAGGCTGCTGGATGCTGCATGGCGGATCTAGGTGTTGACTGAATCTCAGGGGCTGTAAGCAACCGAGTGTGGCTACGGTGATATGGTGCTGGGGGCTCTCTGGTACAGCTCTACACCTGGGCACGTGAAACATTCCTGTGCCTGTGTGTAAAGGTATGTGCAATGTGTCCGCTGGAGGGTTTGTGTCCATTTACACACTCCCCTTGGAACAGGCACCACTGTGTGCCTGTATGGCTGTGTTTGTGTCTGCACCCTCCCCCTAAGTCTCCATCCATCTGTACTCCTTCTCAGGTTGTGGGGGCCTGGCCTCAGCTGAGGAGTCATGCTTTTTCAAGGACTAATGACTTTTATCAGAATGACAATGAACTGATGACACATGGAAGCTCCCGGGCTCTGGAAAGAAGCCAGAGAACAACTGGGAACAGAATGGAGGCTGGTGGGACTTGGGGGCTCAAGGACCCTGTCTCTCAGAAAGCCCATTCTAGCTCTGTTCAGATTTCAGAGGGTAAGTGGATGGACAAAGGAAGCCCAGAGGATTTTAGAAATACGTTATCAATATTCCTGGCCTGGCCTGCCTGCATTTCTGGGAGCCTCCAATCCCTGCTTTGCTGTCTCTCTTGCCCTCCCAAAGTGCTCACCTTGACCATGGTTGTGAGCTGTGAGGGGTAAGGCTGGCTATTCTATTCTCCCAGACTCTGCCCTCTGGCCCTCACCCAAAACCAAGTCCTGCCCAGAGATGGAATGAGGGGACTGCTCCTAGGTATGGGATAACATAGAATTCTGCGAGAGGCAGGGACACAAAATCAGGCCTTGGAGCAAAAACTGGAAAGCTGCTCCTTGGACAGGCAGCATTATCTAGGCTAATTGGCGTCAATGATGGTAGGGCCAATCCATTTCATAATGGATTTAGGACCAGGTGACTTGTCATTGGGGAAAGGACAGGAGAGTCCAGAAGCTTGCAGAACATCCACACTAGAGGGACCTGGATTACAGAACAGGAACTTCTCTCATTGGTCAGAGGAGATAAGTGATATCCCACTCCTAAAGGTTTCAGAGAGACTTCAAACAGACCTGGTTACAGCACACAGGGGCTTGCTTCACTGGAAAGCTCCCCACCCCACTGTACCAAGAGGCAGCCACTTTTCCCCAAGCTGAAGAGCTCCAGCCCCCTTAGCAAAGCCCGGAACATAGTAAGTGTTCAATAAATACTAGTTGGTGTGAATATTAGCATAATCTCCTGGAAGAAAGTCTCTGAGGGTGGTCTCTGCAGAGAGGGCTGAGCCTTTAGGACCCTGGGAGTCAGGAGAGGCAGGGAGCAGTGTGAAGCAGGCATGGTGCCAAGATGCTCAGCTGAAGCACCAGAGAGGCAGGGGCCCTGGCCTCCACTGTGGCCTCTCCTTGCCCAATCCTGGCTTCCCAGGAGTGTCCTCTCTCTGGGCACGGCAGGGAGTCCTCCTTTTGTCCCAGGAAGGCCCAGTGACCTTTCCCTCAAGTCTGCAAATATATTCTTGGCAAGTCTTGGAAATAAAATTGTGCTCAACATTTGTACAGGGCTTTTCTGCTGCCCAGGCCTTTACAGACATTAGCTAATTAAATGGAGGAGGATGAGACGGAAGAGGGCCTGGCCTCTGCTGTCAGGGACTCTGGCCCACCTGACCTGGGCAGCTCCAGTCCTATTCTTCCTTTCTTCTTTTTCTGCAAGATTGGACTCACTCTAAAGAAGAAGCGACTTCTGGGGAGTTGGCGACTGAGTCAGAAAGCAAAGGGAGGAGGGAGTTTAACAATATGTCGAGTAGGTAAGGGTCTTCCTGAGGTCATTGTGTACCACTGCCAGCCATATCTAGCAACTGGCTCAATCTAAAAGTGCAATTATGTGTCTGCCATGAATGGGTCAATCACCTTCTCTCCCTTTGGAGGAGGACATGAGGACACACAGACAGTAACTAGAGCCAGAGCAGGTTGTCAAAGGTCCTTCCCAGAGAGCGAGGGGGTCCTGTTCCTGGTCTAGGGGCAGGGCCAACCTCTCAGCCTACCTGCGAGTCACAAACAGGGACAGTAGCTCCTAGCCCAAAGAGATGCACATAAACCTCTGCCCCACGTGGCCATGAGCGTTGGAGGGGAGTCATCCTAGCATTAGTAGAATTTCTTGTTCCACTGCCCCCCACCTACTCCCCACTATCCTCATACCCTGCCTGTGCCAGCAGTGAATCACAGAGTGCAACTGTCCTCCAATGGGCAACAAGTCAATTCCCACCTGGGGAGGAGAGAAAGAATGAGAGATTGGGGTGGGGGGGTGGAGAGAGAGAGAGAAAGAAATTATCATGGACTAGAACTAGGGGAAAAACCAAGAGAGAAACAGAGACGTGTTATAGAGACTGACCTAAGAAAGACATAGGTCATATTTCAGACTGAGACTGCAGGAGAGGTAAAGGAAGAAGACTGGAAAGTGAGAGGGAGGAAGAAACAGCTCCTCAGGTAGTAACTGTGTCGAGATTGAGGGTTTCTTGGCACAGCCAGAGACAGCCCCATGTAGAAATCCCCCTAGGAGGCCTGAGAGAGCTGCCAGGAATCCCTGGAAGAAGAGCCACACCTCCCACCCACCAACAACCGGGAAGGACAGCATCCACAGGTGCCCACCTCAGATGTGTGGGCTCCTTCAAGAGGCAAGTGGTGTGCATTCTCCTCCCTGATCCCATCACAGGGACTGCAAGCCTGGAGACTCAGCACCTCCTTCTGCGGTGAGTATCCCCTGCTCCCCCCAGGTCTGCCCCTGCCCACCCTGCTCCCATCAATCTGCCTGGTGATGACTGGTGAGTCAGCAATTCTGGAGTCCTTGCCAAGCCTAGCAGAGGAGGGCCTGACCTCCCCTCACCATAATTATCTGTCTCATAAAAAATAGGCATTGAACTTCATAAAACCAATTAAGACTTCAGGGCCAGGACACAGGAGCAAGCAGGAGTCCAGGCAGCACTGGCGACTGTGTGAGCCAACTCCAAGGGCAGAGCAGTACCTGACAGCTTCCTCCTCTCAGCCCCAGCCCCAGCCCTAAAGGCTGTTAAGCTCCTGCAGATGCAACAGAAGAGGCTGAGGTCAGACCCAAAGAAAAACTGGCTGACTGGCTGGCAGGGGCCACGAGCACTGGAATGGTTTCTTCCTTTTGTGACCAGCAGTCTAACAGAGGCTGGTTCCTCCCTCCATAGCCCTCTCTGGTTCCAGAAAACCTCAAGAGCTTCCCATCAAGTTACCAAGGCAACAACAGCCCAGCAAGATTCACAGTGATGATGAAGAGAGAGAGCGAGAGCGGAGACTGACAGCAGCCCCACGACAGGTTGCCAGGGTGGGAACACACATCTCAGAGTGAGCAAAGAGGCAGAGGCTTCAGGCCAGAGAAGCATCCCCTGCCTCCCTGTCCAGTCTGTTCCAGGACTTGTTTTCCTGCAGTTTGTGGGTTTACACAGCCCAGTCCCAGGTGGGTGAGAAGACAGGATCAAAGCTTCCCTCACTGTTGGGGCGGGGGGGCGGTGGCAGCTCTTCCACAGCTTCCCAAAATGGCAGACGTTGCGGCTCCTGGCCCCAATCTCTGCTTTTAAAATCCAGCGGGACTCTCTTTCATAACTACCTGCTCTCTTCATGAGGGAGGCACTGTTGCTAAGGGATCATGAGCATGGGCTGCTTTGGAATCAGACAGAAGTGGGTTGACTCTTGGCTTGCTCACTTTCTAAGACTCTGTGACCTTGGTCAAGTCATTTCTCTCTCAGGCTCAGTTTCCTTGGTTGAATATGGGGATAATATGATAAATTCCCAGGACTTAATAATATCATACATATAATGTGCTTGTGCAAGGCCTGGGACTAGGTCAGTTTTTAAAAAAATTTTAGCTGTTAAAATTTTATCCTTATTATTTGCAAATGAAGCAACGGACAAAGGATTAATCTCCAAAATTTACAAGCAGCTCATGCAGCTCAATAACAAAAAAACATAAAACCCAATCCAAAAATGGGCAGAAGACCTAAATAGACATTTCTCCAAAGAAGATATACAGATTGCCAACAAACACATGAAAGAATGCTCAACATCATTAATCATTAGAGAAATGCAAATCAAAACTACAATGAGGGCTTCCCTGGTGGCGCAGTGGTTGAGAGTCCGCCTGCCGATGCAGGGGACACGGGTTCGTGCCCCGGTTCGGGAAAATCCCACATATCGCAGAGCGGGTGGGCCTGTGAGCAATGGCCGCTGAGCCTGCGCGTCCGGAGCCTGTGCTCTGCAACGGGAGAGGCCACAACAGTGAGAGGCCCGCGTACCGCAAAAAAAAAAAAAAAAATACAATGAGATATCATCTCACACAGGTCAGAATGGCCATCATCAAAAAATCTAGAAACAATAAATGCTGCAGAAGGTGTGGAAAAAAGGGAACATTCTTGCCCTGCTGGTGGGAATGTAAATTGACACAGCCACTATGGAGAACAGTATGGAGGTTCCTTAAAAAACTACAAATAGAACTACCATACAACCCAGCAATCCCACTACTGGGCATATACCCTGAGAAAACCATAATTCAAAAAGAGTCATGTACCAAAATGTTCATTGCAGCTCTATTTACAATAGCCAGGAGTTGGAAGCAACCTAAGTGTCCATCATCGGATGAATGGATAAAGAAGATGTGGCACATATATACAATGGAATATTACTCAGCCATAAAAAGAAACGAAATTGAGTTATTTGTAGTGAGGTGGATGGACCTAGATTCTGTCATACAGAGTGAAGTAAGTCAGAAAGAGAAAAACAAATACCATATGCTAATACATATATATGGAATCTAAGAAAAAAAAAAAAGGTCATGAAGAACCTAGGGGTAAGATGGGAATAAAGACACAGACCTACTAGAGAATGGACTTGAGGATATGGGGGAGGGGGAAGGGTAAGTTGTGACAAAGCGAGAGAGTGGCATGGACATATATACACTACCAAACGTAAAATAGATAGCTAGTGGGAAGCAGCCGCATAGCACAGGGAGATCAGCTCAGTGCTTTGTGACCACCTAGAGGGGTGGGACAGGGAGGGTGGGAGGGAGGGAGATGCAAGAGGGAAGAGATATGGGAACATATGTATAACTGATTCACTTTGTTATAAAGCAGAAACTAACGCACCGTTGTAAAGCAATTATACTCCAATAAAGATGTAAAAAATCCCAAAATTTTAGCTGTTAAAATTTTATCCTTATTATTAGTATTTTAATTTTTATTATAAATGTGTGCTTTCATTTACTCATCTGTAAAATAGGAATCATGATTCAGTGGGTTGAAGATTAAACAAGATAAAGCATGTGAAATGCTTAGAACAATATCTTCCCCATAGAAAATGCCTAATGAATTGGAGCTGTTCTTATTAGGATTTCTACATCTCCCTTCCCCTTCCCCCAGCCCCGGGCCTTCAGATTATGTACCTGGAAGCTATCCCTGAGCTGGCTGAAACTCCTAGTTCCCTAAGTAGTATTGGCTGTGAAAATGAGGCTTCTGGAATTGTGGTGAACTTCTAACTCACTTCTGGACCAGAAATAAGCCTTTGACTTCTGTACTCCCTCACTTCTGTCTCAGGAGCCTTAGGTTGATGTCCAGCTAGATCAGTATCCTGGAGGAAAGGGGTAAATGGTCATTTAGAATGGAAAAATGTTTTGTCCCTACACAGAGGGTCAGGTGCCAAGCTGGAGGAGGGAACACAAGAGAATGGATGAGAGACCACATGGGTGGAGCTACAGTGCCTCTTGTTCCTGTCTTTTGTTGGTCCACCTGAGGCCTCATTTCCATAAGGAGATCTCAGATATGGCAAGCAACTGCAGACTGCTCCCAATCCCTCACCATCTTCCTCTCTGGAAACACCAACACTCCTCCAGGGCCTAGTCAGACTTCTGACCTTTGAGACCCATGAAGGCTGAGACTCATACTCAGCCCTTTCCACACATCTGTACCTCACTGGTCCAATCGCACACAAACTACATGGGAGGGCGTCCCAGGGTCTCCAGGGTATGCCACAAGCTAAAACCTAGGCTACAACTGCAGCTGGAAGAACTTAGGTGAAACCTCAGGAAAATGTCTTGGTTAAAGGAGATGGGAGACACAGGGAAAAGGCTACAGGTAAGCTATGGAATTCACCTCTGCAGATTTTCAGCTGGAGAAGGCCCGGTCCCTAACCTCTGCTGCCCTAGAGAGCTTGAGAGTTGATCCCTCAGTGGGGGACAGGTGGGGCTAGGGCTGTCAGGATGCTCAAGACATTGGAGCCAAGGCCTCCAACACTGGATTTCTTTCCATTCCGCTAACCCTTCTCTCCTCCGTAGCTTGGAGGACTGCTGCCTTAATGTTTACAGCAAACCTGAGGCCCTGTGGGATGAGGTGGTTTCTGCAGAGTCAGACTCTAGGGAGAACCAATAATTTTGGGCTCTGAAGTGAGAGATCAGTTCTGAGGATGATTCGAACATGTACTCCACCAGAATAAATTCACAGATTTGAACCTGTGCCCTCAGCTCAGCTAGCAACAATACCTTTGTCTCCAGCTCAGAGATCCCATCCTGCACACCAGTCACTATACACTGGCCTCCTCCCGATTCTTTGGACAGAGAGAACTCCTGATACAGGCATTTTATCATCCCTGTGCCCATAAGTCAATACTAACACAGGCCCTGTTACTGGAGAGGAGGCAGTCCTGAGGGTTGGTGGCTTTGGGATGACTGGGTAGGGGATGAGGAAGTCTGAGGGAGACAACTGGAGAGAAAGCAGGAGTGGGGGGCCTTGGGAAGTCTTCTATTAGGGGCTTTCCCTCAGGGCAGCTGCTGCCCAGAAAGCCACAGCTGGGTCAGCTACAGGTTAGGAATGAGCCACATCCCACCGACCTGCTCAGCACTCCCTGCTGCACCCCATCCCCATCAGACTCCAAGACAGGTCCAGGAATAGTCACAGAGGACTGTGTTAGGTCTGGGAAAAAGAGAAAAAGCCTCTCCCCACCCCGCTGCCATGATGAAGAACCTAGTGGGCAGGGCATGGGTATTAGCAACACAGATTAATCCGGAAGTCATTCTGAAGAAAACTTAGCTCCCCAAAGACAGCTAAACCAGCGTTAGCTGTTAGGGAATAGCAAAGGGCCAGGAGTTACACCGTCTCCAAACTGGGCCCACCTGGTCTTGGCCGTGGCTCCCAGATAGAGACCTGCCCTACTAACTGGTCTCCCAGAGGCAGAAGTCAGGTTCCTTTCAGCCCAAGGAGTCTCAGGGACAGTTAAGGAAAGCAATTTTTCTCTCAAGTCTCTGTCTCTGCCTGCTAGAAAAAAGATTGCTTCCAACTCTCAAAGGGTCTCCCCTGCTCACCCTCAGAATGACAGGTGAACAGACAAAATTTCTAATGTTCTCAGAGTCCAGGCTGAAGGTGGCCCCACAGAATCCTCTCCTAGGATGACCCAGGAGTGCCCCCTGCTGTCTGGCTTGTCTGAAGCCAGTCAGGAGTGGAGGAAGGAAGGAGTGAAAGCCAATTCTAGTTGCTCCAACAGAAGGGGCCACGTTTTATGCTGCCCCCTTTACTCACTGCCAGAGTGTGAATCAGAGCTGGATTTCCCCAGGGGTCACTGAGGAGGGGAACGTCCAGAGAGCAGTCGACCTGGGAGAAGGACAACACACCGGGGCCCTGTAGCCTGGCCTCTGGGCACATGCCCAGAGCTCAGAGGAGGGCTGTCCAGTCTGTAGATGTCCCTGGCTTTAGGAGAAAAGTCACATATGACATAGCAAAATCAGCCGCCTCCACTGAGCCTCAGACAGAAGAGGTTGTGCCACATTCAGTCAATCACCTCAGTGAGTGAGTGGTGGAAGATCTGCCAACCTCGGGGAGCACAGGAGAGACCCCGTTTCTCCCCAGCAACTCCCTTAGGTGCCAGGGAGACATGACCAAATTTACCATTGATAATACAGATAATAATAGCTGTTTCCAAAAGCACCTTCAGCTCCACATCTGTAAGCTCAAGAGAGACTAGAAGATTCTTCAGGTCTCTTTAGCTCCACCATTCTATGAGTCTATAGGGTTCCACAGCCCCCTACCTCCACCCCTCGTGGCTGCCTTCTGTCCTGACCACCCACTACTCCCCACTCCTAGTTCTTTCTTTAACCTGATTTAAATCCATCTCGCTGCATCCTAAATAGTGGCAGCTAGAAGGGAGGGTCTTCTTCCAACACTTCCCATTTTCAAGATCAGAGACGGTGAGGGAGGGGGGAAAAGAGACAGGACATCGAGAAACCTAGAGAAGAGAAAGGAGTAAAATAAGGGGTAGAGAGATGACCAGCTAAGACCCAAGTAAATATCTGAGAAACCATCTGAATGGCTAGAGAGGTAGGGAATGAGCCTCAGCACTGTCTCTAGTCATTTTCCCTGTAAGCATTTCATAGCTGCATCTCTGCGCTCCCACTAAATGTAGGCGTGAGTGTGCATGCACACGTACACACATGTGTGCTTAGATTGTGCGGAAGGCCTGGCTGGCTGTGGGGCTGTAGCAGGGCAGCAGTCCTTTCCTGGCCAGAGACTTCTGCCCCTACCTGCATAATTATCTTCCCCTTTTCACAGCCCCCCTCCCAGCCTCCAAGCCTTCTAGCACTAGGTCTCTGTGCTTTCAAAACAGCTCCCTGTCTGAGTGCTACCTCCAGGAAGTGCTGAGCTGGTCGAATGGGGGGATGGAAGGGAGGAGAGCCAGTCCTCTTCCCTCCAGAGCACGACCCCATCAGACAACCTCCCTTTTCCTCCCCTCCCCTCCACCTCTTTCATCACTGCCACCTGACAGCTGCAAAAACAGCCCTCCTCACCCTGAGGAGTGGACTGCAGAGGATATGCCTACTTCCCAGCTGGGGGTGGGGGTGGGTCTGGGGCAGCAACATTCCCAGCAGTGCCAATACCCTCTGCCTCCCTTCTCCCATAATTAAAGAAACAAAAGGGAAAGACCTCCCAGCCAACCCCTACAGCCACTTTGCAGTCACCCCACCTTCCCCAAATCCCTGTCCAGCCTGCCCCCAACTCTGCCCTCCGAAGGTAGCCTGTATTTCTCAGACCTTGGAAAGTCACACGGGGATATCTCACCCTGAAAGACAGATCTGCTCTTGGAATGCAGGGAGACAGTAATGAATTCGCCCACACACTAGCAACCTACTTCTGTTAACTACTGTGTCCAAATAATTTCTTTAAATCACCAAAGGTGAGGCTGGGGGAGGGGAAGGCAAGTCTGTGACATCAATCTTCAGTGGGGATTCCTCCTCCAAACCTGGCCAGGGCCAGGCAGGAGAAAAACTCTGCACACACATACTCTGGGGACTTCCGGGGCAAAGTGAAGGAAACGAGACCCACCCCCACCCCGGCACCTCACGGCACCTCCTGTGACCTCAGTTATCTTCAAGCCAGCCCACTCCCTTGGGTCCTTGGAAAAACAACACAGATACGGGTTTAAGCACCCCTTCCTGGAGGTTTCAGGGCTCTGGCTGCTCCTGGACAGGGTGGGGCTGCTTCTCAGAGCATCCTGACCCCTCAGGCAGACAAGAGAGCGTCCCCTGTGTGATCAGCATCCAGGGGCACCCAAAAGGGCAGGGCATTAGAATGATAACTAAGATCTGTACTGCAGTTCCCAGTTTACTCATTCCTTCTCAAATTACCCTACTTAATGCCCTCATTTTACAGTTGAGGAAGTAAAGATTCATAGGAGTTGACGTGCCCAAAGCTACCAGCTAGAAAAGGGACAGATCTGAATCAAGCACTGGTCTTCTACTTCTAAAGTCTGCTTCAGGGGACTTCCCTGGCGGTCCAGCGGTTAAGACTTTGTGCTTCCACTGCAGGGGGTGCGGGTTCGATCCCTGGTTAGGGAACTAAGATTTCACGTGCCGCGCAGTGCGGCCAAAAAAAATAAAATAAAGTCTGCTTCAGGAAGATCATGTCCTGGTAGGGTAGGAGGCCAAGAAACAGGTAACATTTCAGTTGCTAAGTATGTCCACGTACCCTTGGCTCTGGAACACGTATCATCAGCTCAAAACTACAGTTCTAGCTCCTGCCCTGCTTACACTGCCTGCCTCCAAGCCAGTCTCCAGCTGGATGTTTGTACATCTTGGGGGTGGGCCAAGTGGGGCCCAGGAGGCAGAAGGGACAAAGAAGGGAAATGCTGACATTTCTCCAGGGCCCAGGAGCAGTAGAGGGTATGAGAACTGGGCAGATGGACCTGAACAGGCCATGTGGGAAGGCTGGGCTACGGGAAAAGTGTGGACACAATGTGGCCTGGCTAAAACGTGGCTTTGCCCAATTGGTGACCTGAGCGTTTCTCCCTTCCTCCATTCTCCCCAAGCCTCTCCAAACCGCCTGCTTCAGATGTGATTCTTTCCAAATGGGCTCCCCTCCCCCACAAAGGGCTGGCATGTGGAGGGATGTTGTGGACTGATTACTGACATTGCAGCCTTCTTCCAGCAGCAGCAGGCTGGGGAGCTGGCAGCCCAGACCACAACAGGAGCAGCTTGTGATGGTCTGTTCCAGCAGATTGGAGAGGGTTCCCCATGGCTTAGACCTGAGGCTGAAAAAGCGGGAAAGAGGAGGCCCACAAGCTCTTGGCCAACCAGCCTGCTTATTGGTGGCTTAAAATACAGATGCCCATATGGGCTCTCCCTGCCTGGAGGGAGAAAAGTCAGCATTATCCAGCCCTGTGATTCTGATGGCTGTTGAGGCTCAGTGTTGGGGCCCCCCTTAGAGGTGCTCAACCTGTCCCAGGCCCTGGAGTTCCCAGAAATGAGGGGAGGGCAAGCAGGAACCAGTTACTGGCACTTGCTGGCTCCCTCCATGCCTCTTAATAGTAGAAACTCATCTCTTCTCTCAAGTATTTCATTGAAGGGGGTAGTTGGGGCGGGGGAGAGAATATCTTTACGTCTCAGGGCCTTATGGAACTGCCAGTAGTTTGAGTTATCTAGTCGGATCAAATGCATCATGAGATGTCAAGAGAGCAAGAGACAAATATTTTGAGATGGGATTCAAGGCATGGCCTCCTCTCTGTGATTATCTGGTTACCCTTAAATGAGGGCACTACAAATATACGCTCTGTAGATCAAAGCCACAGAACACAAATTCTTTAAGAGCAGCTGCAGAGGGACTTCCCTGGTGGTCCAGTGGCTAAGACCCCGCGCTCCCAATGCAGGGGGCCCAGGTTCGATCCCTGGTCAGGGAACTAGATCCCACATGCTGCAACTAAGAGATTGCATGCTGCAACTAAAGATCCCTCATGCCGCAACGAAGATCCCACATGCCACAACTCAGACCCGGCTCAGCCAAATAAATAAATAAATATTTTTTAAAAAAGAGCAGCTGCCAAAATAGTAGCCAACACAGAACTGCAGGGTCTTAGAGTTAAATGGTCCTCAGGGATTCCCCAGATTCCAGACCAAAGGCCCTCATCACCTATCTGGTAACAGAACAAATAGGCTTTTGGATTTTGAAGGGGGAAGCAGGTGATGTAGGAGAGAGACTTTCATGCACAGAGGTGCTCAACAAATTTTGGATGAGGGTCACTGGTACAGGAATATGCTTCCAGAGAAGCTCACTGTCTTCTAATGCAGGAGAGAGAAGGCTGGAGTGGGGGGGGGGGGGTATCTTCTTATTTCAGCCAAGGTGACCAAGGGGCCTAATCTGGCATCTCTACCAAAATGGAGGTGGGAAGACAGGTTACCATGAGTTAGATGGGCCTGCTACACTGGCATGAATCATTCTTAGGACACCTCTGAGCCTATCTAGGCCCTGATCTTTGTCTAGACGCTTCTCTCTAGCTGAGGCTGGGAAGCTGGTGCAGACACTCACGACCTTACTCTTCACAGAGCAGCCATTAAGGAGCCTGATTAGCAGAGCCCCATGCTGGGCTGCTAATGGGCTGGGGACATTCAGCATAAATGGTTTGCCAGTCATGGGCATGAGCAAAACCCAGGAAGAAACAAATATTTTAATCTCAAAGAAACAGAAATCTAGGAGGGGAGGGGGTTCCCTCTACTTACTCTGCATCTATTGTTCTCCAATCCTCCACCTGCAACAGTTTCTGCAACTCTCAGATCGAGGGATTCCCTGCCTGAGGAGGGCCTCCCCTCGACCTCCATGCATGGCAGGGGGTGGGGGGTGGGGGGGACCAGATCTGCATGCACCCAGACATATGGGAGTAGAGGAGATTGTCAAGGATTCACAGGGAGGTTGATTCCTGGGACTGGGACTGCCTTGGCCAATAACCCTCATAATCAGGAAATCCTTGACATCTAATTTAATCTTGTGATAATTCAAGGCCCACTTCCTGGTAGCTGGGGAATTAGGGGAAAGGACCGGAGTGGAAGGTCAGGGATGGGATACCTTTAGACCCAAATTAGTTGCTCTAAGCCAGAGATTTTCCCAATGTGGTTGGGACCAGCAGCTGGGAACTTGCTATGAACGTAAATTCTCAGGCCCTACCCCAGACCTACTGAATTAGTAAATTCTGGCTGTGACAACCTGCAATCTTATTTTAACAAGCCCTCCAGGCAGTTCCAATGCTTGTTTAAGTTTAAGAGCCACTGCTCTTGGCTCTACCTCTCAGATGGAAGGGAAATGTCAAGAGAAGGGAAAATTAGGGGGGGATGCAACAAGCAGCCTCATCCAAAGGGGAAAAAAAAGGAATTTTCCCAATGTGGAAATCCAAAGCTAGGCCTCAGAGGAGTCCTCTGATCTTCTTGGACTATAAATGTCAGAACAGTGTCTAAGTGGCCCTGCACAGAGGAGTCTGGGGAAAATAACCAACCCTGACCTTTTGCATTTTGCCCAGAGCAGGAAAGGATAATGGTAATTTATCTCCTGCTCAGGTAATTTATCTCCTGCTCAGCTTTTCTGAGCTACCTTTCCCGTCAGCTGGGCCCCCCTAAAACTCCCATCCCTCCACTCCATCTCCCTAGCCCTTTGGCTACCTGCTGTGTCTTATGTCTTTTCCCCTCATCCATTGAATGAGAACTATTTCAAACTATTTCTTAAGCAGACCAGCAGTGAGTAAGGCCCTACTCCATAAAGAGTAAGAGACAGAAGCCCATCATAACCTAAAACTATAATCTATACCAAGACAGCCTTTCTTCATACCCACCCCTCTCCTCCTACCTAGGCCACACCAGTTCACAGTGCTGCCATAAAGAAAGAGAGGAATCACTCTTTTCCTGATGTTTTATACTGCACCTGAATGGCCAGACTTGCAAAGAAAAAAAAAAGGACAAAATTTAGGCTCTTAACCAACCTGTAAGTTTCCTGAGGGCCAGTACTAATCTATAGTACTTATTCTCCTTTTATATCCACCGTACTAAATACCTAACGCACTAGCTGCCTAATGAATATTTGATAAACTGAACGGAAGGGAGTACCCAGAAGCAAGAAACTAACTAGTCTCTGTTTCCAAAATGGAACCACAACAGAGATCAAGAAATGAGTCCTCCCTGAAAGGATTAGGAAAGAAGCCCCATCCTGCCACCTTTGATCCCAGGCACTGCCATCTTCATCCATTCATTCAATCATTCAACAAGAATTTGTAGCACACCTGCTATATGTGGACCATAGATCGTATGGCCTAGTGGGGAGAAACATATATTTCAGTTGGTGTTAATTGTCTTGGAAAAAAACCAAAGTAGGTAAGGGGGCTAGGGATGGTGGGAATAGGGGTTAAGAAAAGTTATTCTGAGGAGGTAGTATTTGAGCAGATACCTGACGGAAGTGAAGGAGCTAGACTTGCAGCTATCTGAGGGGACAGTGTCCCAGGCAGAGGGAATAGCAATGCAAAAGCCCTGCAGAGGGGGCATTTTGCAAGGAGTCCAGCATGCCTGGAGTGAAGTAAACAATGGGGCAATCGGTAGGAGATAAGATCAGAGAGAGAATGGTGCTCAAATTACATAGGACCTTGTAGACTATGGTAAGGATTTTAGAATTCATTCCTAGTGAGAGAGAAGTGATTAGAAAGTTCTGCACAGAGGAGGGACATGTTCTGATTTTACAGGACTACTCTGGCTTCTGTGTTGAGAACAACCTGCAGGGAGTAGAGCAGAAGCAGGAAAACCACTTAGGAGCTATGGCAGAGCCCACTTATTTTCCCCCCAAATTCAGTCTCTCCTTCCACATTTTAGCTTGGCACAATGCTGCTCAGAAAAAGGACTACATTTCCCAAGCCCCCTTGCAGCTAAGTGTGGCCATGTGACAAAATGCTGACAGATGGGATGTGAGCAGAGGGATATCTGCAACTTTCAGGTCATGTTCTTATAGGAAGGGGCCTGCCACCCACTTCTTCCTTTTCCCCTTTCCATGGACTGGAATCTCATGGACATGAAAGTGGCAGCTGGAGCAGCTATCTTAGGCCACAAAATGGAAGTTATATGTTGAAGATGACAGAGCAGCAAGCCACGAGAAGCTAGGATCCCTGACATTATGGAGTGACTGTATCAAGCCCAGACCACTTATGCACAGGTTCATACTTGAGAAAGAAGTAATCTATCTTGTACAAAACACTATATTTTGGAGACTCTGATGTAGCAGCCTAATCTAAATTGTAACCAATTCAGAGGTGACTGCAATTGCCTAGGCAAGTAATGATGGTGGCTCTGATGAGGGTGGGAATGGTGTAACTGGAGATAAGTGACCAGATTCTGGAGATAATCTAAAGGGTAGAACTGACAACATTTTCTGAGGAATTAGATAAGGAGGCGTGAAAGAAAGAGAGGATCCAGGAATGACACCAAAGTTTGGTATCTGGTAGAGTTGCATTTATTGCCGTGGAAAAGACTGGGGGACAGTGAGTTTGAGTGGACTATGAGCAACATTCACAGGGAGATGTCGAGTAGCAGCTGGATATGAGTCTACCGTTCAGGGGAGATGTAGGGGCTGAAGATATCCATTTGGGAGCCATTAACATGTAGCTGACTTTAATGTCCTAAGATAGATGGGATTACCTAGGGAGAGTGGAGAAACAACAAAGGTGTGATGACAGTCCTAGGGCATCAGAGATGGGGGAAATGAGGAGCCAGCACAGGAAACTGAGGAGGTGGAGGAGAACTGAGAGAGGAGTGTCTGGGAAGCCAAAGGAAGAGGATGTTTTAAGAAGAAACGAGCAGGACTGCCCTGGTGGTGCAGTGGTTAAGAATCCACCTGCCAATGCAGGGAACACAGGTTCGATCCCTGGTCCGGGAAGATCTACATGCCACAGAGCAACTAAGCCCTTACACCACAACTACTGAGCCTGCAGTCTAGAGCCTGTGAGCCACAACTACTGAGCCTGTGTGCTGCAACTACTGAAGCCCGCATGCGTAGAGCCTGTGCTCTGCAACAAGAGAAGCCACTGCAATGAGAAGCCTGTGCACAGCAACAGAGTAGCCCCCGCTCGCCACAACTAGAGAAAGCCCATGTGCAGCAACAAAGACCCAATGCGGGGGCTTCCTTGGTGGCTCAGTGGTTAAGAATCCGCCTGCCAATGCAGGGGACATGGGTTTAAGCCCTGGTCTGGGAAGATCTCACATGCTGCGGAGCAACTAAGCCCACGTGCCACAGCTACTGAGCCTGTGCTCTAGAGCCCGTGAGCCACAACTACTGAAGCCTGCGTGCCGCAACTACTGAAGCCCACACACCTAGAGCCTGTGCTCCGCAACAAGAGAAGCCACTGCGTTGAGTAGCCCACGCACCGCAACGAAGAGTAGCCCCCGCTCAACACAACTAGCGCAGCAACACAGACCCAACACAGCCATAATTAAATAAATAAACAAACAAACAAAAAAATAAATAAAAAGACCCAACGCAGCCAAAATAAGTAAATAAATAAATCTTTAAAAAAAAAAAAAGAAGAAACAAGCAACCATCCGTGTCAGATGTTGCTGCTAGGATGAGTAAGAGGAGGACTAAGAGATCCCGCTGAAATGAGAAGCCACCAGTGACACTGACAAGAGAATTTTCAGGGGAGCGTTGAGGACAAGAGAGAATGAAAAGAGAGGGAGTCGAGACAACTCTCAATTCCCGTCAGGTAGAAATCATTCCGGCAATCTGACTTCCACCCTTCCTATCACAGTCCCAAGCATTCTGAAGGACAGGAGGGCACCCAGCCACTGAATCTTAACAAGCTCCCCTTCCCCACATGTCTGAATGACCCTGCAGTCTCTCCTCTCCCAGCTTCCCAGGCTTCCCTGCAGCTATACCTCTGCCCTGCTGGCTCCCAAGGCCGCTTTCAAGTACTGCCTGGGCAGGCTAGGCAGCCAGGCCTGACACTCCTGGATCATAATTAGTGCTGCTGCTAACGATGTTTGGCCCCTGTGGAACAGCAACCTGGGAAATTCTGATACTTCCAATTTTCCCCCTCAGTGCTTTCCCGGATGCAATTTCCCAGCCAGTGCCTGTGCTCCAGCCCTGGGCCCTGGCTGCCTCCTCACCAGGGAAAATTAAAGAGGTGCCTCAGATGCCATTCCAGAAGGCCTAATCAGTTACCTGAAGTCATCTCCTGGTCATTATCACAGCATTATCATATTAACACACGTGCAACTTTGGAGGAGGTTACTGTGAGGAAGGGGTGGGGGCACCAGCCCAGCTCCACACAGCACATAATGAGCATCGCTAGTGGTGTGATCAGAAAACTGATGGCTACAGAGAAAGGAGCCCTCCCGGAAAGCTCTGGAATTACCAACAGAGATGCAGATCAACCACCCACTCTTCCCTGATGAGCATTCTCTCTGGTGCTCCTCTCCAGGGCAGAGAGCCTCAGCAGTCAGAGCACTGCCCTGTAGCCTAGCATCTTGAGGCTGGGCCTGGTCAAGTCTCAAACCCAGTTCTCCTCTGCCTCAGCAGCTTCAAGTCTTGGCCTCTTGCCCTAGAAAGTGCTCAGTTCATAGCTGTGTCCTGACTTCCCAGGTCTGGGGACTTTAATTCATTGCCATGATGGGCCTCCAGCTCTCTAGGGCAGGGGCTGTGGTGGGCCCCATGCCTCATGGTCTTGGAGGAGAGGCCAGAGGGTTGCCTTGGGTTAAGGGCACCAGGAGTTACTGGACCTTGGCTTCTGCCATAGGGGATTAAAACAGAAACCAGCATCTACAAAGCACTTGCTAATGGGAGACCAATTTAAAGCCTTTTTTTTTTTAAATGTAAAGTATACATGACATAAAATTTACCTTTTTAAATGTACAGTTCTGTGGCATTAAGTACATTCACATTGTTGTGCAGCCATCACTACCATCCCTCTCCAGAGCATTTTCATCTTACCCAACTCAAACACTGTACCCATCAAACACTAACTTCCCCAGTGTAGGGTCTTGCATATTTATCTCATAATCCTTATTGCGAGGTAGGACTTTTCTCCATTTCTGCCAATGAGGATACAAGAAAAGACTGGGAAAGTAGTGCTGCCCTTCCCAAGGACAGACAGGCAGGAAGAGGATTTGAATCCTACTCTGCCCAGTTCCAAATCCTGTGCTCTTTGTAGTTCCTCACTCTGACCTGCCCAAAGTCTAGGGCCTTTATGGGAGTGGCATCACTGAGTGATGTCACTGATGACTAGTCACTTCACACATGATGTTGCACACCGAACTGTAACTGGCAGCGCAAGGGCTTCTAGCTAGCATGGTGTGTACTTCTCAGGAGGGATTCCCAAAGCAAGGCCAGCCGCTATTAATCAACCTTTTGACCACCTCACAGCACCCAGCAGGAAACTGTTCCTCACACATACTTTTTTTTTGGCCGTGCTGCATGCCATGAGGAATCTTAGTTCCCCCACCAGGGATCGAACCTGCACCACCTGCAGTGGAAGTGCAGAATCTTAACCACCGGACCACCAGGGAAGTCCCTCACACTTCCTTCTTTAACTTGGTACCTCTCTCCAAAGTTGACTATGTTCACTCCCACGGTGTTGGGCCCTTGAACTGCTCAGTGACTCCCCCTCTGCAGTGTGGAAAAATGAGACGAGTACAGGCTATGCAGTCAGATGAGCTTGGGTTCAGATTCTGACTCTGTCACTGTATAACCCTGTGAGTCCAACTCTTATGGGAAAAGAGGACCCCCCTCTCAAGTTAGCTCAAGCATATAAGGTTAGTGTCAGATCATGAGGAGCCACATAGGGCCTCCAGGGGCAGGCACTGGAGCTGGGGAGGAGTCTAGATTCAAGGCTCCACAGCAACTGGAGGTCATGGCTCTTCCTTGTCAGGCTCCACTCACTGCTAATGTGATTCAGCTGCACTGGGCAAGTTGGCTTCTCTTGCAGGCTCTGGTTGCTGCTAGGGAACTCTTTGCTTTAGGTTGAGGTTTCTAATAGAGGGAATCAGATTGGCTCAACTTATCTTTTTTCCACTGGACCATAAATTAGAGGTGACTGGCTAGCCCATGAACTGACTGACCTTGGGTCAGAACCTCCCTCTGGTTCAATCACCCGGAGGGGGATGGAAGTGGGTAAGTGGTAGTTTAAGACATTGGGGTGAGGGGTGTCATGTGGTATACGACATTGCCTGCAGCCAAGTTTTGACCAGTACAGAGTCACAAGGGGAATGTGGAGTGGGTGGATAAACAGACCTAATATACCATTCTGACTGTGTTGCTTACACTACCTCTCTGGGCCTCAGTTGTTTTCTCATCTAAACAAGTGGGAAAATAATTTCTACTTCATAGGGTTGTTGTAAAGACTAAATGAGAGAACAACAGTCAAAGTGCCTGGTGTTGCTTAACAACAGAGTAGGTGCTTAATAAACATTGTTTCCCTTCCCTCCTATAGGAAGGACCACTTCCAGTTCTATATGGACCTCAGCTAAAAAAAACAAAAATAAAGAAAACAAAAAAACCCAAGATGGGGTTCTATTTTCTACAGCAGATTGAAGTCTCCCTGAGGACAAACATTATGACTCATCCTCTTTTTGTTTCCCCCTTGGCACCTCCACTTGATATACTATATTCTCTTCTGCTGTAATGAGTCTCCTAGCCAAGCACCTAGTGGGAGAGAGATGTGTCCTCCTTTATATTCCTGAAGGGCCAGAATTGCTAGCTAACCCTCTCCAAGAGCCATTGGCAGCATGAGTGATAGGAAGCAAAGAGGGCTTCTATGTCAAAAGGAAGATTGATGTGTCCCCACGCTTAGAAGGATGCTTTGATGGAAAGCCTTGCACAAGGAAGTATTTTTCTGTGAAATGCTATGAGACAGTAAAAATAAAAATAGGTCTTCCCCCAACCCAGGGACCTGGGCAGACGACTTATTTTTCAGTGGTTAACCTATGCTCAGAGGAATTGTCCTAGGCCTCATTTGATCACTAACTCAGTATATATTTATAAAACATCTGTTTTCATGGAACTTACAGTCTCAGAAAGGAGGGAATTTACAGTCTAACCAAATAATCCCACTCATGAATATATAAGTACAAACCATGGTGAGCATTATGAAGGAAAGGAACATGTTTAAGGAAAGCATATACCAAAGAACCTGACCTCCCCTGACTGGTGAGTCAGACCATGTTAAAGATTTTGACCTTCATCCTGAGAGCAATGGGAGGTCATTAAAGGGTTTAAGCAGAGTTTTGGCAGGATCAAATATGTGTTTTGAAAAGATCACTCAGCTACCATGAGGAGAATGGATTGAAGGGAGACTGTTGTGGTAATTCCAGCAAGAGATAAGGGTGCCTCTAACTTCGGTAGTGGTGGTGGTGATAGAGAGAAGTTATGGACTAAAAAGAAATTTAGGAGGTAAAATTAACAGGACTTGGTGATTGACTGGTTATGGAGGAGGGCAAATGTGGTGAGAACAAGGATTCCAGCTTGTATAACCTGATGGAAGAAAACCAGGGAGAAGACCACAAGCAAAGTCTTAGGTTGCTTCAGGAGCCTTTGAGACATCCAACAGCCAAGGTTGACAGCTAGATACATGAGTCTCCAGCTCCAGGCAGGGGTCAGAGCTAGAGATAATAAGTGTGTGGGTCATTTTTTCAAAAGCAGTTCAAAGGCAGTAGATGAGTTTGCCTAAGGAGAGAGCAGAGAGTGAGAAGAAAAGAGGACTTAGAGTCAAACCCTGAGGAACGTGGCCACAGGGTTTAGGGCAGTGGTTTTCCAAGTATGATCCATGGCCCACTGGGAGGTCCCTAAGACCCTAAAGGTCCATAAGGTCAAAACTATTTTCATAACACAGTTAAGACATTATTCTCCTTTTTCACTGTGTTGACATTTGCACTGATGGTGCAAAAGCAATAGTGGGTAAAATAGCTTGCACCTTGCAATGGCACTAAACTGTACAAGTAGTTCTTGTATTCTTCACTGCAGTAAAAAAATTTTTCACTTTAACTTAGGACTGTCCTTGATAAAACTGTAAACTCTATTAATTTTTAATAAATCTCAACCCTCGAGCACATCTTTTTAATATTCTGTCTGAGGAAATAGGAAGCACACATAAAGCACTTCTGCTGTATCTCAAGTATAATGGTTGTCTCTAGGAAAAGCACTTTGGCAATTTTTTGAGTTTCAAGCTGAATTACCCTCCTTTTTCATGGAACGTCATTTTTACTTGTTAGAATGACTGGAAGACAAACTAAGATTATTCAGATTTGAGTGTTTGGCAGACAGTTTCCCAAAAATGAACAAACTTAGCCTGTCACTTCAAGGAAAACAACTGACAGCATTTGTTGCCCATGATAAAATTCAAGCTTTCAAGCGAAAATTAGAATTTGGAACACTTGTATCTGCCACCAAGAACTTGATGGCTTCCCAATGCTTAAAGATATCTCTGATGAGATTGATGGTGATACAATGAATGTGATTTTTAAAATACTGTAAATGAAAATGTATCAACATTTGGAAGATCTGTATAACTCAGAGGATCTGTATTTTCCAAGTAACCAATGCATGATGTTACTAAATTTATTTAAAGTGCAAGGTAAACCAACGGATTTTAACATAATAGAGTAGGAATTGATTGATATGGTTTCAGATTCCACATTGCAACTGATCTTTAAGAAATTACCATGTGTCGGGATGAACTGGGAGATTGGGATTGACATATATACAATAATATGTATAAAACAGATAACTAATAAGAACCTGCTGTATAAAAAATAAATAAAATAAAATTCAAAAAAAAAGAAATTACCATGTATCGAGTTTTGGTGTAGTATCAAAGAAAAATATCCACAATTATTTGAAAGCTAAAATACTTCTTCCTTTTCCAACTCTCTGAGGCCAGAATTTCACCATATACTTCAACCAAAACAACATATTGACACTGATTGGATGCAGAAGCAGAAGTGAGAATCCAGGTATCTTCTAATATTAAGCTGGCTATTAAAGAGATTTGCAAAAATATAAAACATGCCAATCTTATCACTAATTTTTTTGTTTTGTAAAATATAGTTTTTCTGTCACCAAAATATTTATGCTAAACATGTAATGGTTTATTGTTGTTATTTTTAAATGGATTAATAAATATTCTTTTAATTTCTCAGTTTTAATTTTTAGTACAGTAAATACTGATAGTATAACCCACAAACAAAAGCTCTGGGAGGCCCTCAATAATTCTTTTTTCTAAAGGCGAATTTTATTTAAGTAAGTGTAAATTCAAAACAGTAAACATATCTTAGATGTCTTACCTGGAAATCACATTCCTTCTTTTTTTTTTTTTTTTGGCCATGGCACTTGGCATGTGGGATCTTGCTTCCCTGACCAGGGATCAAACCCGTGCCCCCTGCACTGGAAGTGCAGAATCTTAACCACCAGACCACCAGGGAAGTCCCCTCAATAATTTTTAAGATTGTAAAGGAATCCTGACAGCAAAAAATTTGAGAACTGCTGATATATAAACTGAAATCCCCTCATTTAAAGAGGTCATTCTATCCATCTCCATCAATAAACAGCTTGGAATAAGGTATCTCTCCTAATTTGCAAATATCTCTAGGGAAGAGGAAACATTACAACTCACATATACCCATAATGCTTTGGAGCTGCAGAGATGGACCCCCATAAGTTTCCAAAAGGGTCTAGGGAAAGCCACCTATCAGAAAGTCCTCACCCCGTCCTTCTCTCTTCCCCTAAAAGGTAATGGCTCAAATAAGTTAGTTAAACCCAAATCTTACTCCATCAATTCCACCACCTCTTCTCATCAGCACATCCTACCCTTGATTTTTCAATTTGCTGCTGGTCAAGGCAGTGCTAGAGGAAGGGAACATGAAGGGGTAGATAGGGTCAGACGTATTTCTGAAATGCCAGCACATTCAATTTGTCGGGTATTTTGCGTGAATTTCCTCTTGAGTTCAGAGGCTCCTAACTCAGCAGAATTAAAATGGAATGAAGTAATTAGAGCAGCAGGCTGCAAGGATGTTCTGGGCCTGGCATCACAGGAAATGTGGGGCAGGAGGAAAGGAAGAAGAGAAGAGAGCCTTAAAGAGAGGGCTAGGCAAGAGACCCATCCCCAGGGCCTGCTCCTTGGGAAAGCCTCCCCCCCACCTCCCTAGTCCCTTGGTCAGCAGCTCTCGCCTCAGCTCTGCTTCCTAAGAATCTATCCTGGTCCGGCCCCTCACAATCAGACTCCACCCTCCATTTCCAGTCCCCTTTTTAGAAACTCCCACCAAATATACCTTTCCTCTACTCATACTAAACTCATCATTCTCCTCCTATACCACGGTTCTTTGTGCCTTTGTACATGCAATTATTACACTGTACTGAAATAATTGCTTATATGTCTGACTCTCCTACAAGACCAATGGCTCCCCAACCTCTGGATTTCATGCATGCATTGCATCCTACTCATTAAGCAAACTGCAAACTCACAACAAGACTTTCTCTGTTTGGTCTCCAAACAGATTCCTAAATTAGTTCAAACCCATAAGCCCTAAGCTATAAACAGGATGATGCAGTCTTGTTATAGTGCAGTAGTTTGAGTTTAGGTGCTAATGCTTTGCTGATCACAGGAGCGAGACTGGCTAAGTGATATGATTAAAGGGATTGATGGGTGGGTTATTTGTGCCCGGGCCATGGAAAACCTGAATGCCTGGTTAATTTTGATAAAAGCTGGTGACCACATTCCATTACCCCATAAAAGACAGCCAGAGGCTTCTCAATCTGGAGCAGACTGTTTCTGTTTCACCAGCTTTTCCTGTTACACTTGCTGGATCCCTCTGTAGAGTTGTTGTCCTTCCCCCCACTAGAGGAGATGAACCCAGACGTCCCGGGCCTATGAGCTCCTGGAACATCAGCTATCCCCTCAATGCTGCCAGGAGAAGCAGCTGCTCTCTAGAGAGGAGATTTATGAACCCTCTTAGGGTTTATTTATGACTCTCTTAGGGCCAGGGACTCTCCCCTTCCCTTATTTCTGAGTCTAGGGAGGGTGGGAAGTAGCATGAGAGCCTGCTTTTGTCTCAGTCATTACTGGTAAATCCTTGTTCCCTGCATAGGTCCACTCCTTTGGATGAAAAAGGCCTTTTCTTAGTCTTACTGCTGGAATGAGGAAGTTAACCTTCACCCGTAGATTTCCCTCACACACACAATTTTTGAGATATGGCTGACTTCATTTTGCCAAATAAGTAAACTTAAAAGAAAAAAACTACCATCGTCTTTTCAGGAAAGTGTGAACATACGAATATAACCTCACATTAAAGAGGAGAGGTTTTATACTGAATATATTGAGCTTTATTTAAAGACTAATTGCATTGTCCTTTTTTCTCTCTCATTTCACCATGGTAGTGAAATGGACCAGTGAATACTCTAGTATGGAGTTTGGGAATAACTAAACCAGACTATAAGCTTCTCTGAGCAGAGAGTGGTTTTTACTCATTTGTATTTTCCCAGGACCTAACTCAGAGCTTTATGACAAGTGCTCACCACATTTTTGTGGAATAAAAGAGGAGAAAATGGAGGAAGGAAAGAATTTCCCAACTGAGAACGATGATAGGAAATAGATGTCAAGCCCTAATGTACGTGGGACCCTGGAACAAACTGTCTCTACCCCGACTCCACTTTGTGTCCTCTTTATAAAGAAAAGAGCTGCTTACCCTACTCCCTTGTTTAACAGCATTTAGTAGTGCCCCACTGCCTATGTGTTAAAGTCCAAACTTCTTAGCAGAGTACACCAGTCCCTTCACAATTGGTCTCCAACTTCCCTTTCTAGTCCTCTTTTCAGACACTCTTGCAGCATACTCCTTACCTCTACTCATACTAAATTCACCATTCTCTGTATCCACCACAGTCCTTTGTGTCTTTGTAATTCCTGTTCCCTGTCTGGAATCTGCATTTTCCCTCTATTCAGATTGGCCTACTCTCAACTCATCCTTTAAGAAGAGCAGCTTAAGTGCCTCTTTTCCTCCCTCTTTCATGTTAGCTGTTCCCTCCTCTGAGATCACATGTTACCTGTACAATAGCAATTACCAACCTGGACTGTGGTTATTTCTATGCCTGTCTCCTCCACAAGACTGTGCCTCTTGAAAGACAGGGGCCGTAATTTTTTCCATTCTCACATTTCCGGTGTCTGGCACTGTTTGTGAGTAAATGAGTGAATGAGGGGGAAAAAACCCAATTAACCAACCAGCTAACCTCCCTTTCTTGCTGGGCAGTCCAGAGTTAGTGTGGCAACTGTGGATTAGGGGAACAAATTCAGGTTCCTTCTCCCATAGGGTATGGAAAGCTATCTGAGACACCTGATTAAAACTCCAGTGCATACTTCTTTACCTTTAGTGCCTGAGGCACTGCTGAGGCTGAGCAAGGAAAATTCAGGTGTCATTTTCCACACAAAGTCACTTACACAAACCCATTCAACACTGCCTTGAAGTTACTAATGCCAAGAACACCAACAGGGTCCTTGGTGCTCAGTAAAGGAAAAGAGAGTCTGGGTTGAGGGCTTCAAATTTAGGTTTTGTTGAAACTGAAGTCGTAGCTGAAGAGTAAGTAGAGTCTGGGTGTGCTGATCACTCGCACACACTCACCAAGTATAAAATGTGGGAAAACAGAATGTTTCACCCATGAAACTGTCCTTTTCTATGGTCTTTATCTGGTTGTTCCTAATTATTATTATAATTTTAATGAGTCA
Source organism: Pseudorca crassidens (assembly GCF_039906515.1). Lineage (NCBI taxonomy): Eukaryota > Metazoa > Chordata > Mammalia > Artiodactyla > Delphinidae > Pseudorca > Pseudorca crassidens. Next base: position 115,707,036 of record NC_090298.1, on the reverse strand, counting down.
TCCCCCCATCATTCCATACCAACTTGTTCCCTGTCTTTGGGCCATTAGACTTGAAAAGCGAGAGCAGGATGTGCTTCTTGACTCATGTCTTTAATATTACTTGGACATGGTTAAGACTCCTCTGACACAGGCTCCACCTGCCTTTGACAGATTAGGTTAGTTCATTCAAGCAGTTTCTAAACTCTGGGAAATCAGGGATACCTGTGCCTGTCCAAGTCTAGACACACTTGCAGGACCACAGAATTTTAACCTCCGCTGGAGGCCTACAGCAATCTGGAGCTAACAGTGCAGTCAGTTTAGCATCATCCCAGGGCAGGAGGGAAGTTGGGAAGACCAAGAGACAAGGTTAGGAAAGATCAAGTGGGAGAGGGAAAGCAAAGATATTCAGAGAGGAAAATGACCGAAGGGAACAAGAAAGGGCCAGAAAACAGAGGAAATGAAAAGAGGAGGGGAAGTATAGAGGTAAAGGATCACACAGGTGAAAACAATGAAGGAAACCGCTGAATGAGAAGGCGCCAATCTCATCAGAAGACACGTTAATTTCCTTGAAAGGAGGGGCAGTCTCATACTTTTGTTTTTTTTAAGACTGTGAGGTGGTTTTTTTTGTTTCTTTTTTTGGCTGTGTTGGGTCTTTGTTGCTGCACACGGGCTTTCTCTAGCTGCGGCAAGCGGGGGCTGGGCTGCTCTTTGTTGCGGTGCACAGGCTTCTCATTGCAGTGGCTTCTCTTATTGTGGAGCACGGCCTCTAGGCGCACAGGCTTCAGTAGTTGCAGCACGTAGGCTCAGTAGTTGTGACTCACAGGCTCTAGAGCACAGGCTCAGTGGTTGTGGTGCACGGGCTTAGTTGCTCCGCAGCATGTGGGATCTTCCCGGACCAGGGCTCGAACCCGTGTCCCCTGCATTGGCAGGCAGATTCTTAACCACTGCGCCACCAGGGAAGTCCCTCTCATACTTTTTTAATGTATCCCTCATATAACCCCCAAAAGTGCTCAAGAAGTACTTATTGATTCCAGTACTGTTTATGGACAAGGCTTTCAATAGGAGAATCCAAGTGTCTGGTTCATCAGAATCCTGGGACTGGGATTCTGGAATTCATAGCACTCCTTAATCTCTCTTCCATCCCAGGTTCTCCATCGTGTCTGTCAGAGGCAGGATTTCAGACTATGTAGACCTTGAGTCAGCAAAATCTACCCCAGGGGCAAAACTGCTCCCTGTGCCAGGCCTGTACACCCCAAAGGAGGCCACAGACCTTGGTTAACCCCTCAAGTTGTGATATTTGGCCACTTCTCCCAACTTTTAGTAAATAACTCCCTCTGGCTGGATGCAGAGAAGAGTCAAATGAAGAATTCTGGGGCTTCCCTGGTGGTGCAGTGGTTAAGAATCCGCCTGCCAATGGGGACACGGGTTCGAGCCCTGCTCTGGGAAGATCCCACATGCCGCGGAGCAACTAAGCCCGTGCACTACAACTATTGAGCCTGAGCTCTAGAGCCCGCAAGTCACAACTACTGAGCCCACATGCTACAACTACTGAAGCCCGCGCGCCTAGAGCCCGTGCTCCGCAACAAGAGAAGCCACCGCGATGAAAAGCCCGCACACCACAACGGAGAGTAGACCCCGCTCGCCGCAACTAGAGAAAGCCCGTGAGCAGCAATGAAGACCCAATGCAACAAAAAGTAAATTAATTAAATTAATAAATTTATTTTTAAAAAATATTCTGTTTTTGTTTCTTTGTGTGTGTGTGGTACGCGGGCCTCTCACTGTTGTGGCCTCTCCCGCTGCGGAGCACAGGCTCCGGACGCGCAGGCTCAGCGGCCATGGCTCACGGGCGCAGCCGCTCCGCAACATGTGGGATCTTCCCGGACCGGGGCACGAACCCGTGTCCCCTGCATCGGTAGGCGGACTCTCAACCACTGCGCCACCAAGGAAGCCCCCCCCAAAATATTCTGGATGAAGATGCCCAGTCTCAAGTATACACTCTGCCTGTCTCCCCTTGCAGGGAATGAGTCCTCACAGAGAACTTCTCATGAATTTCAGCACAGTGGCTGCTTTCTCAGAGCCAGCCTCTCTCTCTGTCTCCTTCTGAACTGCCTCTCTCCCCTGCCCTCTGGTCTAGCTTCTTGTGAGGGGAGGCCAGAAGGCAGGCTTGCTCCAAGTATTCTATGCTCTGCTAGGCTTCTCAATGGCTTTGTGCAGGTGTTTCCAACTCTTTGCCTTCTAGATATTCCAAAAATCTATCCCTAGAGTCATCTTGGTAGAGACCCCAGCAACTTATAACCTACCCTTTTATAAATTCTTATTTGACCTCCCTTCAGTTTCACAGTTAAATCCAATGCTAATAGTGAAACAGCTCATGTAAAAAAAGTCCTTCAGGGACTAGATGACTAGTACCCAACTTCCAGCCCTCTTTTCTCATAATCAGAATATTCTAGAGCCCCACTCGAACCTGTTTGAGCACCACCATTTATCTCTAGAAAAGCACGCAATACAGCAAGAGGCTAAGGACATGCTGACATCTGCTCATCAGCAGGCCAGAAATGATGTTTTCAATTTCCTTTCTCATTTCAATTACTACCAGGCTGCTCCCTCCCCACCTTCATAAGCCAGTTCTTATTTCAAAAAGTGAAAGTAATAAAGCTGTTCTCCATTATTCATCAGGTTCCATGCTTCCTCCCAGTCACACGTACCCCTCACCCCTTCCCCTCCAACTCTTCTCATCACCTTCCTTTTCCCCCTTGGCCTCTTCTCCCTCACCCCTTCCAGATGGAGTTCAGGGTCACTGCCCTTCCTCAGAGTCCTACACTTTTCCTATAACCTTCTGAGCTCATCCTCAGATGGGTTGATGATCACAGTGCTAAATACATACTTTATGATATGCTTTGCATTCACTGATTTCCTCATGCCAATGTCCCAGGCTGTACATCTATCACAGATAACCCTACAAAAACCTGCTGTCCCAGGGAGAATTGAAAAATCTCAGTGGGATACATGGACCATATTCCAGCTGGCTTTATCCTCTCCCATCCCAACAACAGAAACTATCATCCCCGAGCTGGGCTGACACCAAATACCAAGGCACTGGCCTTGCAGACTGTGTCTGGACCAAGAGCCAAGAATTCTGTGGGAACAAGCCCTTCTGTAGGCACCTACATAGTCATTCCTCTTGCTGGCATGGTTTGCCATCCTTGCACAGTAAATATAAAGAGATGAAATAAAGCATATGGGGTAAGGGATGGGGCTTTGGAATAAAAACCCCAATTTAAGTTCTGCCCTGATACTTACTACATGCAGAACTTGGTTAAGCTACTTAACTTCTCTATGCCTTAGTTGTAAAGTAACAGTACCTCCCTGGTTGGAACAACCAAATGAGAATATGGATGTAAAGCACTTAATGCAGTGCTTGGTACATGAAGAGCACCCAGTAAACGTTAGAAGTTATTATGATCATATATGAATGGACATCAATAAGTCAGATAAACTGTTCACTCATTACAGGCTTCTAAATAAAGAAATACAGCCTTTTTCTTTTTTAAGCATTGCTTCTAGGAGTTGCTTTTAATGAATTGCTAGAGCAGTGATTTATATGTACTATATTGTTGGAATGCAAATAGATATTTCAAAGAGGTGAGAAGTAACTTGTTTTCTTGAGTGGGATAACATTCCCCTTGGGATCTTGTTTACAAATTCAAATATTTTGTAAGCAAATAGTACTAAGCTGAACTCCAGTCTTTATTTAGGTGAAATGATCACAGTACTGTACTTCTGAGCTTTGAGTAAAAGAGGTTTTTAGCCTATAGAAAAGGGGCCATTGCTCAAATGAAACGCTCTAATTACAAAAGCAGGAGGAAAAATGTCGATCTTGAGATTTTTCCTTTTATACATCTTTATTCTAATGTTGCAAAATATTGGGTAATGGCCAACCTATTGCACAAATACAGTCAATTTTCAATTATTCATGTGTGGGTTGTCCAAGGCAGATATCTAACCAACACTGTTTGCTTCTTTCTGTTCTATCTGCCCTTTATCTTTATTGTCCCCCCCAAACACACACACACACCACACACACACTCATACATTCACACACACACTCACAAACTCTCTTACACACACACACACATTCCACTTTGCCCAAAGCAAGTCAGGCCCAGAACTGCCTATTCTGGTGGTTACAAAAGATGTTGGTCCCTCAGACAAGCATCTTTGTTCCTTTTCTCCCTTACTGCAGGTTTCCCTTTCCTAAATATCTCGTGGGGTGGAAAGGGAAAGAAGGAGGAAGGAAGGAAAGGAAATCATGGTATAAGTTCCCCAGCCCAACAGTGCAGGCTGTGAGAAACAGAAGGCTCCTGTTCCCTGTGTGCTGGCATCTCTCTTGCCATTTTACTGAAACTTTGGGGTGTTTTTCTCTCTGCAGCACCCACGCTCCCTCCTTTTCTGCCAAAGCTCCTTGTTGTGACAGAATGAGAGGCTGATGCCTTGGGGGGAGGGGAGTGCAGCTAGGTAGCCTGAGGGCAGGATTACAGCTTCCCCTCCAGGAGCAGGGTGGGGGGTAGAAGACTAAGCTACAGACAAATCCTAGAGGCCTCCCTAGTACTGAACCTCACACATACCCATAGCATCTGTACACACACAGTGCTGTGCACCACCTCCCAAACTCACGCAGACACACACACACACACACACACACATGCAGGACTTGAACTTGGTGGGCACAACCATGCATTCAGTAACATTCAGGCAGGAAATTCTATGTCACATTGGCACAGATCTGCCCAAAGCAATCCATGCCCCAGGTCCCCCTACTTTGATCCCTCTCCCTTCTGATGGGCTAGAGAATGCTGCTGGATGCCGGGCATATTTGTGCATAGGCTCCATTATCACTCAGCATTTCAAACACAGGGACCACCAGTGGCAGGGCCAGCAGACTGCTTAACCCTCTCCTTAGTAGTCTCCACTCAGAACACCCATGGGCTCCAGCAGCACACCCTGGAAAACACTGACCAAAGTCCTGATTAGGGGGCAGAGAAAGTGTGGGCTATAGGCCACAGGCTGTGGCCTCCTCATTCCCCTCAGCCTCAACTGATGTCCCAGGCTTGTCTGAGGGAGAGGCCAGTGTAGAGACATGAAAGAGGGAGAAAGGATTCAATGGCGTCTCAAAGTTCCCTCAAAGCTCCAGGAGAACCAGCCAATGAGAGCCAGCTGATACATCTGAACACTAGGCTGAAATATAGAGGACCCCAAATTGCCAGGCTAGACCCTGAACAGGAGAGTCAAAAGGACATCCTCTACTGTGTGAGATGAGGCTTTATGAGCTCAGCTGAAAGTGGCCAGTCTAAGATGACTCAGTTCTTCTCCTTCCAAGCCACTGTTAGGCAAGTACACTGCCTTTTCACCTCCCTAAATCCTTCTCTTTATTAGACATCTACATTATTCTTTGTACTTTATGCACATTAATTTAAATAACTCCACAGAGTGTTATTGAAGAGAAAGTTGAGAAAGCTTGAGGTTCAGAGATTTTACACGATTTGATCAAAATTACTTGGTTAGCAAGAGAAAGAGCCAGTCTTCACCCCATGCCTGGGTAACTCCGAAACCTTTGCCCTTTCCACTGCTTCTCAAGGGTTCCACTGGGAACCCTCCCATCTGCCTCTGAGTGAGTGTGAGACTGTCTGGTAGTAAAGATAGTGTTGGGGAGGTAGAAGAGGAAGAACCTACATGTTGACCTTCTTCCAAGGGAGAAAAAAAGTAGTGCAACCTGGGTCTCCTGACCTCTGCCTGAGCTCCAGCATTGTGGGATGAGCCCAGCTCCTTTGGAGCAGGGTCCTGCCCTGAGTAGCCTGTGCCCAGTAGCACGGGTGATTCATCTAGAGTTGTTTCTCCTTCAGGACCCCACACTTTCTTGGCCAGTGTGCTGCATGGCTGCAAAATGCCCAGCCCCGGACATGCAGAGAACATGTTGATTCAGAAACATTTAAAAATTAATCAGCACATGGTGGTGCAGGCTGTTTGTTCAGGGCAATGTGCCACTATGTTGTAATGTGCCAAACTCCCTCCTTCCCCTTCCCCCAGCTCCTCCCCCTCCCCAGGTCCTGCCTGTTACCCTTGTCATTCTGGCGTGAGAGTCTGTTCCCTCACTCCCTCAGGGTCGACTGTTTGCAAAGCTCAAACTGCCACCTGAGCAACTTCCCCAGGTGTGTGTGTGTGTGTGTGTGTGTGTGTGTGTGTTATTTTTCTTTCTCCCTAAACTGAAAAGTAGTGAATCCATTGGTTTCTCTACCTTCTGGAATGTGTCCTAGGAGGAGAGGTACTCAGTTTTGCATCTGCGTTCAGGAAGCCTGCATGAGTAGCTACTCCTTGAGGCAAGAACTACAGGTTGGGCTTTCTTTTTTTAAATTTTATTTATTTATTTTTGGCTACACTGGGTCTTCGTTGCTTCATGTGGGCTCTCTCTAGTTGCAGCGAGCAGGGACTACTCTTCGTTGTGGTGCGCGGGGTCCTCACTGCGGTGGCTTCTGCTGTTGTGGAGCACAGGCTCAGGCACATGGGCTTCAGCAGTTGTGGCTTGCAGGCTCTAGAGTGCAGGCTCAGTAGTTGGGGTGCACGGGCTTAGTTGCTCCGTGGCATGTGGGGTCTTCCCGGACCAGGGCTTGAACCCACGTCCCCTGCATTGGCAGGTAGATGCTTAACCACTGCGCCACCAGGGTAGCCCTGGGGTTTCTTGAGGACAACCAAAGTAGAGATTATTCCCCCTGGAGGGGCTGCCACCAAAAGTTTATCTCATTTTATCTCCTTCCAAATAGAGCTGCTCTTCCCTTCAGTCCAGAGAAACATAATTCATTCAAATATTCAGTCATTCAACAAGTGTTTATTGAGTACCTACTGTGAGCCAGAAACTGTTCCAGGTGGAGGAATATAGTGAAAATAAGACAGAAAAGAACCCTGCTTTCCTGAAGCTTGCATTCTAGTGGGAGAAGGTGGATAAGAAACGAGTAAACCAATAGTCAATGCCAGGATGAATATCAAATAAGATGATATAGGGACTTCCCTGGTGGTGCAGTTAGTTAAGACTCTGTGCTCCCAATGCTGGGGGCCCCGGGATTTGAGTTAAGACTCTGTGCTCCTAATGCTGGGGGCCCGGGGATCTGATCCCTGGTCAGGGAACTAGATCCCACATGCAAGCATCAACCAAGAGTTCACACGCCACAATTAAGGAGCCCACAAGCCGCAACGAAATAAATAAATCTTTTTTAAAAAGATGGTATAATAGCACAGGGATTGGATTGGCCAACTATGGCCCACTGCCAGTTTTGTAAATAAAATTTATAAAGTAAATAAAGAACACTCAGCAAGGAGCTACATTATTTTTTCCTTTTATTTGTATTTTTAAATATTTTTTGAATAGATAATATATTCAATGTGCCTAAATTTAAAAGAAAAAATAAAAAGGATATGCAGAGAAGTCTCCCAGCTCTGTTTCCCAGCTATTCAATTTTCCTCCATATAAGCAACAAATGTTAATTTTTTATGCATCCTTCCAGAGAAATTTATTCACATAAAAAGCAAATACAGGGCTTCCCTCATGGCGCAGTGGTTAAGAATCCGCCTGCCAATGCAGGGGACATGGGTTCAAGCCCTGGTCCAGGAAGACCCCACATGCCACGGAGCAACTAAGCCCGTGCACCCCAACTACTGAGCCTGCACTCTAGAGCCCGCGAGCCACAACTACTGAAGCCCGCATGCCTAGAGCCCGTGCTCCGCAACAAGAGAAGCCACCGCAATGAGAAGCCAGTGCCCCACAACAAAAAGCAGCCCCTGCTCGACGCAACTAAGACCCAATGCAGCAACGAAGACCCAATGCAGCCAAAAATAAATAAATTTAAAAAAGCAAATACTTGTGTGTAGTCTATATTTTCCCCCCAAGGAAGTTATTTTAAACTGGGAGATCAGGAAAGACTTGTAATTTAGGCTAAGACTCTAATGGTACGAAGATGCCAGCCAGGCAAAGGTCTCTGAGCAGCAGCTTCCAGGCTGTGGGAACAGATAGTACAAAACCCTAAAGCTGCACCAGACATGGTAGGTCCTAAGATGAAAGGAGGCTCATGTATTTGGGGCACACTGGGCAGTTATTTGAGGTAAGGAAGCCGGAAGATTCTCCTCTTAAAGGCTCTATAGTGTCCACAGATCCTGTGCTCCTTAGTCTCCATACTGGGATAAGAAGGAAGTCATTCCTGATATCCAACTCTAGTCTTCTTTGCTATCCTCTTGAGTCTTAAAGAGGGGCCACTCTGTCTTTTGATAATAGATTCCATCTGTATGTATATGTTGTATGTATTTGTATGAGCATGGAGGAAGGTATGGAGCAGGACAAGGGTATGGAAGGGGAGAGGTGGGTAATGATTAGCATTTCTGGAGGCAGATCTTACAATCGGAATTCTCAGTCTAGGAGCTTGGTAAAGCCTTTGTAAAGATGGTAATTACCAACCTGAATTGAGTAGATGGGTCGTTTCCTGGTAGCAAAGTCAGAGAGTAATAACTAACTCTCCACCCAGGGCTTTGCTTTGTAAAATGTAGGGAATTTTCAATTTACGCAATAGCTTTGTGGCCAGAAATTTTCAATCTCAAGTTTTCTAGGGTACCTGCTATGTGTTCTGTATCTTGGAGAAGGCAAGTGAATTAGAGCACCTAGTCCCTACCCTGAAGGAGTTTATAATCCAGCAGGGGAAAGACAACTTGAACTTGAGAAATAGTGGTGGGTTAACCTAGAGGGTATAAGCTAATTCAGAGAAGCTAGGAACCACCGTGAGCAAGAGCTGTCAAAGAAGCTCTCATGAGAAGGTGAATTATAAGCTGAGTCTTAAAGGACAGGGAGGATCTGAATAAAAATAATTATTTTTTGATTAAAGGGAGATAATGTGAATGAAGAGGACAGCAATTGGTACAGTAACCAACGAATAACTGGCAGCAGCAGCTCCTTCTTATTATTCCTATTATTGCTACTTACAGTTTACAAAACACTTTCTCATAAACTATTTCATTTGATATTACATTAACACTGTGATTGGATAGGGCCACTGTTACTGTTTCTGTTTTACATGTGAAGAAATTGAGGCTCAGGATGATTACCTACATTGTCTAAGTCACAGAGCAGAAACTGAAACCCAGGTGCTTTGAATCTACATAGCGTAGGCTTCCCTCTTTGTGGGGAGAACAGCAGGCAATTCAAGCAAGCAGAACAGCAGGAACCAGGGAAAGAGGCAGGGAGCCTTAGTAAACAGAATTATGAATTACATGTCAGTTGCACCAGGAGCTCGCTGGCTTTCTCTCTCTCTCTTCAGAAGAGCCTACACATGCTGCCTTCTCCCCTAGATAGGCTCCACATTCCCAGATCCAAGTCCTAGCTCAGGAAAAGGAGAAACTTACCAGTGGACAATCTCAACAGAGTAGGAAAACTGTGTGCAAGAGAAAATCACCATTTGTACAATCTCATTAGCATTGCAGACATACACACACATACATCAAACCTGCAGGTTGTCAGTGTTAAGTTACTAAGCCTGAGACCTGAAGTAAATCAGGCCATGTCTCAGAAAAACAGGTTATGTTACTCATATTAAGTATCTGTGTGGATTAAGAGGCAATCTACTATTTTGCAAGTCCTTTCTTTTCTCAGGATCCTGCTGAGTGGCTGGAAAGGCTATCTTCCACACTCTTCACTCAGACCTACCTGAGTATATTAGCCCTGTCCTGTAACCCCACAGAGGGGTCTGGCTGAGATGAGCCACCTACCTGCTGTCTATCAGAGCCAGGCTTACGAGGCCCTGGGGCAAGGGGCTTCAGTGACTGCCTTTGTAATGAGGCTGCCTTCCAGGGTTGCCCCTGGCAACCAAGCTGCTCCAGTGGAGTGCATGTCTTAGAAGAGACTTGGGAGTCGGGGGAGGTCACTGAACCATAGGATGCAGGCAGCATGTAAGTTAGTGTCCTCCTTTCCTCCTCCCAGCCCCAGACCCCACTCCTGTGATGAGTACAAGTGCTTTCCCCTCACCTGTCTTCCCCAGGTCAACAGGATCAGCCTAGATTCTCCATGAGGACAAGAAGGTTAGGGAGAACCTGTCTGGTTTGCCCTGCAGCTGAGATCTGGGTACCCAACACATCCTTGGCCAGTTTCCCCATACCACATGTCCTCAAATGACTAATACTTTTTCACCCTTTAAGCATCAACATCGCTTTCTCCAGGAAGCCCTGACTTGCTTCCTGTGCCTCAGGCAGGGATAGGTGCCCTTGCCCATGAAACCCTGAGCATCACTCCATCATATTACACACTACCCTGACTGTTTTTATCTGTTTGTATTACCTCCTTGAGGTTAAGGACTGTGTCTTCTCTAGCACAGGACCTGGCAAACAGAAGGCACAAAATAAACTCTTGTTAAATGGATAAGTGAATAAATGAGAACACAAGATTCTGACAGGAGAAAACAGGGAAGTGGGAGGCAGCTGTTTAAGCACTGGCTGGAGGAAGTAGCATGCATAGCTCACAAAGGGCCACGGAATGATTCAGCTTTATCTAGAATGTAAGGTATGAGGAGGGAGCAGGGAAGGTAGGCCAGGGCCATTCAGGACAGTCTTGAAAGCTGAGTTAATACATTTGGGACAGGACAGTGGCAAGCTCGCAGCAGCATTTTAGGAAGACAGCTCTGGCCAGGTGTGCAGGATGGACTGGAGGGGAGAGCCAGCTGGCAGGGAGACTAGTCAGGAGGCTGTTTTGACAGTCCAAGCTTGACATGTAAAGGGTCTAGACAAGAGCAGTGACAAGGGGAAATGAAAGCAAGAAATAAACCACCCAACTCTGTTGGATGGTTTCTTCATGCAGCCTAGGAAATGTCAGCCTCTGCCTGACCCTGGTTAATTAGCATCCTGTGGTTGTCATCTGAGCTGACTGGCCACCGGAGCACTCTGCTCTCTGGAGAAACTGTAGCTGCCATCCTCCCTGAAGCTGTTACTTCGAGGGGGCTAAGTGCTGGTGGGGGGTGGAAGGTAAGTCTAGGAGAGTATTTCCCAAACTAGTAGTCCTGGAACAGTGGTCCACTGTATATTAGTAGTCATCTTGCAAAGAAAAATAAATGAGTTATCTGCTTGGATAACTGTGGGAAACTCCAGACTCAACAAAGGGCAAAGCCACTTCTTTACCCTAATATCTCAAGGGGGCCATATTACACACACACATACCCCCAGTGTTTATCAAACTTAAATGGCATTGGAGCCTTTTTCACGTCATACCCATTCGCAGCTCCTAAAGGAACAGTCACAAAACAGCTGAAAGACTCCGGAATCAAAATTGTTTGCCATGCCTCCTGCAGGATGCGTCTGGACTACACATGTAGAGCACACTGCCTGCATGCCCACCGCCCTAGCGTAGAGAGATGTAACTTCACCCACAGCCTAACCTCATAAGCAGTATAGAAGCTGCTTACAAGCTCTGGCCCTGAAGTCAGTCTGCCTGGATTCAGATCCTAGCTCTACCACTTAACAGTTACCTAGCCTCTCAGTTTCCTTATCTACTCAATGAGGAAAATATTAGAACTGACTTCAGTGGGGTTGTTTGGAGGATTATATTAGTGAGATAAGCCCTGAAAAGCACTTTACACTGTGCCCAGTACATAGTAATCCCTCAATAAATATGAGCTACTCTTTTTCTTATGCAGCCAAGTATTCTATGATGAGAGCCCAAGCCCTCCAACCATAGCTCTGAACTGAGGCAACCTGGCGAGGCTTGGCATGAAAAGGCAAGGAAGGGGTCAGATTCTCTTTGGGGAATTAGGACTGGGACACAGGGCTAAATGATTAATGCTAGAGTGAAAGCTGAAAAGATCAAAGAGGGGCCAGGGGGAGGCATAAGAATCACAGCAAAAGCATTTTTGTACAGTCTGCCCCTCATTCTCCGTGCCAAAATTCCCATTTTCTGGTGTCCCCATTTGCCTTTCCTTTATCAGAGAGCTGTCAGGCCCTCAGGTATTTGAAGCCAGTGGTTTCCTGGCTGCAGTACCACTGCTAAAATCTGTTTCTACTTTCAGAACACCTCCAAAATGTGTGGGAGGCTTTCCTTACACCAACACCAATTCTCCAACTCTCTGGACACTGGCAGCATGTCCTACAATTCAATTCAATTCTGACACTAACTACTGGAAATTAGCATCGGGTCTCACAGGTTAAGGGCTCAGTCCCACAAGGCTGCTTTCCATTTCGGATGCCAGTTGCAAGCCTTTGGCCTCCTCTGCTTCCGACCAGCTAGCTATAAATTTGGGGTTCCCATGACTCTTCTCAGGTGCCATAATTTGCTAGAACAGCTCATAGAACTAAGGAAAGGCCCTTACTTGCAGTTACTGGTTTATTATAAAGGACATTATAAAGGATACATATAAACAGCCAGATAAAGAGGTATGTAGGATGAGGGCCGGAAGGGTCCCAACTGCAGGAGATTCTGTCCCCATGGACGTGGGGGCACCACCCTCCTGGCACGTGAATGCATTCACAAAACTGAAAGCTCTTGGAACTTTGTCATTTAGGGGCTTTTATGGAGGTTTTATCACATAGCCATGATAGATTATTTACTCAATCTCCAGCCCCTCTTCTCTCCTCAGTGGGTAGGGGGAGTGGGATGAAAGTTCCAGGCTTCTAATCAAGATTAGTCTTTCTGGTGACCAGCCCCTATCCTGAAGCTATCCAGGGTCCCACCAAGAGTCACTTCATTAGAACAAAAAAGGATCCTATTACCCTGGAAATTCCAAGGGATTTAGGAGCTCTGTGTCAGAAACAAAAGATGCTGCTATCACCCCCATTACTCAGGAAATTACAAGGGTTTGGGGAGCTCTTTGTCAGAAACTGGAGACAATGATCAAATATGTATTTCTTGTTATGCCACAGGGATCAACTCAATAAGTATTTATAGACTCTTACTGTATGAGTAAGAAGCTCATGTCAAATCCTCTATAACTACAGGGAACACCACTTCACCGCACCTTTTACCCTCCCTTTATATCTCCTTGCCCTCACCACACACACACCTTTCCAGACGCTTACCTTGAACCCAATAGCTTTCACACATTCCAAGGAGAGCCCTTTGGATTTGGAAAACAGAATGATGGAATGGGGGAATAATTCCTTTCCACCTGTACAGCATTTTACAAAGTGCTTTTTTTTAAATAAACAAATTTATTTATTTATTTTTGGCTGCGTTGGGTCTTCGTTGCTGTGTGTGGGATTTCTCTAGTTGTGGCGAGCGGGAGCTACTTTTCGTTGCAGTGCACGGGCTTCTCATTGCAGTGGCTTCTCTTGTTGAGGGGAACGGGCTCTAGGCACGCGGGCTTCAGTAGATGTGGCATGCAGGCTCAGTAGTCGTGGCTCTCGGGCTCTAGAGCACAGGCTCAGTAGTTGGGGCACACGGGCTTAGTTGCTCTGCAGCATGTGGGATCTTCCCAGACCAGGGCTTGAACCCGTGTCCCCTGCATTAGCAGGTGGATTCTTAACCACTGAGCCACCAGGGAAGCCCACAAAGTGCTTTTTGTATATTATCTGATTTTGATAATAGCTCTCTGAGGAAGGTATTATTATCCTCATTTTACAGATGAAAAACTAAAGTCTGAAGAACTCAAGTAATAGCTCAAGGTCATACAGCTACATAGGGTAGAATGAGGACCAGAACCTGGCAATTTTGACCTCTAAACCAGGGACCTATTCACTATACCCTCCAATCTGACCTCCACCTCGACCCAGGACTTAGGGGTCAGGCCCATACACTCGAGAATCACAGTCTTGATCTGACTGAGAACTTGTCTCTGAGTTCTGTGGATTTGTGGGTAGGCAGCACCCCAAATACCTAGCTTGCCTCTGGAAGTGACTTTTGAGAGGAAGTGAGCTGGCAAGGGCATTCAGGGATGCCAGGAGCAAAGTCTTGGATCAGAGCTGCTCTTCCCACTCTTGTCATATGCTCTCCTCTGGGGAGATCCCCAGCAGCTGTGATATAGTTGGCTTCAATATTCTGCCCTGATGTGGTCTGACAGCAGCTAAAAGGCTAGAGTGGGAAGATACTAAGACTGAAAATCCCTCAGTGGAAATGTGGTTTCTTGTTACTATCCTTCACGGTCCCATGGTATGCTGGGGACTCAGCAAGTCTCGGGCACCACGATTATCTCATAGGTTTTGAGTCTCATTCATTAGCCATGGTATGAGGCATCTTATCCTTCTCTAGCCTCCAGAGACGGCCTGAACTTAAGCACGCTCAGGCAGATGATGGGTATCTGTTGCCTTGGTTTTCCTCTTTAGACCTGTCCCTCCTCTCCTCCTGCAGTGGGAACCAGCTTCTTCTCACTGATGAACCAGCTTCTGAATCCTGGGACTCACTTCACCTCTTCTTTCCCCTCTTCTCATCACAGAATCAGAGGGTACCCCCAAATCCCCCATGTTTTATCTTCCAAATTCTAGGACCTACAATTTCTTCATTACAAGGGGGAAAGGATGTATTCCTTCTCATTCCCCTTATCCTGTGGGGATGAGAAGGCAGGTTGTTTCAGCCCTCATTCTACCCTATCCAAATTGCTACCCTTCCCAGCTCCACCTCAGCTGTCAAAGCCTGAGACAGCACACAGACTAAGGGAACCACACAAAGTACCCCCCCGGGGACATGGAGGAAAGTTCCAAGTGTTTTTAATTTCTCCCAACACACACACACACACACACACACACACACACACACACACACTCACCTCTCTCTCTCTCTCATTTCCCCCCAACCTTTCCCTTCTTCCCTATCTCTCTCTCCCTCCCCCACTCTCCCTTTTTCTCCCTCACTCTCCTTCCTTCTATCCAAGAAGATGTTAATGGAGTTGTCCATTAAATGCAGCAGCTGCCAGAGTGCTAGGCTGACTGGGCAGAGGGCCTGAGCCCATTTATTCCAAACTACAACCCCCATCACATATCTCAGGTTTTTATCTTTTCATTTCCACATTGTGCCTCAGCCAGCTCGCTGAGTGCCAACTCCCTGTCTGAGAGCCCACATGCTTCCCTAGAGCACACACTGATGCCTGCCTGTCCACCAGCCACAGAAGCAGTGCATGGAGACGTGGGAGGGAGGATAGAAGAAAGGATAAATCAGCACGCATCTCCCAAAGCCCAACCATGTCCAAGGAAATGTTGCTTAGAAAGTCTCAATTGTGGGAAACTTCCCTGGCGGTCCAGTGTTAAGACTTTGCCTTCCAATGCAGGGGGTGCGGGTTCGATCTCTGGTGGGGGAGCTAAGATAACACATGCCTCGTGGCAAAAAAAACAAAACATAAAACAGAAGTAATACTGTAACAAATTCAATAAAGACTTTAAAAATGGTCCACATAAGGGGACTTCCCTGGTGGCACAGAGGTTAAGAGTCCACCTGCCAATGCAGGGGACACAGGTTCAATCCCTGGTCTGGGAAGATCCCACATGCCACTGATCAACTAAGCCTATGCACCACAACTACTGAGCCTGCTCTCTAGAGCCCACGTGCCACAACTACTGAGCCTGCATGCCACAACTACTGAAACCCACGCGCCTAGAGCCCATGCTCCACAACAAGAGAAGCCACCGCAATAAGAAGCCCGCACACCGCAACAAAGAGTAGCCCCTGCGCTCCGCAACTAGAGAAAGCCCATGAGCAGCAATGAAGACCCAACACAGCCAAAAATAAATAAATAAATTTATTTTTAAAAAAATAGTCCACATAAAAGAATCTTAAAAAAGAAAGCCTCAATTGTGGAATCTTTCTCTGGCATTTATCTATAATTGTGACAATTTATTACAATGTCACAAAGTCTAAAAACCACTCTCAAGAAGACCATAGCCTGTTTCTGAAGAAACAGGAGACCAGTATCCACCTGTCATTGTTATCTGGTGCCTACCCTGACCTCCACCATGAGTTACTAGAAAGTCATATACTTTACCAGCTATTTAGAATAAAGACAACAAAACAATAATTTTTTTTTTTTTTTGGCAAAGCCATGCGACTTATGGGATTAGTTCCCTGACCAGGGATTGAACCCGTGCCTCCTGCAATGGAAACATGGAGTCCTAACCACTGGACTGCCAGGGAATTCCCAAAACAATAACTTTATAGTATAGGAAAATCCTAGAGTATCAGCTGTGTACAGTCTGGCAAATTGTGGGAACACGGCTTGATCAAAGAATGGAACTCTGGCTTAGCATGGGACTCTGCCTTCAGTTCTTGGTTCTTCCTGCTTCTCCTAGCTTTATCTTCTAGACAGACTCTTTTTTTGTTGTTTTAATTAATTAATTAATTAATTTACTTATGGCTGTGTTGGGTCTTTGTTGCTGTGCATGGGCTTTCTCTAGTTGTGGTGAGCAGTGGCTACTCTTTGTTGCGGTGAGCAGGCTTCTCATTGCGGTGGCTTCTCTTGTTGTGGAGCATGGGCTCCAGGCGTGTGGGCTTCAGTTGTTGCAGCATGTGGGCTCAGCAGTTGTGGCTCATGGGCTCTAGATTGCAGGCTCAGTAGTTGTGGCGCACGGGCTTAGTTGCTCCATGGCATATGGGATCTTCCCGGACCAAGGCTCAAACCCATGTCCCCTGCATTGGCAGGTGGATTCTTAACCACTGTACCACCAGAGAAGTCCCCCAGCTTTATCTTTGACCTGTGATTCTCAGAGAAGCCATTCCACAAATATTAACTGAGTGCTACTATCTGCCAGCCTGCTCCTGCTGGTATAGCCCTTGAGTTCATGGCACGACTGACTCCTCCTTGTGGTTCTCTGACACCCCTATCCAGCTGGTTCCCTGGACACTATGACCAGAAGCTCCTCAAACCAGCTGGACTGATTTGATCCTTTCTTGAGCTGAGTGTGCTTTCTTCACACCTGAGTCTAGAAAGCACTATTCACAACTGACTACTTCACCCATAATTTGTCTTTCATAAGCAATTTCATTTGAACAAGCTAGATGTACTCCATAGTCAAAGAGAAGAATAGACAATGGATGCTGTAAAGGACACATGTTCCTCCCCAAGCATCAGTTCCTTAAGGAAGTCTCTCCATCCCCTAGCTTTTCTAAGACTGGAGGGGTAAGATCCTCCCCCCAACCTCAGGGGTAAGAACAGGATCCAGGACTAGCCCATCAGATTATTCCACACCTCTGCACACAGCAACTAGTTCAGAGAAGGTCATATGACTTAAGACCACACCAATTACAGTCTTCTCTGCACTTTTGTAGGAGTTCTGGGAAAGGTACATACTCTTTCCCTCTGGAATGGTGAGTTCTAAGGGTAGCACTGGTTTGGAGCTGCTGGTGGCCCTCTGGCTGCCATGTGTGGAGAGCCTATCTAAGAATGAAACAATATAGCAGCAAACAAAACCAAGTGATGGTAATAATCTACACCTTCATGCAGCATCTGAACTCATGGATTTAGTCTTCCTGAAGCAAGTCTACTCTTCGTTGGAGATGTTTGAGAAGAAAGCAGATACCTGCCTTTCAGTTGTCTGATATAAGGTCCTCATGCTACCTCTATTTTATTCCCTCCCACAAAATATGTTGGGAGAAAAGTTATGGAAATGAGTAGGAGTTGCCCAAAATTCCCCCTTTCATCTCTAAATCTAAACACAAGATCTCTTGAGAAGAAGAATCAGGAGCCACTCTCATTCTCCTGTGAGGCAACTAAGTACTTATTAAAGAGGTTAGGGATATTTGAGGCATGTCCCTAAATCTTTGAGAGCATCTGGACAAGCATTTACTGTGCTCTCTCACACATATTTCCTAGCGCCACTATCAAAATAGATGGGCCAAGGTGGGTCAGTGGAATGCCATGACCCAGAGGCATGTCAGGAGAGAGTTCTCTGCCCCTTCACCTACTCCATCCCTTCCTATCCCCACTGTTAGAGATAAGGAAGTTAAGCTCTAAGAGGTAACTAGAAGCAGGAAGAAATTATCTGGTGGAGGCTTTCTTGGGATAATGTTAGAATCCACCCTCATTCTCCTAAGATGGAGCCAGTCCCAAATTTCAGAGGCTCTGATGATGAAGCCTGCACTCAGAGAGGAAAGCAGGAGGCAGAAAAGGAAGAGAGAGGGAAAACAAAGGGAACTATTACAAAAAAAGAATGAAAAAGAATCTCCTAAGAACAAAAAAGCATCATGAAAAAGCCAATAGACTGAGCAAAACATAGCAGAGAGGGGACAGTTCCCGAGTATCTAAATCACTCCATCAAAGCAGAGAGTTCCCTGGGCAGGTGCTGGGCTTCTCCTTTCAGAGAACTCTGGACCCTGCTGAGGAAAGTGTAGAGCCTGGCTGGCTCTCAATCAATGCATAGACCTGCCCAGTTGACTCTGCTGTCTAGTCATGGCTCAGGGATTCTTGAAGTCAAGATGCTTCCATAATTGGTTAAGCCCATGTGGAATCTCAGTCTGTGGCTCTGTGCTAACAAGGCTATTTAAACCCTTGCTGGCAAGAAAAGCACAGCTGTCCACCAGATGCCTGCTGAAGAAGCCATCTATTGCTAGAAGAACACATCCTCATCTTCTTTCTCTGTGGACCTTTATTCCTCCACACTTTTTGGACACAGAAATAAGGGCTGTTTTTCCCAATATTCATTATCATTGGGCATTAATCACCATCACTATACTCACAAAGCATTATAGAGTCATTTAGGTTGCTCAGTACTCTACCACTTGGGAGAAGTGCTGCCTTAAGTTGGGTTCCCCAGAAGCATAGCCTGAGACAGGATTCAGGTCATGTGATTTGTTGAGGTCTGCCCTCAGGAGAAAGAGAATGAAGGAAGCAGGAAATGGTAAGAAAGGTGGATGTGGTCACAGCTTTGTATTTGGCCTCAGCCTGATCCTACGGGACAATTCAGGAGCATGAATGGCACCAAAAAATTGATCCTTCTTTGGGGTAAAGAAATGATCCTTCCTCAAGGCCTTTGTACCTCCTTGTCTGAAAGCTATAGGGGCTACAGAAGGTGTCTCCCATCCACCATGAGCAATTTTCTGGAGAAGGGGGCATCTGTGAGCCACTGGAACTCAATACAGCAGCTAGGAAAATGGATACACTGATGTGGTAAGGGAATTTTGGCAGGGTACCAACAGCATCTATTAGAGCTACTGTATTAGTCAGCTCTGGCTGCCTTAAGAAAATACCATAGAGTAAGTGGCTTAAATTTATTTCCCACAGTCTGGAGGCTGGAAGTTTGAGGCCAGGGCACCAGTGTGGTTGAGTTCTTACATGGGCTTTCTTCCTGTGGCCGCTTTCTTGCTGTGTGCCCACATGGGGTGGGGGAATGGGAGAGTGGGGTAGGGTAGGTAGCAAGTCCTCTGATGTCTCCTCTTATAAGAATACTAATTCCATCGTGAGAGTCCCACCCTTATAACTTCATCTAAACCTAAGTACCTCCCGAAGACCCTTCTCCAAATACCATCACATTGGGGGTTAGGGCTTTTAACATATGCATTTTAGGGGGACAAAATTCAATCCATAGCAGCTATCATTTCATAAACAGTTTCCCTGTTTACGAGACAACTGTTAGCCAGATTTGTTCAATGAGAACTACTTCCCTTGCACCTAAATTCTTCTGGAATCCCATTTGTTGTCTGATGCAGAAAAGACCAGTTAGACCCCAACTAGCTGAGCTGGGCCTGGGATGTCCCAACAGTTTCTCTCTTCTCCATCTCAGCAGGCACTTCTTCTCGCTCTGGGAAAGTCAGGCTGTGATTATTTGCAAGCCTCAGCCCTTGGTAAGTATTCTGTAGGTGACAGCAGAGGCGTCTGGGTGCAGTCCTATCCAGCTCAATCTTTGAAGCTCCAAAGCAGAGCCATTAACATTCTCTTCAGCCTCAGACAGTTCTCTTCAGCCCTTGTTAGTCTCATTTTCTTCCCTCTCAACTTTTTCATCAAGAGCAGCAGCTTCCTTTTTGCTAGAACTATTTCTTCTCTTCAAAGAGCTCTGGGCTCCAGGGAGGCCTGTGGCCAAGAGACTTGCCAGACACCTCTCGATTTTCAATGAAGAGCACACTGTGCCACCTGCTCTGTAGCTAATAATGCAAGCACCTCAACTCCCCTCAGTTCAGGATTGAGCAAAGGACCAGTCAGGAGGACACCTTCCCTCTGGCTTCCTGGGCTGTCTGCAGTGGTTAGGCCGTGGGTTATGGAGGCTATCCTGAGTCCCCCAATCCACCCCTACTTCTGGATTTGGGTTATTTAGATAGGGGAAGTCAGGGAGGAGAGACACAGGCCCTGCCCTCAGAAAGTAGAAATCTATCCACTGCCCGCCCATCTTCCATTCTGAAGCCTTTTTCCATTCACAGGGGAGGAGGTAGGAGGACTCTCCCTTTCACAGACGGGGTCCTGTAGGCCTGAAAGGGGCAGAAGAAAGTTCTCAATGAGAGTGCCATTAATGCCTCCATAATTTATTAAGAGCTGTCAAATACTTAGCTGTGTGGTAGATTCTTAGAAAATAGGAAGAAGCAATCTCAGGGAAGCTTTTAAATTCTACTACTGGCCCCAAAGTAAATTTCTTAGGCAATCTACAGATTTTAGTAAGAGGGACTCCAGTGCCTGCAATTCAGACAGAGAAGGAGTTAGGCAGATGGTAATTCAGCTTCATTGTCCAAACTTTCCTCTTAAGCCTGCCCTTTTCCATCAAGAGCCACTGGTTGTATTCCTGTGTCCTCACCAAGGTTTTTGAGGGGTGAGGGGATTGTGTCATATTCTCCCACTGCCCAGGACTTGATTCTGTCAACTCTGTAGCTTTCCTTCTCTTATGCCCTATAGCTATCTCAGGCATACAAGCACTCACTCCTTACAATTGCTTCTGCAGTGATTCCAGAGAGGCACATGAAAACAACTTTCCCAGGATCACATTTTACCAAACTCCTCTGCAGACTGAACAACAGCTATGACAATGGGGTACAATCATTTGTATTCATTTCCCTGTCCCTTCTGCCCGCAGAGCTGGGCCTAGCATCACCCAGCACACCTGCCCAGGTGGGCCCAGAGGTACACAGAGAAGGACTGCTACTCCATCTGCTGGTTTGACAGCAGCCCTGGGTTGCAGCCTTTCAACTCCTTGTAAGGCAGGCTCTGGTGCTGAACCAGGAGACCAAAATATCTTTTTGTCATGATAGAGAAAAGATATTCAGACATTTTGTCAAAAGTGATGACATTTACCCCTCCCACCTTAAACCTACAGACAGACACAGATAGAGCTGGAAAACACAGAACCAAGGATTATTGATCTAACAGGACCTGTCTCTGCTCTGGGCAACCATTGTTTGGGGGCTATAATAGGGACCTGAATATAACAAGAAGACAGCTCCAAACCAAAGTGGAGGTAGGAGGGGTTAGGATGGGGTTTAGAAAAACACTGATGATATTGGGCCTTTTCTTTTCTTCTTTCCATCAAGCCCTTCATCTCTACTTGCCTTTTTTGTAAAAAATTCTTCATTTGCAGATTATTTCCCCAGGGCCTGTCCATCCAGAGTCATCTTTATGCTCACAATTTCTTATTTACCTACCCTTAGCGAGGCAAGGAAAGGATGGGGGTCCATTTTATAGATGAGGATAATTAAGTTTCCTCAACAGAAGAGAGGAGAAAATGATATTATCTCCCCTTACACAGAAATGAATTACTTAGTTCCTGAAATCCCTATTCAATGACAGTAAGTACACAGTGCTATTTGGAAGTTTCAACAGAGGCTCCACTATGTCATATCCATGTGATACAAAAGTGAGGTGTTGGGCTTCTCTGGTGGCGCAGTGGTTGAGAGTCCGCCTGTCGATGCAGGGGACACAGGTTCGTGCCCCAGTCCGGGAAGATCCCACATGCCGCGGAGCAGCTGGGCCCGTGAGCCATGGTCGCTGAGCCTGCGTGTCCGGAGCCTGTGCTCCGCAACGGGAGAGGCCACAACAGTGAGAGGCCCACATACCACAAAAAAAGAAAAAAAAAAGTGAGGTGTCAGCAAAGATGCAAGTTTTCATAGAAAAGCGTTGAAAAACAGTGATGAAACGCTAAAATCTTCACCCATATTAAGAAGCTGTTGGATATTAAGAAAAATTTTTTGGAAAAAAATTTATTTGGTGAGAAGCATTGGTATGCTGTGGGTTTCCCCTCCAAAGAAAGAATGGTGCCTACATTTCACCACAAGCCTACTGAGGAGAGCTTCAAGGGGAGCCCTCAGAGAGCTTGATATGTGTCTCGTGCAGTTAGAGGGGCAGAATAGACTAATTTCTGATTCCAGCCCAAGAAATGTAGGGGCCATTGTATGGGCTAGCAGCTGCTTAACAATGTTGGGATTGCCTATAGTCTCAGAGCTTGTGTGAGCAAAAAAATGGTTTCTCACAGAGAAACTGGAAATGGACTGTTGATTTATTAGGGGCTATAGAGGAAGAAAGCAACTGACAGAGGAAAGTGTACTTGCCCAGGTCAAGTGTGTGTGTGCGTATATGGAGGGGAGTAAAGATCTCTGAAGAACCCACAAAAGTGCCCCAGGAGAAAGCTAAATTTAAACATTGGCCATTCCTGGAGAACACAAAGCCAGCTTCAACAACATGAGACAAGTACAATATTTCCTGCTCTCTCATACTTCCTTGCTCTAATCCTGGAAGGGTCAGAAACTTCAGAAAAGAAAGAAGGACCACACCCCGCTTTTCACTCGTAGCAAACCCAAGATGAAGGAGGACAAATAGCTTAAAGCTGAAAAACTTTGGAAACAGTGACAATACCTGGGCTCAACATATTAAGTACCTAACTGAGATCATGTTTTATTACATAAAGCGACTGGAGGGCTTCCTAATGCCTGCAAGAAAAGCATTTGTCCAGGAATGGAGTTAGGACCGTCACTACTGAGCAAGTTTAAAGGAACAGTGGGAGCCAAAAACAAAGTTCTTTTTTTTATGATTACACCCCATGAGTCCTGTTTATCATTGTTCTAGTTACAACTGTAAAAGTTAATCCTCAACCTTTATTTTAAAAAGTAATAAAAATACCACCAAAGGGGTCATAACAAGAGGAGCTGTTGTCAGAGCTAATGGTTCTCCTTGGCTTAATAGCACTCTAATGTCCTTGTGGAAATGAGGCCTATGGATTTAAGCTCTGCCACTTCTCCCTGTTTTTCTTAATTTCCCAAAGCATCCTCTATTCTTTCCTCCTGTTACCCTGCAGTATTACTAGTTTTGAGAGAAGCTACTTTTAACAGTGTCCTAAAACCTCCTGTGCTGTTACATTCCTGCCCCATATCCTGCCCCTTGCACCTTGGGCATTCCCAGGGGTAACACAGGGAGTCATAAGTCACCACGACTTATGTAGTCAAAGTCCCTTCCATGGTAACACTTACTGCCACATACACCCACGTACAAAGCACTATAGAAAGAAAATTATATACATGGATTCTCTGCCCTCCAGGAAAGTACAACTTAAGACAGCTAACATTAAACAGATAAGCATAAATAGCAGAAAAGCAGCAGTAAACCAATACATCAATGAACAGCAGGGGAAATGCATGATTGAAGTGGGAAGCAGAGTTGGCCAGTAGATGAACGTTTACGGAATGGCTACTAGGTGTCAGGCATTGGGCTAGGTTCTGGCAATAAAACTGTAAACAGAACAGACACAGTCCCCATGCACATGGAGCTTTCAAAATACTGGAGAAGATAAACACCAAACAAATTTTTACTAAAAGGTGGTTTAATGAATATAAGTGCACAAAACGCTGT
This sequence comes from Pseudorca crassidens, assembly GCF_039906515.1. Lineage (NCBI taxonomy): Eukaryota > Metazoa > Chordata > Mammalia > Artiodactyla > Delphinidae > Pseudorca > Pseudorca crassidens. The sequence goes on along the minus strand of NC_090298.1, from coordinate 115,683,313 downwards.
TGAAGATAATATGCAGGACCGGTCTGGGCATTAGGAATCTAATCTAGTTTGGGGGTTAAAGAAGCTTGCCTACACAAGTGACATTAAAATATGGGGGGACCCAGGACTTCCCTGGTGGCGCAGTGGTTAAGAATCCACCTGCCAATGCAGGGGACACGGGTTTGAGCCCTGGTCCAGGAAGATCCCACATGCCACAGAACAACTAAGCCCACGAGCCACAACTACTAAGCCCACGTGCCACAACTACTGAAGCCCGCGCGCCTAGAGCCTGTGCTCCGCAACAAGAGAAGCCACCACAATGAGAGGCCCACGCACCGCAACGAAGTGTAGCCCCTGCGTGCCACACCTGGAGAAAGCCCATGCGCAGCAACAAAGACCCAACTCAGCCAAAAATAAATAAATTTTAAAAAAAGAAATGGGGGGACCTGAAGGCTAAGTAGGGTTAGACAAATGGCTGGTGGTGAGAAGAGGGACCTAGGAAGCAGAAAGGACATGTGGGAAGGCAGAAGCAACACAATGAAGGAACTGAGAGAAGGCCTGAGTGGCTAGAATGAATCAATCAAGTGGAAAAGGGGTCGAGGTGAGGAGGTTGAAGGGATCAGCAGAAAGCTGGAGATTTTAAGTGTTGATTAAAAGCAATGCAAGTGAAAATTATAGGATCAAAGATTTGAAGTACTGGAAGGAATTTTAAGGTTATCCAGTCAAACCACTGGGATGATGCTGGAATCCCCTCTGCCTGTTCCCTATCACTAGATCAACATGCATGAAGGCCAGAAAGGACTTGGCATGGGCGGTGGGGGTTGTCCACAGGAAGCTGGTATAAGCAGCAAGTGAAGTACTCTTGAAGCCCCAAGGGCTGAGGCAGGAAACTCTCCATTTCCCCAGAGTTTGAGCTGGAGCTGCCTCTCTGGTCAACCTGCCTATTTGTGTGAAGACACCCTCACAGGATTGGCCAAGAAGAAGCGAATGGCAATCATTTGTGTTTATTAACCATAGCTTGGTGAGAGAAGAATTACTTTGAGCAGGTGTCAGGGAAGCTGGTTTGTTCAAGAGTGATTGGCTAGTTTGCATTCATGACAGAGAAACCTATTGTGAAGGGCAGCCTGTGGAAAAGCCAAAGGATGGCAAAGCCAGAGTGCCCACCACCCAGAGGAGCTCTGGACCACTTACTCTGATAGTGGAATTTGTTTGTCATTGTTAGGGCAAATGCTTCTTCTGGTGCTGGAGGCAAGCAAGGAGGCTATTCCTTGATGGTAGACACCAATGAAACACTCATTATTTTTATGGCAGTAATGAAACCTGGCCCCTTTTCCCCTTCATTTTCCTGCTTCTCACTATATGGCAGGGCTGGGTGTGCTTAGGTAGGATCCTGTGTCCATGTCATGATATTCATTAATCAGCATTTAGTGAGCACCCCATACTATGGAGAGCCCGGTGGTGGCTCAGGATACAAGAAAGTAGAGGTCTCGGTACTTGAGAGGCTCACAAATCTAGATGAGAAAGGCAGAAACAGGCACCAGATGATAAACCATAGCCTCAGGTACCAAATGGATGTACAGAAGAGAACTAGGTTTATGGAGGACTAGATCACTGTGAAATGCGCTAACCACCAAGCTTTCTGAGCTGGCACTTGTTCTGGGTGTCACATCAGTCGGGTGTGGTGAGGAGGTGGGACAGTGTGGGGTTAGAGGAACAGGGCTAAGCCAGGGGCCTCTGACAAAGGAGCAATGGGAAGTCGCATTTCAAAGGTGAAGAAAATCATGAAAAGCCCTAAAGGTAGACTAAGGAGCTTGGAGCTTTGATTTTTATTCTAGAGGCAATGAGAAGCCCCTGAGGGTTTCTGGGCAAGAGCTTTAGAACAACTATTCTGATTGGAACGTACAAAATAATTTGAATGGAGAAGAGAGGGGAAAAAATGGAAAGGAAGCCAGTTAGGAGATCAGCATATGACACGATTTAAAATTTTTCTTTTCTTTTTTTGCTGAAAGAACTGGATGAGAGATATTTCCCTTAACCCATGGAAATTTAAGATAAAGGAAATAAAAGTTTTGGTTGTAGTGATAGGGGTTTGGGATTTAAAAGACCATTAAGATTACTATAAAAGAGCAAGATTAACCAGCCTCAGAGCAGCATAATGCAGGGAAGTGCTCCAGGAAGACTAGAAAGAGATTCCCCTGGGTTGTAGATGAAGATGGGTTTGTACAACAGGGGGACCCAGACCTTGCTCCTTGGCAGCACCTGAGGAGGGAACACAACCCTAGAGAAGACTGGCCCCATGATACAACTAGGAGACAGGACTCTAAGCTGCAGGATTCATAGCCTCACAAAAGGTTTCTGTGAGTCAAGGAGGAAGATCAGACACTCAGGCCCTGGACCTGAAGGGATGGTGCAAATAATGGCACAGCAGGTGTCTCAGCAATAACCAGCATCTCAAAGCCGCTTCCAATCTCATGGCAAAATATAAGATACTGGAAGCAAAATTCAGATCTGAAGATGAAATATAAATGAGGTTAAATTTCCCACCAGTCAGATGGGATAGGAGCATACAACTGGAGTTTACCTTTATTTAAGCTTATAAATAAGTGTGATACTTCCCTTACACCTGAATTTATAAACTGAGAGTCATAACTTCTACAGTTCAAGTATGGAAAGATGTCACCTAGGTTAGAATGACTGCAGCGAGAAGACAAAGGCATACAAGTCCTAGAGATATTATGCAGGAAGAAAGAACAGGACTTACTCTGCCCAGAATCTACAGAAAATCCCAGGACACAGTGAGAACGCAGGAAATTTCTCCTTGCCTCTGTCGCTCTCTACCCTTAGGCATCTTTATAGGGGACTCAAGTAAACGCTTTGTGAGTTAGTCTTAGCATTCACAAATTACGATGAAATGTAACTTAAAAAAGCTTTGTTCTCTCCCAAGGCTTTATGTTAGTGCTCAGGTGGAGAGGGTAATTTTTTAAAAAAAAAGGATGAGATTTTTCATTGAGTTTCCACTTGGTGTCAGATATGGTGGGTACTAGCAATACCTACATTAATAAAACTCTGTTCTTGTCCTTAAGATGCTCACAGTCTAGTGGGAGGGACGAATATGCTGATTAACTCCCATGTGTGTGTCATAACAAGACTGTGAATAAATATTCTAGAAGCAAAGAGGATCAAGTGACAAGCTCCGTCTCAGGAAGCCAGAGAAGGCTTTAGAGAGAAGGTGAGATTTAAGAGGGTTTTACTGGATAAGTAGGAGCTCGACATTTAGACAAGAAATAGAAGAGCTTGTCAAATAGTGGGAAAGGTATATACAAGGCATGGAGGCATAAAGAAACAGTGAGTTTGCAGTGGGGGAGTGGGAGATTACACTCAGTGAAAAAGATGTTCTGCCTGGAATTGGCCCCTACAATCTTTAAACAAGGCTACCCATATGATCAACACATTCACCTCAAAAGAACTTCTGAGATACACCAAAGAGAAGTCACATGTCACCTGGTGTATGGCCCTGTGCTGGAGACTACACAAAGGGACACAGACACTTAACTACCCACTGAGAACCTAATAGCCTCAGGCAAAACTTCATTTTTCTCTGTTTTTCTCTTTGAAGTCTTCTCACTGAAAATACTAGCATGTTTTCCTTCCTCAATAATATCCAACCTCATAGTCTTCTTCATCTATCAAATGAGCAAATTTCAGATAAAACACTTCAGTTTAAAACCCATCTTCCAGAAACCTGGATAAAGCCTGACGACTTAGAGGGGCACATCACACTGCTCAGCTTCAAGCTTTCTGTCCCAGGGGTCACTTCTCTTTAGGCCCTACTCCTTCCCCCTCTTTAGCCCTGAAGACTCAGGCAGGGTGGAAGAGGGCTATGCCTGCCTACTATCCATTGTAACTTTGAAACAGGAGGGAAGGGGGCAGAGCACAACCTTTAAAAGAAAGACGTAGACATTGAGGATACGACAAACACTGGTTAGAACCGGTTAGGTCCAAGATGGTGAAGATTCAACTTCCAGTAGACCTTGAGCCTCATTATACACTCATTGTAATATATCAGCAAGCTAAATGACACACCCACAGGTGCCATGACAGTTCCGACGCCAACCATAAAAGGCCAAAAAGTGTGCAGTGGCCCAATTCCTGGAAATCTCTGCCCCTTCTCCAAAATAGTTGGAATAATCCTCCCACCCGTTAGCCTATGAAATTATCCAGCCCATAAAAACTAACCAACCCATATTTTCGCGCCTCTCATCTTCTCTCTGTCTGTGGACTGTGTTTCTCCCAGGGCTGCTCTTGCCTTTTGAGGTGGATCACTTTCTGTCTATGAAATCTATAGCTCTCTAAATAAATCCATTTCTTACCTATCACTTTGCCTCTCGCTGAATTCCTTCTATGCTGAGACATAACGAACCTGAGCTTCATTAAGTCCTAAGACCAGCTGTGCAATCTTAATCAAAAGACAGTGAGTTCGAATCCCAGTCCGTGGGTTCAACTCCCAATCTGGGTTTTGGTTGGGTTCGAGTCCCATCTTAGTTGTGCGGTTTCAACTTCATGTAAAATAATGGCACAAGAAGAAAATACCCCCAAAAAATTTAATAGAGTTTTTCCCTAATAATGTGCCTCAAGATTTATTGAGAGATCTGAATCTCATTTTCAGCACATTAATGGTCTTGATTGCAAATGTACAAGTTATATATTTTGTGATGTATTTCTAATAGAATTCAGGGATCAGGGAAGAAAAGATATTATTATTGATAGATTCTTTGAGGGTGAAGGGAGGGTCTTAGAAAACTGACTTCAACTTAAAAAAGAAAGATAATTTGGTTTTACTCTTCAAATAAAAAGTGCATTTGATTTTGAAAAACAATCATCCCGACTCACATTTTTGTGTTTAACAACCACCTTGAAATTGGTCTGCTTCAGAGGACAGCATGGTTCTGGGCTACCTTAGCATGAATGATTTATGACACTCATGAACTTGGCAACTACATCAGTTTTTCTAAAGCTGGCACCCAACACCACCTGCATGTTAAGTGAAGATTGATGATTTTTAAAGCTCACCTCATTATGCAGAGGTACATGAATTGTCTTATATGTGCAGTCTATAACTCCCAAGACAGATAAGGAGGCAGCTATGTCACAAAATTTATGGCTCTTTCCCGCTAAAGCTGAAGTTTTGGAGAAAAACTAAAGTAATAACTGGACCTTTGGAGAAAAATAGCTTTAGCTAACCATTACACCCCCAAATGATGAACCAGCTATAGCCTACCGCTATATCTTACAGGAACAAAGAGGCTAATGGTGAAAGTCGCTTTAATCACAGCAATGAACTATGTCTACGTTTTGAACACTGCAGTAATAGACAGAACCTAAGTGACTCTTTGGAAATATCAAGTACTCTGTCAGTTTAATTTATTCCCCAGTTTGGTGTCTGAGACCTCTTGCTGATCAAGTGGCCCAGTCAGACCCACAGACATGGACTTCAGAGAAGAGAATTCAATACCCTGGTGTGCCCAGTGGCAGAGAATTCAATACCTATGTGCTCCCTCAAAGTGAAGAAAAGCAAATGCTGGTTTAGGTTCTGAAATGAAGCTTGTTTTCTGAGATTCTTTAGAAATGCAGCAAATCTCTCCACATACCCTGCAAAATAGTAGAAGCAAAGAGGATTAAGTGGAATAAACTTATGAATCTCAAGAAAGAATAAGATTATATAGACCGCCATTAAAAATGACAAGTATATGAGACCAGGTTGACAAGTATATATTTTTAGAAAAGATAACTAAGCATAAAAAGCAGAACACAAAATGGCAAGCACACATGCCAACTGGAAGAACACAAAGTGACAGAAAAAATCGTGTTTCCAGCCTAGAGATTTTCAGTAATATAAAGCTAAGTGAAAAACAATGAAATTCTAAATAATTTATTTTCAAATATCCCTATCAATCAGGAAATAGACACATATGCACGGCTGCTAACGGCCCTGAATCCAAGAAGCACCCATCCCTCTCTCCTCGGCAGAGCTCAAAACAGTGGCACACTCTCCATGGCCTTTGAGAGTATAGAGCACCAGCACTCAAATACCTAAGGTAACATAAGAAAGCTGAAGACACAAAAAGTCTCCAAGTAAGGGTAGGAAAATTATTTGGAAAAAAGATTGTGGGGAACCCACTTCCAGCTTAAATGACTTATTAATAAGTCACTTGATTTTTGAAACGTGCCTGGGATTTGTCCAGTTCTGACTTTGGGCTCTGATAATGCCTTCAGTCTGCTTGTCTCAGTGTGGTTGCTCTAACTCATGGAAATGATGCTCCACTCACAAAATAGTGCCCTAGGGAAAGAGAGCAATATCAAAGAACTACAAATTATGCATCAGGAAAAGTGAAGCCTCTTTGGCTACTGGGAGTATGTATATCTAAAAACAGGGAAGATGCACAGAGAAGACCTGTATTTGGGTTCAGGGACTCAGTTACTACTTCTCATTAAGTTACCTGTAGACACTTGATCACACAAACACAGGTGCTGTTCTCCAGGGCTTTGGTGCTGGTGTTCTATTGGCTGCCTTTAATCCTGAGAGCAGCCTCCCCAGCTTAGGCCAGGGAGCTGTGCTATAAATGGAATGATAGAGAAGTGGGCAAGCACCACACACACACACACACACACACACACACACACACACACACATCCTGGCACAACAGCCCAGAGTAAACCAGACTTCCTTCTGGGAAGTCATGGAAAGCTGCAGAGGGCACACGCAGGGTAGCCTCATCCACAGCCTCTGTGGAGTCACGTTTGCACTTTGACAGGCTTAGAAACAGTTCATTAGTCTACGGTGAAAGACAGGTGTTCATGAGACCCACGGCAGCTATCATGCTCACAGATTCTCCCTTTCCCCTGAAGAAGGGGGTCACAGGGCTCCTTCTAGGTGAACCAGCTTTCTTCACATCATGCCACACACAGTCACCACTCCCACCCCCACCCCAACCTCTAGTTCAATAAAACAAAGAATTGGCACCTAAACCAAAGGCCTATGAGCTGACCCAGTGACCCTTGAAACAACGTGCTACTTTTCTGTGCCTTTACTCTGCCCAATAAAGTCACTCCATAACGATGGTGTACTTCAAGCCACACAGAAAGGTAGCAAGGGTAGTACAAGCAGCCCTGGGGATACATTAGAGTACAGGAAGAAAGTATTCAAATGTATTTATATTTATTTTTTCCATTTTTATATATGTTTAATAATAGTACTACATACATAGCTTCTAAATACATAAATATACACATAATGGAGGTGTGTGCTCAATTTTTTTTTTTTTTTAATTTTTTGGCCACACCACACAGCATGTGGGATCTTAGTTCCTTTACCAGGGATTGAACCCGAGGCCCCTACAGTGGAAGTATGCAGTCTTAACCACTGGACTGCCAGGGAAGTCTCTCAAATATTTTTCTAATAGGATGTGTAATGAAAAAATGTGGTGACCAGAAGACACCATGTTACTTGGGGTGTTTCTAAACAAGGTGTGGTCCTTAATCCCCACCCCTATCAGAATCTCCTGTGGAACCTGTTAAACATGCAGATTACTTGACCCACCTCAGACCTACAGGACCTAAATCTCTCGGGTTGGTATGCTTAAAGAGCTTCCTAGTAATTCTGATGCCTACTGAAATGTAGGAACTACTGCAATAGAAGAATTAGAGAAGCAGACATAAAGAAGCTGAGCCATGGAAAGGGCAGAGTCAGTGCAGAGGGGAACATCAGAAGCCTGATAACAAGTCACTACAGCCAGGTCCTGCTGGGGCCTGACCAAGGAGGAGGAGCCACCCAACTTGTTCTGCCAGAACTCTGGTTCTATGGGTATTGAGACAATGCCTGTACTTCTTCCAACTAGCCTTCAATTAAATCCTCATCACCTAAGGAAGCCTGGGTACCTCCTCTCCTGACAGGTGGGGAGCCGAGGTGGGGAACCTTAGAAACCAAAAACCCCTCACATAGAGAGAGGATGCAATCCAGGAGATCTGAAAAGATAGCTGATATAATTTCACTAATTGTGTACCTTAAAGAGTAAGGTTGAGACAGGAGGAAGCGGGTATATGAGCCAGAGTTGTCTGTAAGCATTTGAAAAACTGTACTGATTGACCATTTAGTCTGAAATCATGTGGGTGATTTCTAAAAAGCATACCAAGTAAAAATGGAGGCTGTAGAACAGAAGCTAACACTGTCTGTGTGACCTTGGGCAACTCACTGATTCTCTCAGTTCCTCATCTATTAAATAAAAGGTTAGATTTTAAGTGATATCTAAAGACCTTTCTGTGTTTCTGGAACCCAAGTTCAGGCTCAAGTCCTAGTTCAGGGTTGCTTCCGCTATAACATTCTGATCAAGAATAAATTAAAATTCTGGACCTTTAAATGAAAGCATTCAGAAAACACTCCTGCATCCTTAAGAATTAATTATTAAATGGGTCTTCATAAAGAGCAAATCTCTGCTTTTGTCAGTCCTACGCCCTCCCCAAATAGGTACCTCACACACAGCTCTTTGGACCTATCCAATAGCCGACTGTTTTCCAAACCTGAATGAAAATCCGAGTGAGGTTAACTGACTGATTTTTACCCTGTGCAATGAGACTGCATTATCACTGGAATGTAAATATCCAACCTAAACAAAGGGACATCTTATTTTGATTTATTGCTACCTTAGTTTTCTTTTAGGGTCATCCTCTATTTCTCTTTTCTCCTATCAGAAGGAAGGCAGGTTGGTGGGTTACCAGGCATTCCATATAAAATGAAACCTGCTAATTGTCACCAACCCCAGGTACAGAGACATCACCTGACATAATACTTCCTACACTTCACTGGGGCAAGCTCTGTTGAATCAGACTTGAGTGAAGTGACACTGTGTAATGTACTCCAATATAGTATAGCTAATGCCCAAATGGAAAAGTGGGAACTGTCTCCTGAAATCTGCTGCAGGTACATAAAAAATTCCAAGGAGAATAAAAATGACAAATCCCTGCAGTATGCCACATTTTATTTCATGAAGATGGAAAGTGCCACAGCATGATATTCATCTCTGGGAAAACTGAATAAAACGTCATCTGAGTCACCAGTTTAAAGAGACTGCTTTAAAAATATAAGCTTGATCTTATGTGTTCTATTACAGATTGAACTTTCTTTATAGATGTCTTGGAACCTAAACTACATAAAAATTCTTTTATAACTTTAATTCAATTGCCTAAAATAGCTGCTGTTAATAATGGATTAGGCCAGTGTTACAAAACTCATCTTCTGTATATGTGGAGATAAAAGATCAGACCCAGTTTTGTTATGAGGCAGCAGAGCCTAGTGGTTAGCAGTATAGGTTCTGGAGTCAGACAGTCTGGCTTCAAATCTGGCTTTACCATTCAATTGCCCTGTGACCTATATAACATACTTGACCACTTTAAGCCTCAGTTTCCACATCTGCAAAATGGGAATACCAATAGTATTATTCCCTTGAAACCATTGTTTTGATCATTCCATTAAATAATGTTAGAAAGCATTTAGGACAGTGGGGCACTTAAGTAAACACTTAACAACTATTAGTGATTACTATCTAATGACATTTCCTATTAATGACTGGGAGTTAAATACTTAAAAATTGAAACTGGTTTCCTCACTCAAAATATGCTAAAATAAAAATTACACGGCAGTGAGAGGCCTGCGTACCTCAAAAAAAAAAAATCATGCCAGTTAGAATATAATTTAAAATATAGTATGCACAGGTATTGGACAGCCACCTGTTCTGTCTGGTAAACATTTACCCACATGCAAATTATGTACCAGCTCCTTTCACTTTCCAGTATGACACTGAAATGACAACAGAGAAATGAAATACAGTGCTGTGTTGTATGATGAATAATTGCATCACCCAGCCGTGGATCTAACCATCCACTCTTATTCATTTGCAGCCAGCTCTTTTTAGATTCATGCTTATTTCTTCAAGCCATCCGGCTGTAGGCTATATTAATTTGCAGAACAACCCCAAAACCTGTCCTTCACACTGGCAAATACAATACATGCAGCCCCATTCTCAGACTCCTGCTTTGAATAGTATCTAGAGCTACAACATCCCCCTTGTGGTCATGTTGAGTATTTGCCAGGCTCTTGGGGAAAACACCAGGAACCTCAGTGATATGTGTACCCCCAGAATCATCATCTCTGACAACCTTTAGCTAACACCATTTGATTCCAGGATTCTTTTGATTAACACTGTGCAGTTTTTAAGTATATGCAACAAGAAGGAAAAAAAGCAAATTCTAAAGAGAACCAGTAGAGAAAAGAGGGAAGTGAGGAGAATGCAGTTATTCCAATTACTCCACTTGCCCTCCTCCCTCTTTATCATATGCAAGGTAGGGATGTGAAGTTTTCAATTTCTATTTTGCTTCCATGTTTAATATTATTTATTTGTCACTCCTCTCTATGTTTCTATGTTATTTTTCTAAAAATAATTTTTATTGGAGTATAGTTGATTTACAATGTTTAGTTTCTGGTGTACAGCAAAGTGAATCAGTTATACATATATCCACTCTTTTTTAGTTCTTTTCCCATATAGGTCATTACAGAGTATTGAGTAGAGTTCCCTGTGCTATACAGTAGGTCCTTATTAGTTATCTATTTTATATATAGTAGTGTGTATATCTCAATCCCAATCTCTCAATTTATCCCTCCCCCCTCCATGTTCTTTAGCATCAGTATATTGTTTTAGCATACAAATCTCTTTAAAATAGGGGCCATTAGACTGTAACTTGGATGACCTCAGGAAAGTCCACCTCTGAGGGAATTAAGAAAACAAGAGAAATTAAAGTATGAAGTAGACAAGTAAAGATAATATAATGACAACTAACAAATAAAAAGGTGAGGGTACTTTTTTTTTTAGGATCTGTATAATCTATAAGCAATATTATGTTTGACTTTTTATTTTCTTACTCCCACTTCCCTCCCCCCTCACAATGTGAACTCAGCTATCTTCTTTCCCTCCTAAACTTCCCCCCAAATTTCCTTCATAATTCCTCACACAGTGGTGGTCACTTAACAGTGGAGCATCTTTCTCTTTTGAAATTGGACTTTGAGACTTTAAGGACAAATTACTTCATTTCTAAAATCAAGGCATTCCAAGACATATTTGTTGAATCGATGAATTAATTCTTTTTCTTACAAATCTGAAAGTGGTCACAGCAGAGAGGTCAGTGGCATCTTGTTACAGAACCCACGCCATCTGTCCCAAGCAACAAGGTTTTGAGATGGGCCTGAGGAGCTGTTACTGAACACAAGTTCATGTGCCTGACTTACAGTGAGGCCAAACAAACCAAAACATCAGAGTTTCGAGCAGAGAAAGGTTTATTGCAGGGCCAAACAGGGAGAATGGGTGGCTTATGCTCTAAAAAAATCCCCTAACTCCCTGATGGTTTTGGGGGAAGATTTTATATGCAAAATTTGGGGGTGAGAGGTGCAGGGCGTGTGACTTTCTTCTGACCGGTTGGTGGTGAGGTAACAGGGCAGCACTCCAGGAATCTTGCCCTCAGCCTGAAGTTACCATCCTCCATTTGGGCAGGGGATAGTTTCCACAGAACTCACAGATATTATTATGTATAGTCCTTGACTGCAAACCAGGACCCTGAGCCAGGGCTGCACTATTGCTTCCTGACTGCGCCTCCCTTGTTTCCCTTCCCAGATTAGCAACTGCTTGAATCTGGCTTTTGGAACTAAGGGACAATCAAAGAGGCTGAATGAAGCCTATTTCCTACAAACAATAAATGGGGTACACAGAAAGGCTTTTGTGCCCAAGTGGGCCCACAGGGTCCTGCTCTGCTTCAGAGCAAACCTGGGCAGGTAAGATCCTGAGCTCAGGTATTTTTTCTCGGGATGGTCTGCAAGATAATTAGCCTAAGGCAACCCAATGCTCTGTCAGAATGAAGGGCTGCTTTAGTAGTTCAAAACCCAAGGTCTCTGTGGTAAAACTCTGAAAGAATTTGTCGAAAGTCTGCATATGTAGGTTTATTTCAAGTTACTGCAATAGCAACAACCGGTCAGAAGACGAAGAAATGACGAGGCTGAACTACCAAGATTTTGAACCCCAGGTGCTCGCTGAACAAAGGCGCAGTACAAAATGGCGCCCTCCTCGAGGAGGAAACGTCAACTCGCGTAGAGCGTGTATCCGCCCGGGGCTCTCCCAGGGCAACGCTGGGACCAAACTCACGTGAGCTGGAGCGTCCTATGACAGCTCTAGTTAGACTCCTCCCCGGTCTCCGCCGCTCCCTGCGCACATGCGCTCCAGGCCCTCAGTAGGATCCCAGTTGCGCAGGCGCAACAGGCCCCTCCTCTCAGGCAACTGACGCAAGGAGACTGTTCGCAATTTATCCCGTGTGACCTTGAGTCTTTTCTGCCTCCGAGGACCAGGGTTGTCCACGGTTCTGCCTTATACCGCTTTTAGCCTCCTGGTCTGTCACGGAGCCCAGACCTGCCGCAGCTGGCACGGGAGGACACGCTTTAACCTGCCATCATGCCCCGAAGCGTATTAGCCATAGGCCCTGACTCCGGAAGCAGCGTTCAGGTATTATCTTATCAGGCGGCGCGGGCGGCGCCTCAGCGGAAGAGCGGGCTTCCAGGCCGCAGCGATCAAACCCCGCCCCCCACCTCACGTAGTTGGAGGTTTCCAGAAGCGCTAGCATCGCTGCGCCGCGCAATTCTCGGTGGCCGGAGCGCGTGTTTGCTGTCTCGTATTTCCACCATTTAGCAGCCATGATAAGCGCCAGCCGAGCCGCAGTAGCTCGTCTTGTCGGCGCCGCAGCCTCCCGGGGCCCCCCAGCCGCCCGCCACCAGGTAAGGGACTGCTGGGCCTTCCCCGAGGGGCTCACGGCCTTGGGACTCAGTGCGGCAGGCCGCGGCCTTCGGGGTCAGAATCCTCGGGGAGAGACGGAAAATAATGGACGTTCAGTATTCATTGCTGCCGGTTCAAGGCCTCATTCAGGGTTTTGCGTTCCTGTTTCAGGCCCTGCTGAGTCACACTCCTTGGGAGCCTAGAGTTTTATCTCATCGAGTAGCGGGCAGTGGTCTTGATTAGTCCTTTTGAGACGATTACAGTTTTGGTCTTGAGTAGAAGGACGATTGTTCGCCGTGAAATGCAGAGTGTGCGAGGACCCCGTTGCTATGATACAACGAAGGAAGGAAGAGCATCTGAGCAGTAAATTAAAAATCAAGCTCTGATTTTCTTGCTTACAAACATTTGACTAGTTAGCGCCCCAGAATTTTGTTCTCCGTTATTTCAGAAAAAATGAGCAAATCAGGAAAAGGCCATGGAATAGTTGTTCATTATCGTGTAAGACTAAAAACATACCTTTTGGGGAAACAGGAATTGTGTTTCTTTGCTCTCAGGTTGGGTAAAAGAAGACTTGGAAGTAGCCTGAGATGAGATTGTAATAAAGGTCTTTGACACTGATGGGAAGCCACTCCTGACATTTTTTTTTTTTCCCTCGTAAACTGACTTCACAAAATTCCCAATTCTAGTTCCCTTAAAGCAGCAGCTTGTCAAGGTCAGGGGAAATGTCTCTGATTAAGTTAAATCTGTACCTGCAACACGTAACATATGTGGGTCTTAGGTAGACACTGCTCCTGATGATGAAATTGAGTAGTATTTTAATGTATTTTTGCTTCTCCACGGGATATTTGGCACAGTCTGGAAATAATTTTGGTTGTCACAACCTGGGTAGCCATGCTACTACTAGGTTCTAGTTGTAAAGGCCCAAGTTGATGCTAAACATTCTGCAGTGCATAGAACGGCCCAGCTCCCAACAAAGATTTTGTTCAAAATCAATAGTGCCAAGGTTGAGAGACCCTTTGGTAATGTAATTCAATATAATTTTATATCAATTTATTTCTCTGATTTCATTGGGAAAATTTGTACTTTATTAGGCTTGTTTGTTTCAGTACCATAATGTCTCTTAGATATGAAATATTTTATTTCAGTATATTTTATACATGGTAACCACTCAGTGAACAGAATGAAAGTCTCAACCTTTGATGTATTCTTCAGAAGAATAATTAAAACAAGCGCAAGTTTTCATGTGTAGTTCATGGCTGATCCTTTTTTTGTTTGTTTTTAAGGATGGCTGGAATGGCTTTAGTCATGAAGCTTTTAGAATTGTTTCAAGGCGGGACTATGCGTAAGTATAATTTCATTTCCTTTAGCGTTAAGGGCAGTGGTCTCTAAATTTGTGATTAATTACTTCACTCAGAAAAAAAGACACAGCTAACTTTATTTATAGAGTATGCATTTTGCCACAGTAACAAATATTGTTTTCTTATGTTTTTCTACAACCATTTTGGAGATCACTGTTAAGATAATTAATCATAGCATTGTTTTAAATGTCTTATAGATCAGAAGCAATCAAGGGAGCAGTTGTTGGTATTGATTTGGGTACTACCAACTCCTGTGTGGCAGTTATGGAAGGTAAACAAGCAAAGGTGAGCATGATTGGAAGCTCTGGATCATGTAGTGGTAACCAGTACACAATTCAGAATTCTGCGTCCTTTGGCTTAGATAAGGGACATTTTCAAAGCTGCTTTTAAACTCTTAAGACTCTTGTGAGGTGAATCTTTGTGCTTAATTGTATGCTGGTAATAAATGAATGGATTTGACTTCCCAGGATTTAAGTGTGTCCTAGTATAGATGTAAGACTACTAAGTTACCATTAGGACCCATTGGGATGACTTGTGCTGTTGATTACTTCTGTAATTAACGTTCTGCTTTTTTGTAAGTCAGTTAAACAAAGGCTAAAGGTGCAGGAACAGTCTAGAAGCAAGTGGAGCTCCAAATAATGCATAGGCTGCATCCTAAGTAAGGCATGTTTTTTACTTCCTTCTGGAGGAAGTAGAGGCTGTTGCTCCTTTGTTTGTGAAATCTTTATTCCCACCTGGTTCTCTTCAAGAATATTTGGAGCACCTGGATTTTTGAATTCCTTGTTGGCAGTTTTTTTTAATGCCTGAAACTTGTAGGCATCACCAAAAAATCAGAAGTAGATTTAACTCTCCGTATGGAAGGAAAGATTACGTTGTCCAAACATTGAGTATGAAAGATGTGATTTATATTTATTCCTGTTTCTTGGATGTTCTTAGTTGTAGGTTGTTTGAATCTGCAATAGTAGTTGCTTACTATATCAGCATTCACAGAGCAGAAAAGTATGCCCATTAGTACTGTTCTTTAATATTTGTTTTGTGTCTTAAATGATTGGTACAAAGACAGTAGTGGTGACTGGAACCTCATTCTCTGTCCTATCTTGGGAGTTTTAGGTGCTAGAGAATGTTGAAGGTGCCAGAACCACCCCTTCAGTTGTAGCCTTTACAGCAGATGGTGAGCGACTTGTTGGCATGCCGGCCAAGCGACAGGCTGTCACCAACCCAAACAACACGTTCTATGCTACCAAGCGTCTCATTGGCCGGCGATATGATGACCCAGAAGTTCAAAAAGACATGTGAGTAATAGCAAAAATGTATTTATATGCAAAGGCTAAATAGATGAATCTTACCAGCAGGATCTCTTGGTACAGGCCCTGCTCCTGCCAAAAGGGTATCCTTCAAAAAATTCAATTTTGCCTTCACAGATTAGGTCTTTGCTATGTGTGACATGATACATGAACATCTGGCTAGTCATTTCTGGACCACATAAATTGGCGTTAAACACATAAGGTAGATAAAGGCATAGGCGCCATCTTGATACTGATCAAATGTTTTCAAGGTTCATCCTTGTTGTGGCGTGTATTGGTATTTCATTCCTTTTTATGGCCAAATAATATCCCATTGTATGCATACATACTGCATTTTGTTTATCTGTTTGTTAATGGGCATTTGGGTTCTTTCCACTTTTTGGCTAATATGAATAATGCTTTGTGTATAGGGTTTTTTTTTGTTTTTTTGTTTGTTTTTTTGCAGTACGCGGGCCTCTCACTGTTGTGGCCTCTCCCATTGCGGAGCACAGGCTCCAGACGCGCAGGCTCAGCGGCCGTAGCTCACGGGCCCAGCCGCTCCACGGCATTTGGGATCTTCCCAGACCGGGGCATGAACCCGTGTCCCCTGCATTGGCAGGCGGACTCTCAACCACTGCGCCACCAGGGAAGCCCTGTGTATAGGTTTTTGTGTGGACATGTATTTTCATTTCTCTTGGGTAGACATCTAGTAATGGAATTGCTAGATCATATATACCTATATGTTACCGCTTTCCAAAGCAGCTGCATACATTTTTGGTGAGAAGAATGTTCATGTTTCAATTCATCAAGACGTTTTTACATGTTAATGGGTGCTTTCTAAAGGTTTTCATTAAACAAATTCCTGAAGTTCTCATTTGTTGGCCATGGATCTCTTGGGGTGGAAGATGGGCTTTCATGGTGTATGGTAACCTCATGGTAGGTTGGGCTGGCATGTTTCTTCAGTACAATTTTTGTGTCTTTCAGTAAAAATGTTCCTTTTAAAATTGTCCGTGCCTCTAATGGCGATGCCTGGGTTGAAGCTCATGGAAAACTCTATTCCCCAAGTCAGATTGGAGCATTTGTGTTGATGAAGATGAAAGAGACTGCAGGTGAGATAGCTTAGTTCATATCTGGGAAAATTTAGAGAACAGCATGATTCCTCTGAGATCACTGGCTTCCATACTTCAGTGTCCTTTGGATGAGTCTGCAGTGGCTTTTATACAGAATACCTAGGAATGGCAAAACTTTATTACTCTTTCCCTACAAATTGAATTTCTCTTCCAAGTTTTCCTAATGGTGGCTTGCTTGTTTCTTTTTTCCAGAAGGGAAATCAAAAGACTACACATTAAGTTTTTGTATCTGTTAGATAAAACTTCCCATTTAAGAAACTAGTGGCTCTTTTAAATCTAAAACTAGGTCATTGTAGCTGGTGAGCCTTCACTAACATGTTAAAGGTGAGATCTTGGGTTTTTTAAATTGGAGTGTTTTCCTACAAGGTCTCTTCATGTTAGGTCATATGTTAAAAAACTATTGGGTGCTGTTTGTGACCTCAAGAGAGTGACACAGGTTGTTAGGCTACATTAGTAATTGTAGCCTGTTTCATCTGATAGGGTCTCATGAATGATTTTCATTGATTGCTTTTCCAGAAAATTACTTGGGGCATACAGCAAAAAATGCTGTGATCACCGTCCCAGCGTATTTCAATGACTCTCAGAGACAGGTGAGTTTAATTATCATTTTTAATAATTTGTTTTTATCTATTTATTTTTGGCTGCATTGGGTCTTGGTTGCTGCACATGGGCTTCCTCTATTTGCAGCGACCGGGGGCTATGCTTAATTGCGGTATGTGGGCTTCTCATTGCTGTGGCTTCTCTTGTTGTGGAGCACGGGCTTAGTTGCTCTGCGGCATGTGGAATCTTCCTGGACCAGGGCTCGAACCCTTGTCCCCTGCATTGGCAACAGGATTCTTAACCACTGCTGCCACCAGGGAAGCCCCCCAATTAGCATTTTTATTCAGGAAATTAATGGTACCTGGGACACGGTGGAAAATGCTTTTTCCTTTTTTTATAGGCCACTAAGGATGCTGGCCAGATATCTGGACTAAATGTGCTTCGGGTAATTAATGAACCCACAGCGGCTGCTCTGGCCTATGGTCTAGACAAATCAGAAGACAAAATGTAAGTTTGTGCAGTGAATTCCACCTAGATTTGTGAGACTTAAGTGCATGGAACCTTGAAACTTACCCTAAATCATCATCTTGATTTCATGGTGATTGAGCCTTATACTTAGACTGGAAATGTACTGCCTTGACCTTTTCCCAAGGCTTTTATGGTCTGTGTTTTTCATTCATTTCAAGATTGTCCCTTGATTACGTTTTCTTTTTAAAGTACTGGCTGTGGTCATTTTTTCCCCTTGGTATGCCTGTTGGCAAGTATTCATCCAAAAGAGTGGTTTTTGCTTTTTAACATTTCATTTTAACTGTATGTATGTTTTACATGTTGCTATTAGGGCCACCTGTTAAGACATACATCACTTATGCAGTCATCAACTTTCATAATTATACCTGGGGGGGAAATAGCCAAATTTATGTTGGTTTGGTTACTGAAATCCATGCGCTGTGATGAGTTTTGTTCCTGACGGCCTTTTTCCTTTCTAGCATTGCCGTATATGATTTAGGTGGTGGAACTTTTGATATTTCCATACTGGAAATCCAGAAAGGAGTATTTGAGGTGAAATCCACCAATGGAGACACTTTTTTAGGTGGTGAAGACTTTGACCAGGCCTTGCTGCGTCACATTGTGAAGGAGTTCAAAAGAGAGGTTAGTTACCAGTGTGGTTAATACGTACACATTGGAATACTGAGAATTTCTTTGTTTGGACTGCTATTTGCTTTGTTTTACGATTTTTTTTTCCCTTAAGAGAGTGTTGAATAGGCCACTGAAATTGCATTGTAGTTCCATGGGTGCTCTGAACTATTCTGGTTATCGTAGCTTCAAATTGGAAACAAACAACAAAAGGCTATAGCAGGCTTCCCTGGTGGCACAGTGGTTGAGAGTCTGCCTGCCGATGCGGGGGACATGGGTTCGTGCCCCGGTCCGGGAGGATCCCACATGCCGCGGAGCGGCTGGGCACGTGAGCCGTGGCCACTGAGCCTGCGTGTCTGGAGCCTGTGAGAGGCCACAACAGTGAGAGGCCCGCGTACCGCAAAAAAAAAAAAAAAAAAAAAGGCTATAGCACCTGGTGTACAATAGTACTATGGCATTTTATATAAGAGACTTTGAATATCTTTGGATTTGGGGTATCCGCATTTGACAGGGGTTGCTGGAACCAATTCCTCACAGATACCAAGGGATGACTGTGTAGGTTTCCCTCACTATCTGAAAATTGAGCCTGCGAAATTTTTGATAAGCTGAAATGTCGTGAAGCTACACATTTTGCTAACGGATGCACAACATAAATGGTTGTATGCTCACAGACAGTTCAAAGCTATGGTGGTGGTTTGGTGCTCAAATAAGTGTAGTTACTGGGGAAGGAGCTTGGGGTGCACACTGCCTCTGTAATGGCTCGCTGCAAAGCAAACGCTGAACATTATTTGTCCTTTTTGCCTTTTTTGTAAAAGTGAAAATCCTTTTTAGATTTCATTTGGTTAGCAAAAACAGGTATTAAAGTAGATCTTATATAAAAGGGAAGTGGTGTAAAGCAAACTTTGGAAAAGGAATTATGGGAACTCCTTTTTTGAGCTAGAATTCTACAGCTGGAAAGAACTGAGAACAGTTCATTCTCTAACTCCAGACACATATTTCTTTTTCAAAGTAGGTCTTCTTTTTTCCTATAGATTTTTAAAGGCAATAAGTAATTTCTGCTTGTTTATAACGGTATGGCTCTATTTTGTTTTGTTACACCTTACCACTGCAATTTAAGTAGCATTTATTTTCTTAACATTAATATATTGTGTGTCTTCACTTTGTAGACAGGGGTTGATTTGACCAAAGACAACATGGCGCTTCAAAGGGTTCGGGAAGCCGCTGAGAAGGCCAAGTGTGAACTCTCTTCATCTGTGCAGGTGAGACGTGGACAAATTCCACCAGTCTTGATGGATCTTTTCAGCCTGAGTTTACTCGAATAGCATATTCTAATTGGCATAATGTCAGTCAGATTTCTTTTAACAGCTTTCTGGTTGGTGATAAAAAGCCTTTCCATTAGCAAAGGAGCATTATGTTTTTTATGGGTGAGCTGAAGCACCCAAATCAGAGGTTATGATTTGCTTTCCTGCTGCCACCTGAGAACCTGGAATTAGATCTCCTGCCATCTTGCTATATCCCTGACACGGACCTAACATACTGTTATTCTGTTCTTAGTGGTTAAGGCAAAGGGAGGCTTCATCTTTCAGAACTGGAGCAACTTTAGCACTCTGGGAAGGGAAGAGGTATTTATAGCATCTGTCATTGTGTTGGTAAAGTGGGTGACCTTCAGTCACATCTGGATTTTTTTTTTCTTTTTTTTTTTTTTTTCTTTTTAATAGCAGCTATAAGGAGTGACAAAGCTGTACAGGGTCATCCATGAAGTTGATGGTATTCCCTTGTCCTGCTGTCAGAATTTGCAGCACGATGGTTGGGGCTGAAATATGTGGCAGTACCAGAGGATAGCTTATAATTCTTCCCAGGGGTTGTCACTGTATGAAACGGGACGTTGGTTAGTTTTACTGTGGCTCTATCCTATTAATAGATATTTGGATTGTTTTCCACCATTTTGCTATTATAGCAAGGTGTATTGACCACCCTTGTACATTAATGTTTGTGCATGTGTGATTGTAAGTCTGTAGGTTAAATTTATAGAAGCATTTATTACCCTTGAGTTTATAATGTGGTTTGGGGAGGTGGACACTAATGAGAACACTATTTTTTTTTTTTTTGCAGTACGCAGGCCTCTCACTGTTGTGGCCTCTCCCATTGCGGAGCACAGGCTCCGGATGCGCAGGCCCAGCGGCCATGGCTCACGGGCCCAGCTGCTCCACGGCATGTGGGATCTTCCCAGACCGGGGCACGAACCCGTGTCCCGTGCTTCGGCAGGTGGACTGTCAACCACTGTGCCACCAGGGAAGCCCGAGAACATTATATTAGTAAACATCAGAAGTAATGTAGAGGTTAAGAGTTACTCTGGGGCTTCCCTGGTGGCACAGTGGTTAAGAATCTGCCTGCCAATGCAGGGGACGCGAGTTCGAGCCCCGGTCCAGGAAGATCCCACATGCCGCAAAGCAACTAAGCCCGTGCGCCACAACTACTGAGTCTGCGCTCTAGAGCCCGCGTGCTACAGCTACTGAAGCCCATGCACCTAGAGCCTGTGCTCCACAAGAGAAGCCACCGCAATGAGAAGCCCGCACACCGCAATGAAGAGTAGACCCCGCTTGCTGCACCCAGAGAAGACCCAACGCAGCCAAAAAAATAAATAAATTTTTAAAAAAAAGAGTTACTCTGCAAGCAGACTGGTGGAGATGAAGTCCTTATTTCATTACTTATTAGCTGTGTGACTTTGAATGAATTACTTAACATTTCTGTTTTCTATAAAATGAGGATAATTAGTGTTCCATTCCCCCTTAGAGTTGAGAGGATTAGTAAATTAATACATATAACATGCTTAGGACAACGCGTAGTAAATAGTAAGTGGTATTCTAAATGTATGCATGTATTTTGTTTTTTTAAAAAGGCAAAGTTAGATTTATAATAAAGGAACCTGACAGGTGTTTGACATAATTAGGAGAGCTTCTGTAAGGTGAGTTAATCAGGAAGAGATAAAGGGTCAGGCAAGTATGAGGTTCTCGGGTAAAGACCTGAGTAAGGGTCAGTGTGGCTGAAGTACAGACTAGACTGGCAGGAGGAGCATAGAAGATAAGGCTAGAGGCTTTATAGATTGGGGATTTGGTATCTTTCCTGAGATAATGACAACAGACAACTGAAAATTTTTAAGGTGGGCCAGTAACATGGTCAGATTTGGTGAAAGCACTCTGAGGTGGAGTGCTCTTTGTGGCAGCCTGAGTGGGTGTGGGAAAATGTTGGGAGGCTATTGCAGCACACCAGGTGGTGAGAGAGGAAGGACTTGGACCAGAGTGTGGTAGTGAGAGATACATGGTTGGAATTGAGAGAGAAGAGGGACAGAACTTCATGGTGGAACTGGCTTTCGAGGGTGGAGAACCCTGGAGTTTTTCACCTGGTCATTATAGCATATAGAACTGCACTAATACGGTAACTACATGTGGCTATTTAAAATTAAATACAATTTTTAAGAATTCCATTTCTCAGTTCCACTAGCTGTATTTCAAGTATTCAGCCACATGTGACTAGTGTCTGCTGGATCGAAAAGCAGAGATAGAGAACATTCCCATTGCCACAGAAAGTTCTGTTGGATTGCATTACTATAGATAATTTTATTTACTGATGCGGTTTGTTAACATTTTGCAAAGAAAGAGAAAATTGTTATTGGTGTTCTTGAAACTATATCCAGTATCATTTACAAAAGATGTGTTGATTTTCCCTGTAAAGCACTTATCTGTCCAGGGTACTCTACCTGAAGAAAGCTGGTTAAGGATTTGCTCCCTTCAGTCTTTATTCCCTGTTGGCCTTGCTTTGTGAAGTTTGAGGGGCAGCATGCACAAACTCTTTTCCTGGGGGTTCACCCCGAGACATCTGTTTCTGCATGTTTAGTAATGAGTTTTGTTAGTCTAAATATTCTTAATCCATGCCTTATCAGGATTTTAGGCTTATTAAATACTGTATGTTACATGGTGTGACGGTAGCAGTGTTAGCTACTCTCTGGGGATGTGATAGCAGTAGTCAGTCCTTGTACTTCTCTTTAGCATTTTTGTTGTAGCTTTCTTAACCATCTTCCTGAAACTTGCAAAGCCCTGGTTTAGTGGCAGATTATTTGGTTCAGAGCATACCTTTCACATTTTTCTTAATGTGCAAGGAAATTTTTTAAAACTTGGTAAAAGAACACAGTAGTGTGATTCTTAATATATATATATATAGATATATATATATATATTTTTTGGTGGTATGCGGGCCTCTCACTGCTGTGGCCTCTGCCGTTGCAGAGCACAGGCTCCAGATGCGCAGGCCCAGCGGCCATGGCTCACGGGCCTAGCCGCTCCGCAGCATGTGGGATCTTCCCAGACCGGGGCACGAACCCGTGTCCCCTGCATTGGCAGGCAGACTCTCAACCACTGCGCCACCAGGGAAGCCCCTTAATATATTTTTAATAGCAGGACAGACTGTTCTTCACCTGAATGGGGATTTTTCCTGCTTCTCTATTCCTTTCTCCATTGTTAATAACAGATTTATAGTGTTTACTTCTGGGAAGATAAGAGGTTGAATCTTAAAGAGTCACTGTCTTTGGTGGCCATTCATTTAAAGTGTCTGACCCTCACTGTGGCTTTCAGAGTCTTCCTTTCCTAGGGTATAGTCTTTAATTGAAGTAATAAAGAGACTTCACTACTGGTCTCCCTGCTTCCTTTGCAGACTGACATCAATTTGCCATACCTTACAATGGATGCCTCTGGACCCAAGCATTTGAATATGAAGCTGACCCGGGCTCAGTTTGAGGGGATTGTTACTGATCTAATCAAAAGGACCATAGCTCCATGCCAAAAAGCCATGCAAGATGCAGAAGTCAGCAAAAGTGACATAGGAGAAGTGATTCTGGTTGGTGGCATGACTAGGATGCCCAAGGTAAGGACCCATGGAATTCTTGACATAGAGCGCAGAGAGGGCCAACACATAATGATTTATTAGGACATAACATATGGCTTATGTTGTGTAGGGACATGAATATGTGGCCTTTCTACCACGCTGACCTGAAAGACGGATGAATTTGTGCCCTTGCTAAAGAGTTCTTAAAGTGTATTTTAAAAAAAGGATTAGGAAAGGGGGGAATGTCTTTGGGGTAGTAGCAAGGAGGATCCTGAACTTCAGTTTTATAGAATTTTTAGGAATGAAACAAAGTTTGCGGTCAGAGACAGTTTAACATCCTGGTATTAACTAGCCTCTATGGGCAATTTTGGACATGTTTTGCAGTATAGTGTTTGGGGTTTCTAAAGGCATCTCTTCAACAGATTTGTGCAATGATGCATTTTATCAACACATCATTCTGAAAAGACAGGTGTGTGGAAAACTAATAACTGAGCACAGAACCTGTTGATGGTGTAATTCTTGCTTTATAGCTTGAACAGAACTATCTTGGGCCTTGATTTTCATAATTTTTCCTTTGGAGTACTTGTGCTTAGGAAAATGATGCATACAATAAATCTGAAGTGAAAAGGAGAGGCTTTGAACCAGGCAGATATTTTTATGTTAACAAATTATCCCAGATGTTACTCAAATAGAACTTTTTCCTAGCATTAGTAAAATAAGCAGGAGGGGAAAACATGCCTCATACTTGCACCAGTATTGAATTACTACTGCTTCTGTTAAGCTGATTTTTAGTTGATATGTAGAAGAGGACTTGGACTATACAAACTAAGTCCCCTTGCCTTGTACCTTGTATTTCTAATTTGATGTGTTGCTTGAAACCAGATAAAAAAATTTAGGCAAATTGTTCCCAAATTTAAAAGGGCTATGAATGAGATACTCAAGAGTAAAGTATATGTGTAACCAAATAATATATTTAACTCATTAACAAGAACTCAACTACAAAATAATTTGAGTAAACGTTCTTGGATCTGAAGCACCCTGTCCTGAGACCTGGTGGGGTCTCAGGACACACGTGCTACTCTCCTCTTCTCAGGCAACTGCCCTGAGTAGTGAGTGACAAGGTTCTTTTTTCTTGGTGCTCAGGTTCAGCAGACTGTGCAGGATCTCTTTGGCCGAGCCCCAAGTAAAGCTGTCAATCCTGATGAGGCTGTGGCCATTGGAGCTGCCATTCAGGGAGGTGTGTTGGCTGGTGATGTCACAGATGTGCTACTCTTGGATGTCACTCCCCTGTCTCTGGGTATTGAGACTCTGGGAGGTGTCTTCACCAAGCTTATTAACAGGAACACCACTATTCCAACCAAGAAGAGCCAGGTAAAAGCCACCCCACCCTACTTTGTCACAGAGATACTAGGTTCTGTGAGGATGTGATTGTAGCCACTTCTGTGAGCTTTTCCTAGAAAACTTTCCTTTTTGTTTTGCAGTCCATACTAGTTGAATATGGAGGGGTGGTAAGAATCTTGTCCTTTGTTCTCTTTTGTTCCTAGAAAAGTTCTCTTTCTGTCAGCCAGTGGAGATAATTTTAGGGAAGTCATCAGTAGTCTCTCCTTCTCAGGATAATAATTGCCAGAAGGAGCCTCATTATTTGAGACTGAATTCCTATACTCTTCTGTTCTCAAAGGCAGTAAAAAGAATGGCGTGGCTGAGACTAAGGGAGTTTGCTTGTCTTCCTGGAGAACGATAGGGGTTCTGAGATATCAAGCCAGGGTTATTTGGACAATGGCTTGGTCTTAGATTAAGAATTATTTCCTTTCTCAGGTTTGGTGTTTTTCTGAAAGAACTATGGCTATTGCTATGTGTGAAGTGACGTATTGCCAACACATCATTCTGAAGTGTGTGGTGATTTCCTGTGACTATGAGCATAAAATAAATGTCCTCTCTCTGACCCATTTCTTTGGATGAGCATGTTTCAACATCTCGCTTTTTATAGCTCCTTCTCTTGAGGCCTTCTGTGCTAATGCTGCATCTTTGTACAATGCCTTTGCTTAGCTGAAAACAATAGCTATTGTATGCCCTTTTGCTGTGCTAATCCTACTCCTGTTCTCTGTAAAGACATAAGCCTTTGTTCTGAACATAGTGTACATTAGGATTCTTCCAGTGTTGGGAGGTGAATTTCTTCCTTTGGTTTGTTGCACTTTGTAAGGGGGAATAGGCTGGGGAAAAAAAAAATCAGGCTGCCAACCCAGCAAGTTTCCTTTTTCTCCCTAGGTGTTTTCTACAGCTGCTGATGGACAGACTCAAGTGGAGATTAAAGTGTGTCAGGGTGAAAGAGAGATGGCTGGAGACAACAAACTTCTTGGACAGTTTACTTTGGTAGGTATTGGGAATCATGAATGTTATGTTCATTTTTTTATGGTGAAGTTACACTATTCTAACCCCTAATGTTACCATAAACTGCTGACAGATGTAGTCTGTGTTATCTTAGCATAGTATTCAAATGAATTCTGCAACTGGATAACCATGGCTTCAGTTTTTACCTGAAAGCCCTGCTTCTTGTGCCTTAGGAACTAAATAAAGAAGCTTGTAAAAGCCAGGGAAATGTTCATAAACAGTGCTTATTAGAAGAAATTCCTGATTACTATTTTACTACTTTTAAAGACATTTGATACTGCTGCTACTTTGTCATCGTCGTCTTTTTTTTTTGGCCATGCTCTGTGGCATGTGGGATCTTAGTTCCCTGACCAGGTATTGAACCTGTGCCCTCTGCAATGGAAGTGCAGAGTCTTAACCACTGGACCGCCAGGGAAGTCCCTTGTTACTGGCTTCTAGTCAGCATCGCTTATTGCTTGTTGGGATGAATGATGGAAAAGTTTACTCTTCACGCATTGTGTATCCTTAGGTACATAAAGCCACTGTGGTTACTTGCTATAGCCAGCCTTCACTAGTATGAGTCCTGTTTATTTCAAGCAGCAATAAAATTACCACCCTCACCGACAAACTCATGTTTTTGTACATTTAAGTGAAAGTTTCACTTGTTCCTCCCAGAAACCAAGTAATTTCTTCCCCAGAAGACCGTATAGGTTTTGGAAATAGAGCACTGGACCCCTTTGTGAGAGGAGCTTACTCTGGTATTTATTTATTCTAGATTGGGATTCCCCCAGCCCCTCGTGGAGTCCCTCAGATTGAAGTTACATTTGACATTGATGCCAATGGGATTGTACATGTTTCTGCCAAAGATAAGGGTACAGGACGCGAGCAGCAGAGTAAGTACTCTTATTTATTAAGACTGTAAGAGTGAGGTGAGGGACTTCTCTCTGTTGGGAACTAGACCCTCTAGATTGGGCATTATCTTTTCCCTTAGCCTCAGGGGAGGATGATGGGTCCTCTTTGCCCTCTTTCTCCTCAGGTATCAGTGTCACATTAAAAGGTATGGTGTTTATTCCCCCAAAAAAGGCAAGCACTGAGCCTCTGGATTGCTGAAGTTTTGGTAGGTAGGACAGTTAGTTGTTCTCTGTATATTTTAGACCCTTGGTTTCCCTCTGCTTATTTTAGAACAATAGGATATTCCCCTTCTTCATAATGCACATCAAGACAGCTACTTTGAAGAGGAGGATTCTTTTTCTTAATACAGTAGAGGAAGAAGCATATAGTTTTCCTGGGAAATAATGAGGTGCCTTCTTTTCACTACAGTTGTGATCCAGTCTTCCGGTGGGTTAAGCAAAGATGATATTGAAAATATGGTTAAAAATGCAGAGAAGTATGCTGAGGAAGACCGGCGAAAGAAGGTGATTACTTTGCTCATAACTTCTATGTGAAATGCCTTTCTTATTTATTCTCAGTCTTCCCATATCAAAATTTTCATGTTACAGCATCCAGCTAAAACCTCTTACAGACATCTCAGACCACAGTGATTTCTCCCTCTTAACTGTTTATACTCTGTTAACTGTGTGTAGCAGTTTTCATGTTGTCTTCTTAATGAGGACATTCAGCCAACTAGTTGATTGGGAAGTCTTCATTCATACTACATTTTTAATTTCTCTTAGGAACGAGTTGAAGCAGTTAATATGGCTGAAGGAATCATTCATGACACAGAAACCAAGATGGAAGAATTCAAGGACCAATTGCCTGCTGATGAGGTAAACCCTCTTTTAAAATAGCTCAAGAAGTTGGGAGGCATCGTCACCAATGTCAGTGAAGGTCATTTTTTCTGTGTGGGTCTTGATAGGAATTTAGTTTTTAAAAAATGTTTCTAAACATTCTGCTGTGTGTTATGGGATAAGAACCAGAAAAAGTGAGGGTCTGGTGTTGTTTTGTTTTTAAGTGCCACAAGCTAAAAGAAGAGATTTCCAAAATGAGGGAGCTCCTCGCTCGAAAAGACAGTGAAACAGGAGAAAACATAAGGCAGGCAGCATCTTCCCTTCAGCAAGCATCATTGAAGCTCTTCGAAATGGCATACAAAAAGGTACAAGGCTGTTTTACTCAATGAATATTTTGCTCCTAACTTGATGTAACTGCTCTTGATTACTGTCACTGATGGCTCCTACATAGCCATTTATGGAACTGGGAGTATTGGAATTGGAAATATCCTTCTTCCTGCCTTCTTGACTACGTTGGGTGGGTGGGAGGGAGGGAGGGAGGGAGGGTGAGGTCAAAGGGAAGAAATCACTAAAACTGGGAGAGTGGAACAGGCAGGATATGGCTTTTTCGTTTTTAGTTCATCAGAGAGCAAACTGTCACCCTTAACATGAAACAAGTGATTCTCAAATGTTTTCTTACAGATGGCATCTGAGCGGGAAGGCTCTGGAAGTTCTGGCACTGGGGAGCAAAAGGAAGATCAAAAGGAAGAGAAACAGTAACAGCAGTAAACTTTGGAGTCGAAAGGACAACATATTATGATGCTTGGGAGTGAAGGGATTTCCTGAGCTGAAATGGGCAAAACTTCAGTCTTCTACTGTGTTTTTGCAGTACTCTATATATAATTTCCTGAATATGTAAATTTAGTGACCATTAGCTAATGATCATTTAACAAGTGATAATTCCCAACAGTACAAAGTTCACAGTATTCTGTCCCTAGCCTGTCATTCTTTTTCAGCTGCATGTAAGATGGGGGGAAAAGTTATAACGTTGTTTTGTGCTGAAGTAGCTGTATTTTCAAAGGGGTGAAGCCATCTCACACACTGAAGACGGGTCTGGAATGAGACCATAGGGGGATGAGATCCTTCTAGTTACCTAAGTACTGCTGTACCAGCCTGTGTGTATATGGAGTTCTTCAACTGAGGCCTTGCAAGGCAAGCCAGCTAGCTGTGCCATGTTGGGAGGTAGGGCAGGGGAAGCTGAATCAATGGAAAACTAAGCTAGCTATTTATGTGAGGTCCAGCTTCTAAAACACAAGTCTCCCAAACTTTCTGAAGGCATACTTTCCTAGCTACCCTTTGGCCTGTGTCAGTGGCATCTGTATCTCTGATGACTGTTCTTTTTGATCCATTCTGGATTTTTTAAAAAATAAATAGGAAAAGCATTTTGATCTCTTGTCTGTGAGGGGTGAGGCCCTGAGATTTAGCTTCAGGAATATGACATGAATCACATTTCCCAACTCCCTGACCTCGATACAGGATTTTCTAACACTGGCATTTGAATTTCTAACAAATTGAAAACTTGGGAAGGCTGGTATAATAAGCATTATCACCAAAGACAAGTCTGGTTCAGAGGAGGCTTTTATTTTTTTTCTCTCCCTAGCCCCATCTAAGGTTTGGAATGTTGAAATAGTCTTTAGATCTCTAACATGAAAATCAGGCCTCCTATTTCCAGGCTGCTTTCTGCTCTAAATAAGTCCAACCAGAATTGGCTTACAGTAATGAAACACGTCTAGTATTAAGTCCTAAGGTGATTTCAGTGGCTCAGTAACAGGAACCCAGATTCTTTCTATAGTTTTGCTTTTTCATCCTCAGTGAGTTGCCTTGTCCTAATTTCTCTAATGTAGTTCTAAATATCACATGCTAACAACTTCAGAACCAGGAAGGTGACTGCATCTTAGAACTCACTTTAGTTTTAATAATTATTTCTTAAGTTTATTTCTTAAAAATTGAGATTGTTTATGTGATAATTATATTTCTGGAAAATTGTTTATTAACACCCTTTTAAAAGCTTCTTGAGGTTTCATATGAGAAATAATAGGCTCAAATTTTCAGCCACACGACCACTTGGTGGGAACCTTGTGGGGTGTGCAGTAATTCTTTATGAAGGATTGTTTTGTGGCATGCTGGGGAAGATAATTAGCATCTCTGGTTGGCCCTTGCTCACTAAATGCGTCTAGTGTTTACCAATCATTGTGATAACTAAGCCTCTCAAGCATTTCCAAAGTACCCCAATTCAGAACTACTGGTTTATATTATTCAAGATTTCATCTTTGAGATCAGTGAGAGGAGCCAAGCATACCCTGAACAAAATGGGTTCTATCAGAGAGGTGGGGAGAAGAGCTGCTTGGGCAGGTACCCACAGATACTGTCTCAAGCTGTGCCATGAGTGGTATATGTAGTAGTAGTTCGGTTACCTTCTAATAAAACTAATAATCAGCACAAGCAGCCTTGAACAAAAATTTATAAATTCAGATACAGTCTTCCTTTTGTGGTGCAAGTGCTTGATAGGTCCCAAAAGGAAAACTTCCTGGGATTATTCCAGTTGTCTTCCCCAACTTAAAACTCCACCCTTGCTACACAATAGTACAACACATGTGATCTGACCCCTGAATACCTTTCTTTTCCCCTGCCCTCCTACTATACTTTGACCTTGCTTGGACAGTCTCCCACAGATTTCTACCTGACTCATCCCTCACTTTTTTCATAAGTCATAAGGGTTTTTTTTTTCTAATTTAGTCATAAGGTTTTGAAATGTCATAAAACATGCTGCCTTCTTCAAGTCCCTGTCATTTCCTATCCTTACCCTACTCTTTCTCCACAGCAGTTATTACCACCTAATTTATCTTTCCCCCCATTGCTATGGTCTGAATTTTTAGGTCCCCCAAATCCCTATGTTGAAATCCTAACTCCTACAGTGATGGTATTAGGAGGTGGGGCCTTTGGGAGGTGGTAGATCACTAAAAGGGGCTCTAGAAATCCCTGATCCCCTTCCACCATATGAGGACACATTTAAATTTATAACCTGGAAGAGGGCCCTCACCTGACCATGCTGGCACCCCAATCTCAGACTTTCCAGCCTTCAAAACTGCAAGATAAATTTTGTTTATAACCTACCCAGCCTGTGTTACTTTGTTATGGCAGCTTGAACGGACTAAGACCCACCATTTTAAGTTTCAAGAAGCCAGAAACTTCTGTTCACTGCTATTTTCCAACATTAGAACAATGCTTGGCACTTAAGCACTCAAATCTTCTGTCAAATCAGTCTCTCCCACGTCCAAAACTCTTGGGTGGTTTGGTTTCTCCATTTGAGAGAGAAAGGCCTTAATTTTTAAGTTTATGTATAAATTATACTCTGTCAAGAGTTCTAGGGGCAACAAACCAAACCCAGAAATTAGAACTTAACTGGTAAAAGATAAGTCTTAATTAGGAAAAGAATTTAAGGAGAAATTAATAGTAATGTTTAGAGGACTAAAAATGTGGCCTGAGGTATTCCTGGGCCAGCAAAGGGGGAATACGAATGACCAGAATAAATGCGCAACCCTCTTTTATACTTCATAGGTGTAAAAGTCCAATTCTGTTGCTGACTCTCGAAAAAATTTATCCAACTGGAGTTTTTTCTCAACTTTTTATTTCAAACCTGTTCTTAGAAAATTAAAAGAACGGTATAATGAACACACAAAACACCATTCACCTAGATTCAATTTGCATTTTGCCACATTTGCACGCTTTCACACTTGTGTGTTCACTCTATATATATTTTCTGAACATTATGACACTTCAGCCTAAATTTTTCAGCACTCTTAACATTCTCCCCGCAAATATTATAATCAGGAAATTTAGCACTGATATACTACCACCATATATATAGTCCATATAAAAATTTCCCTGATTGTCTCAACTTTTTCATCTAAGGTCAAATCAAAGATTGCACATGGCATTTAGTTCTATCTCCTTTTCCTAAGAATAGTTCCTTTGCCTTTTTGTCTTTTCATGATGTTGATAGTTTTGAAGGGTACAGGCCATTTGTTTTACAGAAGAGGCCTTTGTTCAGATTCACCTGGTGATTTCCGTGTGCTCAGCGTCATGTACACATTATTGGTAGGGATACTATGTAAGTCTTGTGTCTTAATGCATCAATTACCAGGGAGAATAAAATATCAATTCTGCGCTTTGCTCCACACTTCATTCTTAAGATACCTTTAATAAGTAATCTCTGGCGGTGGCTTAATTTTAAGTA
Source organism: Pseudorca crassidens (assembly GCF_039906515.1). Classification (NCBI taxonomy): domain Eukaryota; kingdom Metazoa; phylum Chordata; class Mammalia; order Artiodactyla; family Delphinidae; genus Pseudorca; species Pseudorca crassidens. The sequence goes on along the minus strand of NC_090298.1, from coordinate 115,651,781 downwards.
TAACGTTTATACTAGGGATTCTATAGCAAGAAGGAGCAGTAAAGAGAAAAGCAAGTTCTTACAGATGGTACATGAGAAGATCGGGAGTAAAGAGACAACTCAAACTTTGAAAATAAACTGCTTCAAAGCAAAGACCCTTCACTATTTCAGATACCACTGTGACTCCATTCTCCAGTCCTAAGGCTGCTATGTTAGGGCTATGTCTCCACCTTTCCTTCCTCTGGTATCAGAAGAACAATTAAATGAGTGAAAGCCCTAGATAAAGGAGCTATAAGGCAACATACATTATTCAACCTGTGAAGGAGGTAATGTAGCAATTACAGAAAGAACCATTGAAACAGCCATTTTAGTAGGTCAAAAACGGTTGAGTATCACCAATTTCATATTGTTAAACCTAATTACAATGCACCATCAATCCCATTTTTGCTGCGGTAAGTCAGGAAATGTAAATCTATCTTCACACTAAAGAGAATACTGCAGCTGAACCAACCTTTAATAATTAAAACTTTCAATGCTGAGTGAGGCCACAGGAAACAGGAAATGTCCCACCTAAACCGTAAGCTCTTAAACCGGTTCTTGGAGCCCCTAACCCAGAGCGTAGAGATTTGGGGCAATGGTTGGTAAGTGGGGAGTCCACGTGAGTGACTTCAGGGGGTCTATAAACCACTGATTGTAAAATGCAAGACTGCAAATATTAATTTTTCTGGGGAAACGGTCCATTGCTTTTACTGATTTCTTGAAGGAATCTGTGACCAAAAGGTTAAGAACCACAGATTTCCTAAATGGGAAACCAATCTACCTTACTAGTCTAACTACTTAAATTCAAGCCATACGCCTTGGTCCATGTACCCCCCTTGCCTTTAGCCATCTCCCCAGTCATGCCTTTCCATATCTTAGGTATCCTTGGTCTACCCTCTTCTCTGAAGCCTTCCCCATTCAGCCCACACTGGCTGTTTCACTCAAATTCTTACACTCTATTTTTCAATTTTTTAATGTTCAATTCAGGAACTTATTATAGCTTTTAATATTTTCTCCCATCTTCCTTTGGATTATTTTGAAGCAAATTCCAGAAATCATAATTTTACTCTAACATTGTACCTCTAAAAAGGTTATTCTATAAAATATAACAATATCATGATCATATCGAAAAAAATTAACTCCTTAATGGCAAAAACTTGAATGTTCAAATTTTCCCAATATTTTCAAAAACTTTTTTTTTTTTTTTTTTTTTTGACCACGCCACGTGGCATGCAGGATCTTAGTTCCCTGACTAGGGGTTGAACCCGGGCCCCCTGCACTGGGAGCGCATAGTCTTAACCACTGGACTGCCAGGGAAGTCTCATAACTTTTTCAACTGTTAAAGAGTCAGGAGCCAATAACGGCCACACCCTATATTGGTTGATATGTCCCTTAAGTCTCTTTTAAACTATAGATTTCCTTGCCTCTTTTTCCTCTGCTTTGCAATTTATTTGTTGAAGAAACTGTGCCACTTGTCCTATAGTCCTGTAATCTACATTCTACATTTCACTGATTGCATTCTTACGATGTCATTTAACATGTTCTTCCATCCCCACTTGATCTGATTCAAGTTAAGCTTTTTGACAAGATTAGTTCATCAGAGGGTATATAATTCTGGTTGGCTCTTTTGTGATGTTAGCAGCCACTGATGATCATTACCTACCCCTAGATCTCTAATTTCATTAAAGGTATACTATTCTACTTCTATCTTTTCTTCATTTTTTTATATGAAATACCTCTCTAGTGAGAAACTTCCCCTCATAACAAGTAACTAGTTACCCTGAGGTAGAGTTCATATGGGAAAGGCTTCTTTATTTACTGGTTTTTAGAATGAGTTAGATCTGTAGTATTAATCAAAGGTGAGACCAGTGAGATTTCTTGGGTGTCTTTGTGAACGCACGGATTTTAACTTATTTAATGTGCTTCAATTCACTGCAATTATTCTTATTAAGGCTCAAATTCTTCTAACTTTGGCCTTGGTAGGCTTTTCCTTCTGGCTTAGTTTTTTTTTTTTTTTTTTTTTTGCGGTACGCGGGCCTCTCACTGCTGTGGCCTCTCCCGTTGCGGAGCACAGGCTCCGAATGCGCAGGCTCAGCGGCCATGGCTCACGGGCCCAGCCGCTCCGCAGCACGTGGGATCCTCCCGGACCGGGGCACGACCCATGTCCCCTGCATCGGCAGGCAGACTCTCAACCACCGCGCCACCAGGGAAGCCCCCTGGCTTAGTTTTGACAAGACCACATTAGTAAAGGACAGTATCTTCCATAAATGGTGTTGGGAAAACTGGACAACCACATGCAAATGAATGAAAATGGACCACTATCTTACACCATACACAAAAATTAACTCAAAATGGATTAAAGACACGAACGTAAGACCTGAAACCATAGAACTTATATAAGATAACATAGACAGTAAGCTCCTTGACATCAGTCTTGGATTTTTGGGATTTGACACCAAAATCAAAAACACCACCAAAAATAAACAAGGGGAGGGGGTACACCAAACTAAAAAGCTTCTGTACAGCAAAGGAAACCATTAACAAAATGAAAAGGCAACCTACTGAATGGGAGAAAATATTTGCAAATCATATATCTGGTAAGGAGTTAGTTCCCAAAATATATAAAGAACTCATACAACCCAATAGCAAAAAAATAATCAAAAAATGGGCAGAAGACATGAATAGACATTTTTCCAAAGACACAGATGGCCAAAAGGTACATGAAGAGGTGCTAAGCATCACTAATCATCAGGGAAATGTAAATCAAAACCACAGTGAGGTATCACCCCACACCTGTAGAATGGCTAGTATCAAAAAGACAAGAAATAACAAGTGTTGGCATAGATGTGGAGAAAAGGGAACACTTGTTTACTATGACTGGAAATGTAAACTGGTGCAGCTACTATGGAAAAGAGTATGAAGGTTCCTCAAAAAATTAAAAATAGAACTACCACAGGATCCAGAAATTCTACTTCTGGGTATTTATCCAAAGAAAACAAAAACAGAAATTTGAAAAGATGTATGCACCTCCATGTTCACTGCAGCATTATTTACAGTAGCCAAGATATGGAAACAACCTAAGTATCCATTGATGAATGAATGGATAAAGAAGACGTGGTGTATATATACAATGGAATACTATTCAGCCATTAAAAAAAATGAATTCGTGCTGCTTGTGATGACATGGATGGAATTTGAGGGCATTATGCTAAGTGAAATAAGTCAGACAGAGAAAGACAAATACCGTATGATCTCACTTATATATGGAGTCTTAAAAAAAACAAGCTCATGTATACAGAGAACAGATAGGTGGCTGCCAGAGGTGGGGTTGGGGGTGGGGTGGGAGTGATAGGGGGCTGAGTGAAATGGGTGAAGAGGGTCAAAAAGATAGACTTCCAGTTATAAAATAAATCAGTCTTGGGGATGTAATGTATAATATGGTGACTGTAGTTAATTATACTGTATTGCATATTTGCAAGGTGCTAAGAGAGTAAATCTTAAAAGTTCTCACCACAAGAAAAAAATTATTTAACTATAAATGGTGATAGACGTTAACTAGACTTATTGTGATCACTTCACAATATATACAAATATCGAATCATGTTGTATAGCTGAAACTAATATGATGTTATACGTCAATTATACCTCAGTAAAAAACCAAAAGTCTATCAGGGTATTAAAAGTACTTTAAAAAAAAAAAAAAGAAAGACCCCCAGTAGTCTTCGTTCCTTTCCTTTCTTACTGATACAGCAAAGTGTTTCAGGCTCAATTTGTTCATTTCTGCCTCAGTCCTATAAACAGCTACTTCTCCTTTTATACTATTATCTATTTGTTAAATATTCCTATATCTTTTTTCCCCTAAAAAAAGACCATAAATTTAATGACTGCACTACATCTAAAAAGAATGTTCAGCACTTACCCCAGCACTCTGCTAGACAGAAAACTAGTACGCGATAAATATTTACGGAATTGAACTAAAAGATTAGCATCTGTCTAGCTATTCTACAAGGATGTCTACTGAGTCAAGACAGGCAGCACAGGAAACATTAAGCACTTACCTCCTCCCCAGGTGGTCCAATGGCATGGCTCAATCTCACTCTAATTATTCTTTCATGTTATGGGAAGACCTACTCCAGCTCTAGTGAGTACTCCCTAGAACAAGGATTCTAAAAAAAGAAAAATTTTTCTAGAGTTGAAAGAATGAGAAAAAAAGTTCTCTATGTGCATAAAGTTGGAAATCATTATAAGGTAAAGCATTTAATGATCCATATCTGCTTAATTTAACAAGACTACAAATTAGTGTAAAGATGTTTGGTTACCTAGAGAGGAAACTGCTGTCATTCCTTAGCTGTAGTCCCCCTTCCCACTGAAAGGTTACATTTCACCACTAGGTGTCCACAGGGGAGGAAATGATACCTTACACCGGCCCATTTCAAGTCACTTTCACACACATCTGCACTCCACAATTAAGCAACTGTGCCTTATGTCAATTTACACAAATCTTCAATCCTTTGAGTTTTATATTGTACCATGTAGGTCTTCTTCATAGACTTTTACTTATGTAAGATTTTTTTATTTACTTAAAGATGGAATCTACAGAACTGCATTCCTTAAATTCACTATGCTTAAGTACAGCCAAGAATTGAGGGCAGACTACACATTCCTTTATTTATAGAGCTCTACTTCATGAACCTGTAAGCACTTTAGAGATAGTCTAATCCAGAGATTTTTCAAACTATTTTTTATTTTTCTAGGCACAGAAACATTTTTTTTTTCTTTTTGAACATACTATATGTAACTCTTTGATGGATGGACGGGGCAGGGAAAACACACGCAGTTACTAAGATACCTAGGAAAACGTCATCCATTCTACTAATATAGTTAGGGTTATAAAAACCCAATATTTTAAACTCTAACTCTGAAAAGTTCTGAATTTCTAACAATCATTAACACACCAGCCATGGAAGCAGCAGAAAATATCCCACAGACTTATTTTACTGGTCCCCTCTTTCCACCAGAAGGAAAAAATCCCTAAGAATTGTACTTTGGATCTGTTCTTCCTTTAGTTTTTCAAACTTACTTTCTGCTAGAGAATGATCAGGTGAGTAGTGTCACAGATCCTCAATAGAAAGAGTATAGAAAACAGCAGAAGAGGACAGAACAAATTAGGAAAAACTAAAAAGAGAACTAAAATTCACTGGTGACACATGCTTGCTGTAAATGGTACTAGGAACTTCACACAAATTATTCAATCCAACAATAGTCCCAACAAAATAGATGGGATCCCCATTTTACAGACAAGAAAACTGAGATTCTGCAAGATTTAAGAAGTGACTTGTTCAAGGTAAGGAGGAGAGCGAAGGCTCAACCCTAAGACTTCCTAGCTCCAGACTTTTCTTTAACAACGCCATTGACTTCCAGAAGAGCCATGGGTTTGCCTTAGCAAACCTTTCCACAACCATCCCTTGCCGCCTTCTCCACCTTGATTACTCCTAAACTGGCCTCCACATTAGCAACCAATTATTTCATTCTGTACCTAACAGCACTTTGTTCTCAAGCTTCTACAGGTGTTTTCAACATCGAAACAATCCATCCCTTTCCTTTCCCCTGAATCCCCACCTATTTACTAGGAATGTCACCTATACCCCATATTTAAAATTATTACCTAATGTTAGAGCTGGGGGAAAAGTTCTGAGGTCATCAAGAACAAATCCTTCATTTTTCAGAGGACAACCTGTGCCTAGAGAGGTTATATATTCTACATTTTGAAAAAAATCTTTATCACCGTTATATTACAGGAGGTTCCTCCTGAACACTGAATGGTCATGGCCTCCTCCTTGCCAAAGGAAATAGCATCCCTGTTCTATTGCTCCCAAATCACTTCTGCTAGAGATCCATGCCAGCTTTTGTCTCTAACACACTGATTTCCAACTCTAAGTGCAGAGATGGTGAATTTGCAGCAACTAGGCAAGTAAGCTTTTAGGGCTACAGTTCAACTGCCTGGATTTAGAATATTCTAAGAAAGAAATTGCAGGAATATTACTCAGCCATAAAAAAAGAACAAAATAATGCGGTATACAGACAAATGCGATGGACCTAGAGATTGCCATACTTAGTGAAGTAAGTCATAGAGAGAAAAACAAATATCATATGATATCACTTATATGTGGAATCTAAAAAAAATGGTACAAATGAACCTATTTACAAAACAGAAATAGAATCACAGGTATAGAAAACAAACTTATGGTTACCAAGGGGGAAAGGGGAGGAAACAGATAAATTGGGAGACTGGGAATGACATATACACACTACTATATATAACATAGATAACTAATAAGAGCCTACTGTATAGCACAGGGAACTCTACTCAATACTCTATAATGACCTATAAGGGAATAGAATCTACAAAAGAGTAGATATATGTATATGTATAACTGATTCACTTTGCTGTCAGCAGAAACTAAGACAACATTGTAAGTCAACTATACTCCAATAAAAATTAAAAAAAAAAAGAAACAAGTTGCATATCTTGGTAATCACCAAATTTCAAGGATTCAAAGGTTAACAAACAGCAATTCCATCTGGGATGTCACCATGCTTACTTCAGCATGAATCACAAAGAAAAGCCTGTGAGCTAGTCTAGAAAGCCTGTAAAGCTATCACACACGGACCTGAAGCAACACTATAAACATAAAAATGAGCAGGAAAAGAAAATCAAGGCAACCTAGCATAAAAAGTAGGAATTGGGGCAAAGGGAGTGAAGTAGGGAAAATCAAAGGACATGGTAGACAACCAGTCAGTAAGCAGTGCTTATGACTATTTAAGAAGGCCCATTACTAGGCACAGTGAATGGCACCCAGTAGAAGTACAATAAATATTATGAGTTAACATATGCTGAAAATTACAAAATGGAACCTAAAGAAGAGATTCCACTCTGGGAATTCATTTGCTGGGGGAAAGAAGACTTGCCCCCCATGTCCCCAACCTGAGCAACTCCCTTTTACCTTTCTTTGCCTGAGTTTCCCAATGTATGAAATGGGGGTAAAAGCCCCATTTCCAAGGTGTGGACAAAATTGAAATAACATGCAAAAAGGATTCAAAGCTCACACAAATGCAGCCGCCTGAGAGCACCACTGGCATGTCTCATAAGCAATCTCAAATTTAATAAGCACAAGATGAAACTTTCAATAATCTCCCTCAACCTGCTCCTCATCTTGCCCATCTCAGTAAAGGAAACCATTTCAGTACTCTGGCCATCATTCTTGCCCTTCCTCCTCATCCAACCCATCATCCAGTCCTATCCATTCTAACCTTCAAATATCATTCACTTCTATCTGCACTGTCATCACCCTATTCTAAGCTACAATTATCTTTCACATAAATTACTGACCTTGCTCGAGCACACCAGCTTTTGCAGTTCCTCAAATGTGTTTTGCTCCCTCCTGACAAACTCCTGTTCACCCTTTGGGTCTCACTCTAGAGTTTTCACTCACTCCTCATTCATTGCACTCTCACACCATTTTGAAGTACTTATGTATTTGTGCAATTATTTTCTTTCACAAACGGCTATAAATCCAACTAAACTAAGAGTTCCACGAAGGTAGGCACTGTGATTCGTTTGGTTCTCCTCATGAAAACCGGGTCTGGCACATAGTTTAGGCCCAAATATTTGAATGACTCCAGCTGAGGTGGAGACATAAAGTAGCCAACTACAACTCCTAACTCAAAAAGACAACTGCCCACGTTGCTTCAACACTCCCCACCTCCACTCTCAACAGCTCAGACCAAACCATTCACGGCATCAGATACCTCAGGGTTCCAACCTCAGGCAGCCCCTGCTTTCTCCACACACACACACCCCCATAAAGTTCCAGGTCCAAAGAGAACCCCTCAGCCCTGGGGCGGGAAGGGACGTGCCTCTTTTGCCCCTGCGGGTTTCGGGGTGCCGGACTACCCAGGAGAAGTTTCCTAATCCGGTACACCCTGGCCGAGCGTCTGAACACTAGTCCGCGCAGCCGTGACGCACGCAGGCCCGAGCGCTTCGTTAGCTATGAAGCAGCAAAGTGCGAGGCGCTTCTTTGAGATATCTCAGACGCAATTTAAACCGCGCGTCCCGGCTCGAGCGTAAAGGCGCGTCGCAGACCCTCAAATGTCCATTCTATTCAAGAAGGTGGGACAGAAAACACTACGACCCACGCGCCTTGCCCTTTAAGAAACACCCCCGTTTGAGCCAGGCGGGGCTCCGAGTAAATCCTCGCGAGAGCCACCTGCTTCCGCCCGCTTCCTGCTCTCGGCTCTCCGGACCGGAAGGAAGGAGGTACTTCCCCCGCCCCCGGCTTCTACCTCACAAGGCAGCGCGGCCCCAGCTGCGGCCAATCGGCGGGCTCATTCTAGGCCACGGCCCAGAGAGCCAATGGAAAGTCGCGGCGCGCGCAGAGCTTCCTCTCTTCCTCACCGGCCCCTTCCCTTCCGCCTGCCGACTTCCACTCAGCCCCTGGCGGAGGAAGTGATGTCACAGGCCCCATGTGAGCGGATTGCAACACATGCAGCTGCCTGGAAAGAGGGAGCCGGTGTCCTACGTCAGAGCCGCCGCCGCGGAGCCGCCGCCGGGGAGGAGCAGCCGCTGCCGCCCAGGACTGGGCCCTTAGGTAAACCAGGGGAAGGGAAATGCCAGTGACCACCGCGGCGGGCCGCGCGGGGCGGGAAGAGGAGGGACTGTCGGGGGTGGCGAGGAAGGGGGCCGCTCTGCCCCAGCGGCGGCGCTAACTCTGTGGTCTTGGTGTCTCCGGGCCCCGCCGGGCCGCTCTAGGGAGGAGGAGGCGAGAAGATGGCGGACGACCCCAGTGCTGCCGACAGGAACGTGGAGATATGGAAGATCAAAAAGCTCATTAAGAGCTTGGAGGCGGCCCGCGGGTGAGCGCCGCGTCTGGGCCCCCCCATGCCCTCTTGGTTTCCGGACCCCTCAGGATGGCCGCCCCCGCGCCGCATGGCCGGATGAGGAGAACCGGGCACTAGCCAACTCCCGCCTTCTGGACCTCTGGGTAGTAGCCCTAGTCTTAGGGGCGAGGGTCTGCGCGGTTGGTCCGAGAAGGGGCCCTTTACCCTGTTAGGGCTAAGGGGTCCCGCTCCCGGGGCTCGGGCCCCTCGACCCCCTCGTGGTAGGCTACTGCTACTTTTGTACCCCTTTCAGGCGCTTGAATCCAGAACCTCCCGTTTTGAGCTCCAGGTGCTGCCACCCAACTCGGGTGCTGCTGGGGGAAAGGGCCAAGCCTTGCTTTCCGAACGCCTTCCCTGATTTCCTCTCTTCTCCTTCCTTCACTTTTCTCAGCCAAGCTTCATTAAAATGGCCTCCCCCTCCCGGGCTTCTGAGACCCGGGTGGGTGAAGTTTGGATGGGGCGGGAAGGAGGGGTTGTCAGGGACAACCTCTTTCTGACTTCCTCTGATTTCTCTGGGTCTTACAACTCTCCCAGTATGACTTCCTCCAAGTCCTTTAATTACTCCGTAGCTTCCTGGTGTTAGCTGTTACAGGAACCACCTCTAAACTGAAAATGTGTGCGGGGTCGGGGAGTGGGGGAGGTTTTGGTTGACAGGTGTGTATCTGTATATACAGGAGAAATCCCAGTTATGGGGCCGTTCATGTGAACTCTACCAACAGGGTCCCTCTTGGCCTCTCTCTGGAACTCTTGGGGTAGAGGTGCTGATGTATTAGTATTAATGCTTGTTGAAATTCAGAACTGGATTAAGCGGGCTTTGAGGGTTTTTTGTAAATTTGGGTAAGAAACTATTAGGTGTGTCCGTTTTGGGAAGGGGAGACTAGGTTAAAACTGACTTTATATGTTCTTTTTTTAATTAAAAAAAAGTTGTTCTTTGGGGGAAGGTGTGTCAGAGGTATATCCGTTCTCTCACTATATTACTTTATTTTGTTCTTTTTCCCAGTCATAGAAACTCTTTACTTACAGGAAGTAGGGGGAAAAAGTGTTTGGAACATGACATATTTGTACGTCTTCAGCATTCTTAGAAGAGCAGAGTGGCTTGTCCTGGGCCATGTTAAAAGTTATTTTCAGTACAGGAATTGGACATTCTGGTTTCCAGCACAGGTTTTGTCCTTGCTTGGTAGATTTGCAAGGATAGGATTCATCAAATTCATAGTTGTTACTGCTTTATGAAATAAAGTATGCTTAGTTCCATTGAAGGCCCAGGGCTAACAGTTTTGTCATTGTGTTGTTTTGTTTATAAATTTATTTATTTTTTATTTATTTATCTTTGGCTGCATTGGGTCTTTGTTACTGCATGTGGGCTTTTCTTTAGTTGTGGCGAGCGGGGGCTACTCTTCATTGTGGTGCACAGGCTTCTCACTGCAGTGGCTTCTCTTGTTGCGGAGCACGGGCTCTAGGCGCGCGGACTTCAGTAGTTGCAGCACGCAGGCTCTGTAGTTGTGGCTCTCGGGCTCTAGAGCGCAGGCTCAGTAGCTGTGGTGCACAGGCTTAGTTGCTCTGTGGCATGTGGGATCTTCCCGGACCAGCACTTGAACCCGTGTCCCCTGCAGTGGCAGGCGGATTCTTAACCACTGTGCCACCAGGGAAGTCTCTGCCATTGTGTTTTGTTCCTAGTAATTAGTGACAGTTCTGTTTGGGGTGAAACTTCTGAAAGTTTAGTCCTCTTCAGTTACTGGGGCTTTTGCTCACTTTCTAAGATATGAATTGAAGATAGCAGCTTATTTTTCATTCAGTAGGTTTGTTTTTCTTTGAATTTAATACGACATTCAGACCTAGATAATAATCTTAACCAGAATTTGAACACAGATGATTCTCTGCTACATGGTAGAATGAATAATTATTCCCCAAGTGTGAGAATACTGTACAGGAGGAGCAATATAGGTCATGACCCATTATGATGCACTACCAGGAATTAGCCGGGTTCTTTTGTTTCACTAGCACCTGCTGTTATGTTACTTGAATCCTTCACTTGAGTATGGCTTTTACAGTTTGCTGTTGTTACTGTTGTTTAAAGCTGGATGTACCCCTTGGGTTTGTTCTCTTATTACTTTAACTTTTTTTTCGTTTATTTGGTTGCGCTCAGTCTTAGTTGCGGCACGTGGGCTCCTTAGTTGTGGCATGCATGTGGCATCTAGTTCCCTGATCAGGGATTGAACCCCAGCCCCCTGTATTGGGAGCGTGGAATCTTAACCACTGCACCACCAGGGAAGTCCCTCTTGTTACTTTAACTTGAAGGCAGGTTCACACATTAGAACTTGAATACATTACATACTCTGAGGAAGTCTAAAATATGAATTCAAACTATAATTTGCTTCTTGTCCAAGTGAAGTGACACTGAAGATAACAGTGCTTAATAACAGCATTCCCTTTACTGCTTGATGAAGGAAGCTCATTCTTAAATTTGTTCCTATCTATGTTACCTAACCACTTGAAACTTTTAAGCTCCTCTTTAAAGCTTTTAAAGACTTTAGTCCTTTGATTAGCAAAGTCCAGTAAAGTTTAAAGCATGCTAAAAATGAGGTTCTCTTTGCAGAACTTTTTTTCTAAGTAGTAGTTTTTATACAAGATTAAACTGTCCTCTAAACAGTGTGGTTCATAATCGTGTCTTGCTTTGCCTACTTTGCTTTTATTCAGGATTTGGTTACATCTTGATCCCATGAAAATGTAAAATCTTGGCCATCTATAGGTATCAGGAAGGGAGTCACACGTTTCTTCTGTTTAACTCAAATAGTTCTTGGTATATACCAATTTCTTTTTGAGAATAGCAAGATTGTATTATCATGGTTGAGTTGTGTTAGTCAGACTCATTAGATTATAATAGTGTACAGTGAGAAATGTTTTTCCTTCTTTGCCTAATGGTAAAATACTAATAGGAAAAGCGTGATGGACTTTAAGCACAAACTGGATAGCACAATAAATCTATCTGTACTGGTGTTTAAGGGGCAAGTTGTGGGTTTCAGGAGAAAACAGGTTGTGTTCAAGCATGGTTATTAACACTAGATAGCACTTAGTGGCAGATGAGTAGAATGGCTTTGGAAATGAAGATTTCTTCTCCACCTCCCACCCCCCAACACACACACATACCCCCCCCAGCAATTCTGGGCATGAGAATCACAGATTGGTTTGTTTTTAACCCTGGCTCTTAAGGTATGCTGGGATAAGAGTAATTTTGAAATTGAGATAGTCAATATGTGATTATCTTGATATATGACCCCCAAGGTAATGTAGCTTTAAAGGGGAACCACCTGTAAAATGGACTCACTGATTAAGTACATCTGAACAGAGTGAAGTTTCTAAGCACAATAATTTATTGCACACTTGGCATGTTATAGACATTGTGTTAAGCAATACATTATTTCATTTAACCCTCACAAAAAGTATTGCCACCATTTGGTGGGAAAGGCAGACTAAGGCTGTGAGGTTAAATATCTTACTTTCTGGAATGTAGCAGATGCCCAGGATTTGAACCAATGTGCTGTACTGCCCAATGGATATATTTTATGTTTAAAAAAAATGCAAGACTACACTACAGCTATAACAGACTGTTTTATGCTATGGAAGACCACTTATAGGGGCCAAAATGACTAAAATGGGGAACTTGCTAGGAGTCTTTTTGTAGTCTTTTTGTCATACTTAATTTTCTGAGTTAAAAAGTGTGTTACACATATAACTTGAATTTAAGTTGGGTGGAACATACATATTTAGCTTCATATAAGCCTGGTAGAATGTTGGTTTCTGTTTATGCTAGTAAAATAACCAGCTAATTCTTTTCCTATATATAAGTCCCACTTAAAGTTAATGATAGCTCTTCCCGGTTGATGATTACTCTTGGCGTATTCTCTGTAGTTGGCTTAATGAGGATAAATGTGTACATAAGTCAACTGGAACTAGGACAATGTGGATGGAAACCATGGTTGTGGGTATTTTGAATAAGGAACTAAACCAGGTGAAGATATGTAGGAGAAAGGCAGTTGGGAAATTTAGGTTGTTTTTTCCTAATGTTTTCTGAGCCAGCAAGAGGTAGCCACAGAAATTGTGTTGGAAGCTTTATAGTTTTCAGGTAGTAAAATCATAACCAGAGCCTGTTATTACCAAGGACAGTGGTGAATGTAACCAAGGAACAGACAAGGTTCATTTGGGCTAAATTGTGTCTGTGGGTATTAGAATATTTTTTCACTTATCTTTGGCAGGGAATCTTATTTCACATATAATGAGGGCTCAGTCAGATAACCCATGTTTGAAGATCAGCACAGTTTCTAAGCTTCATTTGAGTCTTTGGGCATTTTTAAAGCTTTTGTTAAAAACAACTTGTAGGTATCTTGACTTTGAAGGAAATAAATTACCTGGCTTTACATGACTGTCTTTCCTGCCCCCAAATATAACTGGTGGGGGGACTATCTTTTTCCTCTACTCTGAGGAGTTCTGATCCTAGATGTGTGGTTTTTTGCCCCACACCAGGCAGTTCTCCAATTCTCACTCTACACCAACTGAGCGTTCCTACAGTTGAATTAGATTCTGACACTACCCAGAGTTAGTGTTGGATCCCACTAGGTAACGGGGTCAGTCCCACAAGACTGCCCACACTTGTGATGCCAAAGCAAGTCCTACCCTACCCTACTTCTCAGACAGGCTATAATTTGGGGGTTCCTATGACTCCCTCCTTGGGTTCAGTAATTCGTTAGAATGGCCCAAAGATCTCAGGGAAACTATTTATGTTAACCGGTTTATTACAAAGGATATTATAAAGGGTATAGACAAACCGCCAGATGAAGTGGTACATGGGGCAAGGTCTGGAAGGGTCTGAGTGCAGAAGCTTCTGTCCTTGTGAAACTGGGGTATGCCACCTGGGTTTACCAACCCAGAAGTTCATTAAATCTTGTTCAAGAGGTTTTTTTATAGAGCTTACTCTACAGCTTCCCCTTCCCATAGGTCTGTAGATAGAGCAGAAAGTTCAGCCCTCAGAAAACTTGGTCTTTCTGGTGACCAGCTCCATCCTAAGTCTGCCTAGGGGCCCCACCCTAAGTCACTTCATTGGCACTCCATATGAATAACATAAACTCCCATCTCAGGAAATTCTGAGGAATTTAAGAGCTTTGCTAAAGGCCGGGGACAAAGACCAAAATCTCCACAAAATTCCTTACGTTATATTGAATTAGAAGTTAGTAATTTTATGAAATCGTTGAATAGGTTTTTTAAAGACAAATAATACAGATTGTTTATATGGTTCGAATAAATTAAAGTATCTAAAATGTGTTTGGGTACCTTTCCCAAGTGAAAATTGTTGATTAGTAGAACACTTGGAAGTTCTCAAAGCGATGAATTTCGGGTACTTTTATTTTTACTTTTGTTCTCCATATCCTTAAAGAGCCGGCTGTAACTAGAGTGATACTTGGTAGTTTTTCATACTAATACAAGAATATTCAGGCTCTTAAAAGGCTTTTTTCATCCTGTGTTCTGGCTTCTCCTGCCTCTCCTGTCTCTGATTGTTAACACACAGGTAAAAGACCCCGCTAGAGAAAAGTCAGGAATTAGAATATTTTTAATTTCCTGAGAAGAGATGAGTGTAGAACAAATAACTACAGAGGTCTTGGTGGCTTCTCACTAAGGGGTCAAAATACAGATGCCACCAACAGGTCTGAGCCATGAGAAGAGAGCAAGAAAGAGGTAGTAAAGGGAAGAGGAGGAGATAAGAGTAGGGTGTGGTGGTGTTCCTCAGTCCATTCCAAGTGTCATAGGCTGCCTGCCTTAACTCGGATCTAGTCCTAACTGCCTCTGTATTCTGGCATGGTGTTCTGTGCACTGTGAACCTAATGAACAATTACTTTCTTTGAATTTCAACTCTTGACAGACTTCTCATTGTAACAGCAGATACACTTATCCTTCCAGGAAAGGAAGGCTTGCTCTGGACACATTCCTAGGTAAGCAAGAGTACCTAATTAGAGTACCATTTAAGGCAGAATGTAATGTAGGTCTCCAGTGTCCCCCCTCCCACACCAGTTGGACCCCTTTAGCAGAGGGCCCTTTTTCTTTGAGCTTGGGGTTGAGGGTGTGCTCAGTGTGGCAAACCTTTCAGAACATGTTTGGTTGTGAGAAAACTTAAAATGTGGGTTTTGTAGCAGGGCTAAATGGTTTTAGATCCTATTTAAAGAGAAGGAGAAATCTGCCTCTTTTCCCTAGACCTACTGCTGGAACTGTCCCTCTGAGAACTTGGGCAGCAGAAATTTTTTCTGAGTCCAGCCTGTTCTCCAGGGATCTCAGAATAGAACCTTCTTCTAGAATACATTCGATAGCTGTCTCTTAATTCTTCAGCAGCCTGCTCTTTTAGTGGCGGGGGAGAAAGGATTTAGAGGGGGTTCAAGATTCTTCTTTCCAGCAAGTTGGAAATTATGAGATTTCTCTTTGGGGCAGCTGTCCTCAGAGAGCATGATGAAGTTCCCTCTGATAACAGCTTTCTCTTATGCCACTGGACATACTTTGAACCCTAGCTTACTGCCTATCAGGAATGAAAATTTCCTCTTTTTTTTTTTTCTTTTTCTGAACAGGTATCTTTTTCTTTGAATGTAAGTGAATTGAGATAAACAATGATTGCTCTTTTTCTCACTTCTAAACATAACTGAGTTTGATTAAGAGCCATAATTTCATTATTATTCTTGTGGATACAAAGATAAAAACACTTGATTCTTGTACGTTGATAGATTGATCAAGCTTTCTGTGCTTTAATCCAGCCGTCTCTCTTTTATCTCCTTAATTTGTATGTAATAGGTGTCTTTAAAGTATTTACATGTTCGCTTTGTCCTTTTTTTTAACCTCCAAGTTGTTTTATATCTTTTTTAACACCAATTTTTAGACATGTAGCTTTCATCCAGTGTATACTTTGTCTTTACTCATCACCATCTTTTCTACCCAGTTCAGAGGACTTGACATTTTCAGGTGCCTGACAACAACTTCTTGTCATGCAGATAACTTGGGGAGTACTGGTCCTGTACTGTTCTGTTTTCACATTTTTGTTTTATCCTTTAAGGTCTCCTTTAGAAGAATGATCCTAGTCAAAACAAAAGATTGTCTTTTTCTTGCCATATCTGTGGCCTTGTAAATTAGATTTTCCCCCGAACTCACATCTAAGTATATGAAAAACAAAGCCCACAAATGTATTTTTTACTATTAACCAGTCAGCTTACAAGCTTCATCAAACATCTGCTGTAGGTTGGACATTTATACATTTAGGGGAGCAGTGTGTAATACCATGAGAATGGTCTGACACACAACTTTGGAGTGATACTATGAACCATTTCTGGCCCCAGAATAACCTGGTACATGTTGAAGGAGATGTAGTGTAAGCAAATGATTTGGGTCTTGAATGAGGCATTGGGCATTGTCAAAAACGGAGAGATTGTTTAACTACTTGAGCAGATTTCCTAGGCAAGTCAAGTGTTTCAAAGAATGTAACTGTGGGCATTGGTATTATTTGGTTGATACAGTATCTTTGATACACTGATGTAGTGGAGCTGTAACTGAACTGAGACTTTGAAATGGTCATTGAAATTCATTCTTGATTAAAAGCCAGTTAGCCTAAAATTAGATTCAAAAGCTTTGTGTTGGTCGATGGTTGGTGAGCTGTCGGGGTATTGAAATAGTGCAGAGTATTTGCATATATGTGCCTTGTTGGTAAAGTTGGCTTGACAGAGTTTGACAGTCCCAACACCAGTTTGCCTTTCAGTGTAAATAAACTTTAGGGTGCAAGTACGGAAAATGTACTGATCCCCAAACATTAATTCCTTAATACCTCTGAATATTTTTAGCTTTTTACTGAAGAAGAAAAAAAGTTTTCTTCCTATTTGGCTATCCCATTCTCTGGCATTTTCTGGCCTTTATGACTCTACTTAAGAAAGAAGGCTCCTCGGGAAAGACAGGGTTAATCAAATAATGAAACTAGTTTTCTGAAGATGGGTTGAATAGCATACATTTTGGCTCCTCACAACAGCTCTGTGAGAAAAGCTATTACTGCTATTTCATGGATGAAGAAATTTGAAGTACAGAGAGATTAAGTAGGTTGCCTAATACCACAGTCTAGTACGGGGCAGTGCTAGATTCTGTTCCCACTTTCCTGATTCCAGAGCCTCTGATCCTAACTATTGTACCACACTGCCTTGCTCTTTGATTAGTATTTCTTTTGCTGAATAGAAACATCTATTCTCTTTTGAAAGGAGGATTCTTGTCCAGGGAGATCTGCAATTTACTAGAGGGAGCAGATCTGTGGAGACCGAGGAGCAAAGATAAAAGGGAAGAGGCATGCTGTTTGCAAATCTACCCTAGGAAGAATTTGGGTACTGAACATGTTTGTTTTTAATGAGCGTCATTGGTGAGGGAAAAAACTTAAGTTTTAAATCCTTCCCCAGAAGCTCATTTGTGTATTAGAAAGAAGATTAACAGGAAGGCTGTGGCTTTTCTTTTATTTGAAAAGTACTTGGCGTAGTGGCCAGAAAAGATAAGAAGTGGACTTTCTCATTTATACAGTCCTGTGTAGAACACTGGTTGTTAGTAAGTCCCTAATGTTGGTTGTGATTGATATCTCCTGGCTTTGCACTGATGTGAGAATGCTAGAGAAATTTTCCAGCTTCTGCTGCTCCCTGGTGGAATATTCCACTAGGTCGATTTGTTTGTTTTTAGTTTTCTTTTTATGACAAAGTAAATTCCTGTAATTGTAGAAAAAATACTCCACCAGATATATACATTTTTGTTTTGGAGGACAGCAATCCTAGTGCTTTGAGGATAAAATGAACCTTCTGTAAACTTTACTTTCTGTAAAATATTGGGACATCTTGAGTTACTGTATCCTCTAGGATAGAGACTGCTTTAATGTCTCAGCATGTTCAGATATTGGTACTTGTCCCATCTGGTAATGGCATCTAACCCTGAGGTCAGTTGCACAAAACCAATTTCTAGTAACTTTGTCTAGCCTCTTTCAACAGTAACAGAATCCTCCCTTAGTTTGGTATTCTGCAAGCTCTTTATAAAAAGCAGCCCCATCGACCTCCTACCTGCATCATAGGTAATGTGGGGGGCAGGCATCAAGGTGAGGATGAACCAATTAAAGGTGGCAAAAGAAGGCATTCTGAAAGTGTTAGTTTTGTTGTGTTAAAAGACTGATGGGATGGTGTGAGCATTTTAGTGAAGCTAAAGCAGGGACAACTAGTCATTTCTAGGCACATGTTAGTTCCTCTCCAAAGACTGTCAAACTTTTAATTGGTATTTTATTTAGTAGTTTAAATCTCTGGCGTCCGCTTAGAAGAGACTATATAGAGAACACCCTATTTTTTATGTTAGCAATTAACCATTTATTCATTCTCAAATGTTTGAGCATCCACTATGTCCTGAAATGAGTTCTGCTTTCAATAAGTAAGTGTTGTTTCACTGTTACTTGGTGGAAGAGAAAACAGGTCAGATCTTTGAAGTGACTGATAACCAGATAGAAGTGACTGTCTCTGAATTATATCAGAATATTTAACCCATGCCACAGCTGTAAGATGAAGCCACTTAAGCTATTTAAAGTTTTAGAGGGAAATGAATTTCTTTATTTCTCCCTTGTGATAAATTACAAAACAGCTTTAGCGTTCTGACCATATTGTTTTGAACTGTTTTGGTTTGGTTCTTTTGTTCTGTTGGTAGATTTGACAGGTCCTGTAACCCAATAAAGGTGATTACCACCTACCACAAAGTAAACTATTATCTCCCTCTTTGGACTTAACTCAGATTCAAAGAAGACTACAGCACCACCTAACAGTGTTGCTCCCCACCTCACCACACCCCGCCCCGCCCAGCTGTGCTGTGCCCTTAATTCTGGTTTTTACTATTAAGGGCAGGGGGGTAGGGCACAAGAAGCTATCAAGTTCCATCTAGTTACCATTTAGCAATCTATCTGCTTCCATGCTAGGCAGTTGACATATATTCTCTTATAGAATCCTCATGACCTTGTGAAGTAAGGAGAAACTGAGTCCCAAATGGATTTATGTGTAATTTGCCCTAGGTTGTGCTGATAGGACAGGACATGAACCCAAATCTGTCAGATTTGGAAACCTGTGCTCATAACCACCCTCCTACTACGTTCCCATATTAAACCCATATAAAACCATGGTGAATAAAATGACAAAAGGAGTAGTAATTGGAGAGGAACTGATTGATTTTCAGCTGGTGATCCATATAATGTAGCTAGCTTAGTGAATCCCAGAAACACTGTGTCTGAGATTTAAGTTGAGGTTTGTGAGCTTGAAAAGGGGATAGGGGGAACCTTGGCCATCCATATCCTAGGCATATCCTAGACAAACATCGAGATGAAAGCTTCCTGGGGGGCATATACTCTTAAGTCCCAACTAGACCGTATAGTAGGCAGTCTCTAAAATGCTCCTGCCCTAACCTGAAGGTAGTTCTATTATGTAGGGGTGATAAGATGGATGGCAGGGATTTGATGATAGGGTTCTGGCTGGAAAAAGTTGGGCACATCTGAGCCATCACAATTCACTGGAGTTGTGTTACTGCTAGGGTAAATGACAGCAGCTTACTTGCAGCACTTGGGCTCTGAGTTTCTCTTTAGGTAGGGGTGAGGTCATGGAATCTCCACGACTTGAGCTGGCTAAGAGGTCTGCTTAAAGGCATACAAAGCAACCCAGACACGGTGATTCTTAACCCTAGTTGTGCATTAAAATCTACCTGATTCTGTTTAAATCAATCCATTTGAGAACTGAGACTCTCTTAACCCATAATCACTATCACCCTCACTCTCCCTGTTCATGAGCTATTGAGTCAGAATATAGAGGATGGGGAGATCTTTTTGTACCGGAGCATTTTTGTTTTGCTTTTTAAGAAAGCTCTCCAAGGGTTCTGTGGCTCTCATGCAAATTGGGCAGTGGACAAGCTTGTGGGTACCACATTTTCTTCCTACCTACCTTTCTAAAGTGTTCTTGAGCATTGTTAATGATGAGCACTGGTGAGATCTTTACAGGTCAAAGAGCACCTAGATTTTTCTTTTTGTTTGTCACTCTTATGACCATCTGCATCAGCAGGCTTCTTGAATCCTGAGGCTGGAACCCTGAGAGCCGTAAAGTTACATAAACATATACCCCACAGCCCAGGCTTTGCTCTGCTTACCTTGTGTTTTCTTCTTTAGAGACCTTTCAGTCCTGACAATCTGAACCTTAAGTTTCCCTGTCCATAGTGTTTAGGGGTCATGAAACCTTGGATTAGGTAAGTAACTGGTGGTACTACTCTAGGGAGAGAAACATTCCTTTCAATGGTCACCTTTGAGAATGAGGGAACAGAAAGCTGTCAGCTATTTAATTCCCTTCCTTCCTGAGTTTTGTCTAGTATTATTTACTGTCCGTATTTAGTCTACTTACAGCTACTTCCTTCTGTCTCCCAGCTGTTTTATTTCTCAGAAGTTAGTCTTCTGGGTGGAAGCACTGCTGAACTCTTCTTTGAAAAGGGAAAGTGCCCCTAAAATGATGAGAAACAAGAAGGGATCTGAGAACAGAGGCCCTTGAGGCCTTACATGGCACATTGTATGTTGTGTCTTATTTTGCTCAGTTTTTACAACCTGCATGTGAATCATTGCTGTATACGTCATAATTCACTGGCTCTTGAATGAGAGCCTTTTGACTTTGGGAAAGGGACATGGTGACAAAGCAGAGGAGTGGATGAAAACTATTAAAATCAAAGGCATAGTTTGCATACACTGCCAGCAGCTCCTTAGTGAGAGCTTTATTTCTCATTCTCCCCTTAGGACTGTTTGCTCTACTTTAAAATGAAATACTCAGCTTCCTTGGTTTTATTTTGGTGTTTACACAAACTGGTCTAGCAACTTAGATTGGCTTGGGGGGGTGGGGTGGGCGGGGAGGACTATTTATTTTGTTTGGAAGCTTTCCTGGAAAAACTTTTTTTTTTCCCCTTAATTTATTTTTTAAAACCAGAAGCCTCCCTTTTTTTTCATTTTAAAAATTTTTATTTATTTATTTATTTTTGGTCACATGGTGCAGCGTGCAGGATCTTAGTTCCCTGACCAGGGATAGAACCCATGGTCCCTGCAGTGGAAATGCAGAGTCCTAGCCACTGGACTGCCAGGAAATTCCTGGAAAAACTTTAATTTTCTGTATCAAACCCAACATACAAAACATCAGAGATTATAATGTGGCCTTTAAATTTCTAAAGTAAAAGCCATCCATTTAAATAATCCTTGTTTCCTCATCCCCAGTCAGGTGTCAGATGAATTCAAAAACATAAGGTTTCCCCCAGACTGGGTAGGGAGAGGCACAAGGGGAAACTAGTGAAAGGTAATTTTTTTAAACATTAGTCAAAATTCAAAATGAGTAAGAAGCCAAGACTAACTTTCAAGTAGTGTTTCAGATTTAGCAACTTGGTAGAAATCTACCAAACAAAATTTTTTGGCAAGCTATACTTCCAAACCATTTTTTTTTAAGTGGAATCCTATAACAAGATTCTGTTCTTAGGTATCTCTACCACTTTGTCCTCTCTAGGATGTTAAATGGATGTGAGTGCAAGGTTGCCCAACTCTGGTGCTATACAGTGAAGTTGCTTAATGGATGCTTATCTTCTTAACCTATCTGCAGTGGAAAGTAAATAGCTGCTTATCTTAAGGTCATTGCTTTGTCCTCCACCTGATTATCTTGCTTTAGGGATTTCCTTTAGGCATTTTGGGTTCACTCAGTTAATTTATCCCAACATCCTTTTTAGCCTCAAACTTTACATCCTTTGGGGTTTGGTGCTCGTTAGCTTCCTGAGCTCTGAGCCTTCACCCCTGCTATCCTTGGAGCCCCTTCTCATTACGTTTCCTACTTACTGCCTCTTTGCTCGTTCCATCTCCTAGGAAACTATTCTGTAAATCAGAGCACATGAGCTTTTTAAAACTGAGCCCTTCTTTTGAGAAGTAACTAACTCCCTTGGTCCCTAAAGATTCCAAAAGCCCCAGGGTAGAGAAATACGCTCTTTTGAGAATTGTTCATCTGAAAACAAATACAAGCCAGTGAAGCCCATATTGCAATTTAACCTGTCTTCTTTTTTCCCTGTCTTGTGTATTTTCATAATATACAGGTGGGACCTACAATCTAGAACAAGTTTAAAGTTAAATTTACTTGCCCAATTTTTCCAGCCCCTCCTAGATAAAGCAAACTCCTATTTTCCTCTTTGGCCTATAAGATTTGGCAGAACTCCAGACGGAATTATCAAAAAGTTTTTTGGAAATTCCTCTTCAGGAACCTAGCAAGATAAATATTGGAAGGAAAGCAGTTTGTTACATTTGATAGCTGAAAAATAGGACCCAGAGCATACTCACTGACTGTAAAGATCATTTTTCTTTTTTTGTAATAGAAGATACCAGTTTGTTTCATTTGAGAATTCTTTTTCTGTCTAATTCAGAAACTGGAACACGGCCACAGGTAGAATTGTCTGAGAGCGATACATCTGACTTAGTGTAAATGTGTGTGTGCATGAGCAAGGGATTGTTCCGAATCAGTCTGGTTTGTCAGTACTGTATTTGAAGTTTTAGGTGATTTAAATAATGGAACTAGATATACATTTATATAGGTGAAGAAATAACTATGGGTCAGGTGTGGTGTGTGGATATGCTTTATCTTATATGAAGTGTATCTTGGAAGCAGCTTTTTTTAATGATCATTTTCCTTGTGTTTGTGGTAACAACTAAAGCTGCTTATCATAAATTTGTTTGATTCTCTGGTTTGGCTAGAATATTTGCTCTGCTATCCAAGGGGTGGCAGCAGAGCACACACCATACTTTACCATGTATTGTTAATCGACTTGTAGTTCATTGGGGGAAGTATCACAAAGGTTGTGAACCAACCTTCTAGATTTGGAGTAGATACCCCAACAGAAACAGTGCCGGTTTTGGAGACGGAACATTAGCTGACAATCTGAGAGCAACCATTTTGATAGTGGAAGAGCTTGATAGCCAGCTTGTCTCCTTCTATAAAGAAAACTTGTCTGACTAAGGGACTTGTGGAATTTACCACTAGGAGAAAACTTTCAAAGGGCAGGGTCTTGTGTAAGTGAGGTACCTTTCCAATGCTGGTACCAAGGTGCACATTTGTGAAGTTAATTTTACTCTAGAAAGGTAGTTTCCAGACACTTCCAGATTTTAAACAACTATAGTTATAAAGCTAATATTAGGGGTTTTCTCTACTTTTTGATGTTGTTCCCCTCACTGTCTCTTCCCTTCTTTCTTAACGCCACTTGGCACATAAGCCCATTTGACTTAACACTGTACCCATCTTTCTAATTTCTTTTTCTTGCCAACTTCCACCAGACACTGGATATGTGAGATTACACACTCGGTGATTAGGGGAAAATTTAGGTGTTTCTGTCAGTCTTCCCAGTTTATCTAAAGAAAGCCCCCACCCATTTCATTATGACACTAATACTTGTAATGATTAAACTTGTCATAGCCTTTAGGGGCATGATCTATAAGAGTCTCAGGAAGTAAGTTTCCTACAGACTCATTAAGTATCATGTAGAAACAGTCTGTAAAATGATAATCACATTACTTAACATGCTTTGGCTCGTATCAAATCAGCTTTTGCCTTCAAAATATAAATTGTCTCAATTTGTTTATTTACTTATTTTTATTGAAGTATAGTTGATTTACAGTGTTGTGTTAATCTCTGCTTTACAGCAAAGTGATCAGTTATACATATATACATTCTTTTTTTTATACTCTTCATTATGGTTTATCATAGGATTGTTTTAATTGATTTATTTTTGGCTGCATTGGGTCTTCGTTGCTGCGCGTGGGCTTTCTGTAACTGTGGTGAGCGGGCGCTCCTCTTCTTTACGGTGTGCCGGCTTCTCATTGTGGTGGGTTCTCGTTGTGGAGCACGGGCTCTAGGCACGTGGGCTCAGTAGTTGTGGCTCACGGGCTTAGTTGCTCCATGGCATGAGGGATCTTGCCAGACAAAGGCTCAACCCGTGTCCCCTGCATTGGCAGGCGGATTTTTAACCACTGTGCCACCAGGGAAGCCCGATAATGTAGTTTTATGTTTGCTTCAAGGAGAACTAGGAATATTGAAATGAGGTATTTCTTAACTGGTGGTGCTAGTAAGTATCTTGAGAATGCCCAGGTAAAAAAGATATGTTGCTGGCATCAGTATTAAGGTAAGAGTGAGGCTGGTGGCTGCTCATAAGGGACCTCCCATGTGACAAGGCCTTGGGGGTGTCCTCCATAGGTCAGGGTTTAGTCCTGGTTTTTAGTTGTAGAAACTTGAATTTGCTTGAGTACCCAGAGTTGATCAGACATTCAGTGCATTCCTCTTTTTAATCAAACTCAAAAGTGATTAATATGTAAAATATATTTAGAGATACATTTATTTAGAGAGAGAGGTGTGTGTATGTGGGTGTGACACTGTGAATACAAGGCTCTCGTTTCCCATTATAAGGATACTTAGGGTGCTAAATTAGTGATTATAAATTTTCGTGGTGAGCCTGGAATTTTATTTATTTATTTTTAATATTTATTTTTTTGGCTGCGTAGGGTCTTAGTTGTGGCATGCGGGATCTTTGTGGTGTGGGCTCTTCCTTCTGGCGCACGGGCTTCTCTCTTGTTGTGGTGTGTGGATTTTTTTTTCTTTCTCTAGTGCCGCGTGGGCTCTGTAGTTTTGCGGCACGCCAGCTCTTTCGTTGAGGCGCCCGAGCTCAGTAGTTGTGGTGCACAGCTTAGTTGCCCTGCAGCATGTGGGTCTTAGTTCCCCGACCAGGGATCGAACCCACGTTCCCTGCACTGGAAGGCGGATTCTTTACCACTGGACCACCAGAAATTTTAAAGGGAGGGACCAGGATATTAAATTGGTATTTCATCTAGACTTTGGAAAGATTTGTTGCACCATCCTATGATGGCATCATCCTCTGAAGAACCACCAGATTCCAAGCCTCTGCCATAGACTCAAGGTCAAACTCCAGCCTGTTGTCACACCCTTATCAAAGCTTCTCTCTTCATTCCTTGGGGAATGAGGTGTTTCCCAAGAACCCCTTAAAGTGCCTTACTTCTTTACATATTACATAACTAATATTCATTCAAATATTTGAGCACCTACCATATTCTTTTTTTTAATTGAAGTATAGTTGATTGTAAATCAAACTGGTGTACAGCAGAGTGATTCAGTTATAATACATATTTTTCATATTCATTTCCATTATGGTTTATTACAGGATATTGAATATAGTTGCCTGTGCTATACAATGGGACCTTGTTGTTTATTTTATATATATATTAGTTTGTATTTGCTAATCCCAAACTCCTAATTTATCCCTCCCCCACCCGCTTTCTCCTTTGGTAACCATAAGTTTGTTTTCTACGTCTGTGAGTCTGTTTCTGTTTTGTAAATAATTTCATTTGTGTCATATTTTTAGATTCCACATGTAAGTGATATCATATGGTATTTGTCTCTGATTTCACTTAGTATGATAGTCTCTAGGTCCATCCATTTTGCTGCAGGTAGCATTATTTTTCTTTTTTATGGCTGAGTAGTATTCATGTGTGTGTGTGTTTACCACATCTTCATCCATTCATCTCTCGATGGACATTTAGGTTGCTTCCATGTCTTGGTTATTGTAAATAGTGCTGCTGTGAACATTGGGGTGCATGTATCGTTTCAAATTTTCAAGTTTTCTCTGGGTATGTGCCCAGGAGTGGGATTGCTGGATCATATGGTAGTTATATTTTTAGTTTTTTAAGGAACCTCCATACTGTTTTCCATAGTGGCTGCACCATTTTACATTCCCACCAACAGTGTAGGGAGGGTTCCCTTTTCTCTACACCCTTTCTACCATTTGTTATTTGTAAACTTTTTGATGATAGCCATTCTTACTGTTGTGAGGTGATACCTCATTGTAGTTTTGATGTGCATTTCTCTGATAATTAGCAATGTTGAGCATCTTTTCATGAAATGTCTATTTAGGTCTTCTGCCCATTTTTTGATTGGGTTGTTTGTTTTTTGTTATTGAGTTGTATGAGCTGTTTGTATACTTTGGAAATTAAGCCCTTGTCAGTCTCATCGTTTGCAAATATTTTCTTGCATTCAGTAGGTTGTCTCTTTGTTTTCTTTATGGTTTCTTTGCTGTGCAAAAGTTTACAAGTTTGATTAGGTCCCATTTGTTTATTTTTGCTTTTATTTCTATTGCCTTGGGAGACTGACCTAAGAAAACACTGGTATGATTTATGTCTGAAAATGTTTTGTCTTATGTTCTCTTTTAGGAGCTCTATGGTGTCATGTCTTGTATTTAAGTCTTTAAGCATCTTGAGTTTATTTTTGTGTATGGTGTGAGGGGGTGTTCTAACTTCATTGATTTACAGGCGGCTGCCCAGCTTTCCCAGCACCACTTGCTGAAGAGACTGTCTTTTCTCTGTTGTATATTCTTGCCTCTTTGTCAAAGATTGACTGTAGGTGTGTGTGGGTTTATTTCTGGGCTCTCGATTCTGTTCCATTATTCTATATATGTTTGTTTTTGGAGCACCTACCGTATTCTGAACACAATTCCTAGCTCTGGGTATACTTTGATTACAGTGGTGTAGCCCCTACCTTCATGGTCACCTTGAGAGTGATTTATTTCTACTATTTTAGGGGCGTCTCACTTTTAACTCCCTTTATTAATGGTAACTCTTTACTTATATGGTACTTAAACCTCTAATGCTATACTTTCTTCGACAGCAATGGCACAAGCATGATATCATTGATCATTCCTCCCAAAGACCAGATTTCACGAGTGGCAAAAATGTTAGCAGATGAGTTTGGAACTGCATCTAACATTAAGTCACGAGTAAACCGCCTTTCAGTCCTGGGAGCCATTACATCTGTACAACAAAGACTCAAACTTTATAACAAAGGTAATCTGGAGCTTGATCATTTACCTCCTCTACTTTGTCTTGGTTGTATTTTCCACTTTGATCCTGCCATGATGCTTTCGGTCACTAGTGTTTTCTTCACCCAGCCATAAGCATTGTCCCTTTGGTCTTTTTTTTTCCCCCTAAGTTATTTTTTGAAAGTTAAGTAGTATTCACTGTACTTAAAATAATAAATCCTCCTTTTTAAAACATCTCAAGTTTCACAATTAGGGAGAGAAATCTGCCTGAGAGATTTACAGATATTTCCACTTTATTTAAATTATGAGGGGCAGGAACAACAGGCTGTGGGAACATTTTCTATTAATTGAGGAAAATTAGCTGTGGATTTAAGTAGAGAAATTGTTTGTGTTCTTTGCAGTACCTCCAAATGGCCTGGTTGTTTACTGTGGTACAATTGTAACAGAAGAAGGAAAAGAAAAGAAAGTCAACATTGACTTTGAACCTTTCAAACCAATTAATACTTCATTGTATTTGTGTGACAACAAATTCCATACAGAGGTAAGAAGTTCATCGAATATTTTCATTACCCGGAAAGAAACCCCATACCCATTAGCAGTCATTCCCAGTCCTCCCTCCCTACCCCCACACCCCAAGATCTCTCAGCTCTAGGCTACCCCTAATCTATTTTCTCTCTGTGGATTTGCTTGTGCTGGGCATTTCAATATAAATGGAATGATAGAATGGGTGGCCTTTTGTGCCTAGCTTCTTTCACTTAGCATGTTTTCAAGGTTCATCCATGTTGTGGCATGTATTTTGCTTCATTCCTTTTTATTACCAAATAATATTTGCCACATTTTACTTATTTAACATCATTTGATGAATATGTTGTTTCCACTGTTTGTTATGAATAATACTGCTTTGAACATACAAGTTTTTGTATGTCCATATGTTTTCATTGGGGGCAGGTATATACCTAGGAGTGAAATTTCTGGGTCATATGGTAACTGTTTAACCATTTCAGGAATTGCCAGTCTGTTTTAATTGTGCCATTTTACAAGGCTGGCTTTTATTTTTTTTTAATTATTCTGGCACTGAATGATATGATCATTCAGCATGTTTGAGGAAAGTGCTAAGCTGGGTTTGAAGAACTAATTAGAAGCAAAGAAATAATTGGTTACCTGATCTCCATGTCTCCCTATGTATCCATGATACTTCTCTACATTTCTTGCTTAGTTTTCAGCTCACAGATTGTAAAATCTTTATTAGCAGGTCCATAAGAGCTTCCCCCGCCCCCTATAAAACTTTTGAGTGACAGAGCTGCCATAATATGATGAACATTAAGGGTGGAAAGGAAAACTCATTAGAGTGACCTAAATCAGTCAACAGTAGAACAATCAGGAATTCACAGCTGGCTCCTAGTTCAGTCTCTTGCCTTTCATCGACCTAGGGGAAAACCTCTACAGTGGAGTTAGAATTGACATTTGTCGACACAGTTTACAATGGATGATTTTGCTAACTTGACAGGAAGTTCAGTTCCAGTCAGATCTTGAGCGGTTGCATAGATGGTGGAGACTGATTTTCTCTTGGCTAACACAGCCTCCTTCTGGCAAAAGCTTTATTGGAGAAGCTCTTTGCCACCCTCTCCAACTTAACTGTTGTCTGGTTTGATGAAAGCAGATTTTAAATCTTGTTCATTTAAATAGTACCTGGTACTCATGTTACCTAGTTTTAGCTTACTTACTAAGTTAGCTTCATTGGTTTTTCTAAACCTTAACTCCTTTTCCAAGACACCATTTCATTGTGCTAGCTTTATCTTGGCTTTAACGTGTATGTCAATAACTACATACGAATGTGGCATACTGAACAATACAACTTATGTCGTGTTTAATCGGGATATTTATACATTCTTACGAGGGATAAGTCTATTCCCTGATGAGCAGGCTTGTTAAAAACCTAAATTAATCAAGCTGCGTATCAGAGGTTATTGGGATAAGGCAAAATTTTTAACGTGGGCAATATTCATGTCTTTTTTTTAATATCCGCCAACACTTTGTTTTATTTAATTTTGTTTTGTTTTGTTTTATAAATTTATTTTTGGCTGTGTTGGGTCTTCACTGTTGTGCACGGGCTTTCTCTAGTTGCAGCGAGCAGGGGCTACTCTTCGTCGTGGTGTGCGAGCTTCTCATTGCAGTGGCTTCTCTTGTTGTGGAGCACAGGCTCTAGGTGCGCAGGCTTAAGTAGTTGTGGCACATGGGCTCAGTAGTTGTGGCTCGCAAGCTCAGTAGTTGTGGCACACGGACTTAGTTGCTCCACAGCATGTGGGATCTTCCCAGACCAGGGCTCGAATCTGTGTTCCTCTGCATCGGCAGGCAGATTCTTAACCACTGCGCCACCAGGGAAGCCCAATATTCATGTCTTAATGCTAATTACCGGGCGTGCTTTGGTAAAAGGGTGATTCTTAGTGATTAATCTGCTTTCCAGTCAATTCCTGAAGGAGGTATTTTCTTCCTCAGTTAAATGGTTTGGGTAATAATTAGTGCTAAAGAGGCTGCCACCTAGTAATTAGTCATCCACCAAGTCTATAGAATTTAAACTCCATCATGGAAAGTCTTGCCCATCTATATGGGTCCCAGGACTATTTAAATATTTTCTCTTTCAGGAGGCAGAAATACAGTGATAAAATCCTAACCCAGAAGGAGGATTTTCCCCCATAAAAATTCAGAATTATTACCTGTAGTACCTTCAATATAAAATTGAGTTTTAGATCCTGATATCATTAATGATACTCAAGACATAGTTAAATGAAACATTTAAAAATTAGATCTTTTTATAGACTGTTTCTGGGTTTTGTACTCAGTGAGTACTACTCTAGAGTTGATTTACAAGATACTCTTATTTGCCATAGTGAATACCGCCTATTAATGCTGGGGTTATTAATGGTAACAGAAAGTCAACTTTTGGAGGTTAGACTTTGAATGTTATGTTCCCTAGACCATCATCAGTCTAAAATCAAGGACCTAGGAAGAATTTGAGCCCTGTAACTCTGTATTAGTTTTGCATTCCTGTGCCTAGGTCAGCTTTGTAAAAAGGCTTCACATTGATATTGTTGGTTTTCTCCTGAATCTGGTTCAAATTTGTCCATGTGAGTTACATATTTATAGCTGAAGTCTATAAATTACTCCATGAAATGGTTTTTCTGTAGTACTCATACAAGTGAGTGGAGAGGGCTTGTATATGTCCTTTTGGATTTTTGTCTTGACTTTAGCAAAGCTTTGAGGTTTATTGTGTGGTACCTGTGTTTGCTTTTCAGGCTCTTACAGCACTACTTTCAGATGATAGCAAGTTTGGCTTCATTGTAATAGATGGTAGTGGTGCACTTTTTGGCACACTCCAAGGAAATACAAGAGAAGTTCTGCACAAATTCACCGTGGATCTCCCAAAGAAACATGGTAATCTAGGAAGAGAACATGAGCACCTTTCCTTTGTACCTGATTAAAGAAGCAAATTGTATAATAGGGGAAAGTAAATCCAGATGATGGGAGAAGCATCATGCAATGACTTGTTGGTGCTTGTGGCTCTTTTGACTAGAGAATTAGTGGTCACTCTGGGAAAGCCAGTAATAGCTTATACCAAACATTTAAGTTAAGGGAATAGTGATTTTCCTCTTTCTCCTTTCCTTGGGGAATAGCATGATTATATAGTTACTTTTTAATTAGCAAGGCATCTTGTACTTTTTAATAATTGACTTTTTCTCTCACTACTTTTCTTTGTCAAAGGTAGAGGAGGTCAGTCAGCCTTGCGTTTTGCCCGTTTAAGAATGGAAAAGCGACATAACTATGTTCGGAAAGTAGCTGAGACTGCTGTGCAGCTGTTTATTTCTGGGGACAAAGTGAATGTGGCTGGTCTTGTTTTAGCTGGATCAGCTGACTTTAAAACTGAACTAAGTCAATCTGATATGTTTGATCAGGTAAGTGAGAAGTAGGTGCTCCTTTATGTAAGTTTCTAGGTGAGAGTAGTTGAGTTCTCTGAGTGCTGGGACATGCACATCTTTTTTACTTTTACAGTGAAAAATTCTGTGTTAAAAACCTAGCTCTGAGTGGACAAAATTCCATGTGTATTATTAGGAATATTAGATATTCCCCCATGTCTTTCTGGACTTTTTTTCTTTTGAAATCAGCCATTTTTGGGATAGTATCTTTCTGGACCCTATGTTGGCCCCTGCTTTTAGTGGGTTGCCATAATTGGCTTTAAAATGGAGTTTGATTTCAAAGAAACTAGGACTGGTTTTTCCTGTCTTTTTCCTGGAGGTAAGTAAAGCAGTGAACCTCTCAGCAATATGACGGAGCTGATTAAGCCTAAAGCGTTTAATCCAGAAAGCTCTATTGGTTTATGACTTGGGCTGGGCATAACACATTCCCAAGGTGTTCTTCTGGTGTGGGGTAGTAGCATTACAGTAGAAGGCTCACTAAAGAAGCTGTCTTATATACTCTACCACCTTATATAGCAGGAACCAATAGTTCCTCCTTTCCTCCACAAGACACTTTGTTTTGTTTGTGTTTAATGAGTTAGGCTTTTATAGGTCTGATAGAATGTGTGATATCATTGGCTAAGAAGTTTATCCTGGCAGTGTTCTTCAGTGAGACCTATTCATGAGTAAATTGGGCTCTTTCCCCTCCTCTTGAGGCTTCACTGATCGTGTTGCTAGTTTTGCATGTCATTAAAAGGTAATGGGTCTTGGTAAGGGTGTTCTGAAGTACTAATGATGTGCTTTTTAAATTTTTTTTAATTGTGTCAGAGGTTGCAATCAAAAGTTTTAAAATTAGTTGATATATCTTATGGTGGTGAAAATGGATTCAACCAAGCTATTGAGTTATCTACTGAAGTCCTCTCCAACGTGAAGTTCATTCAAGAGAAGAAGTTAATAGGTATCAGTGAAATGCAACTTACTTACTGTGAAATGTTTTTGTATGTATATGTGTATGTATATGATTATATGTACGAAACAAAACACTGAAAAGGTAGAAGGAAGATTTAGCATTTTAAGTCCTCTTCAGTGGAATCATTAATCTTTCTTTAGTTGTTAAGTCTAATAAATGTGTTTGTTTTTCTACTGTTTTTACTGTTTTTGGCAATAGGAACCAAACTTCAGTTAGAGTTCCCATATTAATTATCCTTTGTAATAAGAGTGATGAATAGAGAGCTCAAATTAAAAATTAATGGGGCCATTGTTTGGCTATGTTTCTAATTTGACACACATTTCCAAATGATTGTGTATTTGGCCCAACTGTTACCTCTTCAGAGTCATTTTCTGGAGCCTCAACTAGCAGTGTGATTTTTCACTGACATTTGGTACTTACTCATTTTTAAGTTGACTTTTTTCTCTTCCTGATTTTGAGTAAGAAGTTCTGTATCTACAAAAGAAACCTTAATATATGTTCTTAATGACCTGTCCCTAACCACAGGGCGATACTTTGATGAAATCAGCCAGGACACGGGCAAGTACTGTTTTGGAGTTGAAGATACACTAAAGGCTTTAGAAATGGGAGCTGTAGAGATTCTAATAGTCTATGAAAATCTGGATATAATGAGATATGTTCTTCATTGCCAAGGCACAGAAGGTATGAGAATTAGAAAATAAGATGACTATTACTGACCTGTGTATTCAAGAAGCCTGGGAGGGAGATTTGGGAAAGGTGGCTGATTTCAGGAGCAATGAAAAGGCAGATCTATACCGTGTTTCCCAGTCTTTCAGTCTGTATCCAATTGAACTGATAAATGTCTACCTAAGATTGTTAAATATTTTGAGGACAAGGGCTATATCTTAAATATCTTTGGTGTTTCCTTATGATAGGAGCAGTGTACCTGGTAGACATTCATTCATTGCATGCTGACTAATGTTCTTATGAAAAGAAGGTTGCTAGAATGCGTTCAGGAGCTCTTTCATCTAACCTGATTCATCTCATGGAACTTAAACCTGTTAGTATGAGAAGCCGGTTAACACATTCTTTTTTCCCCAATGCTGCAGAGGAGAAAATTCTCTATCTAACTCCAGAACAAGAGAAGGATAAATCTCATTTTACAGACAAAGAGGTATGTGATTGGTTTGGTGATACACACAAGGAAACATAAATCCATATGTTAGAGCCCTGGCAGCACAGAGTAGCATCAGCCTTGGAAAACCAAACCTCGTACTTGCTGGCAGTGGGGAGTACCGGGAGGTGGTCAGCTCCGGTATGCCACATACTGATCTGATTCCAAAGAAGGAGGCCAGGTCATGGTTACCCTGGTTCCTTATTTTTAAAGAAAACATTCTCATACTTGAAAAATGTTTGAGAGGAAGATTAATTAAATAGTTCCTCTCCTGCACTGTGAAGTCTGTGCTGCTTTCTTCATTTACTTTACCAGCTCTTCTACTAAAGCAGCTTCTACAGGTTTGGCCTAACTGCACCACGACAGCTTCAAGTGTTACCTGCTCAGCACAGGTCCCTTTTAATTGGTAGCTTCTTCAAGTTCTGAGTTGAAGGACTTTGGTTTTTACAAGGCTGCTCCAAAAAGCAGTTCTGGCGTGTCTCTTCTTGGCTGTTGAATGAGTGCTGCCTAGAGACACTTTATAACAGCCTGACTTCTAGAGACAACAGGAGGAACCATAAGCTGAAAAACTGCCAAGTGTGTTAACATTTCCTTATTGAGGCTAGAGCCTGGGGAAGAATATTGTTTGAAGTAATCAGAATTTCTGTGCTGTTGCAATTATATCACCAGAAACCATAATTCACTCACAGTTTCACATACATAGATACGACAGGGACAAGGAGAATGTTGGCAGGCAAGGGAGCAAGCGTTCCTGTCTTGATATATCCTAATCCCATTGTTTCTGTATCTCGTGGCTGCCCCTGCAGACAGGACAAGAACATGAGCTGATTGAGAGCATGCCCCTGCTGGAGTGGTTTGCTAACAACTATAAAAAATTTGGAGCTACATTGGAAATTGTCACAGATAAGTCACAAGAAGGATCCCAGTTTGTGAAAGGATTTGGTGGAATTGGAGGTGAGTAGCAAATCAGAAAACTAATAGCCAGGGTCTCAGGCCACAGCCTTTTCCTGGCTATCCCAAAATAACGTTAACTTCAGGTGAGGTGTGCTCATCATCCACTGAAGCAAGGGATTGAGGCAGTGCATGTGCAGGTTCCTTGGTTGGGATCACTTTTTATCATCTCTTTGCTTTCTATAATTCTGCAAGGGGATGGGGCTTCCCTTAATGGAGTGAACGTGCTCCCCACCCCCCAGTTCTGTGAACCACAGCTATTGACTGTTTGTTTGTTTCCCCAGGTATCTTGCGGTACCGAGTAGATTTCCAGGGAATGGAATACCAAGGAGGAGATGATGAATTTTTTGACCTTGATGACTACTAGGTAGTCGACATGGGTCCGGCAAAACGTGCCTCACCCTCCAGCATCCAACCCAAGGAGCATACCCGTGGTGGAATCCAAACAGATCCCTGCCTTACAATTGGAACATTTCCAGAACTTAGTCCATGAGCATTGGATATTGAAAAGAAAACCGAAACAAAAACCAGACCCAACCCTACACTTTGGTTTGTCATGGTGTCAGCGCAGCAGCCTACAACTAAGTTCCTAAATGCCACTTTGGACTAATTTAAAAAAGAATCCCAGTTTTTACTTTTACTTGATGGTGAAATTGGTTGCTCTTGTATTTTATGGAAAAAAAATGATTTTTTTAACCTTCATACATAGAAGCAAAATACTTTAACTGCTGTAAACCTTCAAAAGTTAATAGAAATGAGATCCTACTGGTTTGTTTCTTATTTTGATTGGAGAAAAATTAAATTGCTGCATTTCGCAGTGACCCATTTACATGGCATTCTCAGCTTAGACTGCATAAGAAGAAATATATGTGGTGAAATGTTGGAACCATTTCTCTCTTGGTCTCTGTTTAATGTTGAAAGGGTGAGCTAATAGGAGGCAGTTTCAACTTCACTCCCTCACACTACCCCTCCCCTCCAGACTGTCAGTTTCAAGAATGCAGATTGCATTGCAAAGATAAACTGACACATGAAGCATTTGGGCCAGTGCTCTGTTTCCTTCCATCTGTTTTGCAGGCGCATTTGTGCCCGGGATTTGGGAGCCCTTAGCATCAATTGCTTTGACAAGGGTTTGCATAATCTTGCATACTAGAAACCAGTTTGGGATGGATATGATGGGGCTTCTGTGCTATTGCTGGGATTGGGAGAAATAAAACATGCAATTTAAGTGGAAGCAAAGAAATTTAAAGAATATTTTATTTTGCTTGGGTCTGTCCTTGGCAAAAGGGAGGTGGTCATGTTTTCCTTGTGTTGGATGGCATGAGATTATATTGTTTTGATTTTTTAAAAATGAACTGCAAGGTTTTCACAGGAACAACAGACAAGACATGTATGACTGTGCATGTAATTGTAAACCCCTGACCTGGTGGGGTTGGAGCATCTGTTTCAAATATGGGACTTACAAGCACCTCTCATAGGAGAAATTATGGGAGGAGGGTGGGAAGGGCAGGGATGGGAAGGGATGGGACACAGCTTTTGGCACCAAGGACTTAACCACGTTGGATCCAAAAGTGGGCCTGAAAACCTGAAGCTTATGCTTCACAGCTGGGCTGTAAATCGGACTTGACCCCAGCTGACATGCAAGGTCATGGCGTGCCTGAGGTGGTGACAGTGAACAAAGTGTATAGGACGTGCCCAGTGGTAGCAATGGACAAAAAGTATACCAAATGGACTTTGAAGGACCAAAGGTTTTAAAAGTCAATTGGTATCACCCCACACTGCTAGGGTAGTGGGGTGCATTTGGTTTTCAAATTGGGTACTTTTAACACTTTAGTGCCTGACTGCTGTTCTTCACTGACTTGACTCAGTCACTCGTAGCTTTATTGGTCTGAACCAGCTCCTTGTTCCCAGGTTACAGACCTGCCTATCGTTCCAATAATCCTGTTGCACTTGAATGAAGGGAGTATGTCTTAAATGTAAAGCTTCTGGTTCTCACACTGTACTCTGAGGTCCAAATGACTGTCTATGTATAACCTGATGTCTCAACCCCCAGTGAGAAGAGTCAATTCTTTGGTATTCACCAACGCGGGAGGCTTCACCGGAGCAGGCTTTTGCTTTGGGCTCTGCTGTTTGTTTGCAGAACACCCAAGAGCGAGCAAACATGCTCTCTTCACAGCAGTACCTTAGGGTTTTGCCATTGTAAATGGGTCTAATGTGATATGACAAGACCAGAGAAATTGGATGTAAATTTACATTTTTGAATATGCTTGTTGTTTCACATGATACATTTAGGGTATGCAGCTCCTTTTGTAGTTTTTATTTTTACTATTTAAGTTTGGAAATGATGCCAAATTTTTGTATTTCTTTAATCAATGTGTTCTCTTTGGTGATATATATTGCATTATATATTGATGTGTGTATCAATATATACTGATATGTATTACACTTACACATACAAACACATAAATAAGAGGGGGTGAAAACCGTAGCCTTTGCATTCTCTATAGCCTCTACGGAGAGATCCTAAGCAGCAAAATCTTGGTGTTGTGATGTACAGAAATGGAGAAGAGTATTAAACCATATTTAAGAATATACTTTGTGTGCTTGAGATTCTTTAGGACTGTTCCTAAGAAAGGTCTAAACCGAGGAGAACAGTGAGTGAGCTCTCTAAGGCACATGTCAGTTTCATCATAGTTACTAACTTTTCAGCCTTAGATTTAGTTGTCTTTGGCTGCATTTGCCTATAGAAGGGTATATGCAAAGGGTATCTGAGGTCATGATCCCAGTGTTAACACCAGAGAAAAGAGGTTCCAGTTGCTAGGGCCAAACGAATTTGTATCTTACTCTATTCTACATGCATGCCCAAGGGAAACTTGCCCTTTTTTAGGAAAAGGTGTTATGCCATGTTACCTCAACATTCCATGGAGGTAGATGGTGCTTCCCATTTTATAAGACAGGCCAGAAGAGGTTAAGTAGCAGCTCTTTAGTGGTGAAGCCAAATTTTATCCCAGGCCTAATTCCAAAGTTGATTCTCTTTCTACATCTGCTTGCGTTTGAGTCAATAGAATGGTCCAGATGGAAGAGCAGAAACTAAGCCTCCCCACCTTGATCTTGCATACCTGGCACGGGGTAGGAGAGCAATAACCTCATTTAAGAGCAAGTCAGAGGCTGGCTCAGCGGAGCAGGGCTTCTAGGCTGTATCAAAACAAGAAGATTTTTTTTTTTTTGCAGTACAAGGGCCTCTCACTGCTGTGGCCTCTCCCGTTGCAGAGCACAGGCTCCGGACGTGCAGGCTCAGCGGCCATGGCTCACAGGCCTAGCCGCTCCGCGGCATGTGGGATCTTCCCGGACCGGGGCACGAACCCGTGTCCCCCGCATCGGCAGGCGGACTCTCAACCACTGCACCACCAGGGAAGCCCAGAAGAGGATTTTTGTTTCATTTGTTTTTCCAAAAGTGGAGGTACTTAGAGCTTCTATTTGGTAGCTTAGGAAGCCTAGTTGAAGTATCAAGGTGGTATGTGATTTAATTTCTCCAAATTTAAGAAGTCAATGTTTTTAACAAAATTGACCAGTAAGGGAACCTATTGTGTCACTTTGCTTTTTCAGCATACTTTTGCCCAGTTTCTTATCTGATTTAGATGATAGCCTTGATAAAACCCAATCACCCTATGGGAAGGGGCAGACATGCCCCATGCATGGTGGAGGTACAGTTTCTTCTCCTGATGCATTCCTAGCTGCTGTTTGAAATCAAAAGTTAGAAGGCAGCACAGTAGTGCCGATTATGTGGGCTGTTGTGCTTGCCTGTCTGGGCCTGCAGCACTTGCCATCTTTTGTTCTCCAGCTCCAGTTCTCATGCCATGGTGCTCCCAGACAGGCACAGTGTATTCAAGGTGGAATTTAAGCTTCATGCCAGCTTCTCCCTTGTTGCCAATTTGAGTGAGCGCCTGCTGAGACTCCTGCCTGCCAAGTCTCACCCTGATAGGACTGTGCCTCCCAGGGACATAGGAACTGACCAGCCAAGAAGTGTGGAAGCAATGGGTGCCAAAGTTATTAAAGGTATGGCTGAATAACTGGCACTAGAAGTATATGTGAAAACCATTTATCTCCAGGGTTCTCTGACAATAAGCTTCAAACGTGTCTGGGAACTCTGCTTCAGATAGAGTCTGAAATTGCTTGGCAAGCTCATCCTTGGGTTCAGTTAAGAGCCCAGGACAAAGAGCCAGCTCTTTGGACAAACATCTCTGGTTCT
Source organism: Pseudorca crassidens (assembly GCF_039906515.1). Taxonomy (NCBI): domain Eukaryota; kingdom Metazoa; phylum Chordata; class Mammalia; order Artiodactyla; family Delphinidae; genus Pseudorca; species Pseudorca crassidens. The sequence continues at coordinate 115,613,625 of NC_090298.1, read as the reverse complement.
GTCTCTGCCATTAGTTGGACTTCTGATTTCAGATAAGTCCCTTCCTACCCCTCAGTTTCCCTATCAGTGTAAGGATGACTTTGAATCTAAAGAGTCTTTCCAGCTGTAAAGCTATCAGGATATAATGGTGAGCAGGAGATCTGACTGGAAAAAAGATCCTGCCAGTAAGACTTTGCCCATGTCTCTGAGTAGCAATTTCCCTACCTGTAACAATGCCTACTCCATAAGGACTGTGGTAAGGATTAAATGCAATAAGTCACGTGAAATACATAGTACAATGCCTGGCACTTAGCAAGGGCTCACTCAGATGGAAGATGATCCTAAACTTGGTCCTCAGGAAGTGACCTGGGTGAGTTTGCACTGGCATCCACGAGGTGGTGCTAGAGTTAAGGATACTGGTTGTGGAAGAAAGTTGCTTCTGGTGGGGAGATTTCTGACAAGCATTAAGAGATGACTGGGACAGCTTGCTTACCTTTAAAATTTGGCTATATGGAGAAGGGAAACTACCAAAGAAAGTAGGGATGAGCGAACAGAGAGGAGAAACAGGAGTCTCAATCTGGGCTTCAAGCTACCCATCTGAAAAATAACGACAATCACTAACATTTGTTGGACGGTTACCATGCACCAGGCAAGGTGCCATGTCACATGCATCATCTCATTTAATCCTTAGAAAAACAATGTGCTACATACTGCTGTATATCTGCCCATGTGGTTCCAAAGTCAATGCAAATACAGGTCGTTCCTCACTCAAGAAGAGAACAGGTGCTGGTACTGCTAAAAAGACAAGTCGACTCACCTCACCAACATTTGTGCCTTCAGAGACAACCAACAACTTGGAGTGCAACTGGAAGGCATCCATCTAGAAGTTATGTCCTTCCCCCAGGACACACACCTTTTGACTGATCAGCCCAGCTTAGCCCACAGCCACAGTTGAGAATGGATAAAAGGAGCTCCCTTGGACTCTAGAGGATCCCTGTAATTTATCCAGCATCTTCAAAGAAGAATGTACACACATAACGGAATTTCTCAGCGACTAGGGCATCTGCCCCTACTCTTAAAAACATGTTGTCAGTAGGGCAATTAATGAAATTGGAATGTGGACTATGGATAAAAGTATTGTATCTATGTTAAATCTCCTGAACTTGATAACTATATGTGGTTACATAAGAGAATACCCTTTTTCTTAGGAAATATACACTGAAGTATCAGGGGGTTTAAAATGAGACATTCACTTAGGGAATTTTTGAAATTTCAGAAATATGGAAGAAAAACATAAAAGCATCATTTAACTAACATTTTAGGGTCATCATGAACGCCCATTATAGAACAGTGTGATATAATGAGTGTTTAGGTTCTAAATGATTCACAAGGTATCTAAAACACAACTTTAGTTTGATTCTTCATTCAAGTTTGGTTTTTACTCAGAATTTGGGTTTGACTCAGATCAGCATCTAGAAGAGTTCATTCTGCTGCAGGGTACGCAGTTGAGGAGAAATCCCTACTGAGTCAGCCAGAGGGGCGAGGGGGCTGAGCCTGGGAATTGGGCCCAGACTGGAAGGAAGTGAGCAGAGGCAGTGCCAGGAGAGGAGTGCTGTCAGTCACACACCTCAGAGATGAAATCAGCTTTGAGGTTGGACCAGTGCTAGGTGAGATGAGACAGTAGGAAGAACAGGGCTTCTTGGGGGACCCTTGACCCCTGGCTCACTGAGCAACCAAGGGGGTGATGGGAAGAAGGGAAAGCTGTATCTCAAAGCCTAAAACCCATTCACAGAAAGGACAAGTGTCATCAGACTCTACTCGTTTATCTACAGCCACACCCTTCTGTTGCCCCATACTTTCACTTCTTAAGGAATCATAATTTTAGCACTTACAAGGGCCCTGGACCTTACTATTCCAATCCCCTAATTAGGAATAGGAAAGCTGAAGCCCACAGAGCAGCACGACGACCTGTCATGTTCATGCAGCAGATGACAAGAGCCAACATGAGCAGCTGATATTGCAACTCCAAATTCAGTACTCTTAACACATGGAGGATCTTGTTATTCATCTAAGCCCCTTCTCCCCCTTGTTAGAGATGAGAAAAGGGAGGATCAGAGAGACTAAGGGAGTGGCCTGAAGCCAAAGACAGAGCTGGGAGGGGAAAGGTGGCCAACATCCAGGTGGAGTTATGAAAGTTGTTTTGAAGTCACTTCCCTGTGAGTCAGGGTTGGCTTGAGTGTGTAGATTAACTTGCTTCTCCAGCCCCGAAGGTTCCATATTAGCCCCATCTAGGTTTCCCTTACAGTCAGACTTCCGGCTCTTCCACTTGGGTGAGATACCCTGCCTGGGCTCAGCCTCTTCTGCTTGGTTCTTCATCCTAACCCAAAGGAAACCTAGGGGGCAAACCCATTTTCAAATCAGGAAAAGAGGGTGGAAACGTCAGAGAGAGGCCCTGCAAACAGGAATGGCAAGGATCTTCTGAGGTAAAGGCAAGATGCAGGAATATTCTGCTACATGGGGGAAGGGAGGTGGGAGCCAGGATTGACAACAAGGAGAAATCAGGGCTTGATGCTGGAATGCCTGCCCCAAGTTGTATGGCTGTCCAGACCTAAGTACTGGGTTGGCCCAAAAGTTCCTTTGGTTAAGGAATACATTGTTCAATACAGTTCTTGGTGAAAATGAAAAATGTGTCTTTTATTTTTGCTTAAAACCAAATGAACTTTTTTTGGCCAACCCAATACATTCCCGGGCTAGGCTGAAGAGTGGGATGGACCAATCACCTCACATCACAATTCCTACTGGAGGGCCTGCAAAGGGGGACTCTGTTTGTAATAGGACAGGATGTCACCTGAGGAAGAGGAGTTGCCTTCCTGTGTTCAGGGTTAGAGGCCCTCCCTCACACCCCTGTCAAACCTGGATTCTAGAGAGAGATGGCAAGGAAGGGGCTCTGCTCCTCCCTGGGGAGCTGAGCAAAGGCCCTCAGAAACTCAGTCTCCTCCAGACTCTGTTTCCACAGACATAGCTCATTGCCACCTCTATTCCTTACACTGTGCTTGGGTTAACTCTGGTCTCATTCTTTCATTCAGCAAGCATTTAGAGACATTTCCTATGTACTGGGCCCTGTGCAAGATGCTGGGATACAGTGGTGAAAAACAGTCACTGTCCCTGCCCTTCAGTACTTACACTCCAGCAGGAGAGACAGCAAGAATGACAATAAAAGTGAGGAGTATTAGAGGATGAGGGGAGGGCACCCCTACTTCATCTGGGGGTGGCCAAGCTGCCTGCTGAGCCAGGGTCAGCCTGGAGAGGTGAAAGGCGAGTTTGGAAAGGCAGATGTGCTGGTCCTGACTTGACCCAAAGGCCAGGAAACAGCTTTATTGCGGTATAATTTACAAACTATAAAATTAACCCACTGTAAGTATAGCTTGGTGATTTTTTTGAAATAAATTCGTACAGTTGTGCAAACATTACACAATCCAGTGTCCATCTCTCAGAAAGGTCTTTTGTACCCCTTTAGTCAATCCTTGCTCACTCCCAACCCTAAGCAACCAATGATCTGCTTTCTGTCTCTATGGTTTTGAATTTCCTAGAAATTTCACGTTACCAGAATAGTGCTATATATAGTCTTTTACATCAGGTTTCTTTCACTTAGCTTCCTTCATTTAGATGGATTTTTTACATACATCCATGTTGTTGCATGTTTGTTGCTTTTTATTGTTGAGTAGTGTGATACAGTAAGAAATATATATTTGGTCTTTATCTCCTGTTCTTGGTACACAGCTTCTCTAAAACCCCTGGAATCTCTAGCGTGATGAGTGTCTTTTATATGCTAGTGAGATGCCCAGATAGTTTCAAGAGGGGGGCTGCTTGCCAAAAAAACCCCAGGATTACAGGGTTGGAAGGTTCAGCCCCACCCCAAGAGAGGGGAGAGGGGCTTAAGATCGAATTACCAATGGCCAATGATTCAATCAATAATGCCTACATGATAGTGCTTCCATAAAAATCCCTAAATTATGGAGTTCAGAGAGCTTCCAGTTTGGTGAACACACTAAGGTACTGGGAGGGATCCTTGCAATTCTATATGAATATGAGGATCAACTTTTCCATTTCTTCAAAAAAAAAAAAAGCCATTGGAACTTTGATAGAGATCACACTGAATCTGCAAATTGCTTTCGGTAGTATTGCCATCTTAAAGATATTAAGTCTTCTAATCCATAAACACAAGATGTCTTTCCATTTATTTAAGTCTCTAATTTCTTTTGTAGTAGTCTGTGTATAAATCTTTTACTTCCTTGGTTAAATTTATTCCTAGGTATTTTATTATTTTGGATGCTACTGTAAAGGGAATTTTCTTAATTTCCTTTTTAGATTGTTCACTGGTGTCATTCTGGTTTTGATTTTCATTTTCCTGATGACTAATGTTGTTGAACATCTTTTCATAATCTTTTCATGTGCTCATCAGCCATTCATATGTCTTTTCTGGTAAATGTAATTTCATTCTTAATCTCCCACTCTGTATTTCTAGAGTGGAGAGAGGGAAAGTCCCTTTGTCTCTCTCACATACTTTCTCCCTTCTTCCATTTCTCTTTACTTTCAGAAAGTACTTAACAGGTAGAGGGATAGCATAGTGCAGGGGGTTAACAACACAGACACTGAAGCCATATCTAGGTCCCACTCTGCCATATACTAGCTGCATGACCATACTTCTTTTTCAGTTTCTTCAAGGTTTAAATAGGGTGTTTTGTTAAATAAGCTTTTCATTTGTTACACAAGATAACTACAGCCTACTACAGCCAAGCATTGTGCTAAACCCTACAATGCAGTCATGAGCAAAAGGGACACAGCCAATGAGCTTCCAACGCATTATTCCAGTGAATATGAAACCCCAATTGCAATTAACACCTGAGGGAGGGCCACAGGTAAGTGTCTGTCACAGGGCATTTCGACCTGGCTATCACCTGTTCTGAAGACACTGGCGCTTTAACTGAGCACAGGAGATGTTAGCTAGGCCAAGAGGAGGAAGAGCATCCCAGGCAGTGAGAACGTGTAGGGGGTGGCACAGTACAGCTGAGGAGGCAGGTGGAGAGCAGTGTGGATGAAGCTCAGAGAATGAAAGGGGAATGTGGTGGAAGATGAAGCTAGAAGAGGCCAGCATGGGCAGACTGGATTGAGACTCAAAGGCCTTGCTGAGAACTTGAAATTTTATTCTGAAGAATAGGAGAAGCTGCTGAGGTGTTTTAAGCAGAAGGGTGACAAATTCAAATTTGTTTTTCAAAGAGATCCTTCTGGACACAGTACAGTTTGAGAAGACAGCATGAGGCTGAGTCCTGAAGTACTAGAACACTTAATATCCAAATAGAGCCTTGTACGTCAAAATGTGTAAGCAATGAAAGAGAGGCCTTCAAGAAGAGATGATCACCTACAAGTCAAATGCTGCTGAGAATTACTCAAGGAAGATGAAGACTGAAAAAAATCTACTGAACTCAGAGTCAGGAGGTCCCTGGTAACAGCTAAGGAGCCCCCAAACACTGCTGCTCAGACCTCAGAGTCTGTCTGCCCTCTCTACAGCCCCACAGCCACTGCGTCAGGACTTCCCCTCTGGCAGATCAGAGCAGGTCTTTCTCATTAAGCTTCTTAGGAGGATTCCCTGGCAGCTCTCCTGGCTGGTTGCACCAGATACGTCATGGGGCCAGGCCAGTTTGACCATGTCTGCCTATCTCATCTAACCCACCTCACCCATTTCGCTACTCGGGAGCCAGAGGTACCTACTGGGTGCCACCATGCAGGCAGCCTCATGCCATGGCTAAGTGCTACTCTGAAGGCAGACACCAGTTCCTAACAGCTCTACCACTAATCAAGATCTTGGTGAAAGATTTCTTTTCAATTAAAAAAAATTTTGTTTTTGAATTTTTTTGATTTTTTTTTAATTTTTGGCTGCATTGGGTCTTCATTGCTGTGCGGGCTTTCTTTAGTTGCGGTGAGCGGGGGCTACTCTTCATTGCAGTGTGCAAGCTTCTCATTGCAGTGGCTGCTCTTGTTGCGGAGCACGGGCTCTCTTGTTGTGGAGAAACTAAGCCTGTGTGCCACAACTACTGCGCAGGCTTCAGCAGTTGCAGCATGTGGGCTCGGTAGTTGTGGCACGTGGGCCCTAGAGCGCACGGGCTTCAGTAGTTGCAGCACATGAGCTCAGTAGTTGTGGTGCGTGGGCTCTAGGGCGCGCAGGCTCAGTAGTTGTGGCACACGGGCTCTAGAGCACAGGCTCAGTAGTTGTGGCGCATGAGCTTAGTTGCTCTGCGGCATGTAGGATCTTCCCAGACCAGGGATCGAACCCGTGTCCCCTGCATTGGCAGGTGGATTCTTAACCACTGCGCCACCAGGAAAGTCCTGGTAAAAGACATTTAAGTGGCCGAAACTGTTTTCCAATTTGTAAAACGCTGTGCCAATGAAGCATGTATCAAATACTCCATCTAAGGAATTAGCTATCATAGGTTCATAGTCATTCATTCAACAATTGTTTATTGTGCAAGTAATAGGGATATGATAGTCAACAAGACAGACGTCATCCATGTCAACACGGAATGCCTAATCTAGTGGGGGACCCAGTCAAGCAACGATTCAGTGCTTCCATGGGAAAAGCACAGGGTACTGGCAGAGGATTAGGTGGGTGGGGGAAAAAAGTCACACCCTTAGTCTTGATAGGGAGGGTTGATTTTTCTTTGGGCAAGATCATTCATTATAGCATAAATACAGGATTGGTGCCATTAGCAAGAGAAGGTTTGGTTCCTGTCCTTAGAGAGAATTTAATTTGGTTGAAGAGGCAAGCACAGGAAAACAACGAGAAGAAAAATGCAAAGAAATTCTAGGCAACTGTCATACTGGGTGTCACACTGGCTTTTTTTGCAAAAAGTCTCAGCTTATCTATACTCAGGTTCCAAATATCCCCACCATACACAGGCCTAAAAGCTGGGCCCCAGGGCCACTGGAGTATCTGTGTCTCTCAAGACAGGGAGCAACGCAGGACCGCTACTGCTCCATAGGATTTTCCCAGGCTCGAAGCCCTCTCACCCAGAAGTGAACACAAGGCCTGCCCAGCAGAGGTCTGGGGTTCCTGCAAATTCTGTAGCTGGAGAGGAGGCTGCCGGAGCTCCCCAGCTTCTCTCAGGCCTTCCTCCTCTGCTAGGTTCAGCTATGAATAGCTTGCTGGTTTCCAGCTGGGAATCTCCCAGCCCTGCAAAGAGTAAGCACCGCCTTCTCACCCTGTGCTGCCCTCAGCCTGGAGCAGAAGGGGGTGGTAGCTGGCAAGGGTAAGGAGACTAGATGAGGGAAGGGCAAGAATCACCACCCCAGAGAAACTGGCCACTGGACTACATTACCCACAATCCCAGATCGTAAATGGAAAGAAGAGGCCGCTGGAGGCCTGCAGCCTTAGGTAGGAACAAGTCCAGAGGTGTCCTAGTCCCTGGGTGTGCAGCCCAGGTCCAGACCCAGTTTTTTTTCCGAAATGTAACCCCTAAACCTTCAGTCATGGGCCTTAGAGATCATCTCCTCTCCATGTACCCAAATCACAGGCACTCCCTGAGGCCAGAGAGACAGACAAAACTTCTTCTATTTTGGCCTTATTCACAGCGTGTGCCTGTGCTTACCACCAAAGACTGGAAGTCTGTGAGTGATTTTATTCTGGATCAAGTCCAGAGGCTTCTTAGTGCTAAAAGCCCCCTCCCTGGCATATTACTTGACTTGTTACTCCCAAGCTCTGAGCTTTTATCTCCCTGCCTCACCTGAGGAAGAGCAAATGCTCACAGGTTGGTCCATGTTGCACTTCTGGAACCACGGCAGGGTGGGTGTTCAGGAACTGCTGCTGGTTTCGTCTCTGCTGAGATCTGGTCCCTCTCCGAGCTTTGCTCCTACTCTCCCAGCAGATAGATCAGGGTAACCACATGGCTGCGGCAGGTTTAAGTCCCTGGAGGCACTGTACGAGGGCCTGTGGGGGCCTGCTGGTTCCTGCAGTGGATAAACCGGAGCTGTCAGGCTGAGCAAGTGAAGCCATTCTGGGTGGTGGAGGCACCCAGTGGGCACCACTCCAGACCACAGTGCCACTGCAGGTGTACACCTGCCCCATCTCTGTCTCCCCCACCCCAACCTTCCAACTTTCCACACAAACTATTCATGTTGGGTTCTGGGGCTCATGAAGCTCCAGACCACAGGGAGCGTAGCAGGTGAAGATGTTAGCGGCTGGAACTAAAGTCGGGGACCCCTGTCCAAGGTGAAAAGGCACTGTGGCTATCCTGACAACAGGGTCCTTTCCCTCTTTCCCCTCGGTCAGATATAATAACAACTTTCACATACTGAGCCAGGCACCAGGAATGCGAAGAGGAGTAAGATCGAATCGCAGTCTCAATAAATAACCGATGTGTTAGGTGCATCCCAGACCCGTGGGGTGGGAAGGACTTATAGATGGCCAGAGGCCTGAAACAAGTAAGGGATGAGTAGCAGTTCTACCAGAATGGTGTGGGAAGGGCATTCCAGGCCGAAGGGACAGCTTGAGTAAAGGCAGGGAGGAGCGAGAAACAGCAAGCCGGGAGGAAGGCAGGGCGAGAGAAATACCGAAGACCGACTAGCAAAATGCTAGCGGAGGCGCGCGGCGAACGAGGGCAGGCCCTCACAGCACGCTTAGGCTTGGGGTTTTAGGCCCCGGGCCGGGAGCCGAGGGAGGAACTCCAGTAAAGTCAGCTGCGCTTAGAGAATTAGGGGGAAAAGTGGGACAAAATATAAAACTGGTGGGGACAGTGGGAACCTCAGACCCTCTTGGGACGCCCAAGTCCGCCTGTCCCGCGTTTACCTCAGCCAGGCCGGGCCGCGCGTTCCCGGCCCCGCCGCCGCCCCCTCCTTGGCAGCGGGTCCCCTGGCCGCCGGCTTCAGGGCGCGGGCGGACCCGGAGGGCCGAACTCCCGCCCACAGCCGCCCGCGGGCCGCCTGCCAGACACGCCGGGAAGGAAGAGCCTTGTATGGGCCTCAGGCAGGGAGCAAGCGTCTGGCAGGGTCCCGGGAGGAAGCTCCATATATGGCGAGGGGCGGGCCGGGGGTGAAGAGCGCGCCCGGCGCGAGGAGCGCGCACGAGATGGAGGCTGCTTCCGCCGCCGCAAGGCGGAGCCGCGCCGCGCCGCGCCGCGCCGCCCCACCCCCACCCCGCGCCAGGCCCACTACCCCTCGCCCAACCCTTCCTGTCCCGGGAGGTACGCACAGCGCCCAGCACGGCTCCCTCGGTGTCGGAACTACGGGAAGTGGGGACGGGAGGCGGGGTCCAGGCCGCCTTTGACGCCTGACCGAGCCGAGACTGATTCCCGGCTCCAGGCACTTGCTCTGTGACCTTGGGCAAAACGCTTCAGTCTCTGATCCTCAGATTCCTCTTCCTCCGAGAGGTGGGGATAAAAATGAGAAGGATGCCTGTTAAGCACGTCCGGGAGCGGTACGGCCCGCAGGGGCAGCGCATTCACCCTAACAATCGTGTGTGGCGGGGATGGGGGCGGGGATTCCCAGTCCCCTGCCGTGTCCTTTTAGCCTCTCCCTAGCCACCTCGGTGGCTGGGGGCTATATGGAGCTGACGCCTCCAGAAGATATCTTTCCAGAAGAAAATAGGGCTACCTTAAGGTCTAGAGTTTTCCCTTCCAAGCAGTGGGATTCAGACAGACGGGGTTACAATCCCAGCTTCTCCCCTTCCAGCTGACTGATGCTGGGAAAGCTACTTTACCTTCTCTAAATCTCAATTTCCTCATCGGTAAAATGGGGATAATTCTTGATTTGCAGGGTTGTTGTGGTAGTCAGATGAAACGAAATGGGGCCTCTGTGCGTGTATGTGTGTGTGGTGTGAGAGAGAGAGAGAGAGGGAGAGAAAGAAGTGCTTGACTCGGAGTAGGTGCTTAATTAATGTTAGTTCCTCAGTTCTCTGTGCACTTTCCCAACTGGAGGCTGGGGAGAAGGAGATAAGAAGGGCTAGGTGAGCTTGGCCATTCTTCCTGGAAGTCCTGCCCTCTTGGAGGAGACTGTCCCTTCTTTGACATCTATGGGAACTTGTTGCCAATATTTGGTGCTTCTTCCGGAGGCGTATCTGTGGCCCTAATGCTCCCCTTTCTCAGTTCAGCCACTGCCCCAATGACCTGCTCTCCTTGCCTGCTGTTCTTCTCTACCTACCCCAGAGCCTAGCTGACCTCCTGGACAGGCTGGCAAGGGCAAAAATAACCTGGAGGAAGTTGAAGTTCCCATCACAGCCAGAAACTGGTATCTAGGACATCATCCCCTCCCACACCTGCTGTCAGTACCACACCCACACATTTCAACAAGAGATGGGTATCAATCTCAGAGAAACATTCCCTAATCCTCCCTTTGGCCCTGCCCTGCGCTCATCTGTTCTGCCGGTACTGGAGTTCGACTTAAATCTAACCTGAACCTTCTTGCCTGTCAGTGGCAGCCCCATCCTGTAGTTAGCAGCCCCTAAGAGGTTCCAGGCAAGTTTGTGGACACACACAATAAATGTGTCACCCATTGCCTTGTTTCCTTTCATCCTGTCGTTGGCATGGTAACCTTCCCTGTAAAAGTTGCAGCCCTCACGGATGTTTTTCAGTTCTAGCAGGGACATAGCTCCTTCCCCTCACCCCGTGTAGATCACAGGGTGACATGTAGCTGTGTCATTCTGGCTCCTCTTCCAGAATGGGGATGTGGTGCTGGTGGCACAAAAGAAGGACTGGTTTATGGAGGGCAGCAGAGGACTTAAGGGAGATGCTGATTGGATCTCTGAGGAACAGATTCCTTCTGTCCTACATGTTGATCCTTGGCCACCCAGAGAAACCAGCTCTGAGGCCCAGAATATTTAGGGAGCCACTCAGGATCTCATGGTGAATGATAAACACACATCTTCACTAAAATCAGGCACCCAACAAATGGTATGATGGCCGGTGCTTAAGCCTATAGAATAAACTGATAAACTAAAAAGCCTCCAGAATCCAGTGATTTCCTCTCTCCTCAGTCCCTCTGTGGAATAAATCAATATTTATTAACCATCTCCCGTGTTCCAGTTTCCCCATATATTATTTAAACTAATTCTTCCCACAGTCCTTTGAGGAAGGTATTAGAACACATTTTACAAACAAGGAAGCTAAAATTTGGGCAGAGATCTTAAGCAACGTAACCAAAACTACGTGGCCGTGGAGTGGTGGCACTGAGACTGGAACCTAGGTCTTCAGACTCCCAATCCCACACAAAAGTCCTGTGTTCCTTTGTATTTGTGACTGTGCTACTGATAAAGAAATCCTTGCCCCCAGGTCCCAAGGCATTGCCTTTCTAGGAGTTCCTCAGGAACGAAATGGACATCAGCGTCAGTCTCTGTGGCCAAGGGGTCCTGCGGGGCCCTGCGTGGCCCTGCGTGGCACAGCAGCAGCAGCAGCAGTGTCCTCATCCTCAAACCTGAGTCTTCCCCCTGCCAGCTGCCTTGTCTCCGTCATGGAGTTTCCCCAGCAGAGGGCAAGCCGAGGGAAAGTGGTTCCCAGCTGCCAGCCTCATCTAGACAAAATTGCATTAGCGCCAGCCCCGGCTTCGGTCCCTCCAGAGTGAGCACATACAGCTCCCCCGCAGAAGGGAGGGGCAGAGAGACACGAGCAAAAAAGGAAACTTCCATTTCTTTCTTTGGCTGGGAAGCACTTGGCTTCGAGCTGCCACTCATCTTGTAGGTGGGGAAGATTAATACTGATCCTCTGGAGATTATAGAAGTCTCTAAAATGAACCCTTGGGCGAAAGGTTTGCTAGGGAGAGAGGCTAGTAGGAAAGCCCGAGGTTTGAGTGCAGCAGGAGGGAAAGAGAGGCAGTCTGAGGAGGGAGAGAGGCCCCTGATCTCCTCTCGTGCTCTTTTCTGGGTGTCATTCTTCTTTCCGTGGGACTTATGTCCTTTTGTCCAAAAAGACCAGAATAGTCATGTCCTGGCAACTGGAGCAGGGTGAGGGAGGAAGCAGTAGGAGGAGGCAACTATCAGATTGTCACCTCAAGCAAAACAGAGAATGCGTTAATAGTATTAATAGTTAATATTTAATAGTTAATAGCGGGTCAACCACACTTCATTTATTATCTTATTTAATAGATCCTACTGTTATCCCTGTTTTAGAGAAAAAGAAATTGAGAGGTTTATGGGGCTCCTCAATGACAATACCTCCCAATAGGAGTGGGCCAAGCACTCAGCAGATATTCTCATTTAATCCTCACCACAAACCAGTGAGAGGGAACCATTATGCCCATTTTCTCCAGGTGAAAACTGAGGCTCAGAGAAGTAGGGAACTTGCCTGTGATCACTAAGTAATGTAAGTGGCAGAGTGAGGGATTAGAATTTGGATGTGTGACTCCAGAACTTATGTGTTCAACACTGTCTTGCTGCCACCAAGTCTTCTCCACACCTTCTGGGACTCCTGCTCACATAGCCTGAGACCACAAATATCTGCCCACACCTGCACTTCCCTGCCTTTTGCCACACAGGTGAAAACCCAGCCAGGAGCATTCACTGGGTTTAGTTCAGACTTGCCACCAGCGTCTTTCTAGGGCTTGGACAGATGGGCCTGGGTAACATGGGGCCCTGTGTCTTGGGGCTCTGGCTCCCATCCAGACTCCCGAGGTGGGAGGAAACCTAGAGAGGACATTACCACCCTCCACATGCCTTGAGATTTCCCTAAGAGATACAAAGATGTATAAAGTGAACAGCCCTCAGGAGGTCTCCTTAAGATCCAGGAAGGTGCTTCTTGCAGGAAAGGATGGTGAGCCCAGCAATTTCAACCAGTGAGACCCGAAAGCAGCAGTCTCTCCAGCTGGGCAGGCTCCCAGTGGCCTTTCTCAGAGGCTCCTCTGCACTGTTACATGAGCAGACTCCATCACTCCCACCCCCACTGCTGTGGAGGTGGGAAACACTTGGAATCCTGAGTCACAGGCAAGGTTCCACTTCACTTTCCCTGGAACAGCAAGTCAAGGATGCAGCCGGCAGTGTATTTGGAAAGGAAGGGCAACTGGAAAGTGAAAAAGAATAGTGCTCATTTCCTTCCCTACCAACTCTTTTATTTTAAAAACATTTTATGCATTTAATTTTTATCACACCATGTGTGATGCACGTTCATTGCAGAAAATACATGTTATGGAAATGAGGTTTATTAGTGTGAGTGTTCCTCCCTTTTTTCTCTCCTAACTTATCCGTCCACCAAAAGGTTTCCAGCTCAGAATCCAATCCCACTTTCCCACTTTCCAGTTTAGAGGGTTCAGTCTTTGCCAGCCCAGTTCCTGGACATTTTGTGATGCACAATCAGAACTGGGGGGAGGGAGTAGTTAGAGAGAGATGTAGAGTCTGAGAGGCTGGAAAAAGGAAGGACTTGGGCAGAGAGGCTAAACTGATCTATATAATAAAGAACAAGGAAGGAGAGGGAGAAGGAAAGTTAGAAGGGAAAAGTAGGAGGACTTTTATGAAGCATTGCTGTGGGGCATTACGTGAACTCCCCATAATTCCCCAAGTAGAGATTGGAATAACTGTATTTTCTGGCTCCAGGATCGTAATTCCTTATTTGCAATTCTTTATTGCAAACCTTGTAGAGCTTTGACCATGTAGAAATCCAGCATTTATTAGGGTTCTATACAGGAAAGTACAAAATATCATTATCCGATAAGTGAAAGAAAATAGTCAAGTATTTATCCTGCCCTTTTTTTTTTTTTTTTTAAACAACTATGATTAAGCCTAAGTTCATCATCGACAAATTCTGGCTAACAAATGCAAATGGAATGGTAGAATTACAAAATCACCATTTAGTAACCTCTAATGAGATAATAGATTTAGACAAGGATCATCAGTAATCCAGGGATTCCTAAAACCATTGGGTGGTGAAGGATGGAAGGGAACTTTATAATATCAATAATACTTGAACTCATCAATTAATTTTAACATCACAAAAAGAGAGACACCCAACAGAAAACATATGTTCACATATAAACCTGTATATAATGTCTGTAGCTGCAGCATTATTTGTAATAGTCAAAATGGAAGCAACCCAAATGTCCATTAACTGGTAAGTGGATTTTTAAAATGTGGTATATCCATACAATGGAATATTATTCAGCCAAAAAAAGGGGAATGGGGCTTCCCTGGTGGTGCAGTAGTTGAGAGTCCGCCTGCCGATGCAGGGGACACGGGTTCGTGCCCCGGTCCGGGAGGATCCCACATGCCACGGAGCGGCTAGGCCCGTGAGCCATGGCCGCTGAGCCTGCGCGTCCGGAGCCTGTGCTCCACGACGGCAGAGGCCACAATAGTGAGAGGCCTGCGTACCGCAAAAGAAAAAAAAGGGGAATGAAGTACTGATACATGTTACAACATGGATAAACCTTAAAAATATTATGCTAAAAAAATATAATGCTAAGTGAACTGAGATACCAAAGGCCACGTATTTTATTGTTTTATCTACATGAAATGTCCAGACTAGGCAAATACAGACAGAAAGTAGATTGGTGGTTGCCAGGTGCTGGGGGGTGGGTGGAACACGGAGTGACTGCCAACAGGTACAGGATTTCTTTAGGGGTTGATGGTAATGTTCTGGAATTAGGTAGTGGCAGTAGTTGTACAACAGCGTGACTATATTAAAAACCACTGAATTTTACACTGTAATTTTTATGTTATATGAATTATTTTTCAATTAAAAAATAATATCTAGAAAATTAAAAAGAGAGAGAGAGAACCAAAAATTATGTGTCTCTTGATATATTGCAGAAGCAAGTACATAGCATGACCTTAAAAGTGAACCTGAATTTGATCAAACCTCTAGGTATAAAAATGAGTTTGGGGGCTTCCCTGATGGCACAGTGGTTAAGAATCCGCCTATCAATGAATGGGACACAGGTTCGAGCCCTGGTCTGGGAAGATCCCACATGCTGCGGAGCAACTAAGCCTGTGCACCGCAGCTACTGAGCCTGCGCTCTAGAGCCCACGAGCCACAACTACAGAGCCTGCCCACCACAACTACTGAAGCCCACACACCTAGAGCCTGTGCTCCATAGCAAGAGAAGCCACTGAAATGAGAAGCCCGCGCACCACAACGAACAGTAACCCAGACTCGCTGCAACTAGAGAAAGCCCGCATGCAGCAATGAAGACCAAATGCAGCCAAAAATAAATGATAAAAATAAAAATAAATATTAAAAAAACGAGTTTATAGGAAATTCACGGGATAGAAGGACATAGTAAATAACATTATGAGGGGAAAAAATGCAATCTGTCAAATCTAAAAGTGGGGAATTCTTCAGGACAAGTAACTTGGTTTCTTCAATAAATAAATAGCAAGGGAAACTAATATGAATGAAAAGAAACTTAAAAGACATATCAACAAATGAAAAATGTGGTCTTTTTCAGGTCTTGATTCAAACAAAGGAACTTAAAAAATACTCATAAAGATATATACTGAAGTATTTTCAGATGAAATTAGGTAATGTCTGGAATTTGCTTCAAAACAGTCCAGTGTGTAGTAGCAGGGAGTGCGGAAGGCAGTGTAGACGAGTCAAGACCAGCTGTGAGTTGACAGGTGTTGAACTGATGGTTAGATACAGAGAAGTTCATTACACTACTCCCTCCTACTTTTGTGAATGTTTCAAAATTTAAACACACACATAAAAATGAGGCTTGATTTATCCATGAAATTGGGGCATATTTAAAAGTTATATGTTATTTAAAGGAAAATGGGCTAAGGTCAAATAATTGAGTTTGAGGTCACTCGTGCTTTATTGAAAGCTGAAATTAAAGAGCATGTGTAAAATCTGAAGTGACCAAATTATTCTTATCATTATTGTTATTATTGCAATAACTAAATTGGAAATGGAGCGGGGGGACCAGGACCCTCCCAAGGAGGCAGGAAGCAGTGCAGCCTTTCGAACACCCAGAAACACAGTCAAACTAAGTTGTTGGCCTTCTGGCCCCAACCTGCTTTTCCAGCCCCGTTTCTTGGCCCCCCTCCTTTCCTTGCTCTCAGGCCACACCACCATTAATTCACAGGTTCCTGAACACCTTGACTTCCTTGCCTTTGTACTTGTTATTGCCTCTGCCTGCAAATCCCTCTCCTGTGAACACCCTATCTTCCTCCTACACCCTGTTCGCCTCCTCCGTCATAGGATTAGTCACTCCCTGCTCCATACACACCTCTATCACACTGTGAGGCAATTATTTATTTCTAAATCTCCCCCCACCCAATTCTGTGATGGCCCAGACTCTATCTTGTTTATCTCTGCATGCTCAGGGCATGACAGAAAGCAGGTAGCATTTGGTGAATGTGTTTTGGATAACAGACTGACTGAGTAACTGAGGAGCAGCATAGACTTTGGATGGCCCAGTGCTCCGTGTGGCCCCAAGAAATTTACTCAGACTTGGGCTCTCTCCCAAGATATGCCTGCTAAACTGGGGTACAACAAAGCAAACAGTCTGATCCAAGAATAAACAACAAGATCACCTGGTTAACACCAACCCAGTTATAAGCAAAAGAAAGAAATTTAAGAGAAAAACTTGGAGCCTAGTAGTATGCATGAATTGTGTATTGGAAATGGAGAGAGATAATTTGGTGATAGGGGCAAGAGCTCAAGAGTCCTGTGAGAAATAGGGTGGCAAGCTAATAAAACAACACTGCTTTTTGACTTTTAAAAAACCTACAGCCCCCAAATATAGAAGCCAGAAGCAGCTCCCTGATGCTTCTATCCTGCCAGCCCCAACGGACAATCCACCTACAGGGAATATTAAACAGCCAACCTGTGTCCTCTCAGCAAAGAACCTAGAGCTCTGAGTCACTACAAAATCTTTCCCTTCTTTTCTTTTTAGCACTCTTAACACCTTACACCTGAAGGAGCACATCTGTGCAGGGGGAGAAAATACTCCATCAGAGGAACTTCCTAAAGATGACTACATCATACCAGATTCTAGAAAATAATTATTTGCTTACCTAATCTTATTTTTTCTTTTTCTTTCATAAATACTTTCTTCTGATGATTTTTTAAAAACTTGCTTACTTGGAAAATACAGAAAAGTACATGAAATGAAATTAAAATTTCCCATAATCCCATCAGAAATAACATTAACATTTGATGTATGCGTGTGTGCATGTGTGCATTTTATGTAACTGGAATCATGTCATATAGAGTTTTATATATTTACCACTTAGTAGTATATTTGGGTATTTTTTCAGGTCGATAGTTATTTTAGAACATGATTTATAGTGACTGCCTAGTAGTCCATCATATAACAATTTACTTCAGCCATCACCCATAGGACATTTATGTTGTTGCCAGTTTTTCTCCATTGCGAATAATACACTGTAATTAACAGCAATCCTGGAAGAACTGCTAGGTAGAAGGCATGCACTTTTTTTTTAAGACATTTATTTATTCATTTTTGGCTGCATTGGGTCTTCGTTGCTGCACGTGGGCTTTCTCTAGTTGCAGAGAGTGGGGGCTGCTCTTCCTTGCGGTGTGTGGGCTTCTCATTGCGGTGGTTTCCCTTGTTGCAGAGCACGGGCTCTAGGCGCATGGGCTCAGTAGTTGTGGCTCGTGGGCTCTAGAGTGCAGGCTCAGTAGTTGTGGCGCACGGGCTTAGTTTCTCCTCGGCATGTGGGATCTTCCTGGATCAGGGATCAAACCCGTGTCCCCTTCATTGGCAGGCGGATTCTTAACCACTGCGCCACCAGGGAAGCCCCAGCATGAAGTTTTATAAGGCTTTTGGTGCATGTTGTTGAATTGCCCTCAAGAAGGCTTATACCAGTTTATTCTCCCTCCATCAGTGTGTGAGACTTTCGTGCATCCACGGGCTATCCCTCAATCTACCATGTGTGAAAAAGGTAAGGTGTTTCTATATTTCTCACAATTGATATATATTTCGTAATCAGAAAAAAAATCATGTTCTTTTTTTAAAGAAAAAGAAGTTTTCCCCATTAAAAAGATGGGAAACCTGAGGTCCATGGATGAATAACTTTTAAAGTCTTGCTTTTTGAAGTCTGACAGTTGGGTCTAGGAGATTGAAAAAAAGTATTTCTGGATAGAACCAAGATGCTTCTGAGAAGAAAATTCTAAGGACCTTGGCAGTTTCAGTAGCCAAGAATGAAGTCTGGCTCTGAAAAGAATGAAAGATGGCTCTGAGGAGACAATCAGGGGAGTCATCACAAATTTGAGGGGACAAACTTGGTTCTGAGGCCGCTGGAATGGGATCGGAAGCAGTCACCACTCCAGAGTTTCTGTTTTATAGAGACTTGGGGCAATCAAATTTGCATTTGCATCATTCATAGGATATTGAGAACACTCCCCAAAGTACTGCTTGGCCTCATCACTGATCTAAGAAGACTTACAAATGGTCCAGGTCGGGTGGACCTTAGAGTATTAAATAGGTGGTTCTGAGAAGACAGTTTAAGATGGATGATTGGTGTTGAGGTGACTGAAAACTGGTTTTTTTTGTCTGTTTGTTTTTTTGCAGTACGCGGGCCTCTCACTGTTGTGGCCTCTCCTGTTGCGGAGCACAGTCTCCAGACGCGCAGGTTCAGCGGCCACGGCTCACGGGCCTAGCCACTCCGCAGCATGTGGGATCTTCCCGAACCGGGGCACGAAGCTTTGTCCCCTGCATCAGCAGGTGGACTCTCAACCACTGTGCCACCAGGGAAGCCCTGAAAACGTTTTTTTTTTTGTTTTTTTTTTAACTACTTATTTCAAGACTTAGTATTTTTTTTATGAATCAGTTACATATACATATGTTCCCATATCTCTTCCCTCTTGCGTCTCCCTCCCTCCCACCCTCCCTATCCCACCGCTCCAGGCGGTCCGAGCTGATCTCCCTGTGCTATGCGGCTGCTCCCCACTAGCTATCTACCTTACGTTTGGTAGTGTATATATGTCCATGCCTCTCTCTCGCTTTGTCACAGCTTACCCTTCCCCCTCCCCATATCCTCAAGTCCATTCTCTAGTAGGTCTGTGTCTTTATTCCTGTCTTAACCCTAGGTTCTTCATGACATTTTTTTTGAAAACTGGTTTTGATAAGGCAGCTGGAGATTCACTCTCTCTGACAAGCCAGTTTGAAGGAATTCAAAGTTGGTTCTAAAGAGATTCAAAGGTGTTTGGCAGGCTGGGATGGTTTTGTTTCTTGTTCTCCCAGATCCCCTCCATATGCTCTGGACCAACTTAACCCCAGTAGGTGCTTCATTAATTTGTTCAATAAATGAGGCCCAGTTTTGTTCTCAGGAGTTTGGTCTTTGGATCTGAAAAGATTCTAGGATGAGAAGTTGGTTATGAGCAGAAATGAGCTTCTGAGGAGGCTGAGATAATTTTCTCTGAGGCGGGCACCCACTTATGGTTCTGTGGAAATGGCTACTTCTGGGTTTGGGAACTCAGGAGGCACTCAGGCCCAGGTGGGCAGCCTGATTTACCTGGGTCACAGGGCTTGGAGAACACAGATTCGTTTCCATGCATTTGCCTCCCCAGATTTACCAAACCACCTCCCTCCAAATGAGTCCCAAGTGAGAGCCTTAGGAGGGCCTCCCTCCCCACTATCCCCAGGTCTGCTCTTTGGACTCTAGTTTGCAAGTCAGCGTCATGGTCTTAGAGGGCTATGTTCTCCCAGCAGAGAGGCTGGTCAGAGCCCAGGCCAGGGCAGCCAGCAGGAGAGAGGGCTCAAGAGGGTCACCCCCAGGGAGGGAGGACAGGTCTGTAGGACGGAATGAGCACTGGGAAGTCTACCTGGGGAATGGGCACTAGAAGACAGGAAAGGAAAAGATTTTAAAAATCTAGATGTAGTGAGGTATAAAGGGTTTAAAAATAGCTTTATTTACATACCATAAAATTCGTCCATTTTAAGAATACAATTCAATGACTTTTAGTAAATTTCCGGAGTTGTTCAAACATCACAGTTCATTTTTAGAACATTTCCATCATCCCCAAAATAAGAAGCTGATTTGCAGTCAAGATCTACTCTTTTTTTTCTCTTTTTAATTTATTTTTGGCTGCGCCCCTCCGCATGCAGGACCTTAGTTCCCCCACCAGGGATCAGACTTGCATCCCCTGCAGTGGAAGCACAGAGTCTTAACCACTGGACAGCCAGGGAAGTCCCTCAAGATCTACTCTTACCCCGAGCCCCTGGCAACTACTAATCTGCTGTCTATAGATGTGCCTTTTCTGGACATTTCATATAAATGCAACCATACAATATGCACCTAACTTTTTTTATTATAATGTCTTTAAGGTTTATCCATGTTGTAGCACACATCCATATTTTGTCCCTTAATGATTGCAGAGTGGTCTTTCGTTGTTTGGATCTGCCACACCTTATTTATCCATTCACCAGTTGAATAGACATTTTGACTTGTTTACACTTTTTGGCTCTTATGAATACTCGCATCCATATCTTTGTGTAAACATGTTTTCACTTCTCTTGGGTAGATAGCCAGGAGTGGAATTGCTGGGTCGTATGGTAAGTGTATGTTTAACTTTATAAGAAATGGCTAAACTGTTTTCCAAAGTGGCACCTTTTTACATGCCTACCAGCAATGTATGAGGGTTCCAGTTTTTTCACATCACCAACACTTGTTATTGTCTGTCTGAAAAGGGTAACTGTTAAGGATAATCTTCTAAAATAAAGCAAGTAACCCTCTCCCCACACCAACCCCAACATATACCCAGGCAGGCAGCAAGTGCCAGTTTATCAGAGTTGGGAACCCACCCTCTGACCCCCACTGCCTTTTCACCCTCAGGCTGCTGCACAGCCCCAGGCTCCCTTGGCCCAAAGAGGAGAGAGAAAAGATGCAGTTGCAAGACTATCTCAGAACTGAGGGGTGGGAATGTGGGAAGATAGGGTTTGTGATAACTAGTGAGTGAGTGGGGCCCATGTTCTAGAAAATCCATCCAGGTAAGATCCCCCAGGAGATAGTAACAAAATGCAACGTGTACAGATAACCTCTCAGGACTATCTCCCGGGACAATTTCCCACACCATCTGATCTTAGCCCCTTCCTCCTTCTGAGGTACGAGCACCTTATCAGTGTGTGGCCCACCATCCACCAGGCACCTTTTCTCCTTAGAAAAGTATTGCTGAGGACTTAAGGACATTTGCCAAACTGAATAAACAATGACATATAAACAAGCATACCTTATTTAGCCCCAGACATATTACCAAGAAGATATAAACAAACGGGACGGAGTTTGAAATAGAGCAATGAAGATGATGAAGGGGCTGGCTCCGTTTCCATGCAGAAAGATTAAATGAAGCAAAAAATTTTTAGGAGTCTGGGCCCTGACTCTGTGAGTGGGGGGGGGGGAAGGGGGTGATTATTGCTTTGAGTAAGAGAGAGGGGAGTAAATGGGGACGTGGTGGGAAGAAGGTGCCAGAACGGGGCGGCTCTGGAGTGAATGGGCCCACATCCACACAAAGACTTGTACTCAAATGCTCAAAGCAGCTTTATTTCTAATAGCCCCTAAAGGGAACCAACCCCAACGTCCATGCACAGGTGAGAAGGTGAGCAACTTGTGCTATAGCTGTGCAGTGGAATACTGCTCAGCAATAAAAAGGAGTGAACTATTTATACATGCAACGACATGGATGAATCTCAAAATAACAATGCTAAGTGAGAGAACCCAGACCAAAACGAGTACATACAGAATTATTCAACTTGTATGAAACTCCAGAAAATGCAAACTGATCTATATAGTGACAGAAAACAGATCAGCGGTTGCCTGGGGACAGAAGTAGAAGAAGGAAAGACGTCCAAGGGGTATGAGGAAAGTTTTGAAGGTGATAGATATGTTCATTATCTTAATTGTGGCGATGGTTTCACCTGTGTACACATGTCAAGACTCATCAAATTGTACACTTTACATGTACCTCAATTGTATTTACATCAGTTTTGTGTACTTTTATATGTACATCAAGTGTACCTCAATAAAGTCATAATAATAGCAGTAATAATAATAATAAACAACCTAAGTACTGAGGAGAATGGACTTACGGGAGGGCTTCCTGAAAAAGGAGATGAGATAGTTTTACTTGGATCTGAGAAGCTGAGCCACCAACTTGACTTAAGAGAACATTATCGAGTAAGCTTTGCCTCAAAAGGCTCTCCTAGGTTCTAGTACTGGGAAAAGGGAGATGGGATGAAAAATCACTGAAGTGGAGGGCTAGATTTGCTATTTGGGTGCAAAATCTTATTAGCACCCAAAAGCGTATGGGTAGAATGTTGACATCTTACTTGCTCATACCTGCTTCTTTTAGACTTGGTCTCATTCCCCTTAGGACCACTGGGATCTCACTCTGCCCAATCTTCCCCTCTCAAGTTGCATTAAGTGTCGCTGCACCAGGGAAAACAGCAGAGGAGAGAGGGGAACATTGGAGAGAACCCCTCTGACTCCATTGCACCCGTTCCTGACTCCATTTCTTCCTGGGGTGTGGGAGCTGTAAGTGGGGGCAGGTAGAAGGAAGCACACCTCAAACCCAGCCTGACAATAGAAGCTAAGCTCTGCCTTTCTGAGTGCTTAGAATCTTTCAAAATGAATGAGGCTGAACATTCCTGAAATTTAAGAGAAAAGAGTACCTCTCAGATACTAAGAGGTCAGGGTCAAGAGTCCTTAGGACCTGGTTTTCTTTTGCTTCAGAATTGAAACCTGTCCTTCGCTGGCCGAGTTCCCTTGCCCTCTCTCCTCTTCCACCCCATTCCTCTCTGTCCCTCTCCACATCCCTGAAGCCCTAGAAAATGTGCCCAGGTAGCAATCAATTGTTCAACACTATCTGGGTCCCTTCCCAAACCTCAGCCTTTATGACGATGCGAGTTTTTATCAGCACTGCCCTGGGCCCTTGGTTTTAGATTTCCCTCACAGGAGCAGGAGTTAAAGTGAACACTTTACTTTTTCTTTACACTATAGGACCTTAAAATCAGGCAATTATTGAGTCTTGGCCTATTTAAACCATGCAAAGAAACTTAAATTTCAACTGTCAGAACCTAAAGAAACCCTGGTGACAGGACTAATAATAATTAGCTGGCAGGCTTGGCATCTGCATCAGAATCACCTGGCATGCTAGTTATCAAGGCCAGTTCCAGGACCCCATTCCAGACCTCAGGAATCAGATGCTCTGGGAATGGGGCCTAGGAATCTGATTCTGATGCACTGTAACAATGTAGGAGACCCTTTGCTTTAAAGGAACAGAGTGAGTCTCTTTGCTCCTTCTTTCATATTTTATTCTTGCCATGTTTTTTTTTCTTGGGAGCCTGTGATGAGAGATTCTTAAGAATGTGTAACAGGCATAGACTTGTTTTCCTGGGCCTAGAGTAAGATGGGGAGGGGAGGTGGGGCTGGGAAGAGGTGTGCCAATGCAAATATTGTCCCATCAGGACGTGGTGATTTTGCCAGGAGGCTACAGGGATGTGCCCGTTGCTAGAGAAGGTGGCTTTGTTCCCCGTGTTCCAGGCTGAGGATTCTGGTGTCATGGGAAAGGGCAGAGATCAAACACTGCTGGTGCTTGAGGGGTAGAATGGAAGAGAAAGAATTGGGTTGATGCCAGGGGATTGCTGGAATTCCCCTGGCTCCGGGAGAGGTGTGGGTTGGTAACCAGGGAGACCCTTGGGGGAGGAGAAGGTGTGGAGGTAGGTTAGACTTCGATTTCATTCAGGGCCTGATATCCATACTGGATAGAGGGGATACTTCATTGTCCTTGATTTTGGGGTCAGAAGTTGGGAAGGGAGCCAAGGCTTGGGAATTCCAGGACACCAAATCTATTGCACCCATCTGACCAATGGAAGGTG
Source organism: Pseudorca crassidens (assembly GCF_039906515.1). Lineage (NCBI taxonomy): Eukaryota > Metazoa > Chordata > Mammalia > Artiodactyla > Delphinidae > Pseudorca > Pseudorca crassidens. The sequence goes on along the minus strand of NC_090298.1, from coordinate 115,589,844 downwards.
GTGTCTGACCAATTCACAGAAGACTCATATCAGGGTTGGAAGTAGTGCTTCCATTCAGTAATCCATCCATCCATCCTCCCTGTCTCACACACAAAGCAAGCCAATCGGGCCGACTTCCACTTACTCTGCCAAACTCAACTTTTCCACCTTTCCTAAGCCCCTGGGTGGGTTGAGTGTCCTTCGCAGTACTCCCAGAGAGCCTCATGCTTGCCCATGTTATATGACCTAGCACCATGTTATAATTTTTGGCTTCATCTCTATCTCCCCAACTGACAATGTGCCTTGTTGTCATGGCCAGCTCAAGGCCTCTCACAGAATAGACAGATGCTCACAAGCCCACGAGAATTGCTCTGGCTGTGAGTGTGGATCCTCTGGGGGCTGGGGCCAGAGGAACCTAGCACTTTAGGCCTCCTGCATAGTGGGGACAGACTTAGTCTAGGTGGAACAATAGACACCAGGCCAGCCTCCTGCCCCCTCTGCCCTGTGTCACAGGAGGCTGCCAAGGATCACAGCTCTAGCTGGCAAGTAATGAGATTTTCTCCTGGAAGGATTCTTGGCTTGATAACTGGTCCTTGCCTCTTCTAACCTTCTTCGATACCCTCAGGCTTCTGGGGACATGGAGGATGGGAGGAAGAGTCTGAGGCAGCCCCAGCTTTTACTGTTTCCCAAAGCCCTCTGCCCACCCCTTATCTCCCCCAGGTGTATAGGGCAGGGATTCCCAAGAACACAGAATTTCCCTACCCTGGGTAGAGATGGAGGCAGGGCTGGTCAGACATTTGGGGCTAGAATGGTGCTACCTCTGGCCACACATGTTCCACCTCTACCTCTGGCCTTTTTTAGCTTTCACTAACCAAGATAAGCCTGAAGCCCACCAGACTGAGGAATGGGCCCAGTATCAAGAAGAGGAGACCCAAACCCAATTCTCGAAGAATTCACTCCAGCGACACACAGTGGGCACGTCTCTGGTTGGAATATCCTTGTCTCTGGAAAAGCCCCTCAAACCCCTCGATAGAGACGGCTACTACAGAGGCCTCCCCCTAGCCCAGGAAACACACCCAACCACAGCTATTTTATTTTCCTTTTAATTTTTCTGAAGGATATACACCACATATCCCATGGGCAGTAAAGCGCATTCAACGTGTTTATAAGCCAAACAGTCACTTTGTTTAAGCAAACACAAGTACAAAGTAAAATAAAACCACAAAATAATGAACTGCATGTTCATAACATACAAAAATTGCCGCCTACTCAGTAGGTAACTACAACATTCCAACTCCTGAATATATATATAAATTTACATTTTCAGTTAAAAAAATAGACTTTTGAGAGTTCTGATTTTTAGATTTTGTTTTCTTACATTCTGGAGAACTGAAGCTCAAGCTCAGCCCTTTTCCTTATTTTGCTCCCAAAGCCTCCCCTGAATCACCACTCCTTGCCCCCCTTAAGGCTAGAGGTGAGCACATCCCTTACAATTGCACATGTCAAGCCGTCAGCAAGGCGCATCACACAAAAGGCACCAAGACGTGAAACTTTTTAAACCAAAAGGACAAAAAAAAACCCCAAACCTTTCAAAAAAAGGAGAAAAACCAAGCCATATTTTGCCACATGTGAGAGTACAGTCGGGCAATATTTACAAAAAGGTTAACAGAACAACACTCTGAAACATGCTCCGATTAATACCGAGAATTGCTGTTTCAAAAAAAGCTTCAAACTTAATTGTCACAGCATCATCACAAAACAAAGGATCACCATTGGTTTGCTTGGCTTTTCTTTTTTTTTTTTTCCCCCAAAGTGAGGATCTAATTCCAAATAATACAATAGAGTATGCAAATTATTTCACATCAAGAGTACCCCAAGAAAAACAAAATCCATGGCACAGACACTGTACAAGAGTACAAGGCTGGACTCTGAGGGGCCCAAACCCCATTTTGCCAACTTGATTTTCTAGCATTGAAGGGAGCAAGGGGTCAGGCATACGATGGAGATGATACTGAAATGATATATCCAAAATCCATGCAAATCAAGTTCTTTGGATAGAAGTGAAGACCTTGCACATGGCTGTTTCAGGCAGCTGAAGTCAAAGGGAGTAGGTCCTGGGGAGGAAAGGGAAGTGGACAGAAAGAATTGTTGGCCAACAGACCTTCCACAGCGACCCTGGGGTCAAGTAGAGGAGGATTTGGCTCTGAGAACCTCCATCTGACTTAAGAGGAGCCCCCTCCTATGGCCATCTCCTCCTCCCGTCCTTTAAGTCTCTTGTGTTTCATTTTCTCTCTTTTTCCTTTCCTTTCAGCAAATTTCAATTGTCCTGGGAGAAAACGTGGTCGTCATGTCCGAAAGCCCTGTGGAGGCGCTGAAGGAGTTGGTGACAGCTGAGGAAGGGAAGCTGCTGACCTGGGCAGGGAAAGCAGGAGGAACGGAGGAGTATGTGGTAGCCACGGAGGGTGACGGGAAACCACTGTGCACAGGCGATGGGTAGGTCGAGGAGCCGGGAGAGGAGTAGGAGGTGGGCACGGGTGATGGGTATGAGGTGGTGGCTGGGGATGGGTAAGAGGTAGCCACTGGGGATGGGTAGGAAGGGAGAGAGGAGGTAGCGGCAGAGGCCACACTTTTGTCTGCTTTCTTGTCCTTCTGCCGCAAGTGGATTTTGGTATGCCTCTTGCGTTCATCACTCCTGGCAAACTTTCTCCCACAGATGTCACAGGCGAATGGCTTCTCGCCTGTGTGGGTGCGGATGTGGGTGGTGAGGTGGTCGCTGCGGCTGAAGTTGCGCATGCAGATGCGGCACTGGAAGGGCTTCTGGCCCGTGTGGATGCGGATGTGGCGGGTGAGCTCGTCTGAGCGAGAGAAGCGGCGGTCACAGGACTCCACGGGGCAGGCGTAGGGGCGTTCATGGGGGGGAGTCTTGCTGGGTCGGTTGGGGTACTTGCGCATGCGGCTGGGTTTGATGAGCTGGGACTGGTAGGTGGTGTTGAGGGCCTTCAGGTCCTGGGAGCCCGACTGTGTGGCAAAGGCCTTGATGGTAGAGAGTGGAGTGAGCGAAGGCTGCTGGGTACGGCTCTCCAGGCCCTGGAAGGGTTTCTGGTCTGGGGTGCCCAGGCCCAGGTCCCCCTGCTGTTGTGGAAACAGATAGTCAGGGATCATGGGGACCTGGAAGCCACCCTTGGCAGCAGGGTAGGCAGGAGGTGGGTACTGAAGCGCGGTGCCTGCTGAGCCTGGAAAGGCCTGACCTTGTGGCTCAGGGAAGATGTCGGTGTTAGGTGTGGGGAAGGTGGGTGCCGCTGAGTAAATAGGGCTGCTGTCGTTGGACTGCACTGCGCAGCTCAGGGGTGGGCTCTGGGAGGCAGAGGAGGAGGCCGCTGGAGATGATGCTGAGGATGAGGTGGCTGGGGGGTTGGTCATGCTAACGAGGCCGCTGACCAGGCTGAAAAGGGGCTCAGGCCATAAGGTGTTGCCACTGTTGGGTGCAGGCTCCAGAGAGAAGCGGCCAGTGTAGGTGATGGGGGGCAGCCGGGTGGTTTGGCTGGGGTAACTCGTCTCCACTAGAACCTTCTCGTTATTCAGAGTGATGTCAGGAAAAGACTCTGGCAGGAGAGAGAGAGGGAGGAGGCCTGGTTACTGGAGAGCAATCACTGGAGGGCGAGGAGGACCCACGCTGCCAGGCGAGAGGTCGGGCCAGCTACCATTGACTCTTGAGCTAGTTAATAATTGATAGCAGCAGATTGCAATGTTCCTGGACCCGATCCAGAGGCAGAACCCATTTCAACAACAGCTGACGCAAATACGGAGAATCCCCCTCCACTGCAGCTCCCAGCGTTCCGCAGCAGCGGCTGCGAGGGCGAGGGATTCCCGCCAGCACCCCCTCGGCCACCGCTAGTGCGCGACCCCTACCCGGGGCTGCCGAGACATCCCTGGCCAAGGATCACCGTCCTTCCCTGGGGACAGGAGGCAGGCTAGCCTTCCTGGAGGCGGAGGGGGCGCAGCCCTGCTCGTCAAAACAAGCCCTCCCCCCCTCCCCCCACCCCCGCAGCCCCACAGCTCTCCTTCCAAAACAAAAGCTGGCTCCCCTGTGCACCGTTAAGGACGAGGAGGGGGTGGGGGATGTCCCCAGGCATTCCTCTAACACAGGACCTTGGGGATGACAGGAATGGAAGGGAAACCCCACTTGCATCCCTTAAGTCCAGAAGCACTGCCGCGGTGAAGGGGCGCTGCAAAGGCCGTGGGGAAGGACCAGACTCCAGGATGGTGGCGAAGGGGCTAGCCCTCGACGTAGGCCACAGCTTACCTGCGGTCAGGTGCTCATAGGGCTGCTCGCCCGCCTCCCCCTGAGGGTTGAAGGCGCCGCCGCTGCTGTTGCTGTTGCTGCCGCCCCCTCCACCTCCACCGCCCCCGCTGCTGCTGCTGTTACCGCCGCTGCCCTCCGGGGCCCCGGAGGCACCGAGGAACTGGGGAGCCCCATTGCTCAGCAGCATCATCTCCTCCAGCTTAGGGTAGTTGTCCATGGTGGGCGAATGAGGAAAGGAGCCAAAGGGGTCGGAGATCTGCAGCGGGGACATCAGCTGCATCTCGGCCTTGGCTGCCGCCATCCCGGACTGGTGGGCTGGAGAGCTGGTGTTGGGGCAGGTGGGCGCAGCCCGGGGCAGGAGCTGCGGGGGACACCTCTCGGGGGCCTGGCCAGGTCACATGCGGGGCGCGGGGCACACTGTGGAGAGCGCAGGTGGGGTCTGCCGGCTCGCCCTCGCCGCCGGCCGGTGTAGACGCGGCGCGGCTGCCGAGGCTGGGGTAGGGGCCGGTCCTGCGGCGGAAGCTGGTGGCAGCGGCGGCGGCAGCTGGCGGCGGCGGCTCCCCGAGTTCTGCGCGCTGGGATCTCTCGCGACTCCCCGGATCCGCCTCTATTTGAAGGGTCTGGAACGACATGGACCCACCTCCTTCGTGACGTACATGGCCATAAATGGGAAACAGGAAGCCCTAATATGGCAAGACCAGCCGGGAGGACCCGGAGTGACGTGAAGCCCCCTCTCCAAGAGCCATAGGCACTGCCATCCCGCACCCTGGGCCCGACGCCGGCTCCCACACCCTGGGTGCCCAGGCCTTGAGGAAGCTTAGTGCTCAAGCCACAGCTGAGGACTCCCGGACCGAAGCTGCTCCGTAGTTCCCGGCGTTGCCCCCGCCCCTTCCCTCCGCCTTCTTCCCTCCTCCCGGAGCCGGAAACAGCCGGGCCATATCTGGGCACTCCAAATAAGGCGCTGCCCATATAAGGGTTGTTCCGGCGGGGGATCCTTCCTGCTCCTTATATGGCGTTTCCGGGTCGCTGCTTGCTGTTCCCTGCCTCCCTCCCTCCTCCCTGGTTCCGAGCCGGGAGCCCTACGCGCGCGCAAGAGCTGGGGACGCCCAGGCGGGGAGGGTTCCAGGCGCGTAGCTCTATGCGCTTCGAGGCTCCCGGCGGGGACTGGGCTGGGAAAGCCCAGGCCCTGGGCGGGGGCGAGGGCGAGTAGGACCTGGGTTCTGCCACCGTGATCCAGGGCTCGCCCGCCTACCTCTGGGACCGTGGGAGCCGGGCGGGAGCGAAGGGGAGGAGCTGCTGGGCTGGCCAGGGCAGAGGCCGCCCAGGAGAGGCGGGGCCCTGACCCCAGGCCTCGACCAATGGCATGGTGCCTTTCCAAGTGTCGCGGGGGAAACTGAGGCTAGGAAATAACGGCCAGATGGTTCCTGGGTTCCTTCCTGTGCGGTACGGTGGGCCATCTGTTTCTCCGCCATCTGCCAATGGGGTGGGGCTGCTGGAGCTTGGGGATCCCTCTGTGCCACCCGAACCAAAAGGCTGTTCTCTGGTCCCTCTGGGGAAGATCCCACGTTTGGGTGGTTGGACGAGGTAAGCTGATTGCTTCTGGAGAGACCTGAGTGCTGTTCCCACCAGGAGCTGGTGGTCCCTGTGTTGGTGGGAGACTGTCCCACCTTTATCCAGAACAGGTGGAGGTGGGGCGGGAAGTGTGGGAATCTGAAAAGGAGGCTTCCCTGTGGACTGTCTGGGGACCCCAGGCTGGCTCGAAGAGAGGACCTGCTTGGCGGGTTGGTGCTGCCCTCTGGAGGTCCCTCCAGCTCGGTTCCCCCGGCCCCTGGCCGAGTGGGCTCTTCCGCCGCCGTCTTTCTCCCCCTCCCGGCTTCTGTGCTGGGCGCTGCGCCAGGCTGGGGGAGCCTTAGACGCAGTGAGCGCGAACTGAGCAGGCGCCGCATCCTGGGCTACCCCTGCAGTCCCTGGGGAGCCGCCACAGCCGAGGCGCCCAAATCCCGGGCGGGATAACACTCCCCTCCTCGAGCCAGGCCAAGGGCGAGGGTGGGAGGAGAGGGGAGTAGACTGGAATGGTTCCCGCAGGTCTCCCAGGAGCGGGACGCAAACGAGGAAGCCCTCCCTGTCTCGTCCCCGCCCTCCTCCCCACAATCAAGTGCGCAACCAAAAGAGAACTGGGATTCCGGTAGGGGAAGGCTTCTGCTCTAGCTCTGAATCCAGGGGAGGTGGTGTTTTTCTGAATTTAAAAAGAAAGCAGAAAGTGTGTGTGTGGAAGGAGCTTGCTGACGATACTGGGAGGGAAGGGGGCGGGTTAGGGTCTGCTTGAACCTAAACAGCCTCAGGAAGTAGGTGTCGGAGGGTTTAAATTGGGGGGGGGGCGTAGCTATCTTGGGCTTCATCCCTCTGAATCCTACACACACACACACACACACACACACACACACACACACACACACACACACACACACACACACACACACACACACACACACACACACACACACACACACACACACACACACACACCCCTACCTTTCTTATAAAAACCGGCTTAAGAAATCCGGCAGTGAACCAGGGCTCCCTCCTCTCTGTGCTCTAGGTCTGAACTCCCCATCCCAAATGCTAGGGCCTGGTGGGTGTCCACTCCCACCGCCTACCGAGTTGTTCATTAGGAGCAAGAGTGAGGCACCTCTCTGAGGCCTCCTGCTGGGCAGAAAGGCCAGGCCAGTCAGGGTCAGATGTCTTGTGTCTGAATGCCCATTTTGCTACTTCCTGGTGGGGTACCTTGGCCAGAATTTTGTATCTTTCTTCAACTGTAAAAAAGAGCTAATGTTGGGCTTCTCTGGTGGCGCAGTGGTCGGGAGTCCGCCTGCCGATGCAGGGGACGCAGGTTCGTGCCCCGGTCCGCGAAGATCCCACATGCCGCGGAGCGGCTGGGCCCGTGAGCCATGGCTGCTGAGCCTGCGCATCCGGAGCCTGTGCTCCGCAACGGGAGAGGCCACAAAAGTGAGAGGCCCGCGTACCGCAAAAAAAAAAAAAAAAAAAAAGCTAATGTTAATGATGCCCACATGGAAGGATTGTTGTGAAGACTGAAACTCACGTGGACTTCTGTCTGTGAAGTCCTAAATAAAGCACAGTGCCTGCCTTGCTGTTGGCATTCAGTAAACAGTGGCTATTGTTATTTATGACCCCCACAGGGTCACCCACAGCTCACCCACCCATCCTCAGCCTCCAAGCAAACCCCAGTGACCCTTTTCTGAAAAGTTGTACAGAGAAGGAGAAACATTCCAATTCTAACACAGGGGACATTGTCCTGAAGAGCTAATCAGAATCCTTCTTGCGGCAGTAGAACATCATTTCCTAGAGCAGAATTATTTCAACCTTGACTGTGCAGCAGAATCACTGTGGAGCTCTGAAAAAGAAAGGTTTTACCCTAGGCTAACTGAATCACAATCTTCCTGAGCTCCTGAGGGCCAGAACTAAGCAGGCACTTTGTCCTAGGATCCTTCTTCTGTCTCTCAGGAGCTGCCCAGACTCCAAGAGCACATCTTCCTCCCCCAGCCAGGGCAAACTGGTTCCCCTGTGATTCTAATGTGTAAGCTGACCTACGGTATCTTCAGGTCCTCACTGAAGCTGGGCACTCGAAATCCTAACAATCTACATCTTTTGCTTTGCATGTCCAACCTTTCTTTTCCTAAGTGCTCCCTGCCAGTTATTTCCTCTGGAGAGCCACCCCAATCCATGTGGTTGAGGGAAGAGAACCCCATCCTAGTTCTAGGAGAGGGTATGTCACCCTTGCCTGGCCATCTGTCTAGGACGCTTCCATCCAACAGTCCAGGAGCATTCCATCTCCCTAGGCATAGCCACTGAATCAGGATGGGCACATGACCCAAACCAGGCTAATGAGAATCTCTTCTTGGACTTTTTCTGGAACTCTTGAACAAGGGGAATTCTCTTACCCAGGTGGTACTAAGCCAATGGAATGTAAGCCTGGAAGCCATCTTGCCATCAGGACTGGAGAGCTTACCTGAGAATGAAGCCAGTGCAGAGGAAATTAGAAAATAGATTCACACATAGAGAGTAAGTCTCTGGATACAGCCTGAGCCTTTTAGTTACACAGGTCAGTGTATTCCTTTTTTATTTAATAAAACTTATTTCAGTTTCTGTTACAACACAGCAGGTTCTGATTAATACACCCATTATACACAACAACAAAAAACTTTTTTGAGGACTTTCTGTGGGCAAGGCCTGGGAATAAGGCCTAACGCATAGGCCCCTGCCACTGAGAAGCTTACAGTTGGGTAGAAGCAAGCCTGGATTCCACGTTACAAGAGAATTAAGAATAGGCAGCAGCCCTGTTAGCCACCAAAAGTCAGTTACGCTACAGAACATAGAGGATAGGGGGCTGGGAAAAGGACAAGGATGATATTTTGGAGAAACAACATGATGAGGAACAAACTTTGTGGTGAGGAGATGAGAGGCACTTTCAGGCCGGGGTTGGGGGTGGGTTGGCCAGGAGAGTCCATGTGTGGTCTGTCTAGAAAAAATGCGCTGGAGTAGAAAGCATTCCTATTGGGAAGTAGTAGGAGATACAGTTGAATAAAACATTCATTCTTTTAAAAAGAGGTTTATTGGCCATTGCGTGTATCAGACACAGTGCTAAGGAGGAGGTGGCCTTTTCAACTCTGTCCTGACTCCACGGTATATGCCCCTAGAAGGCAGCTTCCACCCAGAAACAGTGACAACAGCTGGCTCAGAGCCCCTACGCACTGCCCACCTTCGCGCTCGCTGTGAGGGGGCATGAGTGAGAAAGAAGCCCGGCGGAAAGCCTCCTCCTGGACAGGGTTATACTGCTGGTCTGCCTTCTTAGCAGTGGGGCTGGGAGCATCTGTGTTATCCCCATTCTCCTCTGGTCTGTCTTTTGGCCAATGGCACACTTTTGTTTGCTGTGACTGGGGGGACAGAGAGGGGAGGAGACATGGTGAAAAGACTTGGCCCCTCCCAAGGAGGGTTTGTGAGCACCCAACTTGTGACCAACAACCCAGATGGGACAACAGGTCTGGGGCCTAAAGGAAACCAGGTTGGGAGAAGGAAGGCCCTGAGCACCCTGGCCCGGGTGTCAGCGGGGCCTCAGGGGGGCTCAGGGATGAGTCTGGGACTCTCAGACCTTGCCTGCTGGGTGACTGATGCCAAAAACCCTGGAAAACTTGAGAGGCCCTCAGAGGTTCTGCAGGTCTGAGCTGCTATCTGTGCTCAGACCTTCCTTGCAAACCAGAGAAGAGGAAGATGCAGAGGTGAGAGCAGAACTGAGCTGGTCCAGGGCAGCTGAGGCTGCAGGAGAAAGCCAGTGGGAACCATCATGCCTGACCCAGGGTTGAGCAGGCTGCAGCTCTCGGAGTAAAACAAGCCCCTTTTTCCATTGCCGCTTCCTCCTCCCCAGCCCCAGGCTACGTCAGCACACACATGCGCTGCTCAGATCGTGGTTTGCCACCACTGTGGCCCGCCCAGGGCTCAGGAAGTGACTCTTGCTTTGGTTCTGTCTGGGGTGCCTGTCACACTTTCCGATGGCTGATCGGCTCCGCTGGAAACGTGGAGGGCCTGGCCTTCAATGGGTCTGGGGGTAGCTCTGCTCCCACCCCAGGGAGGGTCTTTGGGTGCAGAGAGAAGAAACCTGAAGAGGCCAGGTATGGGGTGGGACAGAGGGTGCACTGAGAGGGTGGGGAGAAGTGGAGACCTGGAGGAAGGGGGGAAATGAGAGAGAATCATCCCGGAGTGTTGTAGAGTGAAACCACCTCATCTTCTCCAATTACAGACAGGAAACCAGGTGCCAGAGGAGACCCTGAGCCCTAGGATAGGTGGAGAAGGGCAAGTTCTGAGATAGGCCCATACAGAGTGATGCTGAGGCCTGAGGAAGAAGGGGGTCCACTGGGCTCTGAAGAGGTGCCTGGCATGAGCCCTCCAGATGGCATCCAGGGCTGCAGGGAAGAGCCCATGGAGGACTGGCCCAGGTGGGGGTCTGCCTGCGAGAGTTGGGGTCTGGGCTGCTGTCCTCAGAGTCTGCCTGAGGGGTCATGTGCCGGACAAAGTTAGGTAAGGCCTGAAGTGGAAGTCACGGAGGTGGCTCAGAGGGGCCATTGAGGGAAGAGGGAGGGAGTGGGTCAAGATAGACGACCTTTATCGTTTAGGCCTACTCTCCTGGTCCTCTCTGCCCCAGAGTATCCTGCAGATGCAGAAAGAGGCCGCTGTCCCTGGACATCAGTCCCTCTGCCCTGTGCTGAGTGGCCCCTCTCCCAGGCTCAGGGCCAGCAAGATCCTGGGCTTAGAGGACAATCCATCCTGCGGTGGCTTCCTTGCTCCCCGCACCCCCAGCTGAGTGTGCAGCAAAGCTGGCTGCAGAAATCTCTGGAAGCTCGTTGGGCAGGCAGAGGGAGGGGAGTGTTACATAAGAGCCCACTGATGTGCAGGAAGTCTAGAGCAGCCTTTAGATTAGAAAGGCAGCGTTCCCATCCAGCCCAGAAAGGCAGGAATAGCAACTGCGGTTATTTCTGGCCCCTCACCACCACCCAGCGCCAGGGCTGCTCAGCTTCGTGGTGGGTGAGCTTGGACTCTGCAGACCTGGGGGGAGGGCAGGGAGCGGGGACAGGTAGCCCCTGGGGTTACCCCACTCTGGTACTGGCCTCACCGTCCCCTTCCTCTAAACACCAGGATGCTGAAATCAGTGGTGGTGCTCGTTTCCTCTGATTTTCCTTAATCTCTAGATGCATTCTCTATCCCCACCCCACCCCCAAGACACATTTACGATGTGACAGCCTCCGTGCTAAACACTTGACAGGCATTTGTCCTCACAATGCCTTATGAAGTAGGTTCCATTCTCATCCCCATTTCACTGAAGAGGAAACAGGTTCAGAGAGGGCAGGCGACTTGCTCAAGGTCAGAGAGCCCGGCAGTGGTAGAGCCAGGATTCCAATCCAGACAGTCTAGAACCCTCTAGCTGAACCCCAGCTCATCCCAAGAACTGTTTTCTGGGGCCCCAGAATGAATCAGACAAAGCTTTCATCTTACCGGGGTTCTTGAGTCAAATCGAATGGGGAAGCAGACACGTGAACACATCATTTCACTTCATTCATTCAACGATTACTTATCACATATCTGCTCCACTCTAGGCATTAAAGATATAAGGAAAAAAAAAAAAAGATATAAGGAGAAGTAAGGAGGGTTCTCCCTTTTTTGCAGGTCATAGCCCAGTAAGGGAGACAGACAAGTAAACAAGCAATTTTAACAGTGTGATATGTGCTATCATGGGGGAAGCACAGTGACTGTGGGAGCCCCTAATCCAGCTCCCACCCACTGACGTGGTTCCCAGTCAGTCAGAGAGCCGACTCACCATTTTAAAATAATTCCAGGAGGCTGGGTTGGGGAGGAATGGTGGTGAGACCAGCCAGGAAACCATGCAATCATCCAGGAGAGAGGGTGAGGTCTGGGTGCATCAGCACCAGCTATCACAGAGACTCTCTTCAGGGGCCTCCGAGTCAGAGGCAGAGAGCAAGAAAAACTGACACCCCAATTTACTGACAGGCATCTCAGCCCAAAGTGCATCCATTTCCCATGGTATGGAGGCAATAGGATAGTTAGAGAGGCTGGATGGAAGAGTCCTCTCTTTTTCCTCCTCTAATCATCACCCTATCTGGTCTACCCATATTATGAGGAACGCTGTTTTAGGGCAAAGTCAAAATGAGTGACTGAAGAGGAAGCTGGCACCCAGAACCAGGGAGAAGAGCTTCACTTGGGCAGAGGCTGCACTTCTGTTCCTATCAGCAAAGGGAGGGGATCTTTGGAACTGAAAGGACCCAGTTTCCCTCTGGTCAAGACACAGAGAGAGCCATCATGGCAGGATGACGATGTCTTTAGGCTGACATCGGACTCACTGTTTTTTTCAAAAATATATTGCAGTAAAATATACATAACATAAAATTTACCATTTTAACCATTTTAAGTGTCCTATTCAGTGGCATTAAATACATTTGCAATGTTGTGCAACCATCACCAGTATCCATGTGCAGAACTTTTTTTATCATCCCAAACAGAAACTCTGTACCCATGAAACAGTAATTCCCCATCCTGTTCCCTGCCCTCTGGCCCCTGGTAACCTCTGTTATAGTTTTTGTCTCTCTAAATTTGCCTCTTCTAGGTACCTCATGTAAGTGAAGATATTTGTCCATAATATTTGTCCTTTTATGCCTGGCTTAGCATAATGTTTTCAGGGTTCATCCGTGTTGTAGCATGCATCGGAATTTCATTTCTTTCTAAGGCTGAATAATATTCCATTGTATGTATGTACCACATTTTGTTTTGTTTATCCTCTCATCTGTTGATGGACATTGGGGTTGTTTCTACCTTTTGACTATTGTGAATAATGAATATTAGTGAGCAAGTATCTGTTTATGGATTCTGTTTCTATTCATCATTCATCTCATCTCAGCAATTACCAGAGGGATTAAAGTTAGATTTAAGAAGGATTTTCTACTGGTTTCCTACTACCAGTGACCAAAGCAGCAGCATCTCCCTCTTTGGATAGTTTTCTTAACTCAAGTCTCTTCTACCTCCTCTAATCCCACCCCTAGACTGGGGTAATGCCCAGAATGGCTGCACTGGTATTAGAAAGAGGCTTTACAGGGGTCACTCTGGGGTCATAACTCTGGATGGTTTATTTTTAGGAGCTGGGTGGCAGGGGTCTCACGGTCTTCTCCTGGGCTCTGGGTACTTTTGCCACCACTACCCACCCCAGACCCAGACTTTCTCCTTTCCCTGGCAACATCCAGGCTGTCTCCCTTTTTCTCTCCCAGGCTAAATTGGGAGTGTGAAGCTGCTCTTCTTCCCAATTTAGCTTTTGAATTAAAGTGAGAACTGAATGTGGCTGGAAAGCTGACTCCCATCTGTGTGTGTGAGGGAGAGAAAAGCAGAGCAAGTGAGCATGAGCACATGCAGGGGGGGAGTCCAGGCGAGGGCAGGTGATCTGGGCAGCCGCTGTTTAATGCAGACACCCATCCTCAGGTGCAGGCAAACAGCTCAGCAGAGAGATGCTGAGGTTGGAAGGTTGGTGTTTTTCCAGGAGCAGAAGAATACTGCATGGATATCATTCGAACATTCCAGAAAAATGTGCTGAGTTCTTATAGTGTGCCAGGCCCTGTACTAGATGCTGGTGGACCAGGTAGACCCATCACCTATGCCCTGGCTTTCAGTCCAGTGGGGAAACAGGCAATGACCAAACAGGGTGATGTATGCTGTCAGGGAAGAGAACAGAAGGCCACAGGGGCCTGGACTGAGTGTGGTGTCACATCTAAGCTGAGAATTGGAGCACATGCAGGAGCTGACCAAGTGAAGCAGGAGACCAAGAGTGCTCGGGCAGAAGGCACTGCGTGTTCAGAGATTTGAGTGGGCCTGGCTTCCCCAAAGGAGGACGCTGGCCCCGGGAGCCCACCAGGTGGGCTCAAGAGGGCCAAGAGCTCCCATCTCCTCCTCGTCCTCTTCTTCCAGGGAGAACAGAGCCAGATGAGAATGACTGGGCCAGAGAAGTCTGGGAGCATGTGAGTCCCTTCTGCTCAGGCTCTAAATAGTTGAGGCAGGGGGAGGAGGGAAGCCTCAGATCTCCTCCTGAGTCACCACTCAGAAAGCTGGACCTGGCAGGTCCAAGATGGACATAGAAGAGAGGAAATGGGAGCTCAGTTGCATCAGAGGAGACAAAGGAATCAAGAAGGGTCTCTGCTTGGTTTAACTTACTCCATCCTTTCCTGGGAGGCTGGCTGAGTTGGTCTCTGGGGGACCTGTCCTCTTCTAACCAAATGGCAATGAATCATGATCTGGCTGAGATAGGAACAGGTCGAAATCTTGGCAAAGAAAGACCTTCTCTTGACGGGAAAAGGAGAGAGCTCTCTGGGGGGCCATGCATTTCTCTGTCAGCTCTCAAGTGAGTTCCCCAATGACAGGCACAGCTAAGGGATGCTGGTGTAAAACTTGCCATTAATATTTCAAGCAGCATTATTTATTGATCACTCATCTGGCTGGGACAAAAGGAGAGGGTAATACATTAGGTATTCAGGGCTGGTGGGGTCAGTTTGGGAAAGAGGTCAGGCAAAGGTAGGTCATTGAGGAGTCTCGGCCCTGGCTGCTGGAAAAGTACTTTGGGATTCCAGGGTTTGGAGATTAGGGTCTTTGTCTCCTTTTTCATCCCTACAGTACCCCAGATGAAAATAAGGGAAGGGGAAGGGGACAGGGACACCTGGGGGCAGGCCTGGGACTGCCACTGTGGCCATCAAGGAGATCATATCCAGGGAATCCTGCAGCTAGCGTTCCTCTCTTCCGCCCAACCCGTCCCTCCCAAATTCCCTACCCCTTGCCACCTCTTGGGTCCCTCTTCAGACCTGACCCTGAAATCAGCTCCAGCATCCTCTCTAGATGCCATTTCAGAGCCCAGGTTGGGTTCCTTGGGCTGTAGGGCCCTCCCAGGGTCAGCTTGGCAATTTCCCTGCTCCCAGGAGGTGCCCGATCCTCGCCCAAAGGGAGTACCTGCCCACTGGGTCTGACCATCTCCTGTGCACACAAACTGGGGTTAGGAAGTGATTGAGAATCCACAGCTGTCCTATCTACCCACAAGGATGCTTTCTTCATGAACCTCCAACTCCAGGGAGTGGGGTATAAAGCATCCTACTCAGCAGACTGCTGAATGTAAGACTGTCCCCGGCAAGGGCCGGAGAATCCCACAGTGGGAGCGAGCTGCGCCATCTAGTGGGCTCTTTTCCTCCTTGCAGGCATCCCTCCCACCCATCGCTGCCTGCAGCCTAGATAAGCGACAAGCTCTCAGGTAGAAACCAAATGGCTCTAAGACTTGAGGTGCTCTCCTCCTCCATGCAGGCCTGACCCAGCTCAGAGAGCGAAAAACTGGGGGGAATTTGTGAGGGAGATGATCACGTACTGGCTGATATTTAAGGCAGTGGGGAAGCCAGCAGTACCTTTAGGCCTGGAAACAGTCTCTCCCTATTATCCAGAATGCCACATATATGGGGACCAGAGCCCCTCCTTCCTCTACCTAACACCCTTTCCTTCAGGCTGAGCAAGGCTGGGCTCAGCTCTACCGGTCAAGGAAGAGCTGGCATAGGCTGGAGCGGCGGCTACCTTTCCTCTGACATCACAGCCTGGAAATCCCATTTTAAGCAGGTTCTCTGGGTGTGGGGCACACACAAGAAAGGGAGGGGGAGCCAGCTGAAGCAGCTTCAGGCCTGAGGCCATTTTAGCCAGGGACCTCAGGCCTGGAGGGCTGCCCAGTGTCCCCAAGATGGTCTGGGCATGGGTCACAGGGCTAGACCTCAGCCCCCGCTCCAGAGCTAATCTCTCTTAATGCCCAGTGGGAATCCAGGCAATGATCAAGCACTCTCCACATAGCTCTAGCCATACACCTGTTATGACTCCTCTTCCCCACTCCCCTGGCCTAGAGATATCTATCGAGGCAGAGGGGAGAGGGTAGGTGGTCCCAGGGGACGCGACAGCAAGGGGTCACATATACCCAGATGTGTCTCCCCAGCCTCCTCCCCCACATTCTGTTTGTCACTCTCCATCTCTCCTCTCCTACCCTGCACCACAGGGGTCAGGCCCTGTGCCTAGTTCTAGGAGGTTGAATGTTTCCATGGCAACGGACCAATGAACTTGGAAATCGGAGCATGTTTCTGTTGACACAGGGAAACCCAGATGTGCACGGAGAGCCTGGCAATGTGGAATCTGGCAGTGACCTCCTTAGCCACTGGTCACTGTGGATGGAAGTGTGTTATCTGAGTGTGTGTGAATGTGTGTGTGTGTGTGTGTGTGATATGCAGCAAATGGGATTAAGGTTAGAGAAGGCCTAACCTGCTTTCCTGGCCATATGGTAGCTGCTAGCAGGAGACTGCAGCATCTTAGTCTCTGGAGATCTTTCTAGAACAAGGGTGTCTGTCCCCTGAATTCTACCCTGACACTTCCTCTTCTTTCTGATAGAGAAAGGGGCCAAATTGCCCAGAGGTCAATGGTGAAAGGAATGCCATTCAAAGGTCTATTGACTGGAAGAATCCAGGAAAGATGAAAAGGGCATCTCACACCCCACCTCCACTGCCACCTCAGTTCAGGAGGTTCTTGGCCAACTGGCTCAAGTGTGGCAGAAGGACATGCCCTTGTGATGCCAGGGAAGGGAGAGGAAAATGTAGGGACATTTTGCCAACCTTGGGGTCCAGGGCCTGGAGTTAGGTCCCCACTCATACTCCCTACCCCATCCCCGGCGGCTATGCTTCCTCTGTTTTCCTTCCGCAAGGCTGAGCCGCTATTTCTCTTGCTTCCTTCACCCTCCCCCTCCTCCTTCCCTCCCTCTCTACTCTTTTCCTTCGTCTCTTCCAACGCTGCCTCTGATCCTCTGTCATCCTTTCCTTCTCCTGGCTTCTACCTCAGGATCTCGTCCCCACCAGCTGTGCCCCTCCACCCCTGGAGACCTTGGGTCTACCTCCCCAGAACTCAGACTCCATGCGCTACAGCCCCCCTCCTCCTTCTCTCCTCCACCCCAGCCCAGCAGCTCAGGGCTCGACCCCTCCCTCCTCAGGCCACATGGGCATGCCTCGTTGGCCCCAGCCCTTGGTTCCCTGTCCTCCTTGCCTGTCCCCAGGGTCAGACATGAACCATGGGGCTGGTTCCTCATCTCCACCTCTCCCCTCATCCCACCTATCTCCTCCTTTCAGTGTCTGGCTCACCGTTTCTAGGCACTATGGGCATCCAATCTCCTGGTTCTGACCAGGAGCCCCCATATCCCATTCTCTCTTCCCTGGGGGCCTCATCATGATCTCTGTCCCTAGAGCTTACACCTGGCACTTTCTGTGAGGTACCAGAATGTGCAGGGGTCTCAGGGTAAGATTCTGAGGGACAGGACAACCTCTGAGGGTTGTCGCTCGCTCTTCATAAGTCCTGGCCCCACCTAGTCCCCTGGCTCTACCTTGAACCTCAAAACCATCTTCCCAGACTGAACTGCCTCAAGCCTATCTCTTACCTTGGAGATCAGAACTCCTGGGGTTCACAGTCTGGCCTCTTCCCCCCTCCATCCCACAGCTGAGCCCTGCTTCTCACTTGAAGTCCTTCCCGCCTGTGGACTGGTAGAACAAGAACAAAGCACAGAGGCCAAAATAAATGAGGTGCCAGAATTTGGTTTATTGGCTCATCCAGTGCGAAAGGTCCATTGGGCACCCTCTTTCCATGGATTTGGGAGCCCCCTGGCTCCTAAGATCTTTTTCTTCTTCATACATTCCTCCTAGCCCTGACTGAAGCCACGGCAGAAGCTGGGGCAAAGTGTGGGGCAAAGGCTGGGCTCTGACGGGGGTCTGCTTACATGGGGCCTAGTCTGCTTGGCGTAAGACGAGGACCCTAGGGCGAAGGAAGATGGGCCCCCAGGTGAGGAGGAAAGGAACCAGCTCAGCAAGGGCCTCTACTGAGGGCTCTGAGGGGTGGAGCCTAGTCCAAGGGCAGGGCAGGAATGGGAGGAGGCAAAGGGGAGAGGATCAAGGGCAGAGGAGGAGGTGAGAGGCCCCTCAGAGCCCTACTCTCTCATGGGCTGGGGTCCTCTGAGGCTCAGAGAGTAGGAGGGAGGGCTGAGGGTGGGGGGAGGTTACTGCTAGAGGGACTGTCCTTTACTCAAACCCCCCCAGCTCTAGACCCAGAAAGATGCACACACACGTACACTCTCACACGCACACCCCTGGAGCCCCAGCTCTTTTCAGCGGGCGCATGTAGCACACAGTCCTACCCAAGGCCCTCAGCTGCAGCTCTGGCCTGGCCCTCCTGGTCATTTGAGTGCACACTAGGCCCGTGTCCTCTATTCACAGCTTCAGGCCCAGAGCCCCTGCCCAGGTTCTCCGAGGCCTTCCCCACTCCCTCCCTCTCTCCCAGGGCCTTCAGGCCTGTCTCTGGTCATTCTGGGCTGTGACTGGCCCCCCGACCCCGACCCAGGGAGAGCGGTGGGACCATGTCAGGACTTCAGACGAGGGAATGGCCATGGTCTTCAGCAAGGCACTGGGTGGGCGGGGGCAGGGCTGGAGCGGGGAGAAGAGCGCTCAGGCTCTGAGGAGCCCACACCTCCTCGAGTGGCTCAGTCCTCAGCTCCTGGACCAGCCTCTACCCTCAGCCCCCACAGCAGGGCCTCCCTCCTCTTTTCCAAGCCCTTCCGGGGGAGGGGCCACTGGGCAGGCACCAGAACCAGCCATCTGAGAGGCCCCAGGGCCTGAGAATGAGGGCTGCTGGCACAGTGTGGAGCTGGGGCTCTGCAGCCTGGGGCGGGGGGTGCGTGCCGGGGCCTCAAGCGGAGTCACCCCCCGCGGAGATCTTCTTCTTGGGCCGGGTCTTCAGCGTCTTGGAAGCCAGTGGCTGTGGGAAGGAGACAGGAAGACAGAAGGCTCAGCCTGGAGTTGCAACCCCTCGCCATTTCCCCAAGCTCTGGCCCAGCTCTCACCTCAGCTTTGGGCACTTTTTTGATGGATTTGGCCCTCTTAGGGGCCTTGTCTCCCGTGTCATCCTCAGAGATCTCTGTCCGGGGATCTGCCTGGTTCGTGCCTGACCTTAAACTCACGGCAGGGTCATCTCCTGGTTCGGAGAGGAAAGGAGAACAGTGGTCTGGCCTTTCTCCCACCTGGCCTCCTTGCCCCTGTGCCCCATGCCCAGCCCTGGGCCTGGTCTGTACCTAAGTCCTCAATGGTGTCCAGGAGGCTGCCAGGGCTGGGTCTGAGGCGGCCGTCGGGCCCCTGCAGGGGCAGCGCATCCTCATCCCGGATCAGGGTCAGGTCCTGCATGCTGAAGCTTCGGAGCTTCTCTGACAGCACCCCCTGGCCCTAGGGTCACCACCACGCACCGGGAGAACCGGAGGAAGGGGCGGGGTGGAGATAGAGGTCACCGTGGGGCACTGGGCAGCCACTGGGCTCAGTGCTCTCCCCGCAGTGTCCTCACCCCGTCCTATGGCAGCACTGACAGGCTGGGGCCATGCTTTCCCTTTGGACAGATGAGGAAACTGGCCCGTTGAGTGGAAGTTCCTTAGCTGGAGGGTGTTAGAGGCAGGACTGGAACCCTAAGCTGCACAAGACCCCAAACCTTCACACACCTGAGGACCTGGTGGATGCAAAGGGGCTTGGCCAGGGGGACGAGATGAGCAAAGTGGGGCCCTGGGAGCTGGGTCTGCCCCCATCTCACCTTGGCAGCAGCCGTGACCGCGGCATTAGCGGCCAGGTTCAGACCCCTCTTGCCCACCCTCATCATGGTCTCGTAGCTCTTGTCTCGGGCCTGTGTGATGTACTCGTCGATCTCCTGAGGGGTCGGAGGGGAAGCAGGAAGAGGTGAGGGGTGGGCCCTGCTGGCCAGGCCCTGCCCTGCCATTGTTCACACCTGGACAAAGGCACTGCTTGCCCCAGGAGGCCAGGGCCCTGCCAGATCACCCATAGGGAGAGCCACGAATGCACGTGGTTATAGGCACTGGGCTGCCTTGACCTGGGGCAGATGGGAAGGGAGCTTCCCTCGTCCCAACAGACCTTCTCCTTGTTGGACAGTGTTGGGTGCACGAACTTGCGGTAGAGCACGCTGGAGCCTTTGGTATAAGGGGACAGCAGCCATATCACAAAGGCAATCTTGAGCTCAAAGTAGAATGGAAACCTGTTGGGTGGAGAGAGGCAAGCGGCGGAGCCTGGGGCAGGGAGTCAGGAGGTGCGCCGACTCTCTGCATGACCCTGGCTGGCCCCCCACCCCTTAGTGCACTGAGGTCCCCATGTGGCTCAGGAGACTGGTCAAGGCGAGGCTCAACTGAGACTCCAAGTGGGAAGGTGAGAGGTGATCCCGCAGGAATTCCCCGCAGCAGTGGCTCTCCTCACCCTCTTCTGACAGAAGACTACCCACTCCTCTGTCCTGGGGTCAACACCACGGCGAGATCCCTGAACTTCCAGGTGCACTCTTGGGTCCTCACCCCATTCTCTTCCTGCCCTTCCTCCCATGAAGAAGCCAGGCTTCTCCAGCTGTGCTCTGGATCCACCCCTTGATGCCATGGCATGGCCCCTGCTTTTAAGGATCGTTCTCCATGCCCCAAGGCTCTTTCCCAGGCCACACACTCCTTCAGGTCTCCTCCATCCTCATCAAAGCTCCCTCCTTTGCTTGTGTCAAGAGGCACCTACACTCACTGTTCTCAAGTTTTAACCCATTACTCTTTCCTAATTTGACCCCATTCAACTTCCTCTTCTAAAACTGTTTTTCTCAAAGGCCATAGGCCCTTGAAATCTACAAATGCAAGGATGTTTTGTCCTCTGCCTCTGTAAAACTCTTTTCTTTGGACTTCCAGTGTACCGTGCTACATTAGTCCTCTCTTCCAAGAGGCATTTGCTCATTCAGTAAACATTTTTGAGCTCCTGCTGTGAATATACAGATGATTAGGGCATTCCGTGTCCTCAAAGGACATATACATGGTCTAGTAGTGCCTAGAAAAAGCCTTTGAAATACAAGCATCCAATGTTTATAAGAATGAGTCATACGCCTATTTTACAAATAGGGAAACTGAGGCCTAGGAAACTGTGACCTGCCAAGGTCACGGCAAGTTCGGCAGAAGCAGGTTTCCTGAATTCTATTGTGGTGATTTGGCTACCACCAGAAAGAAATGTGAGGGTTATATCTGTTATTCTGCTGATCAAGCCAGGCCTGGATGGGGATTGGGGGGAGGGGACACCCAGGACCCCATGGAACTGTTGGGGGATCCCACCCTGGGTCTCAGTCTTCTGTTTGACTGGCTGTGTAGAAAAAGTCAGAGGCCCTGGTCCCTGAGGATGCAGGGAGGGGACACTAGATCTCACCAGGAGAGCACAATATCTGTGAGTGTCTCGGCAGTGGTGAAGAAGGCAAAGACGATCCAGTACATCATCCATTTCACCTGAAGGTACAGAGGGTGGTGTTGGCTGGGGCCTTGGGGGAACACCCAGGACCCCACCTTTGCCTGCCAACCATGCTGGAGGTGCTGTGGGGGACGCTCAGGACCTCAACTTTGCCTGCGTATCACACCAGGCCTGGAGGAGAGGAACACACTGGAACCTCCCCTGAACCAGGTCTCATTAGTGCTGACAGCATTAGTACAAAGTCACCCCCACCTGTCATGTGACCCAGTGTCCTCCCTGATCTCTGCCACGTGGGTTGGGTGGGAGATAAAGGGTCATACACTCACATATTCCTTCACGTTTTTTGTCTTCACGGCCTTGTAGGAAGAATAGGCTGGGTACAGGGTGCCAAAGATGAGCCTAGGGAGGCAGGCATGGTTACTGGGCCCCTCGGCCAAGAGCAGTAGCCTCTCCCTCCCAGCTCTGCATCAGTCCCTGGGTAGGTAAGGGGAGAATGGACAGAACTCCAGAGTGCCACATCAGCTGGACTGATGGACTCAGGTCAGGGGTTTAGGTCAAAGCAGGCAAGCCTGAGGTGATACACAAGCATGGAAGCCCCAGCCAGCTAGGGTGATGCCTCATAACACCCCCCCCCCGCCCCTTTTTGTTTTGGCTGTGCCGCACAGCGTGTGGGATCTTAGTTCCCCAACCAGAGATCAAACCTGGGCCCCCGGCAGTGAGGGTACCGAGCCCTAACCACTGGACGCCAGGGAATTCCTCTGTAACCCTTTATTCAGTTTTTCTCCAGCCCCCGAGGCACAGAAAGACCCAGAGGCCAGAGGGTCTGCTGTGGCCTCTTCAGCCCTGATCCTTGTTTGTGCATAAGCATATCAGGGGTGGGGGTCTGGTCACTGCCACAGGGTTGTCTTCCTTCTTGACACCACTCCCATTCATACCCATCTGCCCTTACCCTCTACCTCCCTGTTGCAGAGCCAAGCTGGGTAGGGCCACCTAACAGGGCACTCTACCTGGCAGTCAGAGGTACCACTGTAGCCCTTGGGGCCTGGGGAGCAGAGGGCACAGGGGCAGGAGGCCCTGAGAGAGGTTTATTCCCCCATGTAAACACTTTTGGGAACAGGCTCAGGGTAGTGTGCTGGGCTGGAGGTCCTGGCTAGAGTGGAGTCCGGTGTTGATCCCATCAGAGATCACATACAGGACACAGGTGAGGGAAGGAGAGGACCGATGCCGCTCAGCGAGCTCATTCACACGAGAGAAGCAGACACTGGGAAGGTCACAGGGAGGTCTGAGGCCCCTGGATTCCCTCTGGGGTGGGATGCGGGAGAGGCAGGAGGGAGACTCTGGTGGGTCTAGAGGAAGCCAGAACACAAGCACATGACAGCAGGGAGGGGATTCTGGGGTGTCAGTCCCCCAAGGTAGAGGCTTAGGGGCAGGGACCTGAGCTGGGGCAGGGAGGGGTTGGCTGAGGCCCATGTGGAGCCCCTGCCAGGCCCAGCCCCTTGACAATGTGTGGTACTGCCTGTTCCCCCATGGACTTGCCTCACTGAGGCAGGACACTTATAAGAAATAGGCTTTGGAGATGGGGTGGGGGGCGGAATCCTCAAGGACAAAGTCCCCGGTTGTGGGAGAGGGTGCCCTCCCGCAGCCTGGGGGAGGTGGGAGGGACGTAGCTGGCAGCCTGAAATGAAGGCCACCTAACACCCTCCCCTCCGCGGCTTTCACAATTCCAGGCTGACCACACACATCCTCTCCCAGTTACCTCCCACACTTTGTCCTCCAAGCATCTCTGCTTTCCATATCCCGTCCTCCCTGGGGGGGGTCTTCAGAGCATCTGCCCTCACCCCCCAGTCTCCTGACAGTCAGTGGAAGAGGCAGGAGAAACCCGGCCCTTTGGGGAGGCCAAGGCTGCCACGGCCCTAAGCTATGGAATGAGGAGGCCCTGCCTTGCTCCCCGGGCTCTTCCATTAGCCCTCTCCCCAAGGGAGATGAGGGCCCAGGTTTGAGGAGCTCCTCCAGTCAGATCTGCGACGTGGGGGAGGGGACAAGCCGCCTCCCCTGATAAATCAAGCCGTGCTGCCCAGCCCCTGGGGTGAGGGAGGGCGAAGAAACAGGGAAATTAAAAATAAAAGGGGTGGGAAGCCAGGTCTGCCATGCTCCTCTAACAGTTCCCCCTCCTCCAGGTCCCACACCTCCACGTCTCTGGGGACCCCAAATAGGGACGATGTGCCTTTAGGTGACTCTGCTGTATGAAGCCACGGAGTGGTCCATCCCGGGCTTCAATACCCCTCACCTCCCATCCCTAGCCCCCATCCCCCTCCCAACCGGCCGCGCCCCGCCGCCGCCGCCGCCGCCGCCGCACTCACACCACCAGGCGAGAGATGATCCAGGACACCATGGCGGGGCCGGGCGGGGCGCAGGGCGGGAACCCGGCCCGGGCCGAGGATGCAGCTGCTGGAGGCCGAGCAGCGGCGGCAGCAGGAGCCGCACTAGCAGCAGCACCCGCAGCAGCAGCCGCCGCGGGGGCCGCGGAGCGCCGAGCCGCCGCCGTTAAAGGGGAGGTCCTTGCCGCAGCGGCGTGCCGTGGGCGGTGGCGGCTCTTAAAGGGGAGGCCGCGGCGGCGGCGCGCCCCCTGCACCTGCTGTCGCCGGGCATGCGCCTTTGACCTGCCTTCTTCTAATCGCTTGTTCACCTTTCTTGGGTTCCAAGCCCTGGGTTGAGGTCCTCAGAGGCCTTCATGGTTCCATCCTGACATCCTAGCCCTCCTCCTGCCCTGCCCACAACAGTCTGAAAGAACATCCCACGAGGAATAATAGCTATGACTTATTGAGTGCTTACTGTGTGCCAGGCCCGTGCTAAGAGCTTCACATGCATTATTTCAGTGACCATCCTGTAAGGTAGAGGTTATAGTTATTCTCATTTTGAAGATAAGAAAATGGGAAGCTTTAGGGAGGTTCAATAACTTGCCAAGGGTCATAGAACCACAAAGTCATGCTGCTAAGATAGGAGCTCAGGAAGTGTACTAAATGGGCTACTTCTCCCAACTGCTGACTATCAAACCCTCCTCCCCCACCACAGGCCGTCAAGACACCCACCCAGGAAGTCCTGAAGTCAAAGGTAGAGGGGCATCTGTCCACCCCACCATCACCAATCACTCCAGTTGGAAAAGGACCTAACCCCCTTCCCAATCTGATCTGCTTTTTCAGTTTTGTAAGGAAACTGAGCCCTGTGCTCTCAAGGTGGATACCCTGGGGCAGGGGAGTGCCTCTTGGTAAACAGAGGCTGGTAGAGAGGCCTGGGGTCCAGGTAGGAGATGAATCCAGGGGCTCCAATTCCATCCCCATCAGCAAGCACTGGCGGCAGTGGATGCCCTAATTCTGAAGACATTTATATCCAGAATGTAGGCTAGCCTGCCTCCTGATTTTCACCAAAGCAACAAAGCTCCAGCAACCTCTGCAACCCCCCTTCCCCCACTGCTTTCCTTTCCTGTGCCATTTCAAAGCTTCTGCATTCTTTATGTCGAGGTGTAATCCTCTGATGACCATAGCATCAACCCATGCCCATCCAGGCTGAAAGGACATGCTCAGAACTCTGTATTTCATTTATGGTCCTATTCAAGCTCAGTATCCTTGAACCACACAATGGTCTATTTCTACCCAGATAATTGTATTTCCAGGCTGAAACACTTTGGAAGATGTTTTTCCAACAGGATCCAGAGAAGCAGCTTCTGATGATCCCTCTTGCTATTCTTTACAACTTCCTCTTCAAAAGGCCTTTTCTAATTGGAACGTAGTCCTCACCCTTCAAGCCACTTTAATTTCATACATGGACAGCCAGGCCTCTTGTTTTGATGAACTTTTGTCACTGATTGCCAAAAACCTTGCTCTGGCCACTTCCCATGTCCTTTTCCCCCCAGACTGTTCAGGAAGGTAGGAACCCAGCTTTCCCATAGAGCATAAACTATGGAAAGCCCATCTTTGCTCCTACCCTCTAACTCATGTAGCACCTTCCCTTCATCCCCAAGCCCTCAAACCACAATGACCTGGCACTTCCCTCTCCCAATTGGACACATTCGGGAAGCAAAGAGTAATAATCGGATGCAACAATGTAATGATGATATGAAAATTAACCATCCTCCACCTCCAACCCCATCCTCAACCTGGCCCTGCTTTTTAGAACGGCTGGCACAGGAAGAATTTAGTCCACTACAAACAGATTTGTTAGATTTTTAATAAGAACATGGAAATCCCAATCAGCCCTTCAACAAAATTAAAATACAGAAAGTGAAATTAAAAGTATTCTACAGTAAATGACTTTTATTAAAAAAAAAAAATGTAACTGTGAACATATAAACAAGCCTGCAGGGCACTACAGTACAGCCGGGAAGATAGATACATTTTCCAATGTACCTATGGGCCAATGAATTCCATCATTTTCAAATAAATTCTTAATAAAACTCCACTGAGTTGGAAAGTTTTGCTGAAAATATTTCCGGACAAAAAAACCCCCAAAACAAAAAGCCTCATGTAGGAAAGCAAACTTTCCTTCGCATTTGGAACTGTAAGAGGAGTCCCAAGGGAACGCTGGTAATAGATGGAAATGGGTCCTGGAGTCACCAGTGTGTGTATGCGTGGAACACACCAACAGCACAGACATGACAAAGTTCTTTCTCAAGATGGCTGTTCCCTCAAGATAGGACTGAGATGGGATGGGGAGAAACTAAAAGAATCCTACAAAGCCAATTCTTTAAAATTCTGCTTTGGCTGATTTTTGTGCTATAATGGACCGTTGATTTCTAAAAATCTTATTTCTTCAAAGAGTTTTATCGAAAGGAAGACTAAACATAATGTGCCTTTCCTCATAATCCAGGAAAACAACTGTGGTATTTCAAAAGTTCTAAAAATATCTACTTTCATGAAATAGTAACTATTTCACTACAAACCTATTTTTCACTAAATACACACATTTCCTAATCCTGGAGCCCCTTGGGAAAAGCAGTGGATTCCCCCTGGGTCCTTCAAGACTCCACTGTTTACAGGAGAGATGGTGGGGAAAGGCTTCACCCGGCTCCCGGGATGGGGTGTGTCAGAGGTCATGTGCAGAGACACCATCAGGCTTCCACCAGGCGTGTTTAAGCAATTAGCCCCCACTTGTACCAGTTACGTGATTCCCCCTACCTCCAAACACATTCCCACTTAACTAGGCACAAGAGAAAAAGAAAAGAAAGGTGTGCCCACATTCCTGGTTTCCACGAATCTCAAATCATGAGAATGTGCAGGAAAGCCCAGCGATATTCAGGCAATTCAGAGTCCCAAAAGGCCACAGGATGGGGATGTGGCACCCTTGGCTTGGAGTCTGAAACTGTGTGTGTGAACAGTGCGACTTTCCTGTGTCAACCTTCAGTGTTGAGGCAGCAAAGAGTGGCTGGAGAGTTTGTAATACTGACCACACTGGCTCCAAGTGAAGGACCTCTGCTCCAGCAGAGAACCCTGCTGTTCCCTGTATGTGTTGTGAGTGAAAGACCTGCTTCACAGGCGAGTTTGGAATTTCTCCACGCCTAAGACCTTGCCAGCTTGGATTCATGAGCCTTGAGGGTGCCAACAGCATCTTTCACTGCGTGATAAATGATGTTCTTCACCTGGAGAGAGCAATCAGCACAGTCAGTTTATGGCAGCCAGACTGTGTTCTGCAAATGAAAATGTTATGTCCTACACTGACTAAAAGCCTTCTGATTAGTGACGAAAGCCCTCAACCAGGACTGCATGCTTCCTAAATCAATCCCAAAAGATGATTTACAAGTCACACAAGATATATAGTCTATATTCGAAAAAGAATGATTTCATCATTTGAAAGGCTATGTAATCACCATCCTCTATATGCTGGGAACTACTGTTAAGCTCTTTATGTGGACTTTCATTTAATCCTTACCATAATACTATGAGGCAGATTCTATTATTATCCCCATTTTACAGATGAGAACTGAGGTTCCATGGTTAAGAATCTTACCTGAGGTCCTGTAGCTAATAAGAATGCACTAAAACAATAGTGGGCAGGTAGGATTTATTGGGTATTTTTCCCTTTTGTGCTTATACATATTTTCTAATTTGTCAAAAAGGAACACACATGTGAAGTAAAAGTTATTAAAATAAAGTGAACAGGATAAAGACAGTTTTAAACCAACACTGTGATTATTTCTGAGGAGGTAGAATGGGAAAGAGTACATGGAGGCTTCAATAATGTAGTTGTTGTATATGTATATATTGTGTATGTGGTACGTATATGATGCTTTATTTCTTAAGCTGAGTTATGGGCACAAAAGCCCCCTTTGCTGTTCTCTATTACATTTTTTGTATTAATTCAATAAATATTTACTGAGTACCTACTATGTGCTAGGGAAAAGCAGTGAATAAAACAGTAAAATCTCTGCCTTCATGGAGCTTAAACAGCTTATGTCCTAGTAGGGATAGAAACAAACATAAAATACATAGTATGTTAGATGGTGAAAAATACTACAGAAGAAAATAAAGCAGTGACAGAGGATTGGGAGGTGACATGTAACAAGTAGAGACCTAATGGAGGTGGGGTCTGAAATATGTATGCCTGAATACTTGCATTATATATCTATAATATCAATGTTATCTATTTATCAATGTGACGGTACTTTGTATAAGAACTTTATGGTTGAAATATTCCATAATTTTGAAAAAGGAACAGCAAAACAGATCAAGTTCAGGGTTAAAGGTGATTAAATCTACCAGCAACCAAGAAAAATCTACAACCTCATGGGACACTGACCAAAGAAAACACACCTGAGTCACAGGCACGATGGAGGAAAACAGGTCATATGTGAGAGGCTGGAAGAACGCCTATTCAGATGCTGAAGTTCTGCCTAGGAAATCTTGCTTCCTTACATTCTTTTTCTTTTTTAATGTTATTAAAGCATCCAAGTATATTAACAATGAAATTCTGCCCTTCAGGTTCCAATCCATTTCTGAGCAGAGGAAAACCTAATCTGATTGTCCAGCTTAGATCTACAAGTGGGAAACAACTCTTAGGGACATGGATTACAGTCCCTAGCAGGGCTCTAAGGAATTGAGTTTGCACAGAAATTTGCTGTGAGAAGAAGCTTTGGGGAAAGAGGTTTAGAACACATTGCCACAGTGCTTTTCCCACCTGACTGAGGAAGTCAGTCTAGTCAGTTACTAACACGGATACACTGTATCTTCCAGGGGCAGAGAAATAGAAGATTGTCACACTGGAAGTGACTAGGTTAAAAGATTCATATTCTCTAAAAGCAAACCTGAAGAGGACTGATTAAATACTTCCTGGAGGGAGGACTCCATACCCCAGACATGGGTCCCTTAATCATCTCTCTGCAGTTATACTGCCCAGGTAATATCCTCAGAAAGCAGAATGTGCCTCCTGTGTATGTAGCCTAGTAGGAGATGAGAAGACAGGGTTGGGGTGGAGGAGGAGTTCTTTACCTGCAGTTTATCCTCATGGTTTGTATGAGTGTTAGAGAGATGCCTGAATTCCTGAGTCAGGCGGAAACAGTGCTTTACATGCTCTGGAGATACAAAGTCTTCTGCTACTTTTATGCAACTGTATAGATTGTGCACCTGGGAGAGGAAAAGTACAGAGGCAAACATCAGGCACTAGAGAGTCAGCAACAGGTGGAAACTGTCCATCATATCGTTTAAAAAAACACTTTAGAAATACTTATGATATTCCATTTTCATAAAGACAACAAAATGCAGAAAGACTGTAAGTATACATTTATAGATGAAAACGTTAGTATTTGCACAGAAAAGGATCTGGAAAAATACACACCAAACTGTTAACAGTAGGCTACTTTCTGGAGAAGGCAGGACAAGGGGACTGAAAAGGGATATGGCATAGGTAGCTGAACAGAGACTCACCTTTTCTTTAATAGTCTCCCTTATTTAAAAATCTTTAAATAAGCATTTAAAATTACATGGAAGGGGGACTTCCCTGGTGGCACAGTGGTTAAGAATCCATCTGCCAATGCAGAGGACAGGGATTCGAGCCCTGGTCCGGGAGCATCTCACACGCGGCAGAACAACTGGGCCCGTGAGCCATAACTCCTGAGCCCGCAGGCCACAACTACTGAAGCCCGCGTGCCTAGAACCTGTGCTCCGCAACAAGAGAAGCGCCGCAATGAGAAGCTCGTGCACCGCAACGAAGAGTAGCCCCCGCTCACCACAACTAGAGAAAGCCCGTGCGCAGCAACTAAAACCCAACGCAGCCAATAAATAAATTAATTAAAAAAATATATATATAAAAAATAAAATTACATGGAAGAAAATTAAAAATCAAAAAATAAGTTGCACTTGAAGAGCAATCAGTCTAACCCAGCCATTTATATCTATTGCCAGATTAGCAAGAAACACAGATATAAGGAAACTATGGGAATTGTGGAGCCAGCCTTACCCCCAAGTTGGAACATACCTGGTGTGGGGCTCCAGCAGGTATGAAGACGGCATCTCCCAGGAACTGAACAATGGCCCAGCCTTGCACACCATATTCCTCATAGAGTCGCTTACGTAGGGTCTGGTCCAAGTACCAACTTTGGTCATGAATTGGATCATGATCAGGGGGATTCTCTTGGCCTTGCTCTTCTCCAACCTGATCATGAAACCATGATCAAAACCCAAAGATGGAAAAATCAATAAATACATAAAGATTATTAACAGGATAAATCCAACTTGCTGCAGTAACATCACTGGTGGGCCAAAGTTTCTACTTTATTCAATATCCTCTAAGTGTGGATTCAGCCCTATGGGGCATTTTGACAGAGGGCACAGGTCTTTAATGCCAAGGGACTCCACGTGAGAAACCCTAGGCAGGCTGTCTCAGCATCCCCAGACCCTTTGTCTGTGAGCTGGGAGCCCACCCAGGGACACACCTTTCGGAGCAGCTCCCGGATCTTCTCCGCATCCTTGGCTGCATAGATGTGCCACAAAGCACCGGGTTTCTCCTTTCCATCATGAATCCTTTGCTTTGTCACCTCATCAGCATCTCCCTCATCAATTGTCTTGAGCACCTCTGAAAAGAGCAAAGTGGCACTTTTCAACGTAACCAGCCATTTCAGTACCTCTGAGTGAAGCAAAATGTCCAATTCAAACAAGTTTAGTCTCTACTATTCTCTATCTCTCTGGAGTGATATAAGGTAGAATCAAAGAATCAAAACTCACATTGGTCTAAGCTTCCTACACATGGGAAGAGCGACCCTAATCTTCCATACTTAACAGAGACTCAGCATTTTTTGGAGATATAGTGTCATGCCTTTAAAACATATTTCCTGCTCAAACTGTGTAGCCATATTTTATGTTCAAATTGCAGGTTATTTCCTGCTGTAAGTAGGTGGACTGTATACTTTCTCAAGACCTCTTCAAACTCTAGGATTCTGTGGATTTAAGGCCATGAAGAGTAAAGCTTCTCTGGCAAATTAAGAGGCTTGGCTTCTAATCCTTGTCTGTTATGATGCTTTAAATGACAGCCTAATGGAAAGATGTGCAGATGTGTAGCATCAAAAGCAAATGTGTGGCAGGAAATATACCAAAGTAATGATATTGATTATCCCTGAACTTTGAGATTTTGAGTTTTCTTCTTTAAAATTTTGTTTTCTAAAACTTCCGTAATTAACACACATTAATTCTACACTGAGATAGCAGAGAGTGCAATGCAGCAAAATATCACTTTTATGCTTCATCTCTGTGCAAATGACCTGGCTTTATCACCTATTACCCCACAGCTGAACTGGGTGATGGACCAAGTAGGCCAGTTTGAACTTTCTTCTTTTTTTTTGTTTTTGTTTTTGTTTTGTGTGGTATGTGGGTCTCTCACTGTTGTGGCCTCTCCTCTTGCGGACCTCAGGCTCCGGACGCACAGGCTCAGCGGCCATGGCTCACGGGCCCAGCCGCTCTGCAGCATGTGGGATCTTCCCGGACCGGGGCACGAACCCGTGTCCCCTTCATCGGCAGGCGGCCTCTCAACCACTGCGCCACCAGGGAAGCCCTGTCCTTTCTTCTTTACTCCTCTTTGTGATGCTACATACTCAGTATTAAAGGGCAGCATTCCAGAGAGGGAATAACTCTGGTCAAAGATACACAAGTACCACTCTTCTCTGCTGCAATCACCCCTTTGTCTGGGCACCTACTATGCATCATGCCTGGCAGAGATTTAAGAAAAACCCACTGGCCCTGACTGAGGAGAAAGACACACCATTTTACTCCTGAGGCTAAACCTCACCCTGCTGAAGCACTGGGTTCTAGAAATCATACCTTCATCATGAGCACCCT
Source organism: Pseudorca crassidens (assembly GCF_039906515.1). Taxonomy (NCBI): domain Eukaryota; kingdom Metazoa; phylum Chordata; class Mammalia; order Artiodactyla; family Delphinidae; genus Pseudorca; species Pseudorca crassidens. The sequence goes on along the minus strand of NC_090298.1, from coordinate 115,558,333 downwards.
CCCCGATGGGGATCCCAACATACACCATCACATTAACTGCATCGGACACATCTAAGTGAAGATTTGTTGTGCCAACTCTTCTGTCTTCTGCTGTTATCAAGCCTGAAGGTAAAAGGAAGATATGCAAGGTGAAAGGGCAATATTATGTTGTTTTTTTTCTTTTCTGGCTGCACCGCAAGGCTTGTAGGATCTTAGCTCCCCGACCAGGGATTGAACCTGCGCCCTCGGCAGTGAAAGCGTGGAGTCCTAACCACTGGACAGCCAGGGAATTCCTGAAAGGGCAATATTCTGAAGAATCCATATAGACCCTACAAGTGAAAACATACTCGAAGATATTCTTAAATGTGTAACATTGGGAGAATGACGTATATCTATTTATCAATAAATAATTCTCCTCGTCTCTTTTCTAGTGTTTTAAAACTGATTTCAAGCTCAGTTGACACTATCATTAGCTTTGGCCATTGATCCAATTCCACCCTCCTAAATGATCTCTCCCCTTCAGAAGCAAAACAGATATGGGCATTATGGACACTCAAATGAAGCTTGGCTTTCACAGTGATTTAGGACATTATTGTGACTTCACAAAGAGCTGGTTGGGTAGCATGGTACTCAGACGTCTTCACTCTTATCTTGTCAAGTCTCTTAAAAGCTAAGGATCTTTGGTTGTGCCGTGCGGCATGCGGGATCTTAGTTCCCTGACCAGGGATAGAACCCTCACCCCCTGCAGTGGAAACACAGTGTCTTAACCACTGGACCACCAGGGAAGTCTCTTGGATGGAACCTTTGAGAGGAAACTTTCTAACTACTGTGTGTGTGTATATATATACACACATACATACATATACAGTACTGGGCCCAAAGGGCTATTATGCAAATCAGTGGCAAAAGCAAACATATTCTAAACCATCCTGGATACTGTCAACTTCTTCAGCTCCTGTCACTTTGCCCTCTACACATGATCTTGATTACAAATCTCCCTCTATAGGTGAAATGGAAACAGTAGTGTCTAGAAAGGTCAATTATGGCCTCTCCCTCATACCGTAGGCATTGTACATCTTGGGGCCCAAATCGGGCCTTACAAAGTAGCTGGGTAGCCTAGAGGCTAGATTGAGTCTGCCATCTCGTTTGGTATATTCTGGCAGAGGAAGGTTCTCCATCAGATCTTCAAACCTATAAAAAAAAAAAAGCATGAAAGATGACTTAGCTTGTTATAGGGGAAAAAGGAAAAGAGGTGGAGTTCACTTTTCTGTGATTACTTTGTGACAGCTTTAGCAAAGCACAAGTCTCTCAAGACGGCTCACTGTAGTTCACTAACCTTGTTGGCATCATGTCCCGAAAATCTTCCCCAGGAGGCCAGTCCTTGAGTTTGAGCACCATTGGCTGCCCATCTTCTGACCTTAATCGCTCTGGAAGACAGAAAGCACTCCTACAAATATCTGCTGGGTTGGCTGCTGCCTGATTCTCCAGTGACTTAAAAGGTTTAGAAGACTAAACTCTTATTTTCAGACTTGTAAACCCCCATAATGGATAAGGTGGGCTTTGTTTTCCTTAGCCACTGCTTTAGTACATGATAAATTTTTCCATCTCAAAGTGAAAGTGCTCCACACATCCCATGTGATCATGTGCTTAAGTCCAGGTATGCTCTGGGAGCCATGTGATTGCCATGAGAGCTACCTGGTTGGCACCAGGATAGAATGTTCCTCCTGTTAAGAGGATATAATTTGTTATTTCAGCGGTAGGGCTGGGCATATAGATGCTTACTTTGCAGTCTGCTTTTACTGAACCAGATATCAAAGCTACTTACTGCATATGATCTCGAAGCCATCCCAGAAATCCCGAACTTTCACATCGGAAATTATAGCACAGTTCCTGCAGTTCACCAAGTCCACATCCTGGTCTCCAAATTCCTGGCTAAAGGCTTCTGGCTTCCAGAGTTCAGACTTGAGTTTTTTATGTACCCCTGATACCAGCACTGGCTGTGGAAACAAAAGTATCTCAATCAGAGTCACTTAGGAAATACTTAGCTCAGGGCTAAGGGACAGAATAGGAGGGTTTCCTGGGGACAACCTCTTCTCCACAATGATTTATTATTCCCTCCCAGTTTCACAATCTGTGGATTTCAACAATGTCAGCTACAGAAAATGAAAACACTTCTACTCTGTTATTACACTTGATTCTCACTGCGGGGGGTGGGGTGGGGGGCACATTCCACAAAAATCACTTCTGCTGCCCTGGTATCTACCACTATTTTGAGGTGAGAGGATGAAAAGCTGACAAATGCAAATTCTGAGAATACGTCCTCACATCTCGAATGAAAAACTCTCCAGACAATTCTACAACCTCCCCCCCCTTCCTCACACCTGCTAATGTATAAAAATCAGGAAGTGTTATCACACTATCACACAGACTTGTATGGTCTTGAAACATTTACCTAGAAGAGTACCACCCACTTCCACCCATTTTCGCCTCACCCCATATCACACTTACGGATTTTCCTCTAAAGGTGTCATTAATGCCAGATCACAACCTCACAGGAATTTCAACTGCCCTTTTAAGAACACAGAGCTACACAGCTGAGAAATAAAAAGATCCACAATGTATTTTTAGGAATCTTCTGACTTTTAAAAATCCAAGAAAACTCGAAGTAGCAAGGCTGTCTATAACAAACTTAGTATATGTCTAAATCTCCTTAGCAAAGTGTCTCCCAGAGAGAATTGAAACTATCCTGGTAGCTATAGTGGGCAGGCAGACAGCCGACCCTGGGATCTGCTTATTCTTGCTTACCTGGCCTTGCTTCCAACACTCCCGGAAGATCTTCCAATTGTTTTTGTTGCTGGGGTCATGGAGACACAGAAGTCTTCCATCACAGAGCCAGGAGTGAGAGGTATGGGGGTCCAGCACATTTAACCCCATCACCATCTCCTTCACTTCCTTTTGGGTGTCAGTCAAGTTACAGGCCCGCTTTGCAGCATCTGAGGTTTTCTTATTTTCTACCACTGAGGCAATGATGTGGTCAAGGAAGTTGGGGAGGCTGGCCTTGTTCTTCACTCCCTGCCAGACACAAACCCATCAGGTTAGTATGACTGAGGCACCATCAGTAGAGTATTCAAAAACAGTCTCACAGTTATATTCACACGGAGTTCTGATCTACCTGATTAAATTTCATAAAAGTTAATTGTAAAGTCTTTTGTAGTTGGAGGGGGGAGCCTATTAAGTCACTATCTTACATTTCCCTAGCCTTCATATTTTGCTTTATATTTATGAAAAAAAAGTACAGAAAGGTCCCCTCTACTGCAGGAGATTTGAGACTTAAGAAATATCTTTGGCATTCAGCCCCGTTTTAAGCATATGCACGTAGACTGCAGGGATCACAAAATGCTGTAACTGAGTGAGAAAGATCATTTATTTTGAGGGTTACACATTTTTTTTGGCCAGCATGCCCAAGGGATATACTTCAATTAAGTAACTGAGGTGACTTATCAAGGCAGTGATTTTTTTTACCAGGGAGTGTACCCCAATAAACAGTTGTACCAGAGTACCCAAGATAACTGTATATTCTGAAAGCAGTCTCCTACTCCCCAATCCGTCCCCTACCAAGAATCTCTCATTTGTTTCAGCTGGTGGGAAAGCTCAGGCCCAGAGATGAAAGTGACATACCTAAGGTCATAGAAGTGAAGGAAGGGGAGGGCTTTTGTAAACTTGATAACACAATGTCTGAAGTATCACTAATCATGATCTCTACAGAGTACATGTAATCATATAACATCCTGGGAAAATTTAAAAAGAAAAAGGAGAACTGGGAGTTGGAGCAGTACAAATAAGACAGAGCTGAAAGTAATTTTTTTGGTCATTTATCCAAAAGAGAAACAAATAACCCACATTGTACAAGGCTCAACCACCCACAGTTCATCCAATTTCAGTCATTAGTCATAAAATAGAATGAGAAACATATTTGTGTACTTGTTTGAAATGCTCTCTGGAATATATAAACTGAAAATACAAAAGCAATGTATAAAAACATCTGTGTAAAAAGGGGGGGAACTATATACATATTTTAATATCACTGAAAGGGCAATCATGAAACAATGGTCACCTACAGAAAGGGAGGCAACAGTGGGAAGGAGACTTTTCACTGTATTTTTAAAATTTAAATTTTGTACGTTTTGAATTAATTAGTTCAGTAAATGCTTACTAAATACTTATGTATCAAACATTGTGGCACTAGGGATGTAGTAGTGAATAAAACAGACAAAAATGGGGAATTCCCTGGCAGTCTAGTGGTTAGGACTCTGCTTCCACTGCTGGGGACCTGGGTTCGATCCCTGGTTGGGGAACTAAGATCCTGAAAGCTGTGCAGCACAAAAAACCCAAAAAACCAAAAAAACAAAAAACAGACAAAAATGCCTTTAAGTGGAGGTAAGGCAGAAAATAAATAAAACACAGCAAGTCAGATGGTAATAAGTGTTATGGAAAAAGTGCAGGGCTTCCCTGGTGGCTCACCAGTTAAGAATCTGCCTGCCAATGCAGGGGACACTGATTCGAGCGCTGGTCCGGGAAGATCCCACATGCCACGGAGCAACTAAGCCCGTGTGCCATACTACTGAGCCTGCGCTCTAGAGCCCGTGAGCCACAACTACTGAGCTCAGATGCCACAACTACTGAAGCCCGTGCACCTAGAGCCCGTGCTCCGCAACGAGAAGCCACTGCAATGAGAAGCCTACGCACCGCAAGGAAGAGTATCCCCCACTTGCCACAACTAGAGAAAGCCCGCGTGCAGCAACGAAGACCCAATGCAGCCAAAAATAAATAAATAAATAATTTTTTTAAAAAAAGTGCAGGGGAAACAGACATGAGTGGAGGATGGGAGTAAAATGCACTTTTAAAAAGGGTGATCTAAGAAGAAGGCTTACTGAAGAGGTGACATTTCACGAGGGAGGAGAGGAAGTTGATTAAGAAGCAGGCCATGTTGTGACATGGGAAAGAGAGTTCTCGGTGGAGAAAAGGACAAGTGCAAAGGCTCTGAAGAAAGAGCATGCCTGGCCATGTTCAAGAAACAGCAAGAAGGTGGGTGTGGCCAGAGCAGAGTGAACAAGAGGGAGAGTGGTAGTTGAAGTCAGGGAAGTGAGGGGAAGATAGGGCTGGAACGTTATAGTCCACTGAAAGGACTCTGCTTTTATTATGAAATTGGAAGCCCTTGAAAGACTTTAGGCAGAGGTGATATAATGTGACATATCTTAAAAGGACCACTCTAGCTGCTCTGTGTAGAAAGGGAAGAAATACAGAGGACCTCTAAGGAGTTTACTACAAAAATTCAGGCAAGAGAGGATGTTGACTCAGACTAGAGAGGAAGCAGCGGAGCTGATGAGAAATGGGTGCACTCTGAATACATTCTGATGATCAAACTGAAAGGTTATGCTAACAGATTAGATACGAAATGTGAGAGGGGAGTCCCAAAAGACTCCAAGATTTTTCGCCGAGCAATTGGAAGCCACTGACCAAGAGAAGCAAAAAATAAAGGAGATGCAGGCTCACAGGCAGAAGAACAGGAGTGTGGTTTTAGAGGTGTTAGGTTTGAGGCGTCTATTAGATACCCAAGAGAGTACAATATGAATGTACTGCCTACATTTAAAAAAAATTTAATGTCTGTTATTGTCAAGAAAATAAAGTGATTTCTGCTGATGATTGAAAAACTTCAGTCTCAGTTTCTACTGACTTCCTAACATGGCACAAAAGGTTTACTACTTAAAAGGATCTCAAACATTCCCAAAATTTAATATAAAGAAAGATCTTGTCAGCTGGACTGATAATGTGGAGGACACAAGTCAGTCATATACCCTCTAACCCAGTTATCAGATCTCTGATGGTTCTTTCATGGAAAAGCAGCAAAGGCTAGAGTTGTAGAGAGGACACTTACTGCTGAGGATGTAGAGAAGACCGGGGGGAAGGGTATGCCTGTGTCCAAGGGGGTTTGAGGAAGCTTTCCGGGCCCGGAGTGGAGGAGGTCTCGAAGGCTAGAGCCTTCAGTTTTGTTGTTGGAGGCAGTGGGACCCAGTAACAGACTGTTAAAAAGCTTTGGAGTCAACGGAGAGACCTTTGCAGTGGAGTTGAATGAGTCCAGCCCAAAGGGTGAATGAGACTCTTTATTGAGCACCGACCTCAGGGACCCTGCTTCTGTAAGAACATAACCAGGAATAGCATTAGGCACAAGGAATACCCAGCAGGCAACTGACTCCTAAAAATCAGCCAAGTGGGAAAGAGGAAAGACTTTCCCCTCCCCTGCCCCCCAAACTACGTACGGTTTGTCTGGGCCAAGCCTGACGAGCTATGACTATGGCAGGTCTCATGGCCAAGGAGAAGCCCTCCTACTTCTTCCTTTCTTTTCCAGATCTGGATTTCAAACTTCCTTTTGTTCCCATCCATCTTTCGTCTCCCTCACTTTCTAAGACAGTGTTGCTTCAAGTGGGTCTCCAGAATACTTGTATTAGAATCACCTGGAGTGCTTGTTAAAAATGGAGATTCTTGGTCTTACTCCAAGAGATTTTCACTTAATAGTTCTGGTGGGGCACAGGAATCTGCATTTTTAACGATTCCCCAGGTGATTTTGTGCCCACTGAAAACCAAGTGTAGCCCTCCTGGCTAGTAATACTGGCTATCAGGGCCATTTGGGAAGCTTGTTAAAAACCTTATATTGATTCTGACTAAAGAGGTTTGGGGTAGAACCCAGGCATGTGCCTTTTTTAGAAAGCTCCACTTCTAGAAAGAAGTGGAAAGAGATTCCCTCATTTTACATGATCAGCCAGAGAAAGCAAGTGGCATGTTTCAAAAATGTGGATGGTAATGTGTGAGTTTGAAGAATCCCAGAATAACTCAAGTGTTCCACCCACAGGCAGGGCAGAGGCTTGTGTTAATCTCACCTTTTGTTTCTTCCTTAGCCTTCTGAGTTGCTAAATCCGCCAACCAGTGCAGGGCAGAGGAAGGTGGGCCTGTGTCAGGGCAAGGGGGCCTGATGGCTTTTAGCTCACTATTGCTATTTGACGCCGAACTGTCTGCTTTCAGAGGCTCGTCAGATCTGATGTCAGTACTGTCGGCTTTGGCAACATGGTCAGTCTCTGGTTGTGTTACCGATGCAGTTCCTCCTCCACCTGAGAAGGTGGTTTCATTTCCAGAAGAGGCACTAGGGTTTATGCTAGGAAGCTATAGCACAGAACGCCAACATGGTTAAAGTGTTGTCCTTGTGTAGAAAAAATACAATGCAAATAGTAATGACAGCTGATGCTAAACAGGTCTGGGAAAGCAACTGTCCCATAAACTGCTATTTCACTCATTCATTAATTTAACATATATTTGAGTCCTACAATGTGACAGAAACTATGCTAGGTTCTGTGGAAAGAGCAGTGAACAAGACTTGAAAATAAAACAGTGTTTTTGTTTGGCATGCCTGAGGCTCAAATTCTGCACTGGCAAATTGGTGATTAGAACTTGACCGCATAGAGCTGTTCTGAGGATTAAATGAGATAGTACTGATATATGCAAAGAGCTCAGAATAGTGTCTGGCACACATAAATGCTCAATAAAATGGTTATTATTCTATTATTGAATTTTCCAGATGATTTGCTCTAATATGTCAACTCTACTGAAAAGATATTTTGAGATCTCTCAGCATTAATCCCTGTACCTCTTATTGATCATGTGTAGCATTCCTGGAAAGCCCTCCGAATGTAAGAGGTGTGTGTGTGGTTTTTTTATTTTTTTAAAATAGCCTCTTATTCAAAATAGTCACCATCACACCAGAATGACCTCCACCTCTGACAAAGCAATGAGAAAATCACTGCCTCTCTGTGAAGGCTTAGGACTGCTTTCAGGGTAGAATGATCCCAGATCAGCAGGCTAATATTCATACTTCTTTCCTCAGTACCTAACATGACAAGGCAGGGACCATGCACACAAATAGGACTGTATTCCTAGTTACCTTTTCTGTACTCTTCACCTACACAAGGAACCTGAGGTACAAATCTTGACAAGATGCAAAGAATCTCTTTGTGCTATTTATCAAACAAGCCTGAATTGGTTTTAAAGACACATGAAGAGAAACTCATACCAGTCAGGGGGAATTTAAATCCCTTGAGTAACTTCTGGGGCTCTCTCTAGACAGGCCTCCCCATCCCCTAATTCCCCAGGAATCTGACAGTAGCCTGGGACAACAGAAGTGAAAATGAGGCACTTCCTGGTACAAAGAACTTGAGTTTCTCTCAGTTGTACCTATACACACCACTTTACCTGTGACATCCCATTAGTGACAGCAGGTCTCAACACAGATTTGTTCTGCCGGCTAATACAAGGGCAGTTTGCTTTAATTCCCCACTTGCCCCGGGCAGCATGTACCATGTCTCCAATATTGTAAAGAGCTGGAAAAAAAATAACAAATAACTTTAAAATAATTGTATGTGCCAGGTATTGTGCTAAAGACCTTATTTACATTATCTCTCTCAAGCTTTACCACAAGTCAATGAGGTAGCAGCTTGTACCCTCAATTTTTTTTTTAAAGTTATTTTTTTTTAAATTTTATTTATTTTTTATTTTTGGGTGCGTTGGGTCTTCGTTGCTGTGTGTGGGCTTTCTCTGGTTGCAGTGAGTGGGGGCTACTCTTCGTTGCGGTGTGCGGGCTTCTCATTGCAGTGGCTTCTCTTGTGGAGCACGGGCTCTAGGCGCGTGGGCTTCAGTAGTTGTGGCACGCGGGCTCAGTAGTTGTGGCTCGCGGGCTCTAGAGTACAGGCTCAGTAGTTGTGGCGCATGGGCTTAGTTGCTCCACGGCATGTGGGATCTTCCCGGACCAGGGCTTGAACCCTTGTCCCCTGCATTGGCAGGCGGATTCTTAACCACTGCGCCACCAGGGAAGCCCAGTACCCTCAATTTTTGATGATGAAACTGAGACTCAGAGAAGTTAGGTTATTTGCTTAAGTACATAAAGTTGGTAAATGAAAGTACCGAGACTTTAACCCATGTCTATCTAGCACTAAAGTTCTGTGCACGCTTAACCACTAAGCTACACTCCCTCCCTCCTCTAGTAAACGTTAACAAGGTGTCCTTTAGCAGAAACTCTAGGGGTAGATTCCCTGTTGTTCAAGCGTATGTAAACATTTTGAATTGTATACTTGAGATTTACTGTAAGTTATACCTAAAAAAAAAAATAGACCAATGTAAACTTTACATAAACATTTAACCAATGCTTAGATCAGCAGGGAGCAGGCCTCTAACCACTGCACTCAGGGAGCTCTTCTGTTCAGATGCACTGGGTTATAAAGATCCAGGGGATGGCTCCCCAAAGTGGAGAAGAATATAGGCAGAGGATTCACCAACTTCAGTGTGTGTATGTTAATGGAACTGTGGAAGCTGGAAACAGTCTATCTGGAGGAATCAATGAAGTAAGCTGCCACAAGACCATTCATTCCTACTGTTAAGCTGCCTTCTTCATGGATTCAAGAGCTTTGATTAGCTTCAGCTGGATTTTTATAAACCTAGAACCAAAGGTCTTTCTGGAAGCCAGGGGACTGGCTTTTTCTTTCTTTCTTTTTTTTTTTTGCTGGGCCACATGGCTTATGAGATCTTAGTTTCCCGACCAGGGACTAAACCCGGGCCCTCGGCAGTGAGAGCACAGCGTCTTAACCACTGGACCACCAGGGAATTCCCAGACTGACTTTTGCTATCCTGGTCCTGCCGACCATAGGAATGTAAAATGACATGTGAAAAGCAACCAACCCCTCCACCCAGAAAGGTGAGGCGAAGTGGGTGCAGTGGCTGCATACAATCTAACATTTCTGAAGATTCAAATTCTCAGGGAAATCTAGTGAGGCTTAAAAAGAGTCAAGCTGAGATAAACCATTTTACCAAATATTATGGTGTGTAAATTACAGCTCAATTAAAAACATCTTTTTTCCCCCACCAAATCTAAAAAAGGAATTCCTTTACCTGTGCCAGGGATGATCTGTGTGGGCATGAGATTCTCTGGTTCATGGGACTGCCCCTTTGCACACTTCAACCAGGAGAAAACCTCTTCATCACCTATCTCTTCTGTCTCTGAAACAGAAACAAAATGACTTTACTTATTTTATGAGGGTCACAAGATGTATCTCTCTCAGTAAGTCAGAGTTTCAGACTTTACAGGCCAATTTTTTCATGGGTCAAAGAAGATAACAGCTAACTTTAAAAAATACTGCTACACTGAGTTATAATTTACATAAAATTAATTCAACAATTTAAAGTGTACACTTCAATGAATTTAGACAAATGTATATAGTTGTAGAAACAGTACTACATTCAGGATTTAGAACTTTTCTATCCCTTCATAAAGTTCCCTTCAGCACTTTACAGTCAATACCGTTTCCTCAACCCCTGGCCACCAACAACCAACTTTCTAACACTAAAATTTTGCTTCTTCTAGAATTTCATATCACTGGAAACATATGGTATGTCATTTGTCATTTGTGTTGGGCTTCTTTCATTTAGCAATGATTTTCAGATTCATCCATATTGTTGCATTTATCAGTAATTCATATCTTTTTATGTCTGAGTGCTGTTCCATAGTATGGATGTACCTTATTGTGTTTACCCACTTATCAGCTGGTAAATAGTTGGATTGTTTCCCATTATTGGCTATTATGAATAAAGTGCTACAAACATTCAAGTACAAGCCTTTGTGTGGACATATTTTCATTTCTCTTGGAAATACCTAGAAGTGGAATGCTAGCTTATGTCTAAATTTATAAAGAAATGGCTATACTGTTTTCCAAAGTGATGGTACCAAATTGCATTACTATCAGCCATGTTTAATAAGTTTTAGTTGCTCCACATCCTTGACAGCACTTTTGTACTCTCAGTTTTAAAAATTTTAGCCATCCTAGTGGGGTTGGTGGTTTCTCATTATGGTTTTAATTTGTATTTCCCTAGTAAGTAATGATAGCTTTTTCCCATGTGTTTATTTTCCATTGATCTATCTTCTTTGATGAAGTACCTGTTCAAATATTTTGCCCATTTAAAAACTGGGTTTTGGTGGGGACTTCCCTGGTGGCACAGTGGTTAAGAATCCGCCTGCCAACGCAGGGGACACGAGTTTGAGCCCTGGTCCGGGAAGATCCCACATGCTGCAGAGCAACTAAGCCCATGCACCACAACTACTGAGCCCGCGTGCCACAGCTACTGAAGCCCACATACCTAGAGCCTGTGCTCCGCAACAAGAGAAGCCACCGCAATGAGAAGCCCGTGCACCGCAACGAAGAGTAGCCCCCGCTCTCCGCAGCTAGAGAAAGCCTGAGAGCAGCAACAAAGACCCAACTCAGCCAAAAATAAATAAATTTAAAAATTAAAAAAAAAACAACTGGGTTTTTTGTCTTCTTGTTATTGAATTTTAAGAGGTCTTTATTATGGATGCAAGTTCTTTAGCAAATATGTGATCAGCAAATCTTTTCTCCCACTATGTGGCTTGCCTTTTCATTTACTTAATGTCTTTCGAAGAGCAGTTTTCAAATTTGATATTAATTTTTCTTTTGTTTTTTTGTGTCTTAGCTAAGAAATATTTATCTAACCCAAGGACACAAAGGTCTTCTATTTTTTTCCTAGAGGTTTTAGAGTTTTAACTTTTATGTTTAGGTCTATGATTTATTAGAGTTAATTTTTTGTATATAATGTGAATAAAAATAGTTCATTTGATTATTTGAATATGTATATACAGTTATTTAAGTACCATTTGTGAAAGGACTATCTTTTCCCATTCAATTAGCTTGGCACCTTTGCAGCTAATCAGTTGAATGTATATGAGTGGGTTTACTTCTAGACTCTGTTCTGTTGTGCTAACCATAGTGTCTTGATTACTGTAGCTTTATACAAAGTCTTAAAATGAAACAGTATAAATCCTCCAACTTCATTCTTCTTTTTCAAAATTCTGGTTATTCTAGGTAATTTGTATCATATAAATTTTAGAAACAACTTGTCAATTTCTACAAAAAGGCCTATTGGGATTTTCATTGGAATTGCACTTAATTATAGATCAATTTGGAAGAACTGACATCTTAATATTCAATCTTCTATCCGTGAATACAGTACATCTCTCCATTTATTTTTTATTTTTTTGTGGTACGCGGGCCCCTCTCCCGTTGCGGAGCACACGCTCCGTTCGCGCCGGCTCAGCAGCCATGGCTCACGGGCCCAGTCGCTCCGCGGCATGTGGGATCCTCCCAGAACGGGGCACGAACCCACGTCCCCTGCATCGGCAGGCGGACTCTCAACCACTGCGCCACCAGGGAAGCCCTGATGTGGTTTTCTTAACGTATTTTCTGTTTGAGGATTATTGTTGGATTTGTGGTGTTATAGCTTTTTCATCAAATTTGGAAAATTTTTGGCTTTATTTGTTCAAATATTTTTTCTGTCTCTGCCCTCCTGCCCTTTTTCTGGAACTCCATTTATAAGTTTTGGAGACTGCCCAATATATTCTGTAGTTCAACAAGCCACTCTTCAACTTACAAATTTCTTTCTTCTCTCTGTGCTTAGTTTTTATAGTTTCTATTGCTGTCTTCAAGCTCACTGTTTCTTCTGCAGTATCTAATCTGCCACCTAGTGTATTTTTTGGGGGGGAGATATTTTTCATCTCAAGAGGTTTCATTTGGGTCTTTTACAGGTCTTCTGTTTTTCTCATTGTGTTTTCCTTTATGTCCAAGCATATTTAAAAGTTTTATAATAGCTGTTTTAGGTCCTTGTACAATAATTTCATCACTACTGTCATTTCTGGATTTGTTCTACAGATCGTTTTTTTTTTCTTTTTTCCAGATTATTGGTCATATTATTCTGCTTTTCTGTATACCTGACCATTCTTCACTGAATGCAGAGCTTTGTGAGTATTATGTTCAGAGTACTGGATTTTGTTGTAATCCTTTAAAGAATGTTTGGTTTTAGTGTGGCATATAACTAAGTAACTTGTAGATGAATTTGATCCTTCCAAGGCTTGCTTTACACTTCATTATGGCAGCTCCAGAGCAGCCTGTATTCTGGGACAACATTAGTCTTACTACTAAGGGTGTGACTCTTTTGAACTCTATCCAGTGTCTCTCCACTCTGTCTGGTGGGAATACAAACTGTCAGTTCTGTATACTACTCAGTTGGTTGCCTTGAGGAAAGTTTCACCTTATGCATGTGCAGATCACTATAAGACAAAAAAAATTTAGACAATTTCTCCACAGATCTCTGGTGTTCTGTGTAGTTGTAACCTCTTTAGTACACTACCTCACTCTTTGCAGATTCTGATCTCTGTCTCAACTCATGAGATTGCCAAACTCTATTTTAGTTGCCTTTCCCTGTGGTACAGGATGGAAACTGCCTCCATGCAGTAAACTGGGGCAACTGTAAGATTCACCTTGTTTCTTCCCTTTTCTTAGGGAACACAGACTCAAACTGCCTGCTCTCTAATATCTGAAATTGTGGTTTCATATATTTTGTCTGGTTTCCTTGTTGTTTATGGCAGGAGGGCAATTTGTGCAGAAGCTTATCTTTCACGGGCGAAAATGGAAGATCTTAGCTCCATTAACATGTAGAACCTAGTGGATGTCAGGCCCTGTGTTAACCACTTTACATACATCATCTCATTTAATCCTCAAAACAATGCTGTGAGGGACATACTCATATTATCTTTGTTTTATAGACAAGGAAACTGAGGTTCTGAGGGTTTAAGTAGCTAACCCAAGATACCATAGTTGGTATAATAACGTGTGCAAGTAGGATTCAGATCCCAGTAGCCTAAGCTCTAAAACCACCGTTACAATGGTTACACTGTATCTTAGAAGAGGGAAGAATGAGGAAGTGGTGGGCAATAAGGTAAAGCAAAAACAAAGTGAAGCAAAGGATTTGAATAGACATTTTTCCAAAGAAGATAAACATAGGGCCAATAAGCATATGAAAAGATGCTCAACATCAGTAGTTATCTGGGAAATGCAAGTCAAAACCACACTGTGAGGGACTTCCCTGATGGTGCAGTGGTTAAGAATCTGCCTGCCAATGCAGGGGACATGGGTTCGAGCCCTGGTCCAGGAAGATCCCACATGCCATGGAGCAACTAAGCCTGTGCGCTGCAACTACTGAACCTGTGCTCCAGAGCCCGCAAGCCATAACTACTGAAGCCCACGCTCCACAACTACTGAAGCCTGCGCGCCTAGAGCCCATGATCCGCAACAAGAGAAGCGACCACAATGAGAAGCCCGCGCACCACAACAAAGAGTAGCCCCCACTCGCCGCAACTAGAGAAAGCCCGTGTGCAGCAATGAAGACCCAATGTAGCCATAAATAAATAAATAAATAAATAAATAAATTTATTAAAAACACACACACACACACAATGATACACTACTTCATAGCCACTATGATGGCTACAATTAAAGACATTTAATAACAAGTGTTGACAGGATGTGGAAAAACTGAAATCCTCGTACATTGCTGGTGGAATTATAAAATGGTGCAGCTACTTTGGAATACAGTTTGGCAGTTTCTGAAAGGGTTAAAAATAGAACTGCCATATGCCCCATCAGTTCCACTACTAGGTATATCCTCAAAAAAAATGAAAACATATGTTCACACAAAAACTTGTACACAAATGTTCCTAGTGGCATTATTCATAATAGCCCAAAGTAGAAACAACCTACATGTCCATCGACTGACGAATGGATGAAGAAAATGTAGTATATCACACAATGGAATATTACCTGGCAATACAAAGGAATGAATTAGGTGCTATAACATGGATGAAACTTTGAAACAGTATGCTAAGTGAAAGAGGCCAGTCACAGAAGGCCAAATATTGTATGATTCCATTTATATGACATGTACAGAATAGGCAAATCTATATAGACAGTATGTAGATTAGTGGTTACCAAGGCCTAAGGAGGGGGAGGAATGGGGAGTGACAGCTAATGGGTGTGAAGTTTCTTTTTGGAGCAGTGAAAATGAAATTACTATATAACCTTGAGAATATACTATACTATGGTGATGACTATATAACCTTGAGAAGATACTAAAAACCTTTGAACTGTACACTTTAAAAGGGTGAATTTTACAGCATATGAATTATATCTCAAAAAAAGATGTTATTAAAAAAAACAAAACCAGGGAAGACGAAGATTTACTCTTGGCTTGTTTTAACCTTCCCAGTCAGGCTGGAGTGTTGGCAATTTTAAGACCTCACAATGTGACAAAACATAAATGAAGCTAAACAGCTAAAGAGGAGGTGCAAACCCATTTCTGCTTCAATTTCCAAGTCCACACCTCCACTGACAGTTTACCTTTAGAACTACACAGGACAACATTTGCTCACCACTGCGTGGTCGGCTTTTCCTGAGCCTGTAACAGTCAAGGCAGACCCCAAATCCGCATTTGCGACAAACCCAGTGGATGTTGAAGAGAGTTGTTTCACATACATCACACATCTCCCGTACACCACGCACTGCTCGCTTCCATGCCACTTTCTCTGGTGGAAAAAGAGGAATACTGTTGGCACTGACCATCCTGAGCAACAGCAAAAGATCCCAGACCCACTGATTTCTACTCAAGTGTTTTGTCTAGCAATTAAACTCAAAGGTTCATGAAGTCTGTATTTCTATAATTGTAAGAGAAACAAAATACATGGAATTTCTAATATTTCTGAACAAGTGTCAATGAGAATGAATGCCACATGTTGTCATTTAAGATACTATAAAATTTTCAATTTGGGGAATTTTGAAACAAGAGGATTCTTTTCTTAAAGTGTAGGGCATAATTTCATAGTATAATATTCCTTGGT
This sequence comes from Pseudorca crassidens, assembly GCF_039906515.1. Taxonomy (NCBI): domain Eukaryota; kingdom Metazoa; phylum Chordata; class Mammalia; order Artiodactyla; family Delphinidae; genus Pseudorca; species Pseudorca crassidens. The sequence goes on along the minus strand of NC_090298.1, from coordinate 115,542,522 downwards.
CTAGAAATAGGGTACAGTATCTCATAGACATGGAAATATCATAAATGTCTGAAAAATGTGGGTTCTAGGTATGAAACACAACAACCAGTAGCACTTCATCTATTCACAAACCATCAAGTATCACTAACACAAATTAGTTCAAAGCAAACTGAAAATATTCGGCGTGAATCAAACCCAAACAGGGATCAAAATGCAAATTATGACAACTGTGCTACAACAATGAAAGACAAACAGGGAAGGAATTTTTAGTTTGTTAACTGCCAAAGACTAAAAGAATGAGGACTGTTGGATACAGGTGTGGCTTCAGCTATTTAGTTTACTACAAAGAGAAGTTTTATCGGCCTTAATTCATCCATAGAAAATGCCACCTGCCACTCCTTCCACACCTCCCTTTAAGCAAAAGAAAATGAGTTTCCAACTAGAACTGACTGGAAGACAAGCAAGAGGGTGCCTTACGGTGTGGCTCCACCATCATCATGGCCTCCTTCTCAGACATCACAAGCTGGCAGAACTGGTCTCCAACGTTGGCAAGAATGTATTTTGAGGTTTCTAGGTCTATTCCTTCTGCTAGGGAGGAAGAGGGAATCCACAGGTTCATGGCATCAGGGTCACTTTGCTGGGGACTCAGAAACCCCTCCACTCGGAGTACCCCCTTTCGAGTGAAGATCAACCTGAGACAGGAAGGTACACAGTCAAATACATAGTAAATAGCAGCAACCATGCAAACCAACACACACTTAAAATCCTAGGACCTAAAAGACATTAAATGACACATAACAGGAATCAGACTGAGTTCAGAAATTTCACTGTATTAGACCAACACAGTGTGCACTAATAGGAAGGCTTGTTCACACCTAGTAGGTCTGGGTTCTTTAAAAAGCTGTCCCCAGAAATGTCCACCAGTTTCTCCAACCACCTGTTCCACACCAGCACCCACAGCACTGAATCTGACCAGAGAAAAATACGGAGCTATGCTCACTGTCACACTTGAAATTCATGTCTACTCACGTGAACCCTTAATATTGCCTGGCAGCCACAATACAGTTTCCTAGCGGGCTCCCTCTCCTAGATGCCTATTTAATATCTTCTCCTTTCTTTTTAAACCTCCGGTATTACTTTCCCCACAAGGACCTTGCTAAGTATTTCACTGAAAAAATTCCGCAAGGAGCCAGAAGAGAATTCCCACAAGCTCCCACCACCACGCTACCACACGTTCTTGTCACTGGCCCCATGTACTCCATTTCATCTTCTGCTACTATGGATGAACTAGGTACCAGTGAAGACCAACCTCTCCACCTATGTTCTACATCCTATCCTCTTGCATAGGCATCCCTCCACTAATTCTCTCTTCCACATCACCTATCTTCCTCTCTACTGAATCACTCTTGTCAGTATTTGAACATGCTATCTCAAAAATCCCCTTGATCCCACACCCACCTCCTCCATTTATGTTTGTAAGAGCAGTTTCCTTTTTTTTTGCGGTACGCGGGCCTCTCACTGCTGTGGCCTCTCCCGTTGCGGAGCACAGGCTCCGGACGCGCAGGCTCAGCGGCCATGGCTCACAGGCCCAGCCGCTCCGCGGCATGTGGGATCTTCCCGGACCAGGGCACGAACCCGTGTCCCCTGCATCGGCAGGCGGACTCTCAACCACAGCGCCACCAGGGAAGCCCAGGAGCAGTTTCTTAAAAGAGTTGTCTAGGGCTAGGGTGGGAGAGGCCACAACAGTGAGAGGCCTGCGTACCGCAAGCAAAAAAAAAAAAAAAAAAAAAAAAAAAAGAGTTGTCTATACTGACAGTCACCAGCTCCTTTTCCTTTTATTTTCTCTTAATCCACGTCATTCAGGCTTTCTCCTACCAATCTACCAAAATTGGTATTGTTTTTTTTGCCATGCCACGCAGCATGTGGGATTTTAGTTCCCTGATCAGGGATCGAACCGGCGCCCCATGCAGTGGAAGTGTGGAGTCTTAACCACTGGACCACCAGGGAAGCCCCAAAACTGTTTTTTTTTGTGTGTGTGGTACGCGGGCCTCTCACTGTTGTGGCCTCTCCCATTGCAGAGCACAGGATCCGGACGCGCAGGCTCAGCAGCCATGGCTCACGGGCCCAGCCGCTCCGTGGCATGTGGGATCTTCCCGGACCGGGGCACGAACCCGTGTCCCCTGCATCGGCAGGCGGACTCTCAACCACTGCGCCACCAGGGAAGCCCCCAAAACTGTTTTTGACAAGGTCATTCCCCCTTGTTAAATCCAATGGTCATTTTCAGTCCTTAACTGACCCCACCCTATCACCAACATTTGCCGGAGTTCATAATTCCTTCCTGGAAATACTTTCTTCAGTTGTCTGCCAGGATACCTCACTGGCTGTTCTTTCTCAGCCTCCTTTACTAGTTCCTCTTCATCTTTCCCATCTCTAAATGCTGGAGAGCTTCAGAACTCAGTCCTTGGACTACTTCTCTTCTCTGCCTAGACTTTGACTCCTTAAGTGATCTCAGTTAGACTCACAGCTTTAAATACCCAGTAACATCCACGTTTTTATCTCCAGCTTGGACTTCTTCCCTCAACTCTGGAGTTGTATATCCAGCTGCTCTTTCTTTCTTCTTTTTTTTTCTTTTTGGGTGCACCATGCAGCTGTGGGATCTTAATTCCTTGACCAGGGATTGAATCCGGGCCCTTGGTAATGAGAAGGCAGAGTCCTAACCATGGGACCACCAGGGAATTCCCCAGCTGCCCTTTCAACATCTCTACTTGGAAATCTAATAGGAATCTCTAATTTAACATATCTAAATTAAAACTTCTGCACTTCCTTGGTGGCGCAGTGGTTAAGAATCCTCCTGCCAATACAGGGGACATCGGTTTGATCCCTGGTCCAGGCAGACCCCACATACCGCGGAACAACTAAGCCCGTGAGACACAACTACTGAGCCCACGCACCACAACTACTGAAGCCACGTGCTGCAACTACTGAAGCCCATGCACCTAGAGCCCGTGCTCCACAACAAGAGAAGCCACCACAATGAGAAGCCCGCACACCGCAACAAAGACCCAACACAACCCAAAATAAAAAAATAAAAATAAATCAACTAATTAAAACTCCCCATTTTCCTCCTCAAACCCACTTTTCCCTAAGAAATCACCTTACCAGTAAATGGCAATTCCATTCTTCCAGTTTTCAGGCCAGAAGCCATAAAATCATCTTTGACTCTTCTTTCATAACCCACATGCAATCCATCAGAAAATCATGTGGCTCTACCTTCAAAATATATCCTTAATTTAACCACTTCTCATCACCTCTATTAATACCTCCCTACACTAAGCCACCATCATTTCTCACCTGGGTAATTCCAATATTCTCCTAATTTCTCCCTGTTTTTGCCTCAATATAATCTACTCTCAAGAAGGTAGTCACAGTGATCCTTTAAAACATTCATCAGTGTTACTCATCAGCTCAAAATCTCCAACAACTGCTTCTTCAGCATAAAAGCCACGGCCCTTAAGAGTAGCCCTTTACAATCTGGATCTATCATTAACTCTTTGACTTCACTCTTTTCCCCCCCCTTGCTTACTCTCTTTTACCCACCCTAGCTCCATGAACACATTAGAAATATTCCAGCCTCAAGACAGTTGCTGTTGCTGTGCCCTCTATCTCGAATACTCGTCTCCCAGAAAAATGCGTGGCTCACTCCCCTCACCTCCTTCAGGTCTTTACTCAAAACTCACTTTCTCAAGTTATCCTTTTTTTTTTTTGGCCTTGCCACATGGCATGTGGGATCTTAGTTCCCCAACCAGGGATCGAACCTGTGCTCCCTGCAGTGGAAGCGAGGAGTCCTAACCACTGGACCACCAGGGAATTCCCCATCAAGCCATTCTATTTAACTGTAGCTTCCTCCAATAAAGATATAAAAATAGGGCTTCCCTGGTGGCGCAGTGGTTGAGAGTCCGCCTGCCGATGCAGGGGACATGGGTTCGTGCCCCGGTCCGGGAAGATTGCACATGCCGTGGAGCGGCTGGGCCCATGAGCCATGGCCGCTGAGCCTGGCATGTCCGGAGCCTGTGGTCTGCAACGGGAGAGGGCCACAAGAGTGAGAGGCCCGCGTACCGCAAAAAAAAAAAAGATATAAAAATAAATAAATAAACTGTAGACTCTCTAGCCTCCCCACACTTCAATCCTCTTTCCCTCCTTTTTCTTCCTCACAGTTATTACAGACTGACATACTATATATTTAACCTTTTTTTTTTCTTATTTACTCTCTGCATCCCCAACAAGCCTCCTGAGGGCAGGAATTTGATGGTTTTATGTACTGTTTAATCCTCAATGCCCACAACAATGGCTGGCACACATTAAGTGCTCAATAAATATTTGCTGAATAAGTGAATCCATGCCACATGGATAAACCACCTGGATTTCTTTATTTAAAAAACTAAGGACACTTGAATGATTGCTTAGAAGAAATTCCTCTTCTAAGTTTATCAAGCAGAAGAAATGTGACTAAATAGCTGTTGTTTGGTAAAAGCAAGGGATATTCCTAGGATTTCAACAGTTATCTCTATTTTACATTATCTCCTAATCTTACTTCCCCTTCTCCGTAGCGGACTCAAGTTACTCTAGCACTAAAGAGGAATAAGTGGTCAGGCAGATCTATGACACAAAATGGCATCCTTCTGCTCACACCACTGGTTTCAAATGCAACCCAAGTTAGGAATAACTCAACACAGCTCAGGGGGCAGCAGGTAAGATTGTTCAATTTCAGTTCTCTAAGGACAAAGTCACATATCATTTCACAATCCAAACAACTAAGTGGCCACTAATGGGATGGCAGAACCTTAGCACAGACTCTAAGAGCAATGCAATTTAGGAAAACAGTAAAAAGATGGTGAGATATGTTTACCGATTCAGAGAAAGAGTGGAAGTTAAGTGTCACTAACGAAACTGGGAAGGAGATGAAGAGAGGAGTCTGGGTACCTCCGGAAGTGAAAGAAGCGGCAAGCCACAGTGGAATCATCTTGCTCTTGTTCCTTAAACTTCCGATACCGCTCCAGGCGGCACTCACGACACTTGTGCAGATGAGGGGCTACATTGATGCACGACCCATCCTGCAGGAAGGGCTCTCCGGACTGCTTCAGCTTCTTCACTTTGCTCACATCTTTCAGCACTGACTGGCCAACTGTGGCAAGAAGGGGGAGAAATGGTTGGTCATGAAAGGTTTAAATGAGATTCAATAACATAATCCTCCTGGGAACAGTCACTTGTCCTGACCTGAGTCACTCCTCCTTGCACTGAATGGGCATGAGCCCATCAGGTCTATCCTTGACAGAAAAGGAGCACAGGGAACAAAGGCTTCAACTAGGAGTTAAAGACCATGGAGAGTTTGTGGGAAGTACCCCATGACAACAAAACAACTCTGAGCATGGGTGAGGAAAACTCAAGACAGCAGAAGCCTCTTGCCACTAGTCCCTCAGGATATGACTGTTCTACTAATCAAGAACTCTTGGGGTTCCCATGGGATACCAAATCCTAACAAGAATGGCGACTTTTACCATCAGACTTTCTCTTAGACACTTGCCCTTATACAATTTTGGACCATAACCTCACTCCATAGGAGTTAATGGCTTTTGGAAGAGGTGTTAAAACCATATATATGTGACAGAGAGGAGCAAACTGAGGAGTGCTTCGCTTTGCTTCATCAACTCTACTAAAGGCTGCGATGTAGGGCTTCCCTGGTGGCGCAGTGGTTGAGAGTCCGCCTGCCGATGCAGGGGACACGGGTTCGTGCCCTGGTCCGGGAAGATCCCACATGCCGTGGAGCGGCTGGGCCCGTGAGCCATGGGCCGCTGAGCCTGCGTGTCCGGAGCCCGTGGTCCGCAACGGGAGAGGCCACAACGGGGAGAGGCCCACATACCACAAAAAAAAAAAAAAAGGCTGCGATGTGAGAATGAAGACTAGTACTGAGTAACTCGCCTAAGTAAATAAAAGAGGAAGGGCCAAAGGCAAGAGAAATACACAAGAGTTCCTGACCGAAAATAACAGACTATCAAGACTTTTTGGGATTATCATTACACAGGACACATACCCCTCTTACAGTACTGGTATAGATCAATCCTGCCCTGAACCAGAAGGTCTGATGAGGGGCCCCTACTGTGCCCTTTTGACTATGTAATTCTATGAGATTATAGAACTTTCCATCAAAGAGAGGGCCTCTGCTGCCCAAGAGCACAACAAGCATTTAAAGCTAGTGCCAGAGCCAAGCCCACGTATAAGCCCAGCAGGATCACCTTTCAAGGGGGCAGTCCGAGGCCGGCCTTTGGGGGCCTGCTTCCCTTTGCCTTTTCCCAGCAGCAGCTCAGCACTGCGCTCCCCATTGGGGCCCAGCTTCCCCATCAGGTGCTCCGGAATCCCCTTTAGGCCGGTCTTGGCTTGCAGCTGCTCCTCAGAGTCGCTCAAATCTGACAGGTCGCTATTGGTACTGGAGTCCGAGTCTTGTCTGCAAGCCAAGCTTCGCTCATCCAGTGAGAACCTTTTCACAGCTTCAAAAGGAGCTTTGTTCTCCTGTGAAAAATCTGCTGGGGAGGACAGAAAGCTGCCTGAGTGTCTGCCAAAGACGTTACTAAAGGTTTTAAGGAGAGGATTGTCCTGCTGCCCAGGCCCCACAGTTGGTCTCTCCTCTGTGGGGCTAGAGGATAGAGTAGGCATCTCAATGGGCTGGGTGAGGCTGCTGGTGGGTGAACTGGACCGGCCATTCCCCATGGCAGAGAGGCTTGGCCCCCCAGTGGTAAGAGCTGAGCCCAGAACACCAGACACCAGTTTGGAGGAGTCAGTTGTGATGAAAAGGGTTTTCTTCTTTGCTAAAGATGCTGAATCTGTAGAGGAGTGAGACTCGGGCCAGCTGGGTGCTGCCTTGGAGGTGACAGTGGTAGCAGAGGAAGAGCTACCTGATGCCTGAGATGCAAAGCTGCTGAAAGGGCTATGTTCAACTTTCTCCACAAATGCCAAGAAAGGGTTAGGAGGCTCTTCTCGGGACAGTTTAGGGGGCTGTAAAAATAGATTTTCATGACTGTCTGGGGTGCGGGCATTTAGGAGGCTCCGTGGGAAGGCTGGCGTGAGGGTGGGCATGGACTCTGCAGGCACTTTCCGATCCACAGAGCTTCCAGCCTTAGAGCCTGATTTAGTGTCTGCTCCAAGAGCGGATCTTCCTTTACATAGGCTCTCAAGGCTTTGTTTGAATGAGTCTCGACTGGAGGAATCATCAGCCAAACTCTCTGAAACAGTAGTGAAGTAGTTACTGGTGGGTAAAGTTTGGGACATGCATTGAAAAAACAAGTTTTTGGAGAGATCAGAGTCTTTCTGAGACTCTGGTGCAGAGCTACAGCCAAAAGAGAAGCCCAAAGGTTTGTTCTCTGTAGCTAGAACCCCATTGGACTGGCTCCTTCCACTTCCAAAAGTCAAAGCTTGTGATGAACTCGGGAGAGATGCTCCAAATCCAGAAGAGGCCAGAACAGAATTTCTTGAATTCTGAAAAGAGAGAAGATAGCCTGAGTTAGTGATGCTGGCTTCTCTTGACAACCTTAAGATATCTTCTTGGACCTAGGCCAACATTTCCTGTGGGTCAATCAACTTTTCTCTCCTACAATTCCAGGAAAACTGTTCTTATACCTATATTTCACCAGGGAAGAAAACTGCCACAGACAGCACAGGGGGATCTTTAGCAAGGTAAGCTAGAGATGGCAGGATGAATGATATCCTGCCATTCCCTTGGTTGTTAGCCAACTGGTTGTCAGAGCACTTGGAGGCTGTGTAGGCTTCTAAGTATCTATTTAGAAATGAAGACTCCACCAGGAACTGAAGAAAAGGGCTCCCCAATGGACATCAGCTTTTACTCTGAAATATAGTGAAATATTACTAGTGACCCTGTAATATTCATCTATCTCAAAGACCTTAGGGGCTA